>NC_059160.1:110351039-110979432 GCF_019923935.1 Bubalus bubalis
TAGTTATAGATAGATATCTGCTACCGCTGCTAAGTCGCTTCAGTCGTGTCCGACTCTGTGCGACCCCATAGACGGCAGCCCATCAGGCTCCCCCGTCCCTGGGATTCTCCAGGCAAGAACACTGGAGTGGGTTGCTATTTCCTTCTTCAATGCATGAAAATGAAAAGTGAAAGGGAAGTCGCTCAGTCGTGTCTGACTCTTAGCGACTCCATGGACTACAGCCTACCAGGCCCCTCCATCCATGGGATTTTCCAGGCAAGAGTACTGAAGTGGGGTGCCATTGCCTTCTCCGAGATAGATATCTAACAATACTTTATTCTATAAATTAGATGCCTCCCTGTGTTTGATTATTAAACTGCTTCTTTAAGAAACAGAAAAAACTGCTTCTGTACAATACAAAATTGAATTCTAAGATTCAGCCTGGGAGACAGCACGATATTCTCGAGTAAGCAAATAACCTGTGGTCAGGAAGAAAAGAGAGTGACTGAAACTAGACTCCATGAAGTTTGGCATCTCTCCTTACCCTATCTCTCCCATCTTTATCTGCTTATCCTGCAAGGACTTCCTCAAAACTCCCCTCTTCTATGAAGTCAGTCCTCCAGATTCACAATATACATTATTCACAGATTCTGGTATTAGCGATGTCACCTACAGTACTGATTGAAATTTATTTGTAACCCTGGAATCAATACTTGTGCTGCTTTCAGTCATTTATGCAACTACAGGGCAGCATGTTTCTAGCTATGTTCAAACAAAACAACACTCTACATGTAGTTTCAGTTGCTCTATCGTAAACGTGTTGTTGTTCAGTCACTAAGTCTCATCTGACTCTCTGTGACCTTAAGGACGCACGCCAGGCTTCCTTGCTCTTCACTGTCTTCCAGAGTTTGCTCAAACTCATGTCCATTGAGTCAGTGATGCCACCCAACCATCTCTTCTTCTGTCACCCTCTTCTCCTCGTGGCCTCAATCTCTCCCATCAGGGACTTTTCCAAAGAGTTGGCTCTTCACACCAGGTGACCAAAGAATCGGAGCTTCAACTTCAGCATCAGTGCTTGCAGTGAATATTCAGGACTGATTTCCTTTAGGATGGACTGGTTGGATCTCCTTGCAGTCCAGGGGACTCTAAAGAGTCTTCTCCAACACCACAATCTGAAAGCATCGACTCCTTGGTGCTCAGCCTTCTTTATGGTCCAACTCTGACATTTGCATATAATTACTGGAAAAAACACAGCTTTGACTATATGGATCTTTGCCAGCAAAACGATGTCTCTGCTTTTTAAGATGCCGTCTAGGTTTGCCATAGCTTTTCTTCCAAGGAGCAACATCTTTTAATTTCATGCCTACAGTCACTGTCTGCAGTGATTTTGGAGCCAAACAATATAAAATCTGCCACTGTTTCCATTTTTTCTCCCATCTATTTGGCATGAAGTGATGAGACCAGATGCCATGATTTTAGTTTTCTCAATGTTGAATTTTAAGCCAGCTTTTTCACTCTCCTCTTTAACCCTCATCAAAAGGCTCTTTAGTTCCTCTGCACTTTCTGCCATTAGAAGGGTATCATCTGTATATCTGAGGTAACTGATATTTCTCCCAGGAATCTTGATTCCAGCTTGTGATTCATCCAGCCCAGCATTTCACATGACGTACTCTGCATATGAGTTAAATAAGCAAGGCGACAATATACAGCCTTGACGTACTCCTTTCCCAATTTTGTCCTTTTTGTCATCTTCTTAATACCATGTTTTTTGTCCTTTTGTGGTTTTTGTTGACAATTTTGCCATTTAAAATGACACCCAAGCACAGTACTGAGAAGCTGTCTAGTATTCCTAAGCATAAGAAAGCTGTGATTTCTTACAGAGAGAACATGTGTCACCTTATCTTACCTCAGATACAAGTTTTATTGATATTGGCCATGAGGTCAATGTTCATGAATCAACAATATATATTAAATGAGGTGGAAACTGTGCCCCACAGAATTAACAGAAGCTGATAACTAATGGAAATTTGTGAGCTACAGGACACCAGATAAGGAAACAGCTTGTTAAAACCCCTTTACTTGTAAATTGCCTTCACTGATTAAGCTCACTTTATTTTTTTTTCCCCCCTTTTCTTTCAATTTTCCCTCTCTTAACTGCACACTTTCACAGCTTCAGGAAGCCCAGTTGTTTTACAGGAACCTGGAGTCAGCCCTGCCAAGTACAAATGGTCTGGAGCTGCTTGGAACTGTAGCCTCTCAAATTGGGCCTACGAGGGTATCCAATGACTTGCTTTTTGACATCAGAAGGCCAGAAAACTCCATTCTTCAATTGTGCTATGCACCTCCAATTTAAAATACGCAGAAACATGTAATTCAGTTGTGCTTGTGCAAAGCATTGATTACCTCATCTTTTTCCTACCTCCAGTCACCTTTCCCCATGCCTAGGACCACCCCACTTATCCCCATAAAGATCCTACTCCCTTACCTTTAGGGAGGTGGATCTGAGACTTGTTGGGCAAATGGACCTGGTTCAGTAACAAGATATCTTTATGTTTTTCTATGCTATTTTATCTTATATTTTTTACTTTATATCTTATATATAAGTTTTTTAACAGATTACATAATACCATCTACAGTGGATTTGAGATCTACTTGCTAGACCTCAGTGAGAATATTTCATTTAGATTTTCTTAACTTTATTTTTTATTGAGCTTACATTGGTTTACATCATTTAAAGTTCGTGTGTGTAACATTATATTTCTACTTCTATATATACTACCGCATGCTCACCACCAAAAATTTAGTTTCTGTCCAAAAATTACACAGGTATCCCATTTACCCATTTCACCCTTTTACTCCTGCCCACTCCTTACCCTCTGCAGCTACTACTCTGTTCTCTATATATCTATATGCTTATTTTTGTTTAGCTCAGTTTGTTCATTTATTTATGTTTGTTTTTTATATTCTACATATGAGTGAAATCATATTGTATTTGTCTCTGACTCATTTCACTTAGCTTAATATCCTCAATACCCTCAAACCCCATCCATGTTGTCACAAATGGCAATATTTCATCTTTTTAATGGCTGAGTAGTATTATATATATATATATATATATATATATGTATGTATATATACACCACATCTTCTTTATCCATTCATCCCTTGATGGTCACTTAGGTTATTTCCATATCTTGGCTATTGTAAATAATGCTGTGATAAACACAGGGGTGAATATATCTTTTCAAATCAGTGTTTTTGCCTTCTTTGGATAAAATACCCAGAAGCGGGACAGCTGGATCACATGGTAGAGTTCTGTGCTCCATTTTTTAAGGAGTCTCCATACTCTTTTCCTAGTAACCCTCTTATTATACAAAACCTTAGACTGTAATTGCTGGTTTTATATTGGCTAGCTCTTTGTGCTGCTGCTGCTGCTAAGTTGCTTCAGTCGTTTCCGACTCTGTGCGACCCCATAGACAGCAGCCCACCAGGCTCCTCTGTCCATGGGATTCTCCAGGCAAGAACACTAGAGTGGGTTGCCATTTCCTCCTCCAATGCATGAAAGTGAAAAGTGAAAGGGAAGTCGCTCAGTTGTGTCCTACTCTTCATGACCCCATGGACTGCAGCCTACCAGGCTCCTCCGTCCATGGGATTTTCCAGGCAAGAGTACTGGAGTGGGGTGCCATTGCCTTCTCCATAGCTCTTTGTACTTTCTGATAAATAATAACCTAACAATAATATCAGCTCTCAGTGACTGAGCTCCCACCCTGTGACAGACAAGGTACTGAAAGCTTTATAAACATTATCCCATTTGTGGGTGATTCATATCCCAGATCCCCTGGAGAAGAAAATGGCAACCCACTCCAGTATTGTTGCCTGGAGAATTCCATAACAGAGGAGCCTGCCAAGCTACAGTAGATGGGGGTCACAAAAAGTCAAACACAACTGAGCTACTATCACTCATATATCCCAAACTAGGCAGCAAGTTCCTTTTAGTTAGGGACCTCATCATTATTTACTGTACAATATTGTCTAGCACAGAGAAAGGCTCATAAAACATGCTGAAAAATTGTGGTCTTGCTGTCTTTATTCTATCTTTATTTATATTTATATCTATCTTTTTATATTTTTTTAATATTTTTATTTATTTTTTTATATTTTTTTATATTTATATCTATCTTTATTTATTTATTTCCTATTTCATCCAAGTAAATTTTCAATTATGGCTAATGATTAAATCATAATAATCATGTTTCTCATCCTTATCACATAGTGAGTACTAATGGTTTTTCAAACACTGTGTTTAATGATATATATGCACAATCTCATTTTATTCATTAAAACCACCCTATGCTGCTGCTGCTAAGTCACTTCAGTCATGTCCAACTCTGTGCGACCCCATAGACAGCAGCCCACCAGGCTCCCCCGTCCCTGAGATTCTCCAGGCAAGAATGCTGGAATGGGTTGCCATTTCCTCCTCCGATGCATGAAAGTGAAAAGTGAAAGGGAAGTCGCTCAGTCGTGTCCTACTCTTCATGACCCCATGGACTGCAGCCTACCAGGCTCCTCCGCCCATGGGATTTTCCAGGCAAGAATACTGGAGTCGGGTGCCATTGCCTTCTCCAAGAAAAAGTGTAAGTGGCTTTCCAAGTCATAGCTCCTTAGAGATGGGTTGGATTCTAATGCAGAGGTTCTCATCCATTTCAAGTATTTTCCTTTTTAAAATCAAATCTTTCTTAAAGTCCCTGTAGAAGCTCAGACATAATAATAAATAAACCTTAAGTGCTTATTCTGAGCAAAGTGCTGTCTAAACAACTTGCATAGATCAACTCATTTAAGGCTCACAGTAATCTTATGAAATCAGTGATATCTTTCTTTTATAGTTAAAGACACTGGGCCTTAAATAAATAAAGTAACCTGCCCAGTGTTTAAGTAGCAGAAATTATTCCTGTCCAAGTAGAAAAAGAGAGCACTATTCAAAAAACCAGGACCAAGAGCCCAGTGAGGTAGCACACTGGAATTTTAAAACCTAATTTTGGAATTAAGACAGCTGAGTTTTAATCCAAAACACAGTTCTGGCTGGCTTTATGACTTTGTCTTAATTACATAATTGATCTGATCTTCTTCTTTTTTTAATGTCTGTAAAATAGAGTTACTGTAAAGATTATTAGGCTAATGCTTCTACAGTCCTGGGACACAGCAGGAGCTCTAGGCAGATGGTCGTGTTTACTGACAAGGGCTGTGTGCCTGTCATTGCCTTGGTTCTGACCACTTTCAGCATGAACCATAAGGCGGTCTCCCTTCACCTGCATCTACACCCGCATCCTTTCAGTGGGCTTGCAGGCCTGCTGGGCAGCAGGACGTCCACAGGTGATTCACGCTTCAGGAAAACTGCACTCTATTCCCTGGTCCTCACCTGCCATGGGGACGCCTTCTCTTCCTTCTTATCTTTCTAACTCCACTCCCTTCGCACCTTCCTCTCTCCAGTTGTGTCTCCATGCCTCTGGTCCCTTCCCCCAACCTTATGTCTAATTTTTGGAGGTGAAAATATGGTTCTGTAGGCAGGTGGCAAAATCTTCGGTCTCACACTTAGGCTAAAGCTTCTCTGAGTGTTCTAAACCAGGGGTACTCTCAGGTACCTGTATGTGAGTAAAGAAGGACTCAAATTTATAGGAAATTAAGAGATATATCCCTTCCACACTTATGTGTGGAAGGATGAGATGGTTCAGTTCAGTTCAGTTCAGTTCAGTCACTCAGTCATGGTTGGGGATCATCAACTCAGTGGACATGAGTTTGAGTTAACTTCGGGAGTTGGCAATGGACAGGGAAACCTGGCATGCTGCAGTCCATGCGGTTGCAAAGAGCTGGACATGACTGAGTAACTGAACTGAACTGACATTTATGTGTGTGCTTATGTGTTTATATTATATACTATATATTTACATATATACTGTTGCTGTTGCTGTTTAGTCGCTAAGTCATAAGTCGCAAAGTCCAACTCTTTGCAACCTCATGGACTGCAGCACACCAGGCTCCTATGTCCACCATCTTCCAGGGTGTGCTCAGATTCATGTCCATTAAGTCTGTGATACTATCTAACCATCTCATCTTCTGCCGCCGTGTCTCCTTTGCCCTTCAATCTTTCCCAGCATTTTCCAGTGAGTCTGCTCTTAACATCAGGTGGACAAAGCATTGGAGTTTCAGCTTCAGTACCAGTCCTTCGAATGAATATTCAGGATTGATTTCCTTTAGGACTGATTGGTTTGATCTCCTTGCACTCCAAGGGACTCTTCTCCAGCATTACAATTTGAAAGAATCAGTTCTCCAGTGTTCAGTCTTCTTTATGGTCCAATTCACATCCGTACATGACTACTGGAAAAACCATAGCTTTGACTATACAGCTTCCCAGGTGGCTCAGCTGGTAAAGAATCCACCTGCAAAGAGGGAGACCTGGGTTCGATCCCTGGGTTCAGAAGATCCCGTGGACATGGGAAGGGCTACCCACTCCAGTATTCTGGCCTGGAGAATTCCATGAACTGTACAGTCCATTGGGTTGCAAAGAGTTGGACATGACTGAGTGACTTTCACTGACTATACAGACCTTTGTAGGCAAAATGATGTCTCTGCTTGTTAGTATGCTGTCTAGGTTTATCATAGCTTTCCTTCCATATACTTATGAGCATATATTTATTATGCTTATATTCTACATTTAGTCATTCATTCATTCAATCACATATTCTCCAAGAGACTGCTATGTGCTGGCCATAATTTTAGATGCTGGGATACATCTCCCACTTTAAAGGCGCTTATAGTCTAATGGGAAGAACAAATAGTTATCAAGGGAAAAAATTGTACATTTATTTACTTGTTTGTTGTCTCTCCTATAAGAATAAATAACATATAGATAATATATAGTTTGTTTTTATAGAAAGAGAGTATGATGGTGTGTTAACCATCTCCTCCACAGGAAAAAGTAACAAGCACCTTCCATTATATTTGACCTTTCCTGTGTGCTCACTCTAATGGTGCTCACAGAACCCAGAGAAGTCAGACAGGAATTAGACTGCCTTCTTACTGGTAGGAGGTTCAGATGTAATTATTTGTCCTTTACTTTGGAGGTGATTCCCCAGTATGGCCCTGACCAGCATGAGTCTTACTAAGGCCTCCAGTCCGCTTGTCACTTTTGGCTCATCTGGTCTTATGAGTTTGCTCATCTAACTGAACTAGCTTGATGTTATCACTGTGGAGGACCATGCAGATATTTGGCAGAATTTCCAGATAATCCAGTTCCCCTTGGACATATAAAGAGAGAGGGGAGAAAGTTAACATAGGCCTAGGAAAAGACCATAAATCTATACTATTATATAAGAACAGAGTATACATTTATAAACAGAAAAAAATATATAACACTTTTAATGTAACAGTCATGTCTTATCCTCCTTTCTATTCCATCACCTTCAAAAGTTAACACATAGGCTTAAAAAAAGAACTCTAAGTAAGAAGATACAGTGCTTTGATTTTTTCATATTATATCATTTGTTTAAAAATACATATTCACCAGCAAAGAATGGACATGATATTCTACTTATTTCCATCCCCAAATTCCATCAGACAATTCAAAATTACTTTGTTGATATTTTATACTCAGTGCTTTCAATGCCACCTTATTTAACTGTTTTGTTGATCTTGAGAATTCTTTGTTCAGTTCAGTTCAGTCGCTCAGTCATGTCCGGGTCTTGCCCATGAATCCCAGCACGCCAGGCCTTCCTGTCCATCACCAACTCCCTGAGTTCACTCAGACTCACGTCCATCGAGTCAGTGATGCCATCCAGCCATCTCATCCTCTGTCATCCCCTTCTCCTCCTGCCCCCAATCCCTCCCAGCATCAGAGTCTTTTCCAATGAGTCAACCCTTTGCATGAGGTGGCCAAAGTACTGGAGTTTCAACTTTAGCATCATTCCTTCCAAAGAAATCCCAGGACTGATCTCCAGAATGGACTGGTTGGATCTCCTTGAAGTCCAAGGGACTCTCAAGAGTCTTCTCCAACACCACAGTTCAAAAGCATCAATTCTTTGGCACTCAGCCTTCTTCACAGTCCAACTCTCACATCCATACATGACCACAGGAAAAACCATAGCCTTGACTAGACGAACCTTTGTTGACAAAGTAATGTCTCTGCTTTTGAATATGCTATCTAGGTTAGTCATAACTTTCCTTCCAAGGAGTAAGCATCTTTTAATTTCATGGCTGCAGTCATCATCTGCAGTGATTTTGGAGCCCAAAAAAAGAAAGTCTGTCACTGTTTCCACTGTTTCCCCATCTATTTGCCATGAAGTGATGGGACCGGATGCCATGATCTTCGTTTTCTGAATGTTGAGCTTTAAGCCAACTTTTTCACTCTCCACTTTCACTTTCATCAAGAGGCTTTTGAGTTCCTCTTCACTTTCTGCCATAAGGGTGGTGTCATCTGCATATCTGAGGTTATTGATATTTCTCCCGGCAACCTTGATTCCAGCTTGTGCTTCTTCCAGCCCAGCGTTTCTCATGATGTACTCTGCATAGAAGTTAAATAAGCAGGGTGACAATATACAGCCTTGGAACCAGTCTGTTGTTCCAAGTCCAGTTCTAACTGTTGCTTCCTGACCTGCATACAAATTTCTCAAGAGGTAGATCAGGCAGTCTGGTATTCCCATCTCTTTCAGAATTTTCCACAGTTTATTGTGATCCACACAGTCAAAGGCTTTGGCATAGTCAAGAAAGCAGAAATAGATGTTTTTCTGGAACTCTCTTGCTTTTTCCATGATCCAGCAGATGTTGGCAATTTGATCTCTGGTTCCTCTGCCTTTTCTAAAACCAGCTTGAACATCAGGAAGTTCATGGTTCACATACTGCTGAAGCCTGGCTTGGAGAATTTTGAGCATTACTTTACTAGCGTGTGAGATGAGTGCAACTGTGCGGTAGTTTGAGCATTCTTTGGCATTGTCTTTCTTTGGAATTGGAATGAAAACTTACCTTTTTCAGTCCTGTGGCCACTGCTGAGTTTTCCAAATTTGCTGCCATATTGAGTGCAGCACTTTCACAGCATCATCTTGCAGGATTTGAAATAGCTCAACTGGAATTCCATCCCCTCCACTAGCTTTGTTCATAGTGATGCTTTCTAAGGCCAACTTGACTTTCATTCCAGGATGTCTGGCTCTAAGTCAGTGATCACAACATTGTGAATATCTGGGTCATGAAGCTCTTTTTTGTACAGTTCTTTTGTGTATTCTTGCCATCTCTTCTTAATATCTTCTGCTTCTGTTAGGTCCATACCATTTCTGTCCTTTATCGAGCCCATCTTTGTATGAAATGTTCCCTTGATATCTCTAATTTTCTTGAACAGATCTCTAGTCTTTCCCATTCTGTTGTTTTCCTCTATTTCTTTGCATTGATCGCTGAAGAAGGCTTTCTTATCGCTTCTTGCTATTCTTTGGAACTCTGCATTCAGATGCTTATATCTTTCCTTTTCTCCTTTGCTTTTCACTTCTCTTATTTTCACAGCTATTTGTAAGGCCTCCCCAGACAGCCATTTTGCTTTTTTGCATTTCTTTTTCATGGGGATGGTCTTGATCCCTGTCTTCTGTACAATGTCACGAATCTCATTCCATAGTTCATCAGGCACTCTATCTATCAGATCTAGGCCCTTAAATCTATTTTGCTTTGACTCCATCCCTTCATTCTTTCTGGAGTTATTTCTCCACTGATCTCCAGTAGCATATTGGGCACCTACTGACCTGGGGAGTTCCTCTTTCAGTATCCTATCATTTTGCCTTTTCATACTGTTCATGGGGTTCTCAAGGCAAGAATACTGAAGTGGTTTGCCATTCCCTTCTCCAGTGGACCACATTCTGTCAGATCTCTCCACCATGATCCGCCCGTCTTGGGTTGCCCCACGGACATGGCTTAGATGCAACATGGTAGGTATTGCAAGAAGGCATCAGAGGGCAGACACACTGAAACCATACTCACAGAAAACTAGTCAATCTAATCACACTAGGACCACAGCCTTGTCTAACTCAATGAATTCTTTGTTAGACTATATGAATATACACATTCCAGATTTGCTTTTGGCTTCCAACCTTACAGTGCTTCTGATTAGTGTTTAAAAAATGTAAAATTTTAACAAAATGTTAGAATAGATTTATTTTTAAAATAGTCGAATTAATTCTCTGTGTAAGTTTGACTTGTCGAATTTATTTGGTAGTTCTCTTTTATTAACAATTAGTATTCTCTGCTAGATTTCTAATTTAAAAATATATATTTGCAACAAGCAACAAAAATTTAATGCACAGGGAACTATAGTCAATGTCTTGTAATAACCAATAATGGAGAATAATTTCAAAAATAACATATATATATATATGTATAACTGAATCATACACACACACACAAAAATTCTACTTTTTGAAATTTAGTAATGTTTATCTTTTTGCCAGTTTTTCTAAATGTCCTATGGACATCTAATAACAGCATATGAGATACAAAATTTTAAATATATTTGTGTAGGATATGATTAATATAAATTAATTAAATATAAATCCATTATATTTAAATTATTAATGACATAGTTCAAGATGCTCCTATTCTTATTTTTTCTGCTCTTGAGAAAATAGTCTCACAAAAACCTTAATATGTCTCACTATGATTAAATATTTTTTCTTTTCCCTTATATTTCTTCTGAGTTTTCCTTCATGTATCCTTTTTTCTATGTTGTTAAGGTGCCTAATGGTTTATGATGTCTATCTTCTTTGTGAATTGTACCTTTTATCATTAAAAATATTCCATCTTTGAAAAAAAATTGAAATATAGTTGCTTTGAAAAAAAAGAATATTCTCAGTGACTGTAAATGTAGTAAGCAGGAAGAATGAATAACATTTTATGTACTTCACTGGCAAGGATGTTTTCTGTACATCAAAGAAATAAATATGGAGACCTTATTTAAGCTATTAAGCAAGTAAAAATGCAAATTGAGAAGGGGCTCATTAAGAAAAAATTTTTACTTGTACATTGGTCCAACCAGTGAACTATTTTAGAAAGCTTCTCAGCCTAGAGTCACAAGTACAGATTCCCACTGCCTGGACTGAAACTCCAGCTCAGTCATTCCCTGACCATGTGGCCTTAGACAAGCTACTCTACTTCTTTATCTGCAAAATGGGGATTATATATATATATATATATATATACTATATAATAGTATATAATCACAGGGTTATTGTGCAGATTAAATGAGAAAATCCAGACAATGGCTTTAACATGGTGCCTATCATTTGATAAAAAATCAATAAATGTTAGCTGCTGCTAGTTAGTATTGCTGTCTGTCAACAATGATATTGAAATTGTTGCTGCTTTCTGTTGTGTGTTGATTTTTTTAATGCATCTTGGGAACATTGCTCTTGGTAATGTCAATCTAGCAATAAAATGAAAATATCATTTAAAAATAAATTTTCTGACCCAATGTTTATTTTTATTTTTCCCACTTAGAAAATAAAGTCTACAATGATCCTAACAGAAAATCTAGATCATAATATCTTACTCAGTGTTTCAGAGAGAGTACTAAAGATTCACTTTACTTAGTATATTTGAGTTTATTATTGGTTTCCTTTTTAAACTATCATAATACTACATTAGTGTATTTATATCATTTAGAAAATCATATTAGCTATAATCTGGAGAAGGAAATGGCACCCCACTCCAGTGTTCTTGCCTGGAGACTCCAGGGATGGGGGAGCCTGGTGGGCTGCCGCCTTTGGGGTCACACAGGGTCAGACACGACTGAAGCGACTTAGTAGTAGCAGTAGCAGCATAATCTGTCCCTAGTCAGCAACATTCTTTCTAGGAAATCTGTTTTACACATTTTTTCTTTTTAAAATATGCACTCTTTCCCTGTTCCCCTATACCTAACCACTGTCAGATATATATTCATAAATTTTTATAAAAGGAGTTTAAAGGACATCTAAAGTCTCTGAGTTTTAAGCCAACTTTTTCACTCTCCTCTTTCTCTTTCATCAAGAGGCTCTTTAGTTCTTCTTTGCTTTCTGCCATAAGGGTGGTGTCATCTGTATATCTGAGGTTACTGATATTTTTCCCGGCAATCTTGATTCCAGCTTGTGCTTCATCCAACCCAGTGTTTCTCATGATGTACTCTGCATATAATTTAAATAAGCAGAGTGACAATATACAGCCTTGACATACTCCTTTCCTGATTTGGGACCAGTTTGTTGTTCCATGTCCAGTTCTAACTGTTGCTTCCTGACCTGCATACAGATTTCTCAAGAGGCAGGTCAAGTGGTCTGGTATTTCCATCTCTTTCAGAATTTTCCAGTTTGTTGTGATGCACACAGTCAAAGGCTTTGGCATATTCAATAAAGCAGAAGTCAAAGTTTTTCTGGAACTCCCTTGCTTTTTCAATGATCCAATGGATGTTGGCAATTTGATCATAGCATCAGGTCCCATCACTTCATGGCAAATAGATGGGGAAACAGTAGAAACAGTAATAGACTTTATTTTGGGGGGCTCCAAAGTCACTGAAGATGGTGACTACAGCCATGAAATTAAAAGATGCTTGCTCTTTGGAAGAAAAGTTATGACCAACCGAGACAGCATATTCAAAAGCAGAGATGTTACTTTGCCAACAAACGTTCGTCTAGTCAAGGCTATGGTTTTTCCAGTAGTCATGTTTGGATGTGAGAGTTGGACTATAAAGAAAGCTTAGTGCTGAAGAATTGATGCTTTTGAACTGTGGTGTTGGAGAAGACTCTTGAGAGTCCCTTGGACTGCAAGGAGATCCAACCAGTCCATCCTAAAGGAGATCAGTTCTGAATATTCATTGGAAGGACTGATGCTGAAGCTGAAACTCCAATACTTTGGCCACCTCATGTGAAGAACTGACTCATTTGAAAAGACCCTGATGCTGAGAAAGATTGAAGGTGGGAGGAGAAGGGGATAACAGAGGAGATGGTTGGATGGCATCACCAACTCAATGGACATGAGTTTGAGTAAACTCCGGGAGTTGGTGATGGACAGGGAGGCCTGGCGTGCTGCAGTCCATGGGGTCACAAAGAGTCTGACAGGACTGAATGACTGAACTCAACTAGCCCCCAATTAAAATAAATTAATTAATTAAAAAAATAAGACTTCTCCTTGCAATGTAGAGGTTTCAGGTTTGACCCCTGTTCTGGGAGCTGAGATCCCAATGCCTAAAAGCCAAAAAATAATAATAATAAAACAGAAACAATATTTTAACAATTCAATAAAGACTTTAAAAATGGTCCAAATTTAAAAAATAAAATGTTTTTAAAAATGGACAAAGGATTTGATTAAGCATTTCCTCAAAGAAAGTATATAAATAACCAACAAGTACATGGAAAGATGTTCAATATTGTTAGTCATCAGAGAAATGCAAATCAAAACTATAAAACAGATATTACTTCACATCTACCAGGATGGCTATAATCCAAAAACAGCTAATAACAAGTGTTGGTGAGGAGGCAGAGAAACTGCAACCCTCATGCACTGTTGGCGGGAATGTAAAATCACTTTGGAGAACAATATGAAAGGTACTCCAAATGTTAAACATAGAGTTATCATATGCTTCAACAACTCTCACTCCTAGATGTATGTATGTGTGTGTATATATATATATACATATATATATATATACCCAACAGAATTGAAAATGTATCTTCATATCAAAACTTGTGCACAAACGTTCATGGCAGCACTAATTAAAATAGTCAAAAAGTGGAAACAATGCAAATATCCAACAATTGATGAATGGATAAACAAAATGTGATATATCCACATACTGGAATATTGTTCTGCCATAAAGAGGAATGAAGTTCTGATACATGCTATGACATGGATAAACCTTGAGAAAATTATGCAAGTTGAAATAAGCCAGACACAAAAGGCTATATACTGTATAATTTCATTTATATGAAACATTCGGAATATGCAAATCCACAGAGACAGAAAACAGATTAGTGGCTGCAAGGAGCAATGGATAAAGGGGAATGGAGAGTGACTGCTAATGGGAATGAGGTTTCTTTTGGGGGTAATGAAAATATTCTGGAATTATACAGATGTGATTATTTGTGACTATACTAAAAACAATTGAATTATATCTTTCAAAAAGTAAACTTTATAATATGTAATTTTATCTCAGTAAAGCTGTTATGGAAGAAAAAAAGGTAAAGGGATTTCATAGTCATTTACATATGCTTTTCAATTACAAATACTTTATCAAAAGATGGGACTAGATGGAGGGAAAATGCAAACATTGAGTGCATTAAATATCTAATAATTACACATTTGTACTCATGTTCATTGGTTAGAGGAATTTATGGTGACAAGCAAATTCAAAAACCTTACTGAGAAGATGTGGCATGCCAGATATGCAGAGAACATGGTGACTGTCCATCAAGATCACAATGGGGAGAGGAAAGCATATTCAGGCAATCCTTAGAGAGTGTTTAAAAAAGAGACCCTTTCCAAAGGAGTATATGGGGTCAAGGGAAAGCACAAGAGATAGCCCAGCATCTTTAGCTAGTAACAGGGGGACATCTTTACCATCCTAAGCTAGAAGGTGTGGGGAGGGAACAATTATCCAAGGCAAAAGGACAGAGTCTTGTGGAGGAGACATCTGATAGAGGTCACAACCTTAGGTAGAAAGGAGTCTCCAGCCCACAGAGGCCCCTCAGAGAAGCCAAAAGGCAATAAATTCCTGACTCTCTTCTCTTTCCTTTCTGCTCTTGCTGGGGCTCCCATTGGTCAAACCAAACCAGAAGCCAAAGGACAAAGACACTAAAACAGCACATACTCACAAGCTCCTAGGGCACAGAGAAGACTGCTAAATAGTAGACAATGGATCTTAAAGGATAAAGAGAAAATATCCAGTATAAAACTGCAGTTGATATAAACATTTTATATTTAATCATCAACTCAAGCTGATTCATTTCCAAATTGTAATCTTCTATAGGACTTGATACCTAGAGACTTTCCTTAATTTCACATGGCAAAAAGGTTTTTTTGCTTAATTAATTCCTTCAAATCTTTACCCAGTGACCCAGCAATCCCACTAATAGGCGTATACCCTGAGGAAACCAAAACTGACAAAGACACATGTACCCCAATGTTCACTGCGGTACTATTTACAATAGCTAGAACGTGGAAGCATCAACAGATGAATGGTAAAGAAGCTGGAATATTACTCAGCCATAAAAAAAAAACACATTTCAGTCAGTTCTAATGAGGTGGATGAACCTAAAGCCTATTATACAGAGTGAAGTCAGAAAGGGAAAGATAAATATTGAATACTAATGCATATATATGGAATCTAGAAATATGATACTGATTAAATTATTTTCTGGACAGCAATGGAGAAACAGATACAGAGAACAGACTTATGAACACAGAGGGAGGGGAGAAAGGAGAGGGTGGGATGTAAGGAGAGAGTAACACATACACATTACCATATATAAAATAAATAGCCAGTTGGAATTTGCTATATGGCTCAGGGAACTCAAACAGGGGCTCTGTAACAATCTAGAGGGGTGGGATGGGGAGTGAAATGGGAGGGAGGTTCAAGAGGGACATATGTATACCTACGGCTGATTCTTGTTAACGTTTGACAGAGAATAGCAAAATTCTGTAAAGCAATTGTCCTTCAATTAAAAAATAAATAAATGTTTTTAAAAAGCTACAAGGATATATTGTATAACACAGGGAATATAGACAATATTTTAAAATAACTATAAATAAAGTATAACCTTTCAAAATTGTGAAAAAAATCTTTACCCAAGTAAATTTTCTCCCTTCCAATGAAAATTTTATCAACTATACTATCAAAATATGCAAACCCTCAATATTCGTTATTGCCTTCTGCTTTATTCATTTCTGGAAGGAAGTGGCAACCCGCCCCAGTCTTCCTGCCTGGGAGATCCCGTGGACAGAGGAGCCTGGGTCTACAGTGCACGGGGTCGCAAAGAGCGGGACACAGCTCGGCAGCTGAGCGCACACGCACGTACCCTAGTGCTTAGGATGGTGCTCGACACAAAAGAGATTTCTCAAATGTCTTATTAACTGCTTGCCAGCTGTGCGGCCTTGGGAGAACTCCCTAACTTCTCTGTGAACCAATTTTCTCACCTTAAAATGAGGATAATAAATAACTACCGTATAGGTCTGTAATGAAGCTTAAAGTGAAGTCGCTCAGTCGCGGCCGACTCTGTGCGACCCCATGGACTGTAGCCTACAACGCTCCTCCGTCCATGGGATTTTCCAGGCAAGAGTACTGGAGTGGGGTGCCATGTCCTTCTCCAGAGGATCTTCCCAACCCAGGGATCGAACCTGGGTCTCCCGCATTGTAGGCAGATGCTTTACCGTCTGAGCCACTAGGGAAGTACTGACCTATTAAAGGTAAAATAAATTATTTAATTAAATAAAGTATTTGAATGTCATCAGCCCAGGATAACAAAACATCACCACTGTTCTTGGAAATATTTGTGTGAATATATACACTGCAGTGGAGTGATTTTGCTCCTTCTCCTCACAGAGACATGAACTGACAAAAATTTCACATTAATATTATTTTTGGCATTCATTCAAAAAAGTAACTTGAAATAGCATTCACAAAATTTCCCAAAGGTTGAATAATCATTATTTTTAATTCCAGTAAATCACAGGATGTTCATCCTTTCTTTTCAGTTACAACAAATCTGCAACAAATTAACATTTTATTGTGAGGTTTTTTCCTTCTCTTTTCCTTTTTTTTGCTACCAAGTACAACCACAATTAATAAAAAAATAATTGAAATTATTGTAACATTAACATCTTTGGGGACCTTTTCTTAAAGCCTCCTTTCATTTCTCTTATTCCTCTATCCCTTTCTCAGCTTTATTATGATCACAGTAACAAACTGTGCATGCACGTGCGCTCATTCGTGTCCGACTCTTTGCAACTCCATGGACTGCAGCCCACCAGGCTCCTCTGTCCATGGGATTTCCCAGGCAAGAATACTGGAGTGGGTTGCCATTTCCTCCTCCAGGGGATCTTCCCGACCCAGGGACTGAACCCACATCTCCGTGTCTCCTGCATTGGCAGGTGGGTTCTTTACCAATAGCGCCACCTGGGTTACACAAACTGTAACAAACTGTAAGGGCCACCAACTGAGTAAGATCATTCATGACGCACTTAAAACATTTTGTACCCTTATATAAGGTCTCTATTAATTCTGTTCAATTTCATCCTGCCCTAAGATCAATCATTATGTATCCCTTCATTTATTAAAAAGCACTGTTCCAAGTAGGGGAGATCTACAGTGAAAATAACAGATACTTTACCTCCCATTCTCACTGCTATGCCTTTTTTCTTCCTTGCTATCTCAATGAAAATAGTTACAATCACCACTTACTGAGAACTTATTAGGCAAAGTTCATCATGATGTGTTTTTACTAGAATTAACTAATTCTCACAACATGACCTGGCAAGTAACAGACACTGCAGTATTTAGCATAGTTCAGCTTCTAGCTGTGTCATTTAGTAGCTGTGCTCCTTGGGAAGCTAACTTAATGTCATCTTTGCTAGCACCAATTTCTCTTTTTTGCAAAATTGGAATAATTATAGTGTTAATATCTTCCCTTTATCTGCAAATTAGTAATCATAATATTACCTAACACAAAGAATTTTTATAGATATTCAGTGTTAAAGTATTTAAGTATGTAGACTAGTGCCTAGGTTAATAAATATGAGCCATTATTATAGTTGCTAGTTTATCAAAGAAGAATTTGATAGATTTAAGTTCAGTACAGTTCAGTTCAGTCGCTCAGTCGTGTCCGACTCTTTGCGACCCCATGAATTGCAGAACGCCAGGCCTCCCTGTCCATCACCAACTCCGGGAGTTCACTCAGACTCACGCCCATCGAGTCAGTGATGCCATCCAGCCATCTCATCCTCTGTCATCCCCTTCTCCTCCTGCCCGCAATCCCTCCCAACATCAGAGTCTTTTCCAATGAGTCAACTCTTCACATGAGGTGGCCAAAGTACTGGAGTTTCAGCTTTAGCATCATTCCTTCCAAAGAAATCCCAGGGCTGATCTTCAGAATGGACTGGTTGGATCTCCTTGAAGTCCAAGGGACTCTCAAGAGTCTTCTCCAACACCACAGTTCAAAAGCATCAATTCTTCGGCACTCAGCCTTTCTTCACAGTCCAACTCTCACATCCATACATGACCACAGGAAAAACCATAGCCTTGACTAGACGAACCTTTGTTGGCAAAGTAATGTCTCTGCTTTTGAATATGCTATCTAGGTTAGTCATAACTTTCCTTCCAAGGAGTAAGCGTCTTTTAATTTCATGGCTGCAATCACCATCTGTAGTGATTTTGGAGCCCAGAAAAATGAAGTCTGACACTGTTTCCACTGTTTCCCCATCTATTTCCCATGAAGTGGTGGGACTAGATGCCATGATCTTCGTTTTCTGAATGTTGAGCTTTAAGCCAACTTTTTCACTCTCTACTTTCACTTTCATCAAGAGGCTTTTGAGTTCCTCTTCACTTTCTGCCATAAGGGTGGTGTCATCTGCATATCTGAGGTTATTGATATTTCTCCTGGCAATCTTGATTCCAGCTTGTGTTTCTTCCAGTCCAGTGTTTCTCATGATGTACTCTGCATATAAGTTAAATAAACAGGGTGACAATATACAGCCTTGAGGTACTCCTTTTCCTATTTGGAACCAGTCTATTGTTCCATGTCCAGTTCTAACTGTTGCTTCCTGACCTGCATACAGATTTCTCAAGAGGCAGGTCAGGTGGTCTGGTATTCCCATCTCTTTCAGAATTTTCCACAGTTTATTGTGATCCACACAGTCAAAGGCTTTGGCATAGTCAATAAAGCAGAAATAGATGTTTTTCTGGAACTTTCTTGCTTTTTCCATGATCCAGCGGATGTTGGCAATTTGATCTCTGGGCCTCCGCCTTTTCTAAAACCAGCTTGAACATCAGGAAGTTCACGGTTCACATATTGCTGAAGCCTGGCTTGGAGCATTTTGAGCATTACTTCACTAGCATGTGAGATGAGTGCATTTGTGCGGTAGTTTGAGCATTCTTTGGCATTGCCTTTCTATGGGATTGGAATGGAAACTGACCTTTTCCAGTCCTGTGGCTACTGCTGAGTTTTCCAAATTTGCTGGCATATTGAGTGCAGCACTTTCACAGCATCATCTTTCAGGATTTGGAATAGCTCAACTGGAATTCCATCACCTCCACTAGCTTTGTTTGTAATGATGCTTCCTAAGGCCCACTTGACTTCACATTCCAGGATGTCTGGCTCTAGGTCAGCGATCACACCATCATGGTTATGTGGGTCATGAAGGTCTTTTTTGTACAGTTCTTCTGTGTATTCTTGCCACCTCTTCTTAATATCTTCTGCTTCTGTTAGGTCCATACCATTTCTGTCCTTTATTGAGCCCATCTTTGTATGAAATCTTCCCTTGGTATCTCTCATTTTCTTGAAGAGATCTTTAGTATTTCCCATTCTATTGGTTTCCTCTATGGCTTTGCATTGATCACTGTGGAAGGCTTTCTTATCTCTCCTTGCTGTTCTTTGGAATTCTGCATTCAAATGGGTATATGTTTCCTTTTCTCCTTTGCCTTTAGCTTCTCTTCTTTTCTGAGGTGTTTGTAAGGCCTCCTCAGACAATTATTTTGCCCTTTTGCCTTTCTTCTTCTTGGGGATGGTCTTATCACTGCCTCTTATACAATGTCACAAACCTCCGTCCTTCAGGCACTCTATTAGATCTAATCCCTTGAATCTATTTGTCACTTCCATTGTATAATCTTAAGGGATTTGATTTAGGTCATACCTGAATGGTCTGGTGATTTTCCCTACTTTCTTCAATTTAAGTCTGAATTTTTCAATAAGGAGTTCATGATCTGAACCAGTCAGCTCCCAGTCTTGCTTTAGCTAACTATATAGAACTTCTCCATCTTTGACTGCAAAGAATATAATCAGTCTGATTTGGGTACTGACCACCTAGTGATGTCCATGTGTAGAGTCTTCTCTCGTGTTGTTGGAAGAGGGTGTTTGCTATGTATAGTGTGTCCTCTTGGCAAAGCTCTATTAGCCTTTGCCCTGCTTCATTCTGTACTCCAAGGCCAAATTTGGAGTGCAGGTATCTCTTGACTTCCTACTTAATCTCTTAACATTCCTAGTTAATCTTATATGTATATTAAATAAGTCCTACAAACATACAAACAAAAAAAAAAAGTAAGCAGTAATGAGAATGAAAATGAGCACAAATATCTTACAATCTATTTTTCTTATTTAATGTTTATTCACTCTACAATTACATTGTAGGAAACCCTTTTCACTTCTATTTAGTGAAAAAGTTTACATGTTTATGTTTCTTCCTACATATATATGTACACAAAAGTATGTATATGCAGGTATTTATGACAGTGATGTATTTTTTAACTAATAAAAAGTAGAATAAAAAAATAAGTCCTAGAGACCTAACATATAGAATATTGAATATAGACAATAATAATATTGAATGATAATCATCAAACTTACAAAATGACTAGATCTTAACTATTTCTACCACAATGAAAGAGAAATGATAATTATGTAATATGACAGAGGTGCTAACTATTGCTACAATGGCAACCATATTACAATGATACATGTATTTACGTATCAAATAAATATGTTATACACCATAAACTCATATAATGTTATATACTAAATATATTTCATAAAAAGCATATTATATACCTATCTATATATCTATTTATTTATCCCATGAAAGAAGATGAACCCAACAAGTATATTCCTCACTTGATAAAATGGATAGAAGAGACAGCCAGAGCATATGAGTGAAGCAACAAGAGGAATTAAATATGTCAGTGAAACACATGAGAGTATTATTTGGGGCATTTTTGCTTGTATATGTTCACATAACATTTCAGCGGAGTAATGCTAGGCTTTAACTTACGCACATCTGTGGGATAAAGGAATCTCTCAAAGAATGAAGAGGCTTTATTCACAAGTATACAGTGGAAATTAGTCCTCACAATGGGCTTCCTTTAGAGAAAACCACTGGGTTAGCAGTATGTTTTCCATCACACATGAATTTCTAGGGTTTGATTCAGCTGGTCCAAGAAGGATAACAATTAGAGCACTGTGCAATAATATTGCTTGCTGTGGCACTAATCACCTACTGTGGCCCTAACTGAAGCAAAATCTACCCTGTCCCTTTTACAGGGAAAATGTTTACGCAAAGGATGCGACTGTGATATCTCTGACTACCATATCCATGAAGAGCATTTAAGCACAGGCAAGTGAAAGGCAGCCACATTCAGAGAACAGTAGTGACTTCTAGCTGATGTGCCCATAGGTTTGGGGTAAAGATAAAAGAGAACAAAGCACATCTAAAAAGAATTTTACTCACAGCAATATTCCACTTTTGCAGTCAATAAAGGAGATAAAAATCCTACCAATATAATAATAAACATAGATCCTGGTACAGATAAAAGTACCCCCCATACATATAAAAATAAATTCTGCTTGAAGGGTACATGTAAGGGATATGATCAGTAAACAAAATCTTTCTATTCTACTAGGAAGATAATCGGCTTTTTTGAGCACACAGGATCTGAAATAGTCAATCATGAAGATAAAAGTCAGTTAGGAAAATCATTTGTCAGTGTCTTCTAATACCACTATAGGCATCCCCCATGACCTGCAATTCTAAACCTCTGTCTACAGCAAACAGAAATGCACAACATGTCCATCGAAAGATGTATACAAGAATATTCATAGCAGCGCTACTTGCTATAGAAAAAAAAAAAAAAATACAAGAGGCAACCCCAAAGCCCATTCATAGTAGAATGGACAGATAGTGGTATATCTACACAATGAAGTGCTAAAATATAATAATGTAATAACAATGAATGAATTTTTCATATTAAATACATATAACTCAATGAATGAACCTTACATATATCCTGAATGATTCCATGATCATGGAATGAAGTTGAAAAACAAGTAAAATATCTGCAGTGTTAGAATTCTAGATACTGGTTATCCTCTGTGGAGGTGTAGTGATGATATGAGGAGGCTTTGGGGGTTCTGGGAACATTCTGCTTATTGATCTATTTTCTGGTTTTACAGATATGTTTACTTTGAGAAAGTTCATCAAGCCATTCATTTTTCTATTTGTATATAATACTTCATTTAAAAGCTTAGCTAAAACAGTACAAAGCAGACTCTGGATTCAAGTCCTAACTCCATGTCTGACAAGACTCATTCTCTTAAGCAAGTTATGTAACCTCTCTTAGCTTCAATTCTCCAATTTGTACAGCATAGATAATTATAGCACTTACCTAAAAGAATATTTGTAATTACATAGCTAATGGACCAGGCACAAAATATGTGTTTAATAAGTTAGTGCATAACATGAGGCAGGTTGATTCCTCAGTGGTGACCTACAGGAGAAAACAACCAGAAAGTTAAAAGTTACCTCACTGGAGAGAAGGCTCATGGCAGACAAGGGAGACGACCATTTCAAAGCAAGGGCCACCAACAATGCCAGGTGCTGCAGAAAGGTCACGGAAGATGAGGAGTGAAAAGATGTGCTTTTATGGAAGTCATTGGGGACCTTTATCTGAGCAAACCAAGTTAGGAGCAGAAGCAGACTATAGTGTGTTGACGTACAAATGACAGGTTAGGAAATGGAGATATCTAAGTAACTCTTTCAAGAAGTGTGGTTGTGAAGGAAAAATAAAGGAGGTGCCACAGATAGAGGAGGAGGATATGAAATCAAGAGAGTTATTTTGAATGGAAGAGAATACACACGAAGAGCCAATAGAGAGGGATTGATAACACAGGGAATAAGATCAACAGAGCAAGGTCCAGAAGGAAGTGAAGAAAATGGAAATCAAAGCACAAGATAGAGTTATTCTGAGCAGGAAGAAGAAAGCCTCTCCTTGTGATGTCTCAAGAGGAAAAGAATAAAGCATGAGAGCAGGTGCTGAGCAACTGGTAGGTAGAGGGGCATTCTGGTTTCAGTTTTCTCAGTGAAGTAAAAGGAAGCATCATCTACCAAGAGTGAAGGTAAAATTAATAGGATAGAGGATATTAATATAATGATATATATATATATATATATAGCCAAGCAGTGTTGAAGTCCCAACTGTTTCATGGCACCAATCCATAAGCTCATGTAATCTCCAGCAGCACTTTCCATCTCTGAGGTATTCTTACAATGACTTTACAATTATTTTTAAGATCCCAGGTGTACAGAGATGACAGATGGTTAGATTGGTCCAGTTATGAGCTTTCTGTAAGACTGGTGCAAAGGCAAGGCTCATACTAATACTTTCAAATGACAGAAACTCAACTCAAGCTAGCTTAAACCTATTTTTTTTAAATGATTAGGCTGTATAACTGGAAACTTCAAAGTGTATCTGGTTCCAGGAGGTTAACCACTGTCAACTGCAACCTTTTTCTCCATTTCTTGACTCTGCTTTACTTTCTGTTGTCATTTTCAGACAAATTCTTCACTGATTGAAAAAGAGAATACTTGAATCTTAATACATTGTTACACTAGCCATCCTCCCAAAAAGGAGAGTACACCTATCCCATTCGTTTCAGAAATAATTACAGGAATGACTCCTTTTGTGTCTTCCTGAATCATAACTGTTGTTCAGTTGCCAAGTCATGTCTGACTTTTCACGACCCCATAGACTGCAGCACACCAGGCTTCCCTGTCCCTCACCATCTCCCAGAGCATGCCCAAGTTTATGTCTATTGAATCAGTGATGCCATACAGCCATCTCATCCTCTGCTGCCCTCTTCTCCTTTTGCCTTCAGTCTTTCCCAGCATCAGTGTCTTTTCCAATGAGTTGGGTGTTTGCATTAGGTGCCCAAAGTACTGGAGCTTCAGCTTCAGCATCAGTCTTTACAATGAATATTTAGGGCCTTGAATCAAAGGCCCATTCCTAAATTAATCTTGTGGCCCTGGAAATGAAGAACTCTGATTGGCTACCCTCGGAGCTGGTAGGTGAGGTCAGTTCTGCTCAAACTACATGAACCACCCTTGTAGGAGGGATTTCTTCTCCTAAAAAAGAAATACAGGAATGGCAATACAGAAAAAAAAAAGGAAAAACTCAAAAGCACATTACTTTTCTTGTTTACTTCACTTTCTAGTGTCTCCTTTGCATTCAGACTAAACATTATTTTTCAATGCCCAGACTTAACATTATACCTTTTATATTTTTGAGTACCCAAACTTGACCTTATATTTTTCAGTTTCTCATTTATACACTTCCATCTTTCTGTTACTTGCTTCTCACCTTCTATTCATCTACATTCAAAATACTTATTAATCTTCACCTTCTTAAATCTTTCATTAACCAAGATTGTTTCTGTGTTTGAAAAACAAAGCCATTTCTACTTTTTTAATGAATTCAATTTACTTACTTTATTAATCATTCTCAAAATGGTGATGAGTATCAAAATTCATTTTCCAAATAGCTCCCTATATTTAAGGACATGGGATGAAAGAAGATGTGCTGATGTTCTACACACATGTATTATTCCACACACATTTCAGTATATAGACATTGGCAGTCTACATTTAGTTGACATTAATCTGAGGAGTTAATACAAGTTGGATCTTCTTGCCTTATCTTTAGAATACTTTAATATTTTGTGTTTCCCTGAATGGAAAGACCAAACAACTTGCCCTGGCATGTGGAGTCCAGTGCAGTCCAGTCCCTGCTGCCCTGCGTCATGTCACGCCTTCCTCGTGCTCCCTTCCTTGTACCTCACTGGTCTTCCTTGAGTTATTCCTACATACCAGGCAACCTCCCACCACAGACTGTCACATAGGCTCTCATTTTTGCCTGGCAAGTTTTCTGTTTTCATTCTTCAGAGCTCTGCTCAAACATCTCATCTTCAGAGGATAGATTTTCCCTGACTTCCTTGACCACAACAATCCACCCTTTAGACTTATTTTCCATTTTCTTGGAACTGTCCTGGGTACCTCTCTTTGACATCTTTTGACCCAGTTGTAGCTTTATAATTGTTCGCATGATTGCTTCATTATAATCTATCATATTTGATGTACTGTAAATGCTAAGATGCTGCTGCTGCTAAGTCACTTCAGTCGTGTCTGACTCTTTGCGACCCCATAGACGGTAGCCCATCAGGCTCCCCCGTCCCTGGGATTCTCCAGGCAAGAACACTGGAGTGGGTTGCCATTTCCTTCTCCAATGCATGAAAGTGTAAAGTGAAAGTGAAGTCGCTCAGTCGTGTCTGACTCTTAGCGACCCCATGGACTGCAGCCTACCAGGCTCCTCTGTCCATGGGATTTTCCAGGCAAGAGTACTGGAGTGGGGTGCCATTGCCTTCTCCAAATGCTAAAGTAGAGACCATCTAGTTTTGCTCACTCTCGTATCCCTAGTTCCGAACCCCAGTTGAATACATTCTTGGTACTCAGTAAAATGAATTTATTTATAAATTTTTGATATTAAAAAAAATCAACTCTTTTCATTTGATCTCTTGGCTTCTGATGAAAGCAAGACTACACAAGAACCTAAAAGAATTTTTACCAAGCTCAGGGTTTTGCTTAGGGGGTAAGGAAAATAATAAGCATATTATGCTGCTAAGTCGCTTCAGTTGTGCCCAACTCTGTGCGACCCCATAGATGGCAGCCCACCAGGCTCCCCCATCCCTGGGATTCTCCAGGCAAGAACACTGGAGTGGGTTGCCATTTCCTTTTCCAATGCAGGAAAGTGAAAAGTGAAAGTGAAGTCGCTCAGTCGTGTCCAACTCCTAGCAACCCCGTGGACTACAGCCCACTAGGCCCCTCCATCCATGGAATTTTCCAGGCAAGAGTACTGGAGTGGGTTGCCATTGCCTTCTCCAAATAAGTATATATATATATATATATATATATATATATATATATATGTACATGTGTGTGTGTGTGTACACACTAACATTTATTTTCTAAACATATGTTCCAACTAGATTTTCTCAAGCCATTTTTCAAGATAAACTGTGCTAAGTAATATGCTTCTCTTCTGTCTGCTATCACTGCAGAGTTACAAAAATTAAAATTCATCCATAATAATTTTAGGCCTTGACCACTGCTTAGCATTGTCTGGTTATATGAAGTACGGTTGTCCATTTAACAGCAAATGCTATGTGCATCTTGGCACCAACATTATAATTTACATATAACTAATTCTTCATGAAAAATATCTCTTCACTTTGTACCCTAAAGGACTCATTATCTCCCCAGGGGCAGATGAGATTTATATATATAAAATGATAACAGCCCTCTTTACAAAATTAAAGATGTTGGCCAACTCCTTCTTTGGCAGCTGTGTGATCTGCATAATTACATTTGCTTTTCTAAATTTCCCCTGAAGCTTCAGTTGAATAAGGTATTCTTTTATATTTGCATTTTGAAAAAGCCTAATCGTGCTACATTAAACAACTGCCCCCAGCTTCCCCCAGCTGCAGTCTCAGACCTGGCTGGTATTGGTGAACATTCTGTGTGTTGGCAAATCACTTTGAGAATTTTCCAGAGGAAAATCATTAGTATTCATGCACTTATATGGGCAAAATATTTAGATTTTGTACAATACCACCTACAGCGAACATTTCTAAGGTAACTTTCCTACAACTCGACTCAGTCAGAGTTAAGAGCACATTCAACAGGGCTTGCTTATTAAAAATCATGCTTAAAATGACACTAATACCACAGTCATGGAAGAAAAGTATGGGTAGGTTTTATTATAGCCACCAAGACTATAATCTAATGTCATTTAATCGCAAATGTAAATAAACTAGGAATATGAAACCAGGGAAGTGCCTCTCATTCTCCAAGACCTGCTACACCCATAGGTACCTTCTGAAAAAGCAACATGTAACTCCTAATGCAAGACTGGCTGAAGTTGGTTGCATGTGATTAGACTACACAGATTTAAACCAACTTCCTCCCCAGAAGCAATGAACAGGCTGAACCAAGAGCTTTTTGGTAGCCTGAAACAAAAAGTTTGCATGATAGGCTCTATATTGGATGGTGGCTGGCAAGCCTTTCAAGGGCTCTAGCTCTGGACATTTACATTCATTCAGTACATATGGATTGAGGATATACTCTGCGTCAGGCAGGGCCCCAAATACTGTGGACAATGAGGACAGCTGTTTTCTGTGCTCATTGAGCTTACTAATGGGGAAGTTAAATATTAGTCAGTTAGTCACATGAATGAGCATACATTTATATTCTAACGCATGTGCTATGAGGAAGTAAAACAATGCTATGAGAGCCCGACTCAGTATGAGAGGCTCAAGAAGACTTATCTGGGGGCGGGGGGGGGGGGGGAAGGTGGATTGAGCTGAGAGATAAAGGTGAAATAGAGGTAACAAGCTGAGGAACTGGAGAAGAATATTACTAGAAGAGGGAACACTACTGTGAGATTCTTGTGAGCCCACTGGAAAATAAGTCAGTCAGTGCCCCTGGAATACAGGGATCAAGAAAAGGAATAGAGTGAGGTTAAGCTAAAGACATAGATAGGAGCCAAACTTCAGAAGCCCTTGTGAGCTATGTTCATTATTTCGATCTCTATCCAAAACAACAATGGTAAGTCCCTAAAGCGATGGGAGTTGGGGACAGAGAGGAGGTAACACATTCAAACTTGTATAAAATATTTCTATAGCTGCAATATAATAAACTGATGAAAGATATAGAGTGGACTTGTACAGACCAAACAGAATAACTCTGCAGGAGTTCAGGCTACAGAAAATAGTAGTACAGACTAAAGTGGTGGCATTAGAAAAGGAGAGAAGTGAGTAGATTAATAAGATATTTAGGAGATAAACTTGGCAAGATTTGTTATGAGGTTTAGAAATGCTGAACTCATGAACTCTTTGAGGCATCCAAGTAGAGATATTGAATAGGCAACTGAGTGTATGTGTCAGGAAGTCAGAGGTCTGGTCTGGATGTATAAATTTGGGAGGCATTAGCAAACTGATGAAAACCGAGCCATGGACATGGAAAATGCTGTCCAGAAAGAGAACTCGTGATAGACACAAAGATGCACCATTTACATCTCCCAACAGACGTGCTCCTGCTTCTGCAGCATCGGCCTCAGCTGAAAGAACCTCCTCACGGGATCTCGTGCCTTTTCTGGACACCTCATTTCTAGGAAGGGAGTAAAGGGAGAGTATGAAGCTCGGCCACTTTAATCCAATGGTGGATGCACCCATGGTTTAAAGTTCCCTCACCTCCACTCAGGTTGGCCAGAGCTTTGTTGAGACTGTGCCAAAGTTCAACTTCTTTCTCACATCTTTACCTTCCTCCCCCAGGTGTTGATTCATAATGAACGACTTGCACACCAAACTCTATCATGACAACACCTGATCTAGTGGACCCAACCTATAAGAGTACAAAACGCAAAGGGGGAAGTGCTTAGAACTAACTAGTAAGAGAAGGATAAGTCTGCAAAGTAACAGAGAAAGAAATGCTAGAAAGTAAGGCGGAAAACTTCGATAACATGGTGCTCTGGAAACCAAAATAAACATGTTTCAAGAAACAAATAGTGGGTAAGAGCTCTGGGACATCAGAAAAAAAATTAGTGGAAAATATCTATTGGATTTAAATCATGAGGTCATGGGTAATATTAGCCATGGTTATTCTGTGCAATGCTAGCAAAAAACCACCATACTGAAAAGAGTTGAAGAGTGAGAGGTGAGGAAATGAACTCACCAAATAATGAAAACTACTCTTTAGAAGCTTTAGATTTAAAGAAATGGAAAAGATTGAAAGGAATTGGAGGGGGAACGTGGAAGTCAATAAAAGAATGTTGCTTTTAAATGGAAAATACACGAACAAGTTTAAATGTAATTGGAAATAATCCAATTTAGAAGGATATGCTGAATAAAAAGCAGAGTGGAGCCAGAGAAGAGGAATTGATATGATTTCTGAAAAGGCACGAAGAGATGAGATTCAAACACAGGGGGAAATACTGGCTCTCAATGACCAGACTATATCCTATACTAAACCAGGAGGAAAAGAGAAGAACATGGGTACAGATAGAACTGTATGAATTTGGTAGCAGGAAGCTGAGGAAGTTCCCATCTGATGTCTTCTATTTTCTTTAGGAAGTAGGAGGTAAAGTCATCTGCTGAGAATGAAGAGGAGTTACAAATATTTAAAGTTTGGCTGGAGTGTACAGTTTTTAAAACAATTTTCCAAAATGGAGACAATTTACCAGGAAGGCATGGAAGAATTGGCAGACTTAAAGAATCCAATATATTGGAACCAATCTGTCTGGTAAGTGACTTTTTTGGCAATGCCAGACTATTCAGTTGTAGGTATAGAGAAGGCACATAGATGCATTGATTCAGAGTTGGGCTTTTGACAGATAAATTTTAAAAAATCAGTGTTTAATAGATGAAGGCACCAGGGACTTAACAGTATTGGTTGATCATGTTATCAAATAAAGCATCTGTGTGATCTA
This sequence comes from Bubalus bubalis, assembly GCF_019923935.1. Taxonomy (NCBI): domain Eukaryota; kingdom Metazoa; phylum Chordata; class Mammalia; order Artiodactyla; family Bovidae; genus Bubalus; species Bubalus bubalis. The sequence continues at coordinate 110,380,582 of NC_059160.1, forward strand.
AATTAAACAATGTTGACGAAAGAAGAAAAAGATAAGGTGGGATTGATGGCTGGGGAAAGGTAAAGGGGTTACCACATTAAAGCAATACTTCTTCAGTCTTGAAGTTCTTGCTAATATTTACAGGATATGATTCAAGTTTGAAGTGGGGGGACCTGATATTTGGCATTTCTAAAAAGTTCTAAGTTAGTGCTGATATTGCTGGTCTAAGAACCAGAGTTTTTCTTATTTTTTAATAAAGAACAATTGGTTTATAGAATTCTGTTGGTTTCTGCCAAACATCAACATGAATCAGCCATAGATATACAGACATCCCCTCCCTCTAGAACCTCCCTCCTACCACCCTCCCCATCCCACTCCTCTAGGTTGCTAGAGCCCTGGTTTGAGTTCCCTGAGTTGTACAGTGAATTCCCATTGGCTATTTATGTTTCCATGTTACTCACTCCATGCATCCCACCCACTTCCTCCCGGCTCCAGTGTCCATAAGTCTGTTCTATATGTCTCTGTCTCCATTGTGTGTGTTAGTCACTTAGTCGGGTCCAACTCTTTATGACCCCATAGACTTCAACCCACGAGGCTCCTCTGTCCTCTGTCCTCTGGTCCCATCACTTCATGGCAAATAGATAGGGAAACAGTGGAAATAGTGACGGACTTTATTTTTGGGGGCACCAAAATTACTGCAGATGGTGACCGCAACCATGAAATTAAAAGATGCTTACTCCTTGGAAGAAAAGTTATGACCCACCTAGACAGCATATTAAAAAGCAGACATTACTTTGCCAACAAAGGTCCATCTGGTCAAAGCTAAGGTTTCTCCAGTAGTCGTGTATGGATGTGAGAGTTGGGACCATAAAGAAAGCTGAGTGCTGAAGAGCTGATGCTTTTGAACTGTGGTGTTAGAGAAAACTCTTGAGAATCCCTTGGACTGCAAGGAAATCCAACCAGTCCATCCTAAAGGAGATCAGTCCTGAGTGTTCACTGAAAAGACTGATGCTGAGGCTGAAGCTCCAATACTTTGGCCACCTGACGCAAAGAACTGACTCCTTGGAAAAGACCCTGATGCTAGGAAAGATTAAAGGCAGGAGGAGAAGGGGACAACAGAGGATGAGATGGTTGGATGGCATTACTGACTCAATGGACAAGCGTTTGAGAAATCTCTGGAAGTTGGTGATGGACAGGGATGCCTGGCATGCTGCAGTCCATGGGGTCACAAAGATTTGAACATGACTGAGCAACCGAACTGAACTGATAGTGTTAGGAAGTGTTCTAATTTCATTCTTTTACACATAACTATCCAATTTTCCAAGCACCACTTATTGAAGAGGCTATCTTTGCCCCATTATATATTCTTGCCTCCTTTGTCAAAAATAAATTACTTACAGTACTTTATTGGGTGGGTTTATCTCTGGACTTTCTATCTTGTTCCATTGGTCTATATTTCTGTTTTTGTGCCATTACCATACTGTCTTGATGACTGTAGCTTTGTAGTATAGTCTGACGTCTGTGAGGTTGATTCCTCCAGCTTCATTCTTCTTTCTCACAATTGCTTTGGCTATTCAGAGTCTTTTGTGTTTCTGCATTAATTGTGAAATTTTTTATTCTAGTTCTGGGGAAAATGCCATTGGTAATTTGATAGGGATTGCCTTGAATCTGTAGATTGCATTCAGCAGGACCAGAGTTTTTGAGTAACAAAGCATTAGAAGTTCAAACAAGATCAAAAGTAGTTTTGGATTTGAGAATATGAGATAGAGAGACAGAGAACATGTCACAAGAAAATAGAAGCAATAATAAAAGAGCAGTAGGTTTTGTAACAGAAAAGGAAAGAAGCAGAAAAAAAGGAAAGCTGAAGCATTAAAATTTGAAAGGACCAATGAATGCCCACTTCTGTGGGTGGGCAAATGTCCACGTTACTAAAGATGCTATTAGATCACTAGAGTTGCAGTAACTAAACACTGAACAATGACAAATAAGATTCCACGAGGGACACTCTGTAAAGCTGCTAAGGAGGCTCCCCTTATTGCTATTCATCACCTCACATCTTTTCAAAATATCCTTATTCACATGACATTGCCTGAATGACTCTCTGTCCTGGCCACCTGAGCATATCTAACTAAAGATGACAAATGACACAAACATAGAGGATGTATTTGCTCTTCAACATTGGCTTAATTGGGTCAACCTGAATAAATGAGAGATACAGTCACTCTCGCACCATGACTCACTTTTTAATACGGGAAGCAATAGGTTTTTTCTGAAACTCTACAAATCACATAAACTAGGCAAATGTCCATTCCCTTGCTAGTCTTGGACATCTGTACATTTTTGGATGGAAGTCATTACTTAGTGTAAACCAGAAATTTATTCTTCAGTAAGTATAACAATTGGGCTTCCCTGGTGGCTCAGTCAGTAAAGACTGCCTGCGATGCAGGAGACCTGGGCTCGATTCCTAGGTCAGGAAGATCCCCTGGAGAAGGAAATGGCAACCCACTCCAGTATTCTTGCCTGGAGAATCCCATGGACAGAGGAGCCTGGCAGGCTACAGTCCATGGGATCACAAGAGTCGGACACAACTTAACAACTAAACCAAACCAAACCAAGTATAACAATACTTGGGACTGGCCAGGATTATTCTGGGAAGACTATCTGTGGTAGCTGGACAAAAAAGAGCTGATGACCTAGATTTTTGCATACATGAGAAATTTGATTCTCATAACTACTAAGTCCAATTTAGGAAGAAAAGCTTATCAGTATCATCAAGTGAGTCATTTCTTTATTGAATTATAAAGATCTTACCTTGACAGAAGACTAGATACATGACATTCCTAGCGTTATATTAGTCACTCTGTAACTGCATTACTCGATTCCAGGGCATTCGCAGATATAAACTTCAATGCAGAAAAAAATTTGTAAGGGCAGAAGTTGGCCTAAAATGAACGAGTGTAGTATGTTTGGAAATTTGGGGCTCAAAGATATAGAATAAAAACTTACTGGCTCTCTCTTGCTTCATTTCTAACGTACAATTCAAAATAATCACTGCATTTCTGTTTGGCGGCTTTTGTTTTTTAACCTCTCAATAAATTACCTGATGCGTTAGCTCATCAGGTACCAAAAATATGGATCACAAATTAAAAGACCTACAGGGGGTAAGCAGATAAAGCAAAGGAGTGAAGTCATCTTTCTGTCAAGTTTAAGAAAATGTGCAGTGGTGAGAACTTGGCAACTTGTACAGTAATGGCCAATTGAAGGGTCTTAATATTTACTTATCTCCACTCAGTCGTCACATGTAGAAAAGCAAGCCGAGTGTTGCCAGATGTTCCACATTTTCAAGATAAAGTGTAAATTCGAATTTTTATGTGCTGTCTCCTGGGTATTAAATTTGGCAATAATTTGAACATTATTTGGAAATGCATGGGGACTTCTAATTGAGATAGTTTAGTGAGTTCATAAATCACCATGCGCTTGTTGTTTCAAACCATCAGCCATGATTGGAAATGTATAAAAAGATAAAAGCATCTGACATTAGCTAGGTACAAAATCAAGATAAATATCGCCACAAGCCAGAAACAGAACAGAAAGTCATGCAGTGAGCAAGATTTGGGAGGATAAACTGCCAGATCCAGGCATCCTGCCTAAGGCTGCAGCTGGGTTGGAACAACTATACACATGTAGGATGTTAAAAAAAAAAAAAAACTTACTTGCTGCTAAGGACTGTGGTTTATTAGGATGTGTTGGGTCTGAGAAAGTAGGATAAAAAGAACAGTCTTAAGATCAGAAACTGATTCAAAGACCCCCAGCTCCATAACTGTATCCATTGCTGTTGTTTAGTCGCTAAGCTGTGTCCAGCTCTCTTGCGATCCCATCTACTGTAGACTGCCAGGCTCCTCTGTCCATGGGATTTCCAAGGCAAGAATAATGGAGTGGGTTGCCATTTCCTTCTCTGGGGATCTTCCTGATCCAGGGATTGAACCCGTGTCTCCTGCATTGGAAGGCAGATTCTTTACCACTACGCCACTGCTGCTGCTGCTGCTAAGTCACTTCAGTCGTGTCTGACTCTGTGCGACCCCATAGACAGATGGCAGCCCACCAGGCTCCCCCGTCCCTGGGATTCTCCAGGCAAGAACACTGGAGTGGGTTGCCATTTCCTTCTCCAATGCATGAAAGTGAAAAGTGAAAGGGAAGTTTCTCAGTCGTGTCCGACTCTTAGCAACCCCATGGACTGCAGCCCACCAGGCTGTCCCATCCATGGGATTTTCCAGGCAAGAGTACTGGAGTGGGGTGCCATTGCCTTCTCCAACTAAGCCACTAAGGAAGCCCATAACTGTATCTGTACTATGCCCAGTATTACTGTGGATCAGAGCCCCAAAACAACTTTAGAGATTTTATCAATGTTGTCTACCAAACCAGTATGATAATTACCTAATCACACAAGCTTTTTCATTAATCTACACAATTATATATTCAATAACTATTTATCAAGCAGTATTACATGCTAGGCAGTATTCTAGGTTCTGGAGAAAAATAAATGAACAAAAAAAAGTTCCTGAATATTGCAGTCACATTCTAACTGCAGGAAAGAAAGCAATATGGGAAACAGATTTCAAATACACTTCTTTTGTTAACTTTACTCTTTATATAACTTTAAAAATAAATGTTTTATTTTTTATGCAATTTAAACTGGAATTATTTATTTCCTTTTTCATTATTCATTGCTAGATAACTAGAAATACAATTGCTTTTTGTATATTGATCTCATATCCTGCAATCGTGCTGAATTTGCTTATTAGCCCTAATAGGTTTTTTTTAGTGTAAATTCCTTAGGATTTCTGTATATAACATCATCACCTGCTGCTGCTGCTGCTGCTAAGTTGCTTCAGTCGTGTCCAACTCTGTGCGACCCCATAGACAGGAGCCCACCAGGCTCCTCTTTCCTTGGGATTCTCCAGGCAGGTATAATTTTACCTCTTCCTTTCCAAACTAGATGCCTTTTACTTCTTTTGCCTAATTGCCCTGACTAGACCCTCCAGTACAGTATTGAACAGAAGTGAACTATGTACTTTTTAATTAATTAATTAATTTTTATTGAGTCATTGTTGATTTATAGTGTTGTCTTGTTTTTAGGTGTATAGCAAAGTGATTCAGATATACATACATGTATATATCTAACTTTTCAGATTCTTCTCCCTTATAGGTAATCACGAAAAATTGAGAATAGTCCCCTGAGCTATACAGTAGGCCCTTGCTGGTTATCTACTTTATATAGAGTAGTATGTATTTGTTAATCCCAAACTCCTAATTTCTTCCTCCCCCTCTTTCCCCTTGTAACCATAAATTTGTCTTTTGTGTCTGTGGGCCTGTTTCTATATATAAGTTCATTTGTATCATTTTTTTTGAATAAGTAATATCATATAATATTTGTCTTTGGCTTACTTCACTCAGTATGATAATCTCTAGGTTCATCCATGTTGCTAAACATGACACTATTTCTTTTCATGGCTAAGTAATATTCTATTGTAAAAAATACTACATCTTATTTATCCATTCATCTCTCAGTGGACATTTAGACTGCTTCCATGTCTTAACTATTGTAAGCAGTGTTGCAGTGAACACTGAGGTGCATATATCTTTTTGAATTATGGTCTTCTCCAGATATATGCCCAAGAGTGGAATTGCAGGATCATAGCTCTCCCCTTTATGGACCACAGCCTTGTTGTGGCAAAAGGCCTTATATAACTCAATAAAGCTGTGAGCCATTCCATGCAGGGCTACCCAAGACAGATGTGTCATAGTGAAGAGTTCTGATAAAATGTGGTCACTGGAGAAGGAAATGGCAATCCACTCCAGTATTCTTGCCAGGAGAAACCCATGAACAGTATGAAAAGGCAAAGAGATACGACACCAAAAGATAACCACCCCCATAGGTTGGAAAGTGTGGCAAAGAGCAGAGGGCAATTACTACCAGCACCAGAAAGAATGAAGTGGCTGGGAGAAAGCAGAAATGATGCTCAGTTTTGGGATGTATGTGGTGGTAAAAATAAGTCCTGTGCTGGTAAGAAAAATATCAGATAGGAACTTGGAATACTAGGTCCATGAGTCAAGGTAAATTGAATGTGGTCAAGCAGGATATGGCAAGACTGAACATCAACATCTTAGGACTCAGTGAACCAAATTGTATGGGAATGGGTAAATTTAATTCAGATGACCATTGTCTACTACTGTGCACAAGAATCCCTTAAAAGAAACGGAATAGCCCTTATAGTCAACAAAAGAGTCTGAAATGTAGTACTTGGATGCCACCTCAAAAAGGACAGAATGACCTTGGTTTGCTTGCTAGGCAAACCATTCAACATCACAGTAATCCAAGTCTGTGCCCCAACCACCGATGCTGAAGAAGCTGAAGTTGAATGGTTCTATGAAGACCTACAAGACCTACTAGGACTAACACACACACACACAAAGATGTCCTTTTCATCCTAGGGGATTGAAATACAAAAGTGGGAAGTCAAGAAACATCCAAAATAACAGGCAAGTTTGCCTTGAAGTACAAAATGAATTAGGGAAAAGGCTAACATAGTTTTGTCAAGAGAACACACTGCTCATAGTAAATACCTTTTCCAACAACCCAAGTAACAACTCTACACATGGACATCACCAGATGGTCAATACCAAAATCAGACTGATTATATTCTCTGCAGCTGAAGATGGAGAAGCTCTATAGAGTCAGCAAAAACCGATTTGGAGCTGATTCCAGGTGGCTGAATCATCAGCTCCTTTTTGCAGAATTCAGGCTTAACCTGAAGAAAGTAGAAAAAACCAGTAGGCCATTCAGCTATGACCTAAGTTAAATCCCTTATGATTATTCAGCGGAGGTCACAAATAGATTCAAGATATTAGATCTGGTAGACAGAATGCCTGAAGACCCATGGACAGAGTTTCAAAATACTGTACAGGAGGCAGCAACCAAAACCATCCCAAAGAAAAAGAAGTGCAAGAAGGCAAAGTGATTATCTGAGGAGGCTTTACAAATAACTGAGGAAAGAAGAGAAGCAAAAGGCAAGGGAGAAAGGGAAAGATATACCCAACTGAATGCAGAGTTCCAGAGACTAGCAAGGAGAGATAAGAAGGTCTTTTTAATGAACAATGCAAAGAAACAGAGGAAAACAACAGAATGGGAAAGACTAGAAATCTCTTTGAGAAAATTGGAGTTATCAAGGAAATATTTCATGCAAGGACAAGTATGATAAAGGACAGAAACTGTAACAACCTAACAGAAGCAGAAGATATTAAGAAGAGGTGGCAAGAATACACAGAAGAACTATACAAAAAAGACCTTCATGACCCACATAACCACAATGGTGTGATCACTCACCTAGAGCCAGACATCTTGGAATGCCAAGTCAAGTGGGCCTTAAGAAGCATCACTACAAACAAAGCTAGTAGAGGTGATGGAATTCCAGTTGAGCTATTTCAAATCCTAAAAGATGATGCTGTGAAAGTGCTGCACTCAATATGCCAGCAAGTTTGGAAAACTTGGCAGTGGCCACAGAACTAGAAAAGATAAGTTTCCATTCCAATCCAATCCCAAAGAAAGACAATGCCAAAGAATGTTCAAACTACCACACAATTGCACTCACCTCAAATGCTAGCAAAGTAATGCTCAAAATTCTCCAAGCCAGCCTTCAACAGTACGTGAACTGTGAGCTTTCAGATGTTCAAGCTGGATTTAGAAAAGGCAGAGGAACCAGAGATCAAATTGCCAACATCTGTTTATCACAGAAAAAGCGAGAGAGTTCCAGAAAAACTTCTACTTCTGCTTTATTGAATATGCCAAAGCCTCTGACTGTGTGGATCACAACAAACTGTAGAAAATTCTTAAAGAGATGGGAATACCAGACCACCTTACCTGCTTCCTGAGAAATCTGTATGCAGGTCAAGAAGCAACAGTTAGAACCAGACATGGAACAACAGACTGATTCCAAATTGAGAAAGGAGCATATTAAGGCAGTATATTGTTACCCTGCTTATTTAACTTGTATGCAGAATATATCATGCAAAATGTCAGGCTGGATAAAGCACAAGCTGGAACCAAGATTGCCAGGAGAAACATCAATAACCTTAGATATTGTTATCTGAGGTTATGGCAGAAAGCAAAGAACTAAAGAGCCTCTTGTTGAAAGTGAAAGAGGAGAGTTAAAAAACTGGCTTAAAACTCAGCATTCAGAAAACTAAGATCATGGCATCCAGTCCCATCATTCATGGCAAATAAATGGGGAAACAATGGAAACAGTGAGAGATTTTATTTTAGGGGGCTCCAAAATCACTGCAGATGGTGACTGCAGCCAAGAAATTAAAAGATGCTTGCTCCTTGGAAGAAAAGCTGTGACCAACCTAGATGGCATATTAAAAAGCAGAGACAATACTTTGCCAACAAAGGTCTGTCTAGTGAAAGCTATGGTTTTTCAGTAGTCATGTATGGAAGTGAGAGTTGGAGTATAAAGAAAGCTGAGTGCTGAAGAACTGATGCTTTTGAACTGTGGTGTTGGAGAAGACTCTTGAGAGTCCCTTGGACTGCAAGGAAATCCAACCAGTCCATTCTGAAGGAGATCAGTCCTGGGTGTTCATTGGAAGGACTGATACTGAAGCTGAAGCTCTAATACTTTGGCCACCTGATGCAAAGAACTGACTCATTGGAAAAGACCCCAATGCTGGGAAAGATTGAGGGCAGGAGGAGAAGGGGACAACAAAGGAAGAGATGGTTGGATGGCGTCACCGACTTGATGGACATGAGTTTGTAAGCTCCAGGAGTTGGTGATGGACAGGAAGGCCTGGTGTGCTGTAGTCAATGGGGTCGCAAACAGACACGACTGAGCGACTGAACTGAACTGAACTGAACAGTGCCATAAGTGACAGAGCTAGAACAAAACCCAGGCAGATTGGTCAAGAGCCCTATCTCACATACATCTGGAATGCTGACTCACACATACATTTATTCATCACGTAGCTTAATGACGAAGTTTGAGAAGCATTCTTTTAAATGTCAGCAAAAAGACAGGGCTGCCAGTTATCACTGCTTCTCCTGAACACTGTAGTGTAAGTTCTAAAACATACAAGTCAATAAAAATTTTTGGCAAAATAATTGGAAAGAAAGAGACATGTCTTTATTTGTGGAAAATATGGTTGTCTCCACAGAAAATTCAACAGCCCCTATATTCAGGCATGACAATTTTTAAAAGCCACCAGGTTTATGAATAAAAAAGCAACATACAAAAATTGATGACATGTTCCTAAGTACCAGTAATAATCTATTAGATAATATATACTATTCCATTCAAAACAAATACTGTAAGATTTCTAAGAACAGATCTAACAAGAGTTAAACAAGTAGCGAAATGAAGTGTTTGAGAAAAGAATGTAGCCCAGTGTGACCACAGTACAGCATTTCCTCAGGGCCGAGTTCCACAGGAAACTTAGGCAGATTAAATAGGCTTCAGTGTACACTCCATAGAACATTTCTGAGCAGGGAAGGGGCAAAATTAACGTAATAATTAGGGAAATTTAATCTGACACAAGTTAAACGGAATCCACTGATCTAAGCAGCCCAGAAAATGTGGTGCTGGTATTCAGCTGCAACTACCTTCTCACGTGCAGATTTTTACAGCCAGATCAATCTCAGTGAAGAGCGATATACTGCCACTGGCCCAAATAAAAGGAAAAGTAGTGCTTTAGATCTGATTATATTTTTCCTGTGCAGTAAAACTGCAGGAAAGACAGCTGGCAGTGCTGCTTGTCAGACAAACTCTGTTTGGCCCTCATATTTTCAATATGAGGTCAAATAACAGAATCTTGAGTCATCCAGTGGCCTGGTTAATGATCAGGTCTTCCATCTAATGACTGATTTTGGCATTTAGGAAAAAAGACTAAAAAATTACTGTGAACATTTAAAAAACTGAGACTTCACACTGGTTTCATAAAGTTGTAACGGAACCATGGTAATAAAAGACAATAACTCAGGACTTCACCGGCGCTCCAGTGGCTAAGACTCTGTGCTCCCAGTGCAGGGAGCCCAGGTTTGATCCCTGATCAGGGAACTAGATCCCACATAACATAATGAAGATCTTGCAGGCTGCAACCAAGACCTGGCACAGCCAGATAAATAAATAAAAGACAATAACTCTAAGGGTTAAACTACAGAGTAAGAACATTTTCACATCTGATTCTGATGTTAGTTTGGCACTATATAGGGTCTAAGTCCCCAGCTGACCTATTTTTGCTAATCAGAAGTGAATATATTCAGGGCCTTATCTTTTCTGACTTCTCCATAACAATATTCATTCACCAAATAATTACTGGGCACCTGCTCTCTATCAGGCACAAAGCTAAGTCCGGGAAATCGGCCAAGAACAGAGCAGATGCAGCACCTGCCATCTCAGGGTTTACATTCCTGCCTGAGTCCACATTGTTGCACACACCTCCTGGGCTTCCAAGAAACCGCTCTCCAGAGCTTTCCCCTGCCTCTTTCATCTCTCATCCCTGTCTCTTTAATTGGCTTCTTGTTTTTTTCTTTTCTCTTAATATCTATTGCCTTCATTCCTCAGCCTTCTTCTTCCCAAATATTCTCCCAGGATAATCTCATATACTCCCATTTTTTAATTTCATTTATTCTTAAAATTATATGCATATGGATTTCACATATAGATTAATATACATGTGTGTATTCCTATATGCCAAACTGTTCTAAGCATTTTGCAAATGTTAACATATGTAATCCTCATAACAACCACTTGAGGTAAATACCATTACATTATCCATTTTCTAGATGAGGATGCCAACAGACAGATTAAGAAAGTGGCTGACATTAGAATGGCCATTGTTAAAAAGTCTACAAATAACAAATGCTGTGAAACAGGGCACTCAGAGCTGGTGCACTGGGATGACCCTGAGGGATGGGATGACGAGGGAAGTGAGAGGGGGGTCCAGGATGGGGGACACATGTACACCCACGGCTGATTCATGTCCGTGTATGGCAAAAACCACTACAACATTGTAAAGTAATTAGCCTCCAATTAAAATAAATAAAATAATTTTTTTTTAAATGCTTGAGAAGGTATGGAAAAAAGGGAAGCCTCCTACACTGTCGGTGGGAATGTAAGTCGGCACAGCCACTGTGGAAAACAGTATGGAGGTTCCTCAGAAAACTAAAAATAGAATTACCACATGATCCAGCAATCCCACTCTTGGGCATATATCCAAATAAAACTATAATTCAAAAAGACAGGGACTTCCCTGGTGTTCCAAGGGTTAAGACTTCACCTTCCAATGCAGGGGGTGGGGGTCCAATCCCTGGTTGAAGGGCTAAGGTCCTACATATCTCACAGCCAAACACCAAAACATAAAACAGAAGCGATTTTGTAACAGACTCAATAAAGACTTTCAAAATGGTTCACATCAAAAAATTATTTTAAAAATAATACATGCACCCCTATGATCGTAGTAGCACTACTCACAATAGCCAAGGTATGGAAACAACCTATATAGCCATCGACAGATGAATGGATAAAGATGTCATACATACATACAATGCAATACTAATTAGCCATGCTGCTGCTGCTGCGAAGTCGCTTCAGTCGTGTCCAACTCTGTGCGACCCCATAGACGGCAGCCCACCAGGCTCCCCCGTCCCTGGGATTCTCCAAGCAAGAACACGGGAGTGGGTTGTCATTTCCTTCTCCAATGTGTGAAAGTGCAGTCACTCAGTAGTGTCCAACTCTTAGCAACCCCATGGACTGCAGCCCACCAGGATCCTCTGTCCATGGGATTCTCCAGGCAAGAGTACTGGAGTGGAGTGCCATTGCCTTCTCTACTAATTAGCCATAAAAAAGAACAAAATAATAGCATTTGCAGCAACATGGATTCACCTAGAGATTATCATACTAAGTAAGTCTGAAAGACAGACGAATAGCTTATGATATCACTTATATATGGAATCTAAAATATGTCACAAGTGAACCTATATATGAAACAGAAACAAAAATTGGGGAAATAGAGAATAGACTGATGGTTGCCAAAGGGAAAGTAGGGTCGGAGAGGGTAGGACAAGTGAAAGTGAAAGTCGCTCAGATGTGTCCAACTCTTTGTGACCCCATGGACTATACAGTCCATGGAATTCTCCAGGTTAGAATACTGGACTGGGTAGCCTTTCCCTTCTCCAAGGGATCTTTCCAACCCAGGGATGGAACCCAGGACTCCCACATTGCAGGCGGCTTCTTTACCAACTGAGTCACAAGGGAAGCCCAAGAATACTGGAGTGGGTAGCCTATCCCTTCTCCAGCAGATCTTCCCAACCCAGGGATGGAACTCAGGTCTCCCACATTTCAGGCAGATTCTTTATTAACTGAGCTATCAGGGAAGCCTGGGAGAGGGTCGAAGTGGTTAATCTGTTTAGGATTAACAGATGCAAGCTGATATATATACAGTGGATAAACAATAAGGCCCTACGGTATAGCACAGGGAACTATATTAAATATCTTGTGATAAACCATAATGGAAAAGAATACGAAAAAGAATGTATATGCATAAATGCATGTGTATAACTGAGTCACTCTGCTATTTAATTAACACAACACCGCAGTTCAACTATAATAAAAATAAGTTAGAAAAAGAAAGTGGCAGAACTAGAATTTAAAATAAAGCAGCTATACCTTAAACCATTATGATAATCACAATCCCATGACTTCAGTCTGTGTGTGGACATCTCCATTTTACAGATCATTAAACCAGACGTTCTATTCAGACTCGTATTTTCTAAAGGCTACAGAAATCTCTACCTGAACTTTTCACAGACGACTTAGAATCAGTGTGCTCCATTTCTCAAATCACTTTTCCTTCATGCTCTGCATTCTGTGTTCAACGCTGTTTCAAGTTCCTGTTGTCACAGCCTCCTAACAGGTCTCCCTACCTCAGCAGTTCTCATAAATGATTCAAGATCACTGGGGAGTTCGGAAACCCTTTCCAGGTGTGCACAAGGTCAAAATTATATTCGTAAAAATACTAAGATGTTATTTGCTATTTTCACTGTGTTGACATTTGTACCAATGGTGCAAAACACAACAGTGATACGACTGCTGGAAACCACACAAGCAAGTCAGTGGCAGCAACTCGACTAGAATGTTACTGCGTTACTGCTCCATCGAAAGGTACTGATTTTTCAAAATCTTAACTCTTAAATATGCTGTGGGATTAACTTAAAAGTACATATAAAGCACTTCTGACATATTGAAACAATGCTTGTCTCAAAGAAAAGCAATTATGTGAATCCTTGAGTTTCAAGTTGAATATCTAAACACTTTTTTCATGAATATTAGAAAAGCATGCAATTCATCTTAATTAGGATATTAGGAAAATTGAAATTTTGGAAATCTTACATCTGATTCCGTGAGCCTCACTGCTTCCCAATATTTAAAGGTTTGTGGTTTTTTTTTCTGTTACTGTTAAAAATGATATGAACAAATGTAATCTTTTATTCTGTATATGGAAATGTGTCAGTATTAGGAGACTGACGTAACCTAGGAAACCAATATTTTTCAAAAGATCAATATGTCAACTATTATACATGGGTAAAACAGTTGCTCAAAGATGGTGATAATTTTAATACAATATAGTAACAAATACTGTTTCAGATTCTACATCGCAACTAAGCTCTCTGAAACTACTATTTATTGAGTTCCAAAGAATATCAGGCATCCTGAGCTTGAACTTCCTCAGCTATGACACAAGCCCACTGCAAGAAGAGCGCTGGCCTGGGCTTCTCTGCTTTCCCCTCCTCTGCTCCCCTCCCCACTGGGATTCAGGGAGTAAGAATAATGGATGCAAACAAGAGGCTCATGCTGCTTGCTGTGCTGTGAGTAATGACCCAGGAATTTCAAGTCTTCTTCCCTGAAACTGTGGCAGGCTGATTTGTTAGCTTCTAAGTAAGGTAAAATTTCAGACTAGTCACAGTTCTTGATGAACAATGAATGAGGAGAAAATCTTTTAACTAGGTGAAGTGATCATGTGACACATTCCTGGGGAATAAATTAAAAGGAGTAGGTTAGAGCTAGTCTAAGGAGGACCACTATTACAAGGGTAGGCAATCACTGAGAGAGTTTAGTGTGAGTAAAACATGACAAAAGTGTTATTTGCATAAAATTAATCTGACTGTGGTATGCCAAGGACTAATGTAGAGCTGGAACTAGACCCAAACAGTGACAGCCACAGCAATTAATATTTACTGAATATTCATCGTGAAGAGGACTTCCCAGGTGGCACTAAGTGGTGAAGAACCCGCCAGCCAGTGCAGAAGACTTAAGAGACATGGGTTCAATCCCTGGGTTGGGAAGATCCCCTGGAGAAGGACAGGCAACCCACTCCAGTATCCTTGCCTGGAGAATCCCACGGACAGAGGGCCTGGTGGGCTACAGTCCACATGGTTGTGAAGAGTCAGACAAGACTGAAGTGACTTACTTAGCAAGTATTGTGAAGAAGGCATTATGATACAAATTCTATTTTATTCCCTTTACAGCTGAATAAGGTAATTACAGTATTAACACGTATAGCACTCACTATAGGGAATGGCTGATGCCATGGACAGAGGAGACTGATGGTCTATATTTCATGGGTCACAAAGAGTCAGACATGACTGAGTGACTAACACGAGGCAACAAGGCCAGTAAGAAGTGAAACCAGGAGTACTCTGCTAATTACAAAAAGAGTGAGACTATATAGTCAGTTATATAAATTTCAGTTTGTAGACTTATTTTAGTTCTTATCAACTAACCTTTTTTTTGTTGTTTGGTGCATTTGTTTATTGCAGTACGATCGCTACTGTAGTGTGAGCTAACATCTTTATCATGTCACTTAATTATCACTTCTTTTTTGCATTAAAAATGATTAAGATCTAGTCTCTTAGCTACTTTGACTTTTACAATACAGTATTGATGACTATAATCACTGTGTTGCACACTAGATTTCCAGAACTTATTTATTTACTAGCTGCAAGTTTATACCCTTGAACAACATCCCCCCATTTCCCCAACCCCTAGCCCCTGCTGACCTCCATTCTACTCTCTGTCTTTACAAGTTCAGTTGGTTTAGATTCCACATATAAGTGACTCTGGCTTTTTAATATTTATATCACACTCTTACTAGAGGCAGTTTTTAAACTTAAAATAATATCTATTATTTTTTAACCACCTGGTTTGGCGTTTTTACATATTTTAGCTAATTCAACAAAGTTAGCATTTACACACATACACACACACACACACACACACACCCCATTAAAATGATTGAAGATGCTGAGGTCTAGAGAGATTAAGCAGTATGCCCAAGCTCGTGACCCTTATATGTTGTATAGCCAGAGTTCCCATCCAAGTCTGTCTGACTTCCAAGCCTACCTTAATACCTTATCAGTGTTTGGCTAAACACACACACACACACCCACACACACATCTTAACTGCATCCCTAGCTATTGCACAGTTAATGCTTCTTTTGCAAGACATCAGTGCACAGTCTAAGTAGTAACGTTCACCTCCTAAAACAGTGACACTTTTCTCCTCACACATCCAGCATGGAATTCCCAAACATTCATAATCATCACATTAAGCTACTTGTTTAGAGAAGTCCTCATCTAGAATACTGTGGGCTGTCAAGAACCAGGACAAATTTGTGTTCTCATGGTCCAGAGATGACTTTCTAAAGTTATCTTCAGGAACAAAATCATCACAAAGATGTTGGATGGTGATGAGAAAAACTCTTTTTTGAAATTTTTGTTTTTTCCTACCAAAGAGATTTTCTTCATATATTCTAAAAACCTCATTTAGGGGAGAAATCAAACAAAGCCAACTTCGGGGGGAAATAAAGACTACTAGCTGTTAGACACATCACTTATGTGTCAACACCTCTCCTTCTGGAAGCCATGCTGGTAAGGTTACCAAGAAAAGCAAAAGCAAAAAAAAAAATCTTAAATGAGCCATGTGAATCCAGAAGGGACGACTGAAGAGAATGGCCACACGGTGTTAGCAAGCAGGATAGCTGTGGGTTAGAAGGGAGCCTTGAGGGCGAACACAAAGCTCTGTTTGTATTTCACAATGATGACTACAGAATCATGTGAGATAAAATGCAGTAGTTACTGAAAGCAAAAACATTTATTTCTCTTTTAAAAATCATAAAATAAATGGAGCAAATATGAATGAATATTTAGGTAAATATGAGTAAATTGAGTGAATCCAATAAAATTATACTACAGAAAGAAACACTTCTCTAAATTTTTCTCTGGGATTAAAAGGACCAAAGAGTTTGGACAATGCATTTTTGGGTAATTGTGTTTCCCCCACTTCTTCAGTTTTCTAAAAAAAAGTTGGCATGTACCAGTTGATGTCACTGACAAATCTTGACAGCGCTGAAGAAGAGAAGATAGAAAAGACAGGAAAATAAATTTAAATTGACACTCTCTTAACTTCACCCACTGGCTGAAAAACTATTCTTCTTAGAAAATTGGAGATAATTCACAGCCTAACTGTAATGGGAGAAAAGCCCTGTGATTGCTTAAAGAAATGTGCAAATAGTAATATATGTGTGATGGTTTTGATATTGAATTCTTATATACTCTTATCTGTATGGTTGAGTTCATAAAATAACATGTGTGTATGCTGTGTAAAAACATATATACTCTAATAACTGTAACAGTAACTATGTTTTTTGGTAGGAGAGAACTTATTTGTTTTATGTGTGAGTTTGGGTTTGGTATGTCTGTGTGTGTATTTGTAAGCCATTCAATAGGAGAAAATTTTTTATGTATTCACACAACTAGACAAGCTAATTCCAAAGTTTATATATAAATAAGACATAAAAGAACAGGATAATTCTGCAAAAATATATATAAAGTGGAGGAAATAGCCTTATTAGATATTTAAAATATATAATAAAGCTATGATAATTAAAACAATCTTTACCAACATAAAAGTAGACAGAGAGATCAATGAAACACTACAAAAAATCCAGGATTAGGGTCAAATACATACTAGAATTTAGTGTAAAGGCTAGAATCAAAACTGCCAGAAGAGATATCAATTACCTCAGACATGCAGATGACACCACTCTTACAGCAGAAAGGAAAGAGGAATTAAAGAGCCTCTTGATAAGGTGAAAGAGGAGAGTGAAAAAGCTGGCTTAAAACTCAACATTCAAAAAACGATGATGATGACATCCAGTCCCATACCATGTTCATGGCAAATAGATGGGGAAACAATGGAAACAGCAACAGACTTTATTTTCTTGGATTCCAAAATCACTACAGATGGTGACTGCAGCCATGAAATTAAAAGATGCTTGGTCCTTGGAAGAAAAGCAATGACAAACTTAAAGAGCGTATTAAAAAGAAAAGACATTAATTGATAAAGGTTCATATAGTCAAAGCTATGGTTTTTCCAGTAGTCATGAATGGATGTGGAGAGGAACAATAAAAAAGGCTGAGTGCTGAAGAACTGATGTCTCGAACGGTGGTGCTGGAGAAGACTCTTGAGGGTCCCTTGGACTGCAAGGAGATCCAACCAGTCCATCCTAAAGGAAATCAACCCTGAATATTCTTTGGAAGGACTGATGGTAAAGCTGAAACTCCAATACTTTGGCCACCTGATACGAAGAGCCAACTCATTGGAAAAGATCCTGATGCTGGGAAAGATTGAAGGCAGGAGAAGAAGGGGACAACAGAGGATGAAGTGGTTGAATGGCATCACCGACTCAATGGACATGAGTTTCAGCAAGTTCCAGGAGATGGTGAATGACAGGGAAGCCTGGTGTGCTGCAGTCCATGGGGTCACAAAGAGTCAGAGACAACTGAGGGACTGAACAGCAACAAGTAGCGTTACAAATTGTGGGGAAAGATGGATTAACAAATAGTGTTGGAAAACTAAGTAGTCTTCTGAAAATTAAGTTTATTCTATTTGTTAGCCCCTTTACATAAATAAATTTCAGGTTGATAAATTATAGAAATGTAAAAAATAACTATAAAAGTTAAAGAAACCATGTTGGGTTTTTTTAAAATACAAACTTAGATTTTAAGAGACTTCCCAAGTCTGAATAAAAACTAAACACATAATACAAATAAATACAATTATAAAAAAGAAAAAAATAAAATGGGATAACACAGAGAAAAAAAAAAGAAAAATTTTCAGCATAGCAAAAATTATCATGAGCACAATGAAAACACAAATAACAGACTTGGAAAATACATTTCAACCAATGTTACTAAGAGCTCACACAAGTCAAATAGCAAAGCCATCCACCCAATAGAAAAAGTAAAATAGGAAAAGAGTACAAATAATTTATAAAAAGGAAATAAAAATGAGAAATGTAGATATATTTCACACTGAAATGTCATTTTTCACCTATCACATAGGCAAAGCTCTAGTTTTATGCATAGTCTGTTGGCAAGTATTTGGGATCTGGCACTTTCACGCATGTTGATAGAAATATGTATTGGTAAAAGCTTTTTTGGAGTGCATTACAGCAATGTCTATCAAAGCTACAAGTATATATAAGCTTTAGCCCAGCAAAGATTATCCTATAGATTTACTCACACATAGATTTGAAACATGAAAGCATAATATTATACACTGCAGCTTTAAAAAAAAAATAGTAAATTATTGGAAACAGCTTAATATCCTGTAATATGTGCTGGCAAAGTTTGTATATCTATTTCATTGTGCTTACTTCAGGAAACTCCAAACAACAGGGAGACCCAAAATCCTGGTTTCCAGGGTAGTCTGTGCTTATGCTTTTTGTGCTGGCATTCCATCCAATTAGTACCACCTTTTACTCTCAAAAAAGGATAAGAGGCTTATGGAAACTTCCTGATGGGAGAGATTGACTGAGGGGGAAACTGGGTCTTGTTCTGATGGGCGGGGCCATGCTCAGTAATCTTTAATCCAATTTTCTGTTGATGGGCGGGGCTGTGTTCCCTCCCATTTATTTGACCAGAGGACAAACTACAGTGGAGGTAATGAAGATAATGGTGACCTCCTTCAGCAGGTCCCATGCCGGCACCGCTGCACTCAGTGCCCCCAGCCCTGCAGCAGGCCACCGCCAACCGTGCCTCCACTGGAGACTCCTGGTCACTCACGGGCAAGTCTGGGTGAGTCTCTTGTGGGGTCACTGCTCCTTTGTCCTGGGTCCTCGTGTGCACAAGGTTCTGTTTGTGCCCTCCAAGAGTCTGTTTCCCCAGTCCTGTGGAAGTTCTGGTGGCTCTATGGTGGGGTTAATGGCGACCTCCTCCAAGAGAGCTTATGCCATACCCAGGTCTGCTGCACCCAGAGCCCCTGCTCCCGCAGCAGTCCACTGCTGACCTGTACCTCCTCAGGGGACACCCAAACACAGTTCTGTCTCAGTCTCTGTGGAGTATCTGGGTTCTGGTACGCACAAGGTATGTTTGAGCTCTCTGAGCATCTCTGGCGGGTATGGGGTTTGATTCTAAACACAATTTCACCCCTCCTACCATTTTGCTGGGGCTTCTCTGCCCTTGGACATGGGGTATCTCCTCACAGTTGCTCCAGTACCACGCAACCACTGCTCCAGTGTTAGTCTTGTCTAACTCAATGAAACTATGAGCCATGCCCTGTAGGGCCACCCAAGACAGATGGGTCATGGTGGAGAGTTCTGACAAAGCATGGCCCACCGGAGAAGGGAATGGCAAACCACTTCAGTATTCTTGCCTTGAGAATCCCATGAACAGTATGAAAAGGCAAAAAGATAGGACACTGAAAGACTAACTCCCCAGGTCGGTAGGTGCCCAATATGCTACTGGAGATCAGTGGAAAACTAACTCGAGAAAGAATCAAAAGACAGAGCCAAAGTAAAAACAACACCCAGTTGTGGATGTGACTGGTGATGGAAGTAAAGTCTGATGCTGTAAAGAGCAATATTGCATAGGAACCTGGAATAATAGGTCAAAGAATCAAGGTAAATTGGAAGTGGTCAAACAGGAGATGGCAAGAGTGAACATCCATATTTTAGGAATCAGCAAACTAAAATGGACTGGAATGGGTGAATTTAACTCAAATGACCATTATATCTACTACTGTGGGCAGGAATCCCTTAGAAGAAATGGAGTAGCCATCATGGTCAACAAAAGAGTCTGAAATGCAGTACTTGCATGCAATCTCAAAAACGACAGAATGATCTCTGTTCGTTTCCAAGGCAAACCATTCAATATCATGGTAATCCAAGTCTATGCCCCAACCAGTAATGCTGAAGAAGCTGAAGTTGAATGGTTCTATGAACACCTACAAGACCTTTTAGAACTAACACCCAAAAAAGATGTCCTTTTCATTATAGGGGACTGGAATGCAAAAGTAGGAAGACAAGAAACACCTGGAGTAACAGGCAAATTTGGCCTTGGAGTACAGAATGAAGCAGGGCAAAGGTTAACCAAGTTTTGCCAAGAGAATGCACTGGTCATAGCAAACACCCTCTTCCAACAACACAAGAGAAGACTCTACACATGGACATTACCAAATGGTCAACACGAAAATCAGACTGATTATATTCTTTGCTGCCAAAGATGGAGAAGCTCTATACAGTCAGCAAAAACAAGACTGGGAGCTGACTGTGGCTCAGATCATGAACTCCTTACTGCCAAATTCAGACTTAAATTGAAGAAAGTAGGGAAAACTACAAGACATGTATGCTTGTTTTGTAGCATACTACAGGTATGCCCTAAATCAAATCCCTTACGACTATACAGTGGAAGTGACAAATAGATTCAAGGGATTAGATCTGATAGACAGTGCCTGAAGAACTATGGATGTAAGTCCATACACTGTACAGGAGGCAGTGATCAAGACCATTCCTAAGAAAAAGAAATGCAAAAAGGCAAAATGGTTGTCTGAGGATGCCTTACAAACAGCTATGAAAAGAAGAGAAGCAAAGGAGAAAAGGAAAGATACCCATTTGAATGCAGAGTTCCAAAGAATAGCAAGGAGGGATAAGAAAGCCTTCCTCAGTGATCAGTGCAAAGAAACAGAGGAAAACAATAGAATGGGAAAGACTAGAAAGACTGTTCAAGAAAATTAGAGCTATTAAGAGAACTTTTCATGCAAAGATGGGCTCGATAAAGGACAGAAATAGTATGCCCCTAACAGAAGCAGAAGATATTAAAAAGAGGTGGCAAGAATACACAGAAGAACTATACAAAAAAGATCTTCACAACCCAGATAATCATGATGGTGTGATCACTGACCTAGAGCCAGACATCCTGGAATGCCAAGTCAAGTGGGCCTCCACTACAACCAAAGCTAGTGGAGGTGATGGAATTCCAGCTGAGCTATTTCAAATCCTGAAAGATGATGCTGTGAAAGTGCTGCACTCAATATGCCTGCAAATTTGGAAAACTCAGCAGTGGCCACAGGACTGGAAAAGTTGAGGTTTCATTCCAATCCCAAAGAAAGGCAATGCCAAAGAATGCTCAAACTACCACACAATTGCACTCATCTCACATGCTTGCAAAGTAATGCTCAAAATTCTCCAAGCTTCAACAGTATATGAACCATGAACTTACAGATATTCAAGCTGGATTTAGAAAAGGTAGAGGAACCAGAGATCAAATTGCCAACATCTGCTGGAACATCGAAAAAGCAAAAGAATTTAAGAAAAACATCTACTTCTGCTTTATTGAATATGCCAAAGCCTTTGACTGTGTGGATCACCACAAACTGTGGAAAATTCTTAAAGAGATGGGAATATCAGACCACCTTACCTGCCTCCTGAGAAATCTGTATGGAGGTCAAGAAGCAACAGTTAGAACCGGACTTGGAACAACAGACTGGTTTCAAATCAGGAAAGGAGTATGTCAAGGCTGTATATTGTCACCCTGCTTATTTAACTTATATGCAGAGTACATCATGAGAAATGCTGGACTGGGTGAAGCATAAATTGGAATTAAGATTGCCAGGAGAAATATCAATAACCTCAGATATGCAGATGACACCACCCTCATAGGCAGAAAGCAAAGAAGAACTAAAGAGCCTCTTGATGAAAGTGAAAGAGGAGAGTGAAAAAATTGGCTTATATCTCAACATTTAGAAAACTAAGATCATGGCATCTGGTTCCATCACTTCATGGCAAATAGATGGGGAAACAATGGAAACAGTGACAGACTTTATATTTGGGGGCTCCAAAATCACTGCAGATGGCAACCGCAGCCATGAAATTAAAAGATGCTTACTCCTCGAAAGACAAGTTATGACCAACCTAGACAACATATTAAAAAGCAGAGACATTACTTTGCCGACAAAGGTCCATCTAATCATAGCTATAGTTGTCAAGTATAGATTTGAGAGTTGGACTATAAAGAAAGCTGAGTGCAAAAGTATTGATGCTTTTTGAACTGTGGTGTTGGAGAAGACTCTTGAGAGTCCCTTGGACTGCAAGGAGATCCAACCAGTCCATCCTGAAAGAAATCAGTCCTGAATATTCATTGGAAGGACTGATGCTAAAATTGAAGCTCCAAAACTTTGGCCATCTGATGCAAAGAAATGACTCATTGGAAAAGACCCTGATGTTGGGAAAGATGAAGGCGGGAGAAGGGGATGACAGGGGATAAGAAGGTTGGATGGCATCACCAACTCAAGGGTCATGAGTGTGAGTGAACTCCAGGAGTTGGTGATGGACAGGGAGGCCTGGTGTGATGTAGTCCATGGGGTCACAAAGAGTCGGACAGGACTGAGGAACTGAACTGAATTGAACTTTACTCTCAAGAGTATCCTTGTCTATAATGATAAATAATTTGTCCATCCAAGTGTAATTTGGGGGAGTGAGCGGAAGAAGTGGGGTGAGAGTGAAATAAGTGGGTGAGTTGTGGCACAATATGAGGGTAGACGAAGGGGAAAAGGAGGAAAAGGCAATTTGATGTTTTCCAGGTAAGCGTTGCTGTTCAGCTGCGAAGTCATGTTTGATCTGTGACCCCATGGACTGCAGGATGCCAGGCTGCTCTGTTCTCCACTGTCTCTCAGAGATTGCTCAAATTCATGTCCACTGAGTCGGTGATGCTATCTAACCATCTCATCCTCTGCCACCCTCTTCTCATTTGGCCTTCAATCTTTCCCAGCATCAGGGTCTTTTCCAACGAGGTGGCTCTTCACATCAGGTGGCCCAAGTATTGGAGTTTCAGCATCAGTCCTTCCAAAGAATATTCAGGGTTGATTTTCTTTGGGATTAACCGGTTTGATCTCCTTGCAGTCCTCTCTGGGACTCTCAAGAGTCTTCTCCAGCCCCACAATTTGAAAGTATCAATTCTTCAGCATTCAGCCTTCTTTATGGTCCAACTCTCACATCCGTACATGACTACAGGAAAAACCATAGCTTTGATTACAGTTAAGCTGGTACTACTCAGTTCTTCTCTTACTGCTATTGAGACCATTAAGTTTCTGGAGCCAGACAACCTGAATGCAAAGCCTGGTTTCACTACTGACAGGCTATACGATGTTGGCAAATTTCTTAATTGCTCTCTGCCTCAGTTTCCTCATCTGTAAAACAGGGGTAGTAGTAATGTCTTAAGATTATTGCAAAGATTAGATGAGTTAACATATTTATAGCACTTCACATAGTCTTACACCTACAAAGCAAAACACATGAGTTACTATTATTGTGATTCATAGTTTGCCATAGTCAACACACAAAAGACAACAGCTATAAAAAAAAAAATCACACTTAAGACCTAAATATAAACTAGATTCTCTTGTTCAACAGTTTTTCATTGGGCACTTATACTTAAGGCTCTGAGCTAAGCTCTAGGAAAATAAAATTATATAAAACACAGCAGGAAATTAAGGTGAGCTGGTATATAGCCCATACACATAAGAACTCTTTGCTTTATTATAAGATTTACTTGAGTAAAGCTTTAACTCAATTAAATAAAGCAAAAACAAATGGTCTAGTTTTCAGTAATTTATTAATCTGTTGACTATCTTGCAGTCTTAATAAAATTTCAAAACAGAATGCAAACCTACTAGTATAGACAAATTGGCTAATACTGAACAATAAAAGAGGACTTAAACGTGCTCTCATGGTCATGAACTAGACCTTTGGAACAAAGATAGGCTTAGGTATGAAACTGGTTCTGCCACTTTTCATGTGTGACCTTGGGCAAAATACCTAAATTTCCTATCCATTCATTCTACATATTTAAAATGAGTCACTCTAGCTACCTGCTTCAAGTATAGTTATGAGGATTAAATGTAGGGCATTCACTGAGTGTTCAGCACATAATAAATACTTGATAAATTATTTTTCTTTATCCAAATTTAAACAGTAGTTATCTTTTTAACCACGTTATAATATGTCTTCTCCACCTGATTTATCTCCATTTATCTCTAAGCAAATGAGACAAAAGATAACTTGTTAAATATTCAATATTTTTAAAATATGTTTTCAAAATGCAATGACTTGTGGATATTTCTCATAGCAGAAGTATAAACTCACTCTCCTGTGAGTCACAAGGCTGTCTCTTTGTTTAGGAGATTTCTAGATTTCCTATTTAGACAAGGCCCTGACCTTGAAGACATAACATCTTATAATCCTGCTCTGATAACACAGCACAAGTGATGGAGCGACTACCCCCTCCTGCATGAAACATGTATCTGTAGAATGAGGATTCGGTTAGTGGAAATTCATTTGTAAAATACAACCGCAAACTATTTTGTTCAACACACATCTCAAGCACCAAAACTTTTCAGCTGGATGCCATCTCCCTTACCATTAAGTTCTAAGCCAAAAGAAAAGTTTTCCTAAGTAATCCATGTTTATAGATATTTGACTTGTTATCTTAGAGTACTAACATTTAAAGCAATTTAAAATTATTTGAAGATCTAAAAAGAAAAGAAGTTGATAAATTACTGGTATAACTACTAAATTGCAGCTTAGGAATTTTAAATGTCACATGGTCTAATGGGAAAAAAAGTGTGTTTGAGAACTAAAAAGATTAACCGAGAACTGAACTCAGAGGCAGGTATTTTTAGGAATCTTTGGTAGGGTTTTAATGTCAGTTACTTAAGAAACAAAGTAAAATGTTTGTTTCTCGTGGTTGCTAGGCAACATGTTGGGTTTGATTTGGTTTCCATTTTAAATAACAGTGCCATGATTATAATAATAAATAGCATCAACTTTTTCTCAGTTTAATATTAAAATACTTAAGAACAGTTGGCTTTAGAAGTCATTATTACTTAACAGATTTTTTTTCTTTGTTTTCCATGTCCTTATTTTAGAATCCTAGAACCACATACTGTACTCTTAAAAGAACAACTTACATTCCAACTGTGCATTGGGCTGTATTTCTATTTTAAATCAGAAATTCACATAAAATTCAAGTTACTGAGCTTTGTAAATTTTGTCTGAGTTTCTACCCTAATCATCATATCCCTGTATCATAAAATATTCTTTTTTAAGGCAAGGGGACAGGATGTAACTTTGATTTTCAATCAAAATAACGGAAGTGTTGCTACTGAAGAAGGATAAACTTCAGAAATTAAAAAAGGAACAACAAAACCCACTTATACAAAAACTAATACCCCAATGAAGTTGGAAATAAACAGTTGTTCCAGTTAATGTGTTTCCATGGAGTTTTTAACATAGATAATATTTTTTGTTTTCTTCTAGTTATAATAAAACTTTAAATTATTTTTTGAAGTCAGACACTACAGAAGAGTAAAAACTAAAAAGTGACATCCCTCTTCCTATCTCCTCCTCAAGTTCAATCCTACTTCCCAGGAATAATCACTGCTAACACTTTCTTGTGAATATATATGTTTTTAAATTGTGCTTGGGAACAGGCACTTTAGAGTTTGACCCCAAATTCATCTATTGTTAGAGTTTCAACACAGTGTTAACATTTAACCAAAGCTTAAAAAAAAAAAAAAAAGAGAGAGAGAGAGCAACATTTTCCTAGGAAAAAACTATAACCCTGGACCTAAACTTTTCTCTTCTGGCTCTTCTCTCCGAGTACCTTTCTTCCATTTCTGAACAATATGCACACTCAGTCCAAGGACTCAACCAACTAACCATTATTGGATGGGAATTTCTGGGTGTATGTTTTTAAAAGGCTAATGTTTCTAAAGCAGTTTCCCAGTACTTAGTGTAATCTAAGTTTAAAGTACCAAACAGTTTCTCCCAGCTTCCCTCCTGTCTCCTCCTCTCTTCCCCCTTTCTTTCTCTCTCTTCTTCTCTCCTTCCCCCATCATTCCTTTATTTCTACTAACTTCCTTATGTTTTTATTATTTATCCTCATATTTATTCTCATTTAGACAATGTTTCACACAAAAGTATTATTATGCGAAGGCTGGAGGGCTGGCATGATCTAAGCCCCTTAGAGGTACAGGAAACCCATTCTAGGCACATGTTTAAGTTAAAACTGCACCAAGAAATTATTAAGAGCCTTTGTCTCTGTCCCTCTGTCTCTGTCTCTCTCTCTCTCTCACACACACACACACACACCCCTTCAGAGGGCTTTTCCTCTAAGTACTGTCATCCTCTGGTTTCCAGTTTTCTGGACAGTCTAAACAATTTCTATCCTCCAGCCCAAGGATAACCTACTGTTCTTACACCCATTTTTGGTATCTGGAAGATTAGTTTCTTTCCCATTTAGGACTGGTTTCTATAATGGGAATTCAGTATTCTCTCTGTCTTTTCCTCTCTCACACACACACACCGTTTGGAATCTCTGCCATAAGCTGTTTTTCCAAATGGTTTCTCAGCAACCACACTCTGAATTAAACCTGTCCTGGGTACTCAGCTCACTGCTCGTCATGAACACACTTGCGTTTGCCCAGCTCACACCCTCTTCTGAGAGCTGCTTCATCTGTCTGTTTATATCACACGACCTCATTCCTCTGCAACCAAGAGCTGATTGGATTAGAGTGGACATCTGACCCTTGTTCTGGTCCTATCAGACCCTCTCACTTGAGAACTCGGAACTAAAAACCCAGTAAATGGGAGTCAACTAGAGCTAGAAAGACATTGTACTGGAACAAGGCTGGCCATTTGGGTATAACTGCGCTAATAAGGAAGCAGAATGAACCAGATTTCAGAGAGAAGAAAGCAAGATAACAGATTCAGAAACAGGCAGAGGCATGAGGCCATGTGACAAGAGAAAGCAAAAATAAGACCAGGAATTAAGGAGAGAACAAATCTTTCTTAATTACTGATATCTTTCCATTTCTTCATAAAGCAACAAGTGTATTTTCTTACACTGAATCCTTTAAAATATCCCAGAATTCTTATAATAAACTAACATTACTTTAAGCTACTTGACTCGGCTTTTAAGTCCTATAGGCGAAAAACAAAGTCCCTATGATCTCTCTTACTCTTCTAGTCCCCCACCCCTGTCTCTTTTCTTCCTCGGTTTTTCTTGACCCAAAGGATAATGCATGCCATCTGGATATTTTCTCTTAATCTCTGAATCATGCCCAGAAATTACAGGGCAAATAGTCAATAAATACTGGTAGATTTTTATAGCATCAAGAACACAAATGAGAGGATGATGGAATATATATTGCACAATTCAATATAACCCTTCCTTTTACAGCATAACTTTGAGGCACTGCATCAGATACTATATATGCATCAACTCTTTTCTTAAAGCACCATTCAAGGTAAGAGTTATTAGTTTCTTTTAAAGATGAGAAAACAGGAGTGTGATATTAACAGTGCTACCCCAAAATACATGGCTTAAAAGCTGAAGAATCAGAGCTATAATCCCAGTTTATTGAACTACCAATAAACCCTATACTATAGTAAATCCATACACTTTGTTCTTCAATACAATACACAGACTTAAAAAATCACAGCCCCCACTAGAGTCTTCACAAAAAAATGAATATGAAATGATGAAAGCAAGGTGTCTTAAGCACTATTGGAGCCAAAGAAACAATGCTGCAACACCAGATTATGGAATGAATGAGTTCTGTGCAGAAAAAAGCGCAGCTATGAGAAAATGGACATTTCTTTGCTCCCACCTCAGTGCCAAAGCAGAATAAAAAAATCTGTCCCATCTTATCGGCATATCAGAGAATGTGCAGAACAAGGAGGCTGGCCAAGGATGCTCAGACATCCCCGGAAGAAGGAGCAGTGGTTGAAGACATTTTACAGAGGCATTTTATAGAGCCTATTGTATTCTGAAGGCTTCAAGAGGGCAGGAATGCTGTGCTGCAGCACATAACACAGTGCTTGGCACATACCAGGAGCTCATTAAATCCTACTGAGTGAATGAGCTCCAACTTCTGTAAGTTTCAGCAACTGCACCGATGCAGACAGCCCTAAGTAGGAAGAGAAGTGCAGAAGTACAGTTAGTGTTGAGGACAACTGAAAGGATGAAATCCAAACAAGTGCTGATAGAAAACTGGAAATAACCCTTTGTAAGCTGGAGGGGAGTGGGATGTTCCCAACAACGCAGAGTAACCATTTGGACACAAACAAGAGTAGAGGAAGAACTAGCACTGGAGAGAAACAGTGACTGACAGAGAATCAGGGGAAGTAACTTAGAAAAGAAGACAGAAAAAAATCACCACATTTCTCCTAATGAAATCTCTATGAGAATTTTGCCGTGGGAAGGGTTGGAAGTTAATGCTGTGAATATATATCACACAATAATGATAAGGATCATACATAATAAAAATATAGCTAAATTTTATTGAAGACTTACAAAAGTATTTTAAATAAACTCATTCATTTGAACTTTGAATCCTGACAACAACTCCGTTAGGCAGCTACTATTACTATTACCATTTTTGCAAATAAAGAAACAGAAATTCAAAGAGCAAAGTAATTTCCTTAAGATGAAAAAGCTTGTAAGTAATAAAACCAAGATTCTAGTCCAAGCCATTTTGAACAGTAAGGTCCATTTTCATAACCACTGAGTCACAGTTTATAATCAATGCAAACTGTATGTAGTATATTCTTCAGTGTGGCTTCAGTCATTCTCAGTCCACTGTACTGTCATTTAAAGTTCCGAGTTTAAAAGAACGAAACCCTTTCAGGCAGTTATAGATCATATCTGGATCCAAGTCAGCTCCACTGGACATTTGTAGACTGATACAGTAGCCGGAATATCTATCCACGCTCTGCCTCTAACCACTCAAAACTTGCCCCTCATCACGAGAAATACATTTTTTTATTTTTCTTGTATTTTTTATCTATTTGAGACGATGGCTATTCACTAAACTTATTGTGATAATCATTTCATGAAGTCAGATCACTATGTTGTACACCTTACACACATACAGTGCTGTACGTCAAATTACAACTCAGTAAAATTGGGGAGAAAAACATGTCTATGTTAAAAAAAAAGAACCTGCCTCTCATCCATGACCCACAGGACCTGAACATAAGCCAAAGGCAAGAAGTTACTGCCTTTATAAAGAACTTTAAAATTATTCTAGGCCATCTTCTGGGCATCTCTCATTGCTACTGATTACTATACCTCATTTCCAATTCATTCCTGTTTAAATCTTTCTAGATTCATGGATTTAAAGAGACTGATAGGTAGACAGATTAACACCTGTCTAGTGTTTGAATTATCTTCTTAGCCTTGGCAACTGAAATTTTTGGCTCATGGATTTGAATTAGTAGTTATGTTTCAATTCTATGCATTCTTCCAGTTTTGTTATAATCACTAACTTTGTGTTTTCTGGTTAATTTGATTTGATTTCATTTTTCCATACTTCCTGTTCACATATGACCCATTATCCCATTAGGCGGCAGTTGAGGCAGTTTAGAACAAAGAAATGTCAACATTTAAAACTTTTGAGTCGCTAGGACCTGACGTATACAACTTCAAAAGTAACTAAATAAAGAGCTCAGGGCATACACATATGCTGTAAATAATATCTTTGTGCAATCATATTATCATTTAGAGGCAGTATTTATGACTCTTTTTGGAAATCAGGTCTGACAATGCAGAGAATGAAAGAAAAGAATATGGACTCTGGGTCTCTACAGGAGTCCTGTGTTCTGACTTAGAGTTCAGTTCAGTCGCTCGGTTATGTCCAGCTCTTTGCGACCCCATGGACTGCAGCATGCCAGGCCTCCCGGTCCATCAGCAACTCCCGGAGCTTGCAGAAACTCACGTCCATTGAGTGGGTGATTCCATCCAACCACCTTATCCTCTGTCATCCCCTTCTCCTCTCACCTTCAATCTTTCCCAGCATCAGGGTCTTTTCAAATGAGTCAGTGCTTCACATCAGGTGGCTCCAGCATCAGTCCTTCCAGTGAATATTCAGGACTGATTTCCTTTAGGACTGACTGGTTTGATCTCCTTGCAGTCCAAGGGACTCTCAAGAGTCTTCTCCAACACCACAGTTCAAAAGCATCAATTCTTCGGTGCTCAGCTTTCTTTATCATCCAACTCTCACATCCATACATGACCACTGGAAAAACCATCTAGCTTTGACCAGACAGACCTTTGTCGGCAATGTCTTTGCTTTTTAATATGCTGTCTAGGTTTGTCATAGCTTTTCTTCCAAGGAGCAAGCATCTTTTAATTTCATGGCTGCAATCACCATCTGCAGTGATTTTGGAGCCCACAAATATAAAGTCTGTCACTGTTTCCACTGTTTCCCCATCAATTTGCCATGAAGTGATGGGACTGGAGGCCATGATCTTGGTTTTTTGAATGTTGTGTTTTTTTTTTAATTTTATTTTATTTTTAAACTTTACAATATTGTGTTCGTTTTGCCGAATATCGAAATGGATCTGCCACAGGTATACATGTGTTCCCCATCCTGAACCCTCCTCCCTCCTCCCTCCCCATACCATCCCTCTGGGTCTTCCCAGTGCACCAGCCCCAAGCATCCAGTATCGTGCATCGAACCTGGACTAGCAACTCATTTCATACATGATATTATACATGCTTCAATGCCATTCTCCCAAATCTTCCCACCCTCTCCCTCTCCCACAGAGTCCAAAAGACTGTTCTATACATCAGTGTCTCTTTTGCTGTCTCGTACACAGGGTTATTGTTACCATCTTTCTAAATTCCATATATATGCGTTAGTAGACTGTATTGGTGTTTTTCTTTCTGGCTTACTTCACTCTGTATAATAGGCTCCAGTTTCATCCACCTCATTAGAACTGATTCAAATGTATTCTTTTTAATGGCTGAGTAATACTCCATTGTGTATATGTACCACCGCTTTCTTATCCATTCACCTGCTGATGGACATCTAGGTTGCTTCCATGTCCTGGCTATTATAAACAGTGCTGCGATGAACATTGGGGTACACGTGTCTCTTTCCCTTCTGGTTTCCTCAGTGTGTATGCCCAGCAGTGGGATTGCTGGATCATAAGGTAGTTTTATTTTCAGTTTTTTAAGGAATCTCCACACTGTTCTCCATAGTGGCTGTACTAGTTTGCATTCCCACCAAGAGTGCAAGAGGGTTCCTTTTTCTCCACACCCTCTCCAGCATTTATTGCTTGTAGACTTTTGGATCGCAGGCATTCTGACTGGCGTGAAATGGTACCTCATAGTGGTTTTGATTTGCATTTCTCTGATAATGAGTGATGTTGAGCATCTTTTCATGTGTTTGTTAGCCATCTGTATGTCTTCTTGGGAGAAATGTCTATTTAGTTCTTTGGCCCATGAATGTTGGTTTTAAGACAGCTTTTTTACTCTCCTCTTTCACTTTCATCAAGAGGCTCTTTAGTTCCTCTTCGCTTTTTGCTATAAGGGTGATGTCATCTGCATATCTGAGGTTATTGCTATTTGTCCCAGCAATCTTGATTCCAGCTTGTGCTTCGTCTAGCCCAGCATTTCACATGATGTACTCTGCATATAAGTTAAATAAGCAGGGTGACAGTATACAGCCCTGACTTTTCCCACCACCAAGTCTAGGATTAGGGCAAGGGAAGAGGGAAGATGGACAGTGACAGAGGCTTGAGTTCCCTTTTTCAGAAGATACTCAAGAAACTAGGCAAACTCTGAGATCCTAGCGTTTAGTAAAGCCCAGGACCAGTGTAGTAGTACTGGCTGAATGGAAAGTGCAGGCAGAAGGAGGCTGAGACCACTCACAGGAGTCTTATATCTCATAGAGGGACAACTAGCAAGCAAAGATTTCTCCTTCCCACTAGAGCCTAAGCGAGGGACAGTTCAGCATCAACCTGCGAGTACTGATGAACAGGACCAGACAATGTCCATCTCAGCACATTCCCACACGAATTGGATAAAATAACCCAGGGAAGACATAAAAGCTCCTCACTGCTATGTTGATATTCTGTAAACGGTGTTGCAAACCAGCCACAAGCTTAGGGAAAGGTAGTGGTGGTGAAATCCTGAACTGACTGAGGTGATGTTTCAGCCACTCCATGTAACAATTTTCAAAATGAATATTAATTTCAATTACAGAAAAATTACACAATTTACTTTTCTTACACACGTGTTTGTGAGCTTATACCACTACCCTGCTATAACTCAGCTTTTCATTTCATCCCTTTATTGTGATTACTTTGGGGCACTATTCCTTTCACCAAATTCTGGGTTTAACAAGCATCCACAATTCCCAGAGAAGCCAATCAATACTTTTAGTCTTAATTCTTTGAGTGTTCCTAATAATCTGGTATCCAAAAGAGGTCACTTATCCTATATTACAGAGAAGGCAATGGCACCCCACTCCAGTACTCTTGCCTGGAAAATCCCATGGATGGAGGAGCCTGGTAGGCTGCAGTCCATGGGGTCGCTAAGAGTCGGACACGACTGAGCGACTTCACTTTCATTTTTCACTTTCATGCACTGGAAAAGGAAATGGCAACCCACTCCAATGTTCTTGCCTGGAGAATCCCAGGGATGGGGAAGCCTGGTGGGCTGCCGTCTATGGGGTCACACAGAGTCGGACACGACTAAAGTGACTTAGCAGCAGCAGCAGCATCCTATATTAAAGTTAATATTATGAATGTGTTCTAAAGAAAAAGAGAGAGAGAAATGAGCTTTTATTGAACTGCAAAACATCAAAAATATTTGTATATTTCTGCATCCTGGAGCTATAACTATCATTTGCATTTAAAGGTATAAGAAGGAAGATACACAGAAGTAGTTAAAGTTTTCTGTGGTGACAAAGGTGAAAACTTTCAACAAGATGAAGATTTTTGCTTTTTATAAGATCTAATTTTGTGGATGTGTGGTATAACCCAACAAAAGAAAGGTCAATTAAGGCAGCATTTCAGAAAAGGTTAACTCCTAACAAATAAGGTGGAGTCAGAGCTTGAGGCATGCTTAGAGCAGGCCTGGGGGGATTAGGATGGCCTTGTTCAAAGCTACAAGGATAGGCTGGATTACTAAAAGTCAGTGGATTGTCTAAAATTGGAATTAAGATCAAACACACACACCAAATCCATGCTTCTAATCCACACAGTCTAGGGACCAACAGTGTTCTCCTATAATAAAACAAGTTGACAAAGCTGGGAGTTGAGAAGGGAATCATCAGACTGGATTAGGGCCCACTCTAAAGACCTCATTTTAACTCAGTCATGTTTATAAAGGGCCCATCTGCAAATGCAGTCACATTCTGAACTACTGGGTGTTAGGGCTTCCCCATTTGAATTTGGTGGTTGGGGGAAGGACACAATTCAGCCCAGAACACTTCTCTTATCTAAAATTAGATGAACACTCAAAACTGCAATGCGGTACTACATTGCACCAGTTAGAATGGCCATCATTAAAAAGTCTAAAAATTGCAAATGCTGGAGAGGGTGGGGATAAAAAGGAACCTTCCTCCCCTATTGGTGGGAATGGAAAGTGTCACATCCACTATGGAAAACAGTACGGAGGTTCCTAAAAAACTAAACACAGAGTTACCACAAGATCCGGCAGTACCATTCCTGGGCGTATATCTGGAGAAAACTCGAATTCAAAAAGGTAGACGTACCTCAATGTTCATAGCAGCATTATTTACAACAGATAAGACATGAAAGCAACCTAAATGTCTATCGACAGATAAATGGATATAAAATATGTGGCTCAGTAGTAAAGAATCCACTTGTCAATCCAGGAGACATAGGAGACACCGGTTCAATCTCTGGATCAGGAAGCTACTCTGAAGGAAGAAATGGCAATCCACTCCAGTATTCCTACCTAGAGAATCCCATGGACAGAGGAGCCTGGCAGGCTACAGTCCATGGGGGTCACAAAAAGTCAGACATGACTGAACACATACACACACATGTAGTTGTTCAGTCACTAAGTCGAGACCAGCTCTTTGTGATCCCATGGATTGCAGGATGCCAGGCTCCCTTGTCCTTCATTATCTCTTAGAGTTTGTACAAATTCATGTCCATTGAATCAGTGATGCTATCTAACTATCTCATCCTCTGCTGCTCCCTTCCCCTTTTACCTTCAGTCATTCCCAGCATCAGGGGCTTTTCCAGTGAGTTGGCTCTTTGCTTTAGATGGCCAAAGTATTGGAGCTGCAGCTTCAGCATCAGTTCTTCCAATGAATATTCAGGGTTGATTTCCTTTAGTATTGACCGATTTGATCTCCTTGCAGTCCAAAGAACTCTTAAGAATCTTCTCCAGCACCACAATTTGAAAGCATCAATTCTTTGGCGCCCAACCTTCTTTATGGTCCAGCTCTCACATTTGTATATGTGTACTGGAAAAACCATAGCTTTGACTGTATGGACCTTTGTTGGCAAAGTGATGTCTCTGCTTTTTAATATGCTGTCTAGGTTTGTCATAGCTTTCCTTTCAAGAAGCAAGTGTCTTTTAATTTCATGACTGCAGTTACATCCAATTTACCTTGATTCATGGACCTAACCTTTCAGACTCCTATGCAATATTGTTCTTTACAGCATCAGACTTTACTTTCACCAGCAGACACATCCACAACTGAGCACTGTTTCTGCTTTAGTCCAGTCTCTTCATTCTTTCTGGAGCAATTTCTCTACCCTTTGCCAGTAGCATATTGGACATCTACCAACCTGTGGGGGAGGGCTCATCTTCCGGTGTCATATCTTTTTGCCTTTTCATACTGTTCATGGCATTCTCGAGGCAAGAACACTGGAGTGGTTTGCCATTCCCTTCTCCAGTGGACCATGTTTTGTCAGAACTCTCCACCCTGACCCACCACTGGCCCTGCATGGTACGGCTCACAGCTTTCTTTTCTCACTTTGGCTAGCTTTCTGTGACAGTGGTTTTCATTCTAGAGGCTGTGGGACTGTAGTTCTTGCTTCTTCTGTCTGCCCTCTGATGGATGAGGATAAGAGGCTTGTGTGAGCTTCCTGATGGGAGGGACTAGCTATAGGGAAAACTGGGTCTTGCTCTGGTGGGCAGGGCCATGTTCAGTAAATCTTTAATCCAATTGCTGATGGGTAGAGCTGTACTCCCTCCCTGTTAGCTGTTTGGCCTGAGGTGACCCAGTTTTGGAGTCTACAGGTCTATGGTAGGGCTAATGCCAACACACACCAACAGACATCCCATGCAGAACCAGTTTTAGTCAGTCTTTAGACTAAAAGGAATACAATGTGAGCTCACTCTTTTCCATTTCCTCCCCTAAGGATTTACTCCCCTCCAGAATCTGCCTAATTTCATTCATTTATCAATGCCTTCCGGTAACTGATACTTGCATGTTGTCTAGGATTTATATCTTGTCTGTGAAAGCCAGTCTCATAGGAGCTTACCAGCCGTAGCCAATGCAGAAGATAGGGTAATTTTTACAACCGTTTGAAAAACTATTTGGTGGCATTTATTTAAGGTGAATTGCTTCATATCTTATCAATCAGTAATTTTATTTCCAATATAATTATATATGTATGTTCACACAAAAACTTGTATGACTATATTTATAGCAGCATTATTTGTAATAGCCAAAAACTGGAAGTGACTCAAATTTCTATCAACATTAGAGCAATAAATAAATTGTGACACATTCAAATGATGGAATAACATACAATTAGAATGCTGCTAAGTAGCTTCAGTTGTGTCTGACTCTGTGCGACCCCATAGATGGCAGCCCGCCAGGCTCCGCCGTCCCTGGGATTCTCCAGGCAAGAACACTGGAGTGGGTTGCCATTTCCTTCTCCAATGCATGAGAGTAAAAAGTGAAAATGAAGTCACTCAGTCGTGTCCGACTCTTCACGATCCCATGGACTGCAGCCCACCAGGCTCCTCCGTCCATGGAACTTTCCAAGCAAGAGTGCTGGAGTGGGGTGCATTGTAAACTATTGCCAATGAAACAATATGAATTTTACAACAGAATGTTGAGCAAAGGAAGCCCAATACAAGGGAATACCTACTAATAGAGTCTCTTTCAACGAAATAAAAAAAAACGACAATAACAAAAAACTAATAATACACAGAGTTAAGAGACAGGAATAATGGTTACATTTTGGGAAGGAGAAGACAGAGGTTTTCTAATAATATTCTGTTTCCTGGACTGAGTACATCTAATTACCAAGATGTGTTCACTTTGTAAAAAATACCTTGAACTATCAATATATTATGTGCTATTTGTGTGCTTCTCCATACATATATTTCAATAAACAATTCAAAGAAACAAAAT
Organism: Bubalus bubalis; assembly: GCF_019923935.1. NCBI lineage: Eukaryota > Metazoa > Chordata > Mammalia > Artiodactyla > Bovidae > Bubalus > Bubalus bubalis. The sequence goes on from NC_059160.1 coordinate 110,417,143, forward strand.
AAAATTAGACTAGCTAAAACAAAATTTTAAAAATAGTCTTTTAAGAAACAGATTTTTCCTAATGTAGATAAACTGTTTTAGGATGCTGTACCGAGAATCTTTCAGATTAATGGTCTCTTAAAGAATACATAGAAACATTTTATCACATTCTTTGATCTACAAAAGTCTGTGCAACTGCCTAAGAACTCTTAAAATCATAAAATGCTTATATCTTGGGACTATCTGCTTTATTTAAAATCATGTTTACTTTGAACACTGTACATTACAAAATTCAGTACACACATTATAATATAAATTCCCCTTAGCTTTCTTTTGTCTCTTAATCTGTTTTCATCTTCTTTCATTCATTTTTGCCTTGGGCCCCCTATTCCCAGGAGTGGGAACTTCTTTTTCTAAAACATATACACTCTTCCTAGGGACTCATAAAGGTTGATTGATAAAAAATGTACTCTCTCATGTTCTCTGCTTGTTCATCCACTTATGATTCCTTCGAGGCCAAATTCTTGTCACTGACCTTCCTCCAGTGAATGTCAGCCCCAGGGAGAGGTTCCATGTATCCAGAGAGGTCATGACCATCCACATTCACTCTTTTATCCTTTAAAACAATGTATTGGTGCTGCAGGGCACCAGAATAGTCAAACCTTTGTTAGAAGACAGATTCATTCTGTGTAAAGCCATTAACTGGATATTAACATTTCGCTTCTGTTTTCCTTCTAAACTTTTTTCCCATTGCTTTTTACAGTGAAGTGGCTAATTATTTTTTAAATGCTTAATGCCTTGCTCTGTGTTTCATACTATTAAATATTTGTAATTCCATCAGAATACACACTGATAGTGCAGAAACAATCAATCCATATACTAAAGCCAGAATTGTTTAAAATATAAATAAAGATTTATCAGGCATCAGACCTTCCATAAAGTGAATGGAAATTTAACTTTGTAACTCTCTGCAGACCCTGCATTTCTGATAAACCACTTGATAAATTTAATCTACTTTTCTCGTTGTTAACCATACTTCAGAAAAGTGGACGATGGGGGAGGGGGTCTAATATTAATAGATTCAGACATTGTCAACACTGCTGCAAAGGAATGATACTGTACATATTTAAAGTCAGTATCCAAATATCTGGAAAGCTGAACCACATAAATATAGAACAGCCTCACATTCTACACCAGTCACTACATAGTTGGGAAACTATGCATCAGTTAAACAAAGAAATTAAACACATAGGGCCTGCTACATTTAAATATTTAAGTGCCATATTTTAAACAAATCATATTACTGTAGGCCAGAGGATTTCCAAGAAAAAAAAGTGAATCTTTGATAGAACCTCTTTTTTTTTTTCTTGAGATTTTGTACTTCACACAATAATGCTTTTCATTGCTGCACTTTCTCCAAATGTTTTCAACTTCTTAGAGGGTACATTGTTTTGTAAGAAGAAAACTGTAGATTTTCCAAAGAGACTCTCTCCCACTCAGCTGCCCTGAGGGAGTTAGAGCCTCTACACACAACTTATTTTCATTTCCCTCACCCCAAAAATGATCAAATAAGGACTGTTTTCCCACCAACATTTCTAGGGCAAGAGGCCTACAAGAGCAACCTTTATCACCACAAACATCTCTTCTCTTTCCTGTTCTGGCACATTCAAAAAGATTATCTAACACACACCAACTGTGTCAGAATCAGGGCTCCTGCAATTACAAAGACACACAAGGTGAATATACAGTTTTAAGCCATTGGGAAGGGGATATCTTGAGTGTCTCTGGAATCTGCCTCTAACAATTGGGAAATCTCAAAAAATGCTATAGAATTAATCTCAATACAATTGCTTTTGAGACTCTGCTGCTTTTTGCCACCAAAATAGACATTTGTTGGCTGCACAATTCTCAGCATCTTGGTTCAAATAAGGATACTGCATATTACATATTCTGTACTATTTTGGAGTTGCCATGGCAGAGAAGAGAAAAGATATTTTGGTTGATGGAATGTCTCTTAACAGAGCTCCTTATTTTGGCCTTCCTGACTTTTTGACGCAGTTTTCAGATCTACTTTAAGTACTTCCATGACCTTCTTTTTTTTCTTAATTATTTGAAACAGTAAACATACCAGTGTCCCAGAAAGAGTAGAAGATACAGTATTAAATGTGCAAATAGGCAGATGATCGGGATTTAAAAAAATGAGATTCAGAAGAAAAGAATGAATAATCTGTCAGAATTTTAAGGAGCTCTTTAACTTTCAACCCGAACTCCTCCTGGTCCTTTCTCAGCTGCCTTTCCCTCTTTATCTTTCCACTGATGTTTCTCTTCTAGTTACTCAAAGTTGCCGTCTTATCATTTAAACACAGAATTAGTGTAATGGATTGGACTAGCTAATGCTGTAATTTGAAAGAACCTTAGTGGCTTAAGATGACAAGTTTCCTCCCCCCCCACCCTCACCCCGCCCAGAGAGGATATCCTTCCTGGATCAGCTCAGGGCTTGGCTCTGCTTCCCTTCCCTTAAGAATCAGGTCTATTGAGTAGCTTTCATCTAGAACAGAAGCCAACAAACTATGACCCGCAGACTAAATCAGGCCTGCTGCCTGATTTTCTTTGACCCAGGAACTAAGAATGATTTTTACATTCTTTGCTGCTAAGTCACTTCAGTCGTGTCCAACTCTGTGCGACCCCATAGATGGCAACCCACCAGGCTCCCCCGTCCCTGGGATTCTCCAGGCAAAAACACTGGAGTGGGTTGCCATTTCCTTCTCCAATGCATGAAAGTGAAAAGTGAAAGGGAAGTCGCTCAGTCGTGTCCGACTCTTAGCGACCCCATGGACTGCAGCCTACCAGGCTCCTCCGCCCATGGGGTTTTCCAGGCAAGAGTGCTGGAGTGGGGTGCCATTGCCTTCTTTAAGAGTTGAAATGATTTTGGAAAGAATAGTATTTTATGACATATTAAAACTATGTGAAATTTCTACTTCGATGTCCATAGGTAAAGAGTTATTGGGATAGAGCTATGTTCTTTCATTTATGTCTTGCCTATGGTTGTTTTCCCACTACAACATAGTTGAGTGGCTGCAACTAACACCATGTGGCCCACAAGTCTAAAATATTTATTATCTGGTCCTTGACAGAAAAATGCTGCCAACTCTTGAACTAGGGCACGGCAGAGAATATAGGAAAGTACGGCAAATCAGGCAATGACTCTTTACGACTTCCACCAGAGGTAAAACACAGACTTAGGCTCATCTTTCATTGTCTAAAACAAATCACATGGGACACCAAATTTTAACAAAGGGGTAAGGAACTCCAATCCTACTCTATGCCTGCTGCTGCTGCTAAGTCGCTTCAGTCGTGTCCAACTCTGTGCGACCCCATAGATGGCACAGGCTCCCCAGTCCCTGGGATTCTCCAGGCAAGAACACTGGAGTGGGTTGCCATTTCCTTCTCCAATGCATGAAAGTGAAAAGTGAAAGTGAAGTCGCTCAGTCGTGTCCGACTCTTCACGACCCCATGGACTGCAGCCCACCAGGCTCCTCCATCCATGGGATTTTCCAGGCAAGAGTACTGGAGTGGGGTGCCATTGCCTTCTCTGACTCTATGCCTAGGAGAAAGCAAAAATATTTTGATGACCAGCATTGATAACTATCACAATTAAGAAAAAATAAATTAAAATTACATACAGGTTAAATAGATTCTTATTTTACAAATAATCTATTGATTGTCCTAGAAAATATGGAAAATTAACATGAGCTTCTGGCTCTCTCTCTAGAAATCAAACTCTGAAGATGCCAAAGAAGTGAGATGGAGGTTAAGGAATCTCAGAATATTGTACAAAAACTATAGAAAACTCTTCGGGATAGAGCTTAAGGCCTGATGTAACTGGGAGCAGAGGAATGAGGGTAAGACAGCAACCAAGTGCAGAAGACTGAGGTGCAGCAACAGGAGAAAGGCTGGCGAAGGGCTTTCTAACACATTGCTCTAAAGTGTCATTGCCCCTCTCCAAGCCAAAGCCAAAAAGATGGGGGAGACGGCATCAGGATAGCACAGGGGTTCAGCTGCAGTTAGAACAAAAAGCTGCAAGAACAGGCAGCCTAGACTCCATCCTCAGCACTCCCTTCCCTCATTTCTTCACTCTTTTTCCTACCCTTTGTCGCCATTTGTCAAATTTTATAGTTACAGCTGCAGAAGACAGCTTCTAAAAGGATCTATAAGCCCAGGGAAGAGTCACTAAATGGGATATGGTCAGGGCGAGAGGACCACATGAAAGAAAGTGGTCCAGCCCAGAGGCTCTCCAATCTGGGATCATCTCTCCTCCCCCAAGGAGAGGAGTATAACCTTTTAAAATTAGACAAAAGAAGAAAAATACATACAAACAATGCAAATACAATAGAGGTCAAAAAATACTATAAATAAGAATATGTCAATAAATATAAAACTAGATGAAATTAATAAATTTAACTTTAAGCTAAAATGTAAATAGAAAGCTTGAATAAATTAATATTCATTAAATAAGTTGAAATATTAATCAAAGACCTTCTTAGAAAACACCCCAAGAAACCCCATGTGCAAATAATTTTTTAGGTATATGCTCCCAAAATTTCATGTAAGAAGTAATCTATTCCTTATACAAATTATTCCAAAAAGTTTTCTAGACTAATTTATTTTATTATTCCAAATAAAAATTTTAAAAGAATACAAAAATAATAATTTAAGTAGATTTTTAAAAAGCATTTTATGGATTTAACACATATATGCAGGAAAAGCTAAGAACACTAGAACTTCATTAATTTTATAAAGAATATCTACAAAAATAACTAAAGCAAACATTACAGCTAATGGTGAAAATTTAGATATATTTCCTCAGGATCCAGAACAAGATAAAGAATAGTGCTATCACTGCTACTACTGAATATAGTACGTGAGGTCCTACTAACAAAATAAGGCAAAAAAAAAAAAAAAATGGGATTGCAAAATAAGAAAATGATTTTTAGAATGGACAAAAAAGGAACTCTATGCTGCCTACAAAAGACAACTTGGAATATAAACACACAGAGTGGGTGAAAGTAATTGGATGGAAAAAGATTTATCGTATAAAAGTGAAAAGTGAAAGTGAAGTCACTCAGTCATGTCCAACTCTTTGCGACCCCATGGACTGCAGCCTACCAGGCTTTTCCAGGCAAGAGTACTGGAGTGGGGTGCCATTGCCTTCTCCAAAAAGTGAGGGGAGGGCAAAACAAAACTCGTTAAATACTATGGAAATTTCCATGGGTATCAAATCACCACTCTGTAAATTGACAATAAAAGCAAAAAAATTAAACATTTATCCTGTCACTCTAAATTTCAGAGAGAGAAAACTATATTTCAAGTATCTTTGGTAGATGAGAACAGGTAGGTCTATTCATCAAAAATATCAGCTAATAAGTGCAGATAAAATGACATATTAGAAACTTGCCATTTGCAAATCTAATGAAGTAATTGATTCAGACTAGGGAAATGGTGATGGACAGGGAGGACTGGCGTGCTCTGATTCATGGGGTCACAAAGAGTTGGACACAACTGAGCGACTGAACTGAACTGAACTGACGCTCCTCAAAGGATGAGAATATCATTAGATTAATGAATGATGGGAAACCATGAAATGAAGGGATCAGACTATTCCTACTTGTACTGATGGGGCAATCTAAACAACATTAAAGTGAGACTGTTGTTCAGTTGCTCAGTCGTGTCCAACTCTTTGTGACCCCATGGACTGCAGCACGCCAGACCTCCCTGTCCTTCACCATCTCCTGGAGCCTGCTCAAACTCATGTCCATTGAGTCGGTGATGCCATCCAGTCAATTGCTCTCTGTCGTCCCCTTCTCCTCCTGCCTTCAATCTTTCCCAGCATCAGGGTCTTTTCTAGTGAGCTGGCTTTTCACATCAGGTGGCCAAAGTACTGGAGCCTCAACGTCAGCATCAGTCCTTCCAAGAAATATTCAGGATTGATTTTCTGTAGGATTGACTGGTTTGATTTCTTTGCGGTCCAAGAGATTCTCAAGAGTCTTCGCCAACATCACAGTTCAAAAGCACCAATTCTTTGGTGCTCAGCTGTCTTTATGGTCCAACTCTCACATACATACATGACTACTGAAAAAACCATAGCTTTGACTATATGGACCTTTGTTGGCAAAGTAATGTCTGCTTTTCATAATGCTGTTTAGATTTGTCATAGTGTTTCTTCCAAGGAGCAAGCATCTTTTAATTTCATGGCTGCAGTCACCATCTGCATTGATTTTGGAGCCCAAGAAAATAAAGTCACTGTCTCCATTTTTTCCCCATTTATTTGCCATGAAGTGATAGCACTGGATGCTATGATCTTTGTTTTTAGAATGCGGAGTTTTAAGCCAGCTTTTTCACTCTCCTCTTTCACCTTCATCAATAGACTCTTTAGTTGCTCTTCGCTTTCTGCCATAAGGATAGTGTCATTTGCCTACCTGAGGTTATTGATATTTCTCCCAGAAATCTTGATTCCAGCTTGTCCTTCATCCAGCCTGGCATTTTGCATGGTGTACTCTGCATATAAGTTAAATAAGCAAGGTGACCATTTACAGCCTTGATGTACTCCTTTCCCAAGTTTGAACCAGTTCATTGTTCCACACCCCATTCTAACTGTTGCTTCTTGACCTGCATTCAGGTTTCTCAGGAGGCAGGTATGGTGGTCTTGTATTCCCATCTCTTTCAGAATTTTCCACAGTTTGTTGTGATTCACACAAAGGCTTTAGCATAGTCAATAAAGCAGAAGTAGATGTTTTTCTGAAATTCTCTTGCTTTTTCGATGATCCAGCGGATGTTGGAAATATATAATCTCTGGTTTCTCTGCCTTTTCTAAGTCCAGTTTGAACATTTGGAAGTTCTCAGTTCACATACTGTTGAAGCCTAGCTTGGAGAATTTTGAGCATTACTTTTCTAGCATGTGAGATGAGTGCAATTATGCGGTAGTTTGAACATTCTTTGGCACTGCCTTTCTTTGAGATTGGAATGAAAACTGACCTTTTCCAGTCCTGTGGCTACTTCTGAGTTTTCCAAATTTGCTGGCATGTTGAGTGCAACACTTTCACAGCATCATCTTTAGGATTTGAAATAACCCTGCATTATATGTTATCTGGTGGAACAGGAAATAATACATGTGAAAAATACACAGGATTATCCAAGATATATTCTTGCCAAAATAATTTGAACCTAACTTTCTACATCTAATTCCAGTCTATAGGAAGTATTACAGACAGAGAAACAAGTTAAATGACATTATAGGAAGAAATGTGCCAAATTCAGAATTTCTCAGGACACCTGATCCAGTTTCTTCAATAAGTCAATAGAATGAAAAACCAAAGAAGAGAGGACTGTTCTGTTTTAGAAGTAACACAAAAAAAGACATAATATCCAAATATAGTGAGACTCCTTTGCTTGGATCCTAAATCAAATTTCCTCCAAAAAGACATGTTTCGATAATTGGGGAAATCTGAATACGAACTGAAAATTTGAAAATTTCATGCAAAGACGTGCACAATAAAGGATAGAAATGGTATGTATCTAACAGAAGCAGAAGATATTAAGAAGAGATGGCAAGTATACACAGAAAAACTGTACAAAAAAAGGTCTTGATGACCCAGATAACTATGATGGTGTGGTCACTCACCTAGAGCAGACATCCTGGAGGGTGAAGTCAAGTGGGCCTTAGGAAGCATCACTACACACAAAGCTAGAGGAGGTGATGGAATTCCAGCTGAGCTATTTCAAATCCTAAAAGATGATGCTGTTAAAGTGCTGCACTTTAAAGGAAGGGCAATGCTAAAGAAAATTCAAATTACTGCACAATTGCACTCATTTCACATGCTAACAAGATAATATTCAAAATCCTTCAAGCTAGGCTTCAGCAGCATGGGAACCAAGAATTTCCAGATGTACAAGCTGGATTTCAGATGCACAAGCTGGATTTAGAAAAGGCAGAGGAACCAGAGATCAAATTACCAACATCCACTGTATCACAGAAAAAGCAAGACAATTCCAGAGAAACATCTATTTCTGTTTCATTGACTATACCAGTCTTTGACTGTGTGGATTACAACAAACTGTGGAAAATTCTTCAAGAGATGGGAATACCAGACCACCTTATCTGCCTCCTGAGAAACCTGTATGCAGGTCAAGAGGCAATAGTTAGAATCAGACATAGAACAATGAACTGGTTCAAAATTGGGAAAGGAATACGTCAAAGCTGTAAATGGTCACCTTGCTTATTTAACTTATATGCAAAGTACATCATGCGAAATGCCAGCCTGGATGAAACTCAAGCTGAAATCAAGACTGTCAGGAGTAATATCAATAACATCAGGTATGCAGATGACACCACCCTAATGGCAGAAAATGAAAAGAAACTAAAGAGCCTCCTGCTGAAGGTGAAAGAGGAGAAGGCTGGCTTAAAACTCAACGTTTAAAAAACTAAGATCATAGCACACAGTCCCTTCACTTCATGGCAAACAGATGGGAAAAAAAAATGGAAATAGTGACAGATTTTATTTTCTTAGACTCCAAAATCACTGAGGACAGTTATTGCAGGCAGGAAATTATAGACGTTTGCTCCTTGGAAGAAAAGCTATGACAAACCTAGACTGCATATTAAAAAAGAGAGACATTAATTTGCCAACAAAGGTCCATGTAGTCAAAGCTATGGTTTTTCCAGTGGTCAGGTATGGATGTGAGAGTTAGACCATAAAGAAGACTGAGCACCAAAGAATTGATGTCTTCAAACTGTGGTGCTGGGGAAGACTCTTGAGAGTCCCCTGGACAGCAAGGTAATCGAACTAGTCAATCCTAAAGGAAATCAACCTTGAATATTCATTGGAGGACTGATGCTGAAGTTGAAGCTCCAATACTTTGGCCACCTGATGTGAAGAGTCGACTCACTGAAAAAGACCCTGACGCTGGGAAAGATTTTAGGCAGGAGAAAGGGGTGACGGAGGATGAGATGGTTGGATGGCATCATTGATTCAATGGACATGAGTTTGCACAGACTCCAGGAAATAGTGAAAGACAGGGAACCTTGGCATGCTGCGGTCCATGGGGGTTGCAAAGAGTTGGACATGACTGAGTGACTGAGCAACAACTGAACAAAAAGCATTTAAAATAACACAAGGTGTGATAATACTGTTGTGATAATGAAGAAAATATCTCCCCGTTTTTGAAACGCATTCTGATATGCATTCTGAGATGTATATGTCATTTCAAAGGATTGAAATGACATGATTCTGAGATTTGTTTTGAAATACTTCAGTAAAAATAATTGGAGGATAGATGAAACAAGTATGTCAAAATGTCTATATTTGTTAAAGTTAAGTGATGGATAATTTTTCATGATAAAAATTTTAAGAGAAGACAAAAGACCTAATATTGTAAAAGTGCCAACCTATGCAAACTGGTTTATAAAATCAAACCTATTATGATCAAAATCACAAATGGATTCTTGATAATATTTTATAAAATCATTCTGAAATTTATATGGAAACTCATAGGGTCACACAGAACTAAGACATTTCTAAAGAAGAATAAGATCAGAGAGCTCTGCCTACCAAATTTAGAGATTTATTGTGATGTAGCCATGAAATTAAAAGACGCTTAGTCCTTGGAAGGGAAGTTATGACCAACCTAGATAGCATATTCAAAAGCAGAGACATTACTTTGCCAACAAAGGTCCATCTAGTCAAGGCTTTGGTTTTTCCAGTGGTCATGTATGGATGTGAGAGTTGGACTGTGAAGAAGGCTGAGCACTGAAGAATTGATGCTTCTGAACTGTGGTGTTGGAGAAGACTCTTGAGGGTCCCTTGGACTGCAATGAGAGCCAATCAGTCCATTCTGAAGGAGATCAGCCCTGGGATTTCTTTGGAAGGAATGATGCTAAAGCTGAAACTCCAGTACTTTGGCCACCTCATGCGAAGCTGACTCATTGGAAAAGACTCTGATGCTGGGAGGGATTGGAGGCAGGAGGAGAAGGGGATGACAGAGGATGAGATGGCTGGATGGCATCACTGACTCGATGGACATGAGTCTGAGTGAACTCCGGGAGTTGGTGATGGACAGGGAGGCCTGGCATGCTGTGATTCATCGGGTTGCAAAGAGTTGGACACGACTCAGTGACTGAACTGAACTGAACTGAATAAAGACAGTGAACTGTCATTGGCATACACATAAAAATGAATTTTTGAAAGAGCAGACTTCACAGAAGGGTGTGAAAGGAAAACTGTTCAATAAGTGCCACAAGGAAAATTGAGAATCTAGTAACACGCATGATAGTGACAAGCGCTCAGTCGTGTCTGACTCTGTGACCCATAGACTGTAGCCCACCAGGCTCCTCTGTCCATGGAAATTCTCCAGGCGGGAATACTGGAGTGGGTTGCCATTCCCTTCTCCAGGGAATCTTACCATCCGGGGATCGAATCTGGGTCTCTTATGTTGCAGGCAGATTCTTTATGGTCTGAGCCACCAGGGAAGCCCAGTTACATACAAAGTCAAATCGAATGCCAGTGGATTAAAATTTTAAAGGTGGGACTTCCCTGGTGGGACCGTGGATAGGAATCCACCCACCATAGCAGGAGACATGGGTTCAATCCCTGGTTTAGGAAGATTCCACATGCTGCAGAGCAACTAAGCCCATGTGTCACAACTACTAAGACTGTGCCCCAGAGCCCGTGAGCAGCATCTACTGAGCCACAGGCCGTGACTACTGAGCTCCCCTGCTGCAACCACTGAAGCCTGTACACCTCGAGCCTGTGTGCGGCCATAAGAGAGGCCACTGCAATAAGTCTCTGTACCGCAACAAAGAGCAGCCCCCCTCACCGAAACAAGAGGCAGACTGCATGCAGCAGTGAAGACCCAGAGCAACTAAAAATAATAAATGAATAAAACAAACAAGTTATTTAAAAAGTTACGGGTGGAAGACAAAACTATGACACCTTTAAAGGACATATATAATGGTAAGATTACAGATAGATCACCATTTGCTTACATTAGGAGCCTCCATTTAGTTCTAACTTTCTATACAACTGATAACATTTCTTGGCAATTGTTCTCTTTCTAGAAAGAGATTTTAAGATGCGGTCTTCATCACTGAGGCCATATGGCCATAAAAGCAGCTCATACAAGTAAATACCAGAAAACAAACAACACAAAAAGTGGGCAAAAGGCCTAAACAGACATTTCTCCAAAGAAGATATACAGATGGCTAACAAACACATGAAAAGATGCTCACCATCACTCATTATTAGAGAAATGCAAATCAAAACCACAATGGTATCATCTCACACCAGTCAGAATGGCCATCATCAAAAAGTCTACAAACAATAAACGCTGGAGAAGGTGTAGAGAAAAGGGAACCCTCTTATACTGTTGGTGTGAATGCAGACTAGGGCAGCGACTATGGAGAACAGCGCAGAGATTCCTTAAAAACAGGGAATAGAACTGCCATACGACGCAGCAATCCCAGTGCTGGGCATATACTGCAAGGAAACGAGAATTGAAAGAGACACATGTACTCCAGTGTTCAGTTCAGTTCAGTTTAGTCGCTCAGTCATGTCTGACTCTTTGCGACCCCATGAACGGCAACACGCCAGGCCTCCCTGTCCATCACCAACTCCCAGAGTTTACTCAAACTCATGTCCATTGTCGGTGATGCCATCCAACCATCTCATCCTCTGTCGTCCCCTTCTCCTCCTGCCCTCAATCCTTCCCCGCACAGTGTTCAATGAAACATTATTTACAACAGCTAGGGCATGGAAGCAACCTAGATATCCATCGGCAGATGAATGGATAAGGAAATTGTGCTACATATACACAGTGAAATATGACTCAGCTATAAAAAGGAATACATTTGAGTCAATTCAATGAGGTGGATGAACCTGGAGCCTATTATACAGAGTGAAGTAAGTCAGAAAGAGAAAGACAAATACTGTATATTAATGCATATATATGGAATCTACAAAGATGGTAAAAATGATCCTCCATATAGGGCAGCAAAGGAGACACAGATGTAAAGAACAGACTTATAGGCTCAGTGGGAGAAGGCAGGGGTGGGATGACTTAAGAAAATAGCACTGAAACATATACATTACCATATGTAAAATAGATGACCAGTGTGAATTTGATGCATGAAGCAGGGCACCCAAAGCCAGTGCTCTGGGAAAACCTAGAGGGGTGGGTTGGGGAAGGAGATGGGAGGCGGTTCAGAATGGGGGGACACATGTATACCTAAGGCCGATTCATGTTGATGTATGGCCAAAACCATCACAATATTATAAAGCAATTATCCTCCAATTAAAATTAATCAATTAAAAAATTAGGTGTTTGGCTCTCTATTGTTACATTTCCACTCAATTAGGGAAAATCTGTGTGGTTTGTTTGTTGTTAGGGATTTCTAATTCAGTTTGGATTTGAAGTTGGGTTCCAAATAACTAAAATGAACATGAGAAATTAAGCATACTTACATATGTAAATATGCAGATCAAATATGTGATGTGATATGGGACATTTCATACATTCAACATGTAACGCAGCTCCCCTCTTCAGCCTTTCGTACCTATTCCTAACTCTCACTCCCCAAAAATATCTACCTGATGTTTCTCAGTGTTCAGTGTACCTGAGATTTATTTGGAATGGTGTGATAAGATGCAAATTCCCAGCTGATACCTAGAGATTCAGATTCGTAGATTTGTGGTAGACTCTAAACATCCGCCACAGCACAATATGAGAACCACAGAGTCAGGCCAAGCAGTGCAAGATGGTGGGAGCAACACTGGCCCAGGGCGACAGAAGTACAGGAAAACACTGAACAAACGCAACGCAGGTGCAGAGAAAAATGACCCTAAGATATTCAGTTTCGATGTAGCAGCTCTACCTAATATCAAACATGTTTATATTGGATACTTGGACTGTGTTACATTGGGACTTTGGAGTTGACCTCATGGTTTAAGGAGAATCTAGCAATTAATTATTACTAACTATATACTACTACTACTAAGTCACTTCAGTCGTGTCCGACTCTGTGCAACCCCATACACGGCAGCCCAACAGGCTCCCCCGTCCCTGGGATTCTCCAGGCAAGAACACTGAAGTGGGCTGCCATTTCCCTCTCTGGTGCATGAAAGTGAAAAGTGAAACTGAAGTCACTCAGTCATGTCCTGCTCTTAGCGACCCCATGGACTTCAGCCTACCAGGCTCCTCCATCCATGGGATTTTCCAGGCAAGAGTACTGGAGTGGGGTGCCATTGCCTTCTCCAACCAACTATATAATCTTGGTCCAATAACCGCATTTCTGAGCCTGTTTCCTCACCCGTAAATTGAGAAAAATAATGCCTATCCCATCACATTGTATTGTACAAATGTATTTTATTTAAGACTTTTTTGGATGGTTATTCTTATGGGGGTCTCTGTTTTTCATAACAATCTTCGTACATTAGTGGGCTTGAGATACACAAAACACACACACACACACATACCCCATTCATTGTGCTACCTTTAAAGGGGCTGTTAACCTCCAGCAAACTTATTCTCTGGGCACCTGCCCCAGCTCCATTTTCAGGGAGGCAGATTGTCAAAACCACAGGAAAGTTCTCTGCCCACACACCATACCTTCTCTTTCATGCTATAACCAGAAATAGTACCAGACACCTGTGGATGCCTAAAACTCTGAGGAATCTCTGCACTCCTCAGTGAGACATTCAACACCTACTTCCCTCTCCCATCCCAGCTTCCCACTGAGTCTATGGAGAGGTATTCCTTGGTTTACATCTTGCATACTCACACACAGATTGCACCTTTGGCTTAGCACCTGCTGCTGCTGCTGCTAAGTCACTTCAGTCATGTCCGACTGTGTGACCCGATAGATGGCAGCCCACCAGGCTCCCCCATCCCTGGGATTCTCCAGGCAAGAATACTGGAGTGGGTTGCCATTTCCTTCTCCAATGCAGGAAAGTGAAAAGTGAAAGTGAAGTTGCTCAGTCGTGTCCGACTCTTAGCGACCCCATGGACTGCAGCCTACCAGGCTCCTCCGCCCATGGGATTTTCCAGGCAAGAGTGTGAGCCATAAAAGAAAAGGATGTTGACCACTGAAGTTTCCATTCTTGTCATTTGCACTTTCTTAAGGAGGAATTTCAAAAGGATCATCCTTGCTTTAAAAATGAATACAAATGATGTTTTGACCAATTGTTATTTTGTTTCTAAAATTTTCTGTGGGAAGAGTTGTCTGCCTGACTTCACTGTTACCATTTGCTGATATACTTTCTCACGCATACTAATGTCTGAGAGAGAGATATCCAAGTCCCATCTCTTTCAAGCAAGATTTCCCAAAAGGAAATCTTATTTTCCCACAAGGAAATCTTATTTGGAAGTTTGGGCAAGTTAGCTGAGTTCCCATTTCTATACATGCAAAATGGAAATAGGGATTATTCACAAGATATGCTAAGTATTATAAAATGAGTGTGACATCATTTTGAAAGTAAGTGCAAGATAAACTCAAGTAAATTCAGATAATGAAATTCAAGTAATGAAATTTCAATTGCATTGGCAACTCAAAGTCTCCTAGTTGGGTATCATAGTATTCTTAGATCTCACTGATTACAAGTAATGCAAACCACATAAAACTAGCTTAAGAAAAATGGAGAAATGCTTTATAAGAATGCTATAGTGTCTTCACAGACCAACAAAACAGAATAGAGAGCCCAGAAATAAACCTATGCAGTTATGATCAGTTAGTCTATGATAAAAGAGGCAAGAATACACAGTGGAGAAAATATAGTCTCTTCAATAAGTGGTGCTGGGAAAACTGGGTAGCTGCTTGTAAAAGAATGATTAGACAATTCTCTAACACCATATACAAAGATAAACTCAAAATGGATTAAAGACCTAAATGTATAACTGGAAACTACAAAACTCCTAGAAGAAAACACAGGCAGAACCTTCTTTGACACAAACCATAGAAATATTTTTTTGGATCAGTCTCCTAGAGCAAAGGAAATAAAAGCAAAAATAAACAAATGGGGCCTGATTAAACTTAAAAGCTTTTGTACAGCAAAAGAAGCCAATGACAAAATGAAAAGACAATCTATACTGAATGGGAGAAAATATTTGCAAATGATATGATCAATAAGGGATTCTCATCCAACATACATAAACCGGTCATACAATTCAACATCAAAAAATATGCAACCTGATCAAAAGATGGGCCGAAGACCTGAACAGACATTTCTCCAAAGAAGACATGTAAGTGACCAACAGGCACATGAAAAGATGCTCAACATCATTAAACATCAGGGAAATGCAAATAAAAACCACAAAGAGTATCATCTCATACCTCTCAGAATGGTAGCCATCAAAAAGAACACAAGTGACAAATGCCGGTGAGGATGTACAGCAAAGGGAACGCTCAGACACTGTTGGGGGGATGCAAATGTGCACAGCAATGATGGTAAACAGCATGGGGAGTTCTCAAAGAACTAAAAATAGAACTACCATGTGGCTGCTGCTGCTCAGTTGCTTCAGTCATGCCCGACTCTGTGCGGCCCTATGGACTGCAGCCCACCAGGCTCCTCCATCCATGGAAATTTCCCAGGCAAGAATACTGGAGTGGGTTGCCATTTCCTAGTCCAGGGAATCATCCCAAACCCAGAGACTGAACCCACAACTCATGCATTGGCAGGCAGATTCTTTACGACTGCACCACATGGAAAGCCATAAAAAAGAATAAAATCTTGCAATCTGCAACCACATGGATGGACTTGGAGAGTATTATCCTATGTGAAATAAGTCGACAGAGAAAGACAGATATGTATGACATCACTTATGGCTTCCCAGGTGGCCGTAGTGGTAAAGAACCCACCTGCCAATGCAGGAGACATAAGAGATGGAATCAGCGATGCCATCCAACTATCTCATCCTCTGTCATTCCTCTGTCCTCTTGCCTTCACCTTTCCCAGCATCACAGTCTTTCCCAATGAGTTGGGATCAGATGGCCAAAGTATTGGACCTTCAGCTTCAGTATAATGGAGCATAACTTTAAAAACTGTGAATCACTATGTTGTACATCTATAACTCATGTAATATTGTACATTAACTATGCATCAATTTGTTAAAAATTAAGCAACAAAAAAACTGCAACCTGTGAATAAATTTGCAATTTAAAAAAAATAGAAGAATACCATAGTATCTGAAAAACAAAACAAAACTAGAGCAGGAAAACAGCAGAAACTTTCAAGGGGCTAGAACCAGCAACTGGAAGATCCATGGAATTTTTTCTGTCATGTCTCTCACTTTATTAGTTCTACCTATTTTCTTCTCCAATATCACCTTTAGACCCAGGCAAGAGTGACCTCTGCCCAGGCCTCAGAGCTTTAGAGACCCACCTCTTGCCCTTCCCAGACTGTGCCCTTTCCCATGAGGCAGAGTCCATGGGGTTAAAAAGATATATCCTCAACACACGCAGAGTCTCTCCCGGGTAAGAATGGGCACAGAGAGTATATAGAAATGCTGCTGTAAGAATCTCGGCTCACTATTGCTAAACATGTACCTAAAACTGCTCTAAAAATAAAGCTTTTTTAAAAAAAGCAAAACAAACCAACAACAACAACATAATACTGTGCCTTTCCAGAGCCCACACAGCCCTTTGAAAAAACAAATGGTCGGGACCCCTGAGGCCGCAGAACTCTCTGCCCCCAGCAGGCCTGCGTTTATTCCCAGGACCTGCACTAGTCTCTTTGGTGGGTCTGTTTTCCTGAGGACAGACTGCTCTGCAGGTGTGCCCCTCCAGGCCCAAAGCGTGGCCAAGGTGGATGGAGCTGTGATAAGCTCCTGAGGTGTTTAGTATATGCAGTGAATGCCCCATGTGGTGCTTGATGGAAAAAGGAGCAGCTACAGACCATCTCTCCCCCAAAAGTCACATTCCTTTGCGGAATTCTGAAGAATCTCAGAACTTTAAATTTTCAAACTTCACCTCCAAGGTTGTTATAAACTATATTTGTCAAGATAAGAAGGTAAAAATACCACATTTCATTGTTTTTTTACTGTATGCCTTTCCAACATTTGGGCTTCCCTGGTAGTTCAGACGGTAATGTTTCTGCCTACAATGTGGGAGAACTGGGTTAGATCCCTGGGTTGGGATCTCCTGGAGAAGGAAATGGCAACCCACTCCAGTACTCTTGCCTGGAAAATTCCATGGATGGAGGAGCCTGGTGGGTGACAGTCTATGGGGTTGCAAAGAGTTGGACATGACTGAGCAACTTCACTTTCTTTCACTTTCTTTCTTTTCCAACATTTAAATATATGATATGAGGGCCATCATTTCTACCCTTGCTCCTGGCCCAATTAATGTTAGGGATAAACCAGTTATTCTTTCCCAAAGACAGGCTGTATTCCAACTCCATGGTTATAAGCAATGGGCCCAGGTGGAGAACAAACTCCAGTCCCTCAGCTTCGATTCTAACTTTCTAGAAGACAGCCTGGTTGGCTCAGCTCAGGTTGGGGAGGAGAGGACAGCTGCAACCCCTGGGTCCAATCCATTGACTATTTTCATGCCCAAAATGGGCATCTTCATAGAAATAAGATTATTATGGGAAGGAAATATCCTGTGGCAGAACGAGCAGTTCCCAGAGAAATGTGGCTGAGTAAATCCTCCACTGAGTATTCAACTCCACGGATAAAATAAATGTATGTTTTATTCCCTTTATAAAATAAATGCATTTATAAAACAAATAAATTCCATTTATAAGATAAATGCAAATTTTATTCCTCTTATTCCAAATGGGTAGAAAATATGGAAAATCAATATATTCCATTTACAAGACAAATTATACGGTGATTTGTTACTTTTTTGTTGTTGACTTTAATAGGAACAACTAATATGAACTAGGGTGGAAAGGAAATTTATGTTCAGAGAAAGTGAAGTTTTCTTAAATAGTGAGGTTCAATCCCCATTCTTATACAGTATTTTTAAAAGGTGATCTGAGTGTTAACACAAGTCTGATACTTTTTTCCTTATTAGAAAATTAAGCTTAAGTGTTTTTTTTAAACATTCCATTGATTTATTCTTCCCAATCTGATTTGTTTAAAAAAAAGCAACAAACCTAATAAGGTATACAACGTTTCATTAGAACATACTTGCCAAGCCTTCTAGCTATCGCAGGATTAATACAGTTCATAATTGGGAATTCTTAACAGTTCTATTTGAAAAAATATAAAAGACTGGAAACTAGTATTTGCTTTGGATACAAGAAAAGCATGTACAATAACATTGTCTCAGCAAGATTATCTCCATGTAACAGTATCAAATATGGTAGGAATGAGAAAATATACTTTCAACCTTTTCTGGGAAAAAGAAAAAAGGGAAAGCTCATTAAAAGAAGAAAAAAAGACAAGCATACATTGTTAGTGTTTCCATATAAGTTTCTTCACTTCAAATAACCTAATATTACTGTTTAGACTTAAACTGAAAGGCTCACCCATTCTACCCAAGTCTGAAGCTTAACTTCCTCTACACCTTATGCAGACAAAACTTCTTCTACTGATTTCATTTGGCTCTCATAGACAATATGAACCATCTGGAAATTATCAGCAATTATAAACAAAGGCATTATTTGCTCTGAGCAACAGTGGGTCCATACTTCTATATAGGAAGGGCTTATGGGGAGTAATCCAGTTACAACAGGCAATAGAAACCGGGTCTTCAAATATTTTTGCTTGAGTATACAATTAAAGAATCCTTAAATACTATGAAGCCGCACCAACATTTTAAAACCTAAATATATAACCTCTACCTCATAAAGTTTAAATAGTAGAAAAAGTTGCAATTCAGACATATTGTACATATTGACATTTTTAATAAAATGGTTATTATAACAACATCATGCAAAATGTCAGGCTGGAAGAAGATCAAGCTGGAATTGAGATTGCAGGGAGAAATATCAATAACCTCAGATATGCAGATGACACAACCCTAATGGCAAAAAGCTAAGAAGACTAAAGAGCCTCTTGATGAAGGTGAAAGAGGTTGGCTTACAACTCAACATTCAGGACTTCACTGGTGGTCCAGTGGCTAAGGCTCTATGCTCACAATGTAGTGGGCCTGAGTTCAAACCCTGGTCAGGCAACTATATCTCATATGCCTCAACTAAGACCCAATGCAGTCAAAAAAATAAATAATATATAAAAATTTAAACAAAACAACTCAATATTCAAAAAACTCAGATCATGGCATCCGCTCCCATCACTTCATGACGGGGAAACAATGGAAACAGTGACACTTTATATTCTTGGGATCCAAAATCATTGCAAATGGTGACTTCAGCCATGAAATTAAAAGACACTTGCTCCTTGGAAGAAAAGCTATGACAAACCTAGACAGCATATCAAAAAGCATACATTTGAATCAGTTCTAATGAGGTGGATGAAACTGGAGCCTATTATACAGAGTGAAGTAAGCCAGAAAGAAAAACACCAATACAGTATACTAACGCATATATATGGAATTTAGAAAGATGGTAACAATAACCCTGTGTACGAGACAGCAAAAGAGACACTGATGTATAGAACAGTCTTATGGACTCTGTGGGAGAGGGAGAGGGTGGGAAGATTTGGGAGAATGGCATTGAAACATGTAAAATATCATGTATGAAACAAGTTGCCAGTCCAGGTTCGATGCACGATACTGGATGCTTGGGGCTGGTGCACTGGGACGACCCAGAGGGATGGAATGGGGAGGGAGGAGGGAGGAGGGTTCAGGATGGGGAACACATGTATACCTGTGGCGGATTCATTTTGATATTTGGCAAAACTAATACAATTATGTAAAGTTTAAAAATAAAATAAAATAAATAAATTTTAAAAAAATTTAAAAAAATAAATAAATAAATAAAAAGCAGAGACATCAGTTTGCCAACAAAGGTCCATGTAGACAAAGCTACAGTTTTTCCAGTAGTCATGTATGGATGTGAGAGTTGGACCATAAAAAAGGCTGAGAGCCAAAGAATTGATGCTTTCAAATTGTGGTGCTGGGGAAGACTCTTGAGATTCCCTTGGACAGCAAGGAGATCAAACCAGTCCATCCTAAAGGAAATCAGTCCTAAATATTCACTAGAAAGACTGATGCTGAATCTGAAGCTCCAATACTGTGGCACCTGATGTGAAAAGCCAACTCATCAGAAAAGACCCTAATTCTGGGAAAGACTGAGGGCGAGAGGAGAACAGGATGACAGAGGATGAGATGGTTGGATGGCATTGTCAACTCAACGGACTTGAGTTTGAGCAAACTCCAGGAGGTTGTGAAGGACAGGGAAACCTGGAGTCCTGTAGTCTATGCAGTCACAAAGAGTCAGACACAACTGAACAAGAAAAACAACTCCTTTAAATGTGTCAAAAAGAATGTAAATAATAATACAGTGATTTGACACCACCATCATTCATTTTAAGAACATGTGAACTAGTTCTTCTTTTACAGTTCCTTTTGTTCCTTGAATTTTTATTTCCTTTTCACTTCCCTCACAGAATTACATGATGTAATATATTTTGTGTTTTCTGTCTCAGAATAATCATCTCCATAATATTTCTTTGCAATAAAACTATGCATAAAAGTTGAAATTAAGTGGCTTTTCCCCTAAAACAACAATGGCCAAAATGTTTCATTAAAAGTCTTCTGGTTAGCATTAGTATTGTTGTTGTTTAGTCGCTAAGTTGTATCCGACACTTTCACAACCCTATGGACAGTAGCCCACGAGGCTTCTCTGTCCATGGGATTTCCCAGGCAAGAATATTGGAGTGGGTTGCCATTTTCTTCTCTAAGGGATCTTTCAGACCGAGGGATCAAACTCACATCTCCTGCACTGGCAGGCAGATCTGCCAACAAAGGTCCACCAGGGAAGCTCCTCATCGTTACTACTGGTCATCAATCACTGCAATCATCATAAAGGACTGCACATTTGCAGTATGCTAGAATGCAGGTGAGCAAATAGTAGACCTTTTTTAGTCAAGTGGGAGGGCAATTTTAAAAGGAAAGGCAGCAAAAGAGAAATATAATGGGAAAAATTCTTAATAGCTCAATTTTTGGAAAGAATAGCATGAAAGTTTAATATCTATAAATAGATCCTCTTAAAGTTATATGTGTCCAAGTACCCACTGGAATATCTTTTACCCCAAGGATTACATATTTTGCTTTGAAGATCTTTGAGCTAGATAAGTTTATATGAGATTTCTTTTACATAGAAAGCGCAGTCTTTTTACATAGATAGCTTCTGCCAATCAATAAACCATTAAAGTTTGCAACAATGCTCTTGCAGAACACTGAGGAAAATCCATTTGAAATGCATCATTTTTTAATTTGGACTTGCTTTGAGAAGCAGTTGGTAGAGACTAACAAGGAACCAAAATCATCTTCTTGCCACTCCTACCATTAACAAACACCTTTATCATTACTAGTTTGGTCTGCAGAATCTGTTGGTTCTTTCAATTCTTCCTAAATTACTCAATGCTTAATGGCTCAGACGGTAAAGCATCTGTCTACAATGCGGGAGACCTGGGTTCGATCCCTTGGTCGGGAAGATCCCCTGGAGAAGGAAATGGCAATACACTCCAGTACTATTGCCTGGAAAATCCCATGGACAGAGGAGCCTGGTAGGCTACAATCCATGGGGTTGCAAAGAGTTGGACACAACTGAGAGACTTCACTTTCACTTAGTAAACTTAGATTTCTGGCCTAGGTAGAAAGAACTTCTCTTTGGAAAGTGCATTCCTTTCCATCTCTGCTTGTAATTGACTCAATCCAGTCTGAATCTATATTCATCTTGAAGATTTTGTTGAAAGAATTAAAGAAGTAGTCAATAGATGCCCGTATCCTGACTTTTTTGTTTGTTTGCTTGTTTTTACCTTTTCTCTTAGAACTATGGTCTCCATGAGTGTTTGGTTCACTATCCAAGTTATTGCAGATGACAGCTTTTGAAATCTTATTCAATTGTATAATAACGATAGTCAACATTCCAGACTGCAATAACTGTGTTCCAGTACCACTACTACCTGATCATTTTAGGTACCAAATTCTGTACTTTTTAAGATACAGGTTCAACGACTATAATAAAACCCAGAATAGCAGTGATTTAAACAAAATAGTTTATTTTCACATAACAATCCAAGTTTTAGCAGAACTGGCTGATATGGCAGCTCCAGGGTATTAGGACCACAGGGCTTAAGTTATCTTGTTTTTCTCCTGTCCTAAATAGTTGCAGTCATCAAATAAATCACAGATCACATTCACATCACAGAGAGCAGGAGGAGACTAGAGATGCAGGGAAAGATTAATGACATGACCCCAGAAACTGTACACATTACTTTGGGTTAAACACATTGACTAGATTATATGGCCACACCTAGTGGCAAGAAAGGCTGAGAAATGCAATCATTGGATGGGGTGGCCACATACTCAACCACATAGAAAAAGAGAGGGGACTGGATATTGGGGGACAACAAGCAGACTCTGCTATAATACTGGAAAAGCTAAGGCCCGTCTAGTCAAGGCTATGGTTTTTCCAGTGGTCATGGACGGATGTGAGAGTTGGACTGCGAAGAAGGCTGAGAGCCAAAGAATTGATGCTTTTGAACTGTGGTGTTGGAGAAGACTCTAGAGAGTCCCCGGGACTGCAAGGAGATCCAACTAGTCCATCCTAAAGGAGATCCGTCCTGGGTGTTCATTGGAAGGACTGATGCTGAAGCTGAAACTCTAATACTTTGGCCACCTCATGTGAAGAGTTGACTCATTAGAAAAGACCCTGATGCTGGGAGGGATTGGGGACAGGAGGAAAAGGGGACAACAGAGGATGAGATGGCTGGATGGCATCACCGACTCGATGGACACGAGTTTGAGTGAACTCCGGGAGTTGGTGGACAGGGAGGCCTGGCGTGCTGTGATTCATGGGGTTGCAAAGAGTTGGACATGACTGAGCAACTGAACTGACTGACTAACTGAAGCATATTACCTATGCAATGCCTGAGGAGTCATGTGGACAATTCCTCTCAGTTGTAATAATAGCAGTAATTGCCTCTTGATCAGGTCATGAAAGATTATCTGTTGAGTGAGTAAAAGTCGCTCAGTCGTGTCTGACTCTTTGAGACCCAATGGACCACTCAGTCCATGGAATTCTCTAGGCCAGAATACTGGAGTGGGTAGCCTTTCCTTTTTCCAGGGGATCTTCCCTACCCAGGAATCGATCGAACCCAGATCTCCCACATTGCAGGCAGATACTTTACCAGCTGAGCCACAAGGGAAGTTAAGAAGTACCCTTCAAATAAAATTCAAAATGTGTGGGATGGCTTTATATCTCATCAAAGAAACTTCTGAGAGCAAGTAGATTGATGTTTTCTCAAAAGAAACACGACTTGCTTAAAAAAAAAACAGATTTTCTTTACATAAAGTTTTCTTTTCATTAGACTGTTATATATAGAAAGCAATTTTTCTTTCCCTTCCTCCTTCTTTCTCTGCTTTTCTCCTTCCTGGATTCATATTAATATAATCAGATACAGAGTACTTATTTATGCCAGGAACTTTCACATATATATTATCCAACTTAAGCTATACATCAATTACATGAAATAGATATTATTCTTAATATAAAAATGAGAAAATTGAGACTTAGAGAAGTTGACTACCTACCTCAGGATCACATCACTAAGTCACAATCACACTATGGTACGGGCTTGTTAGAAACCTCCAGGAAGCCATGTATCTCTGCCCCAGCGAAAAACAGGTGATCTACTATGTAGCTTTCGGTGACAGTATCAAACACTGCAATCCCATCAGTCATCAGTTAGTTCAGTCACTCAGTCATGTCCAACTCTTTGTGACCCCATGAATCACAGCATGCCAGGCCTCCCCGTCCATCACCAGCTCCCAGAGTTCACTCAGACTCATGTCCATTGAGTCGGTGATGCCATCCAGCCATCTCATCCTCTGTCATCCCCTTCTCCTACGAACTTCAATCTTTCCCAGCATCAGGGTCTTTTCCAATGAGTCAGCTCTTCACATCAGGTGGCCAAAGTATTGGAGTTTCTACTTCAACATTAGTCCTTCCAATGAGTATTCAGGACTGATTTCCTTTAGAAGGGACTGGTTGGATCTCCTTGCAGTCCAAGGGACTGGCAAGAGTCTTCTCCAACACCACAGTTCAAAAGCATCAGTTCTTCAGCGCTCAGCTTTCATTACAGTCCAACTCTTGAATCCATACATGACTACTGGAAAAACCATAGCCTTGACTAGATGGACTTTTGTTGGTGAAGTAATGTCTCTGCTTTTTAATATGCTTTCTAGATTGGTCAAAACTTTTCTTTCAAGGATTAAGTGTCTTTTAATTTCATGGCTGCAGTCGCCATCTGCAGTGATTTTGGAGACCAAATAAATAAAGTCTGTCACTGTTTCCCCATCTATTTCCCATGAAGTGATGGGACCAGATGCCATGATCTTAGTTTTCTGAATGTGGAGCTTTACGCCAACTTTTTCACTCTCCTCTTTCACTTTCATCAAGAGGCTTTTTAGTTCCTCTTCACTGTCTGCCATAAGGGTGGTGTCATCTGCATATCTGAGGTTATTGATATTTCTCCCCACAAGTTTGATTCCAGCTTGTGCTTCTTCCAGCCCAGCATTTCTCATGATGTACTCTGCATATAAGTTAAATAAGCAGGGTGACAATATACAGCTTTGACGTACTTCTTTCCCTATTTGGAACCAGTCTGTTGTTCCATGTCCAATTCTAACTGTTGCTCCTGACCTGCATACAGCTTTCTCAAGAGGCAGGTCAGATGGTCTGGCATTCCCATCCCTTTAAGAATTTTCCACAGTTTATTGTGATCCACACAGTCAAAGGCTTTGGAATAGTCAATAAAGCAGAAATAGATGTTTTTCTGGAACTCTCTTGCTTTTTCGATAATGCCACGGATTTTGGTAATTTGATCTCTGGTTCCTTTGCCTTTTCTAAACCAGCTTGCATAGGAATACACAATCACTAAATCAGGGAAACTGATTTGAAGAGCAATTTTAGGACTTCGTTGGTGGTCCAGTCGTTAGAAACCCACCAGCCAATACCGGGAAAATGGATTTGATCTCTGGTCCAGGAAGACTTCCACATGCCATGGGATAACTGAGCCTGGGCACCTGGGCCCCACAACTACTGAGCCTGTGCTCTCTAGAGCCCGTGCTCCACAGGAGAACCCGCAGCAATGAGAAGTCCATGCACCACAACTAGAGAAAACCCACGTGCAGCAAAGAAGACCCAGTGCAGCCGGAAATCAATAAATAAAAAGAAAAAGTTGACATTTCTCTCTTATCTGTCCCTCCCATTTTTTATTCTCCAGAAAAGTTATTGGTCTATGAAATTCAAAAGATTCACACCCATTCAACTAGATTGTATGTTGTCTGAGAGCACGGCCCATGCCTTATATTTCTTTTAAGTATACAATATTATATGAGGAACTGCTCAAATGGATTGATAATGTACATGTTTCTCTTTATAGTCCTAGTTTCTTGTAAACTTGTTGCTATGCCTCCATGGTAAAATGCAATAAGCATATTTCTGTATAGCTATTTGCTTCAGTCAGTTCAGTTTAGTCACTCAGTCATGTCCAACTCTTTGCGACCCCATGAATCGCAGCACGCCAGGCCTCCCTGTCCATCACCAACTACCAGAGTTCACCCAAACTCACGTCCATTGAGTCAGTAATGCCATCCAACCATCTCATCCTCTGTCCCTCCCAGCATCAGGGTCTTTTCCAATGAGTCAACACTTTGCATGAGGTGGCAAAAGTATTGCAGTTTCGGCTTCAGCATCAGTCCTTCCAATGAACACCCAGGGCTGGTCTCCTTTAGGATGGACTGGTTGGATCTCCTTGCAGTCCAAGGGAGTCTCAAGAGTCTTCTCCAACACCACGGTTCAGAAGCATCAATTCTTCGGTGCTCAGCTTTCTTCACAGTCCAACTCTCACATCCATACATGACCACTGGAAAAACCATAGCCTTGACTAGACAGAACTTTGTTGGCAAAGTAATATCTCTGCTTTTGAATATGCTATCTAGGTTGGTCATAACTTTCCTTCAGAGGAGTAAGCGTCTTTTAATTTCATGGCTGCAGTCACCATCTGCAGTGATTTTGGAGCCCAAAAAATAAAGTCTGTCACTGTTTCCACTGTTTCCCCATCTATTTCCCATGAAGTGATGGGACCGGATGCCATGATCTTTGTTTTCTGAATGTTGAGCTTTAAGCCAACTTTTTCACTCTCATCTTTCACTTTCATCAAGAGGCTTTTTAGTTCCTCTTCGCTTTCTGCCATAAGTGTGGTGTCATCTTGCTTAATACCATTAATAATGTTAATTAAGTCAGACTTCTCAAAATTAAAAAAATAAAGAGCAATTTTAGACCACATGGCAGAGATTGCTTGCCATGTGAATTCAATATGAATTCATTTCTTCTCCCTTAGTAACGGAATCTCCAGTTTAGCTGGTCACAAAGTTGGTTAACATTCTTTGCACCCAACTATGACCAGCGTTAGCAAAACTTTTTATCTACCATATAGAAAGTGTCTTTAGAGGAAAGAATCATATCTTCTTTCCTTATTACTTTTGCAGGATGGAAGGTAAATATAATGTTGGAACCTGTCATACTTCCTTCTAAAAAATAAGATACAGTGAATCCCTAACCCTCAGTCCCTGTGGATGATACTTTATTTGGAAATAAGTTATTTGCAGATGTAAACAAGTTAAAATAAGGTTGTTAGAGCAAGCCTTAATCTAATACAACTTGTAAGAGGTAGCTCTGAATACAGACATAAAGGGAACAACACCATGCAAAGACACCCTGACAGGCACAGAAGGAAGAGAGCCAGTGACAACAGAGGCAGAGATCAGACTAATACATCTACAAGCCAAGGAAAACCAAAGAATGCCAACAAGCAGCAGAAGCTAGAAGAGGCAAAGAAGGATTCTTCACCACATGCTTTAGAGAGAGTATAGCCATATTCCTTAATTTCAGATTTTCAGCTTCCAGAACTGTTATACAATGAACTTCCATAACTGTTAGACACCTAGTCCGTGGCCTTTGTTACAGCAGCCCTAGGAAATGAATACAGCACTGAAACAGTCATCTTGGGTCATGAAATGGCTTGCTGCTGCTGCTAAGTCACTGCAGTCGTGTCCGACTCTGTGCGACCCCATAGACAGCAGCCCACCAGGCTCCGTCTTCCCTGGGATTCTCCAGGCAAGAACACTGGAGTGGGTTGCCATTTCCTTCTCCAATGCATGAAAGTGAAAGTGAAGTCGCCCAGTCGTGTCCGACTCTTAGCGACCCCATGGACTCCAGCCTACCAGGCTCCTCCGCCCGTGGGACTTTCCAGGCAAGAGTACTGGAGTGGGGTGCCATTGCCTTCTCCGGAAATGGCTTGCTACAGATGTCAGAAAAGCAGGAAACAAGCCTAGAGTCTTGATGATTTCACAGAATAGGGTCTGAGCTATCTGTCTCTGGATTTTTACATGAAAGAGAAACAACTTTCAATCTTGAAGCAACTATTCTTTTTGGAGTTCTTTCTACTCACAGATGAACCTAATTCTGATATAAGCTACATACCTGTCCTTTAAAAAGATATTATAAATGGCTGTGGTGCCTAATACTAGCCTTCATGGAATATTCTGCTTCTCCATTGATTTTTTTCAGTGGAAACAATTGGAAGTATGATCAATCTAATTACAGATTCCAGCTTTAGCAAGGAAGACAGGAAAAATAAGGCAGTATTTTAAGATTGCTGGGAACTGGAGGCAAATGACTCAGGGTTGAAATCGGGCTATTCAGGTCAAATATGATAGTAGCATAGTATGGTGAATAAAAGAACAGACTGTGGCATCAAACAGTCTTAGAATCCAATTTTACCCCCTACTAGACAGCTAAGTGATTTTGAATAAGTTATTTCACATCTCTACTCCTCAATAATAATTAATAATTAATTATCTATTAATTAGATGATAAAAAGAGGTATGTTAATGTATTGCTTAACTGAGGACAGTGAGCATGAGTAAGAAGATAATGAACTTACAGAATTGTTAAAGGGAATAAGTGAAAAATACACAGGTTTGTTAAGGGGAATAAGTGAAAAATTCAGCATGGCCACAGGACTGGAAAAGGTCAGTTTTCATTCCAATACCAAAGAAGGGCAATGCCAAAGAATGCTCAAAGTACCACACAATTGCACTCATTTCACATGCTAGCAAGTTAATGCTCAAAATCCTTCAAGCTAGCCTTCAACAGTATGTGAACCAAGAACTTCCAGATGTACAAGCTGGATTTAGAAAAAGCAGAGGAACCAGAGATCAAATTGCCAACATCCGACGGATCATCGAAAAAGCAAGAGAGTTCCTGAAAAACATCTGCTTCTGCTTCATTGACTACGCCAAAGCCTTTGACTGTGTGGATCACAACAAACTGTGTAAAATTCTTTAAGAGATGGGAATACCTGACCACCTTACCTGTCTCCTGAGAAACCTGTATGCAAATCAAGAAACAACAGTTAGAACTGGACATGGCACAACAGACTGGTTCAAAATTGGGAAAGGGGTACATCAAGTCTGTATATTGTTGCCCAGCTTACTTAACTTATATGCATAGTACATCATGTGAAATAGCGGGCTGGATGACGCTCAAGCTGGAATCAAGATTGCTGGGAGAAATATCAATAACCTCAGATAGGCAGATGACACCACCCTAATGGCAGAATGTGAAGAGGAACTAAAGAGCCTGTTGATGAAGGTAAAAGAGGAGAATGAAAAAGCTGATCTAAATCCAACATTCAAAATACCAAGATCATGACATCCAGTCCCATCACTTTGTGTCAGATAGATGGGGAAAAAAATGCAAACAGTGACAGACTTTATTTTCTTGGGCTCCAAAATCACTGCAGATGTTGACTACAGCCATGAAATTAAAAAAATGCTTGCTCCTTGGAAGAAAAGCTATGACAAACCTAGACAACATATTCAAAAGCAAAGATATCACTTTGCTGACAAAGGCCCATATAGTCAAAGCAATGATTTTTCCAGTACTCATGTATGAATGTGAGTCGGACCATAATGAAGACTAAGAGCCAAGGAATTGATGCTTTTGATCCGTGATGCTGGAGAAGGCTCTTGAGAGCCTCTTGGACAGCAAGGAGACCGAACCAGTCAATCCTAAAGAAAATCAACCCTGAATATTCACTGAAAGGACTAATGCTGAAGCTGAAGCTCCAGCACTTTGGCCACCTGAGAGGAAGAGCCAGCTCATTAGAAAAGGCCGTGATGCTGGGAAAGACTGAAGGCAAGTGGAGAAGGGGGTGATAGAGGATAGGATGGTTGGATGGCATCATCGACTCAATGGACATGAGTTTGAGCAAACTCTGGGAGAAAGTGAAGGACAGGGAAACCTGGCTTGCTGCGGTCCATGCAGTCGCAGAAAGTCAGACACGACTGAGTGACTGAACAACAACACACATAACGTGCTTCACACAGTTCCAAACATGTATTAGTTTCCTTCCCACTACAAGGTTTTTGCACAAGTAATTCTATTTCCATAGATCCTGTCTTATTGTCATCAGATTCTGGTAAAAGTATACTCTGTATGATTAATTCACATTCATGCAGCAACCTCAGCTCAGATCTCTTATCTTCAGAAATTCCTGTTTTGATCTCCCTTGCAACTAGGTCACATATAATTTGATGACTTCTAATCCTAGCTGTTACTGAAATTTAATCTAGGATAATTATTTGGGTTATTATTTGACCAATTTCCTTCTGTCCTTCAGAGTAGCACTACTCAAAGATGGTCTACTGGCCAGTGCTGATCTGCAAATCATTTATTACTTATCCTCCAGGAGATAGAATAGAAACCAAAATTAAGTATTTAGAAACTTTTATAGCAATATGATGCATAATTGTGGCTTGTATTTTTCATATTTGACTTTTTGTCTTTCTAGTAATTCATTTTTATTATAATGTACAAAAGCATCTGTCCACAATTGACTTTTTAAATTTTTTAACTGATCTTAACAGAAACAACTAATAAAATGGTAACAGTAAAATTTTCCATAGCAATAATTACTTTAAATGCAAATGGATTAGATTCATGGAGGAATGAATAAAAAAACAAGGCCCAACTACATGCTATCTATAAGAAATTCACTTTAGACTTAAGGAAACACATAAGCTGAAAATGAAAAGATGGAAAAAGATATTCCATGGAAATGGTAACCAAAAGAGAACACAGATTGAAAAAGATATTCCATTTAAAAATGATAACCAAAAGAGTCACAAGTGACAAAGGATATTATATACTGATAAAAGGATTGATCCACCAGGAAGATATAAGAATTATATATGCATCCAAGGTCACAGCACCTAAACAATACGTACAAATGTCGACATAACTGAAGAAGAAATAAACATCAGTACAACAAAAGTAGAAGACTTCAATTTCCTACCTTCAGTAATGACTAGAACATCTGAACAGAAGATCAGTAAAGAAATAGAGGGCCTGGGGCTTCCCTGGTGATACAGTGGATAAGAATCACCTGGCAATGCAAGGGACATGGGTTTGATCCCTGGTCCAGGAAGATTCCATTTGTCATGGAGCAACTGAGCCCACGCACCATGACTACTGAGCCTGAGCTCTAAAGCCTGCAAGCCACAGCTATGGAAGCCCACACGCCCAGAGCCCATGCTCCGCAACAAGAGAAGTGACTGCAATGAGAAGCCCATGCGATGCAACAAAGAGGAGCGCCCACTCACTGCAAACCAGAGAAAGCCCACACACAGCAACAAAGACCCAGCACAACTGAAAATAAATAAGCAATTTTTTAAGAAGAAAGAAAAGGAAGGCCTGAAGAACACTACAGAGCAACCATATGCTAAAGGATATATGTAGAACATTCTACCCTGCAAGAGTAGAATGTATGTTCTCCTCAAGCACACACAGATCTTTCTCCTGGATAGCTCATATGTTAGATCGAAAAGCAAGCCTTAACAAACTTAATGAAACCACACCACAAAATATTTCAAATAAACAATCTACCTTTACATGTCAAGGAACTAGAAAAAAGAGGAACAAGCTAACTAGCAGAAGGAAGAACACAACAAAGTTAAGAGCAAAAATAAATGAAATAGAAAATAAAAAAACAATAGCAAGTATATTTAAAATGGATAACCAACAAGGACCTACTGCATAGTACAGGGAACTCTGCTTAATGTCATGTGGCAGCCTGGCTGGGAGGGGAGTTTAGGGAAGAATGGAGACATATATTTGTATGGCTGAGCCATTTTGCTGTACACCTTAAACTATCACATTGTTAAGTAGCTATGCACCAATATAAAATAACAAGCTTTTTTTAAAAAAAAGAAAAACAGTAGGAAAAGATGAGTGAAACTAAGAGTTGTCTTTTTGAAAAAAATAAAGTTAACAGCATTTGGCCAGTCTAAGAAAAAAAAGTTCTAAATATTAAAATCAGAAATGAAAGAACAGGGACTTCCCTGGTGGTCTAGTGGTTGAGAATCCACCTTCCAATGTAGGGGGCACAGAATGCCCTGCAGCTGCTCAGCCTGCACGTTCTAGAGTCTGTGCTCCACAGCTAGAGAAGCCTCTGTGTGCCACAACAAAGATTTTGCCAAAATATATATTTTTTAAAAATTTTAAGAAATAAAAGAAGAGACACTGCAACTGATGCCACAGAAACAAAGGATCATAAGAGACTATGATGCACAACTGTATGCCAACAAATTGGATAACCTGGAAAAAATGGGTAAATTCCTAAAAACATACTACAAATAAATCATGAAGAAATAGAAGGTATGAATAAACCTCTAACCAATAAAGAGATTGAATCAATAATCCAAAAACTTCTCAAGAAAGAAAAGTCCAGGACCAGATGGCTTCACTAATGAATTCTACCAAACATTTAAAGACAAAATTAACACCAATCCTCCTCTTTCAAAAAGCTAAAAAGGAGGGAACACTTCCAAATTCATTTTAAGAGGCCAGCATTACTCTGATGCATAAGCCAGACAAAAACTCCCCAAGGAAACTACATGCCAATAGCCCTGATGTATACAGGTGCAAAAATCTGCAGCAAACTTCTAACAAACCAAATTCAATAGCATAGTAAAATGATTATAAAGCATGACAAAGTGAGATTTATTCCTGGGATACAAGGATGTTTCAATATACAAAAACCAATTGATGTGATACACAACATTAATAGAATAAAGAATGAAAATCATATGATCATCTCAATAGATGCAGAAAAAGCATCTGAAAAAAATCCAACAACTATAATGATAAAAACTCTTAATAAACTAGGTATAGAAAAAAATGTACCTCATCATTATAAAGAATATATATGACAAGCCCACACCAACATACTCAATGATGAAAAGCTGAAAGTTTATCCTTTAAGATCACAAACAAGATAAGGATGTCCACTCTCACCCTTTTACTTAACACAGTATCAGAAGCCTTAGCCAGAGAAATTAGGCAAGAAATGGAAATAAAAGCCATTCTAATAAGAAAAGATATAAATGTGTACATGTTTGCAGAAAATATGATCTTATGTATGTACATGTGTGCATTCTAAATTGCTTCAGTCATGTCCAACTCTTTGTAACCCTATGGACTGTAGCCTGCTAGGCTCCTCTGTCCATGGGATTCTCCAGTCAAGAATACTGCAGTGGGTTGCTATGCCCTCCTCCATGGGATCTTCATGACCCAAGGACCAAACCCATGTCTCCTGCATCTCCTGCATTGGCAGGCAGGTTCTTTACTACTAGCGCCACGTGAGAAGACAAATCTCATGTACAGAAAACACTAAAGATTCCATTCTTTAAAAAATTATTAGAAGGATACATATGTATACTTATGGTTGATTCATGTTGTAGGTCAGAAGCCGACATAATATTGTAAAGCAATTATTTATTGCTCCAATTAAAAATAAATTTTAAAAAAGTTTAGAAGGAAAAAAGCTATTAGAACTAATAAATTCAGTAAAGTTGCAAGTTACAGAATCAGCATACAAAAATCAGTCACATTTCTATAGACTAACAATGAACTATCTGAAAAGGAATATCAGAAAACAATCCTATTTACAATAGCAAGGAAAAGAATAACCTTAACTAAAGAGGTGAAAGACCTGTATACTGAAAACTATCAATACACATCACTGATGAAAGAAATTAATAGGATACAAACAAATGGAAAATATTCTGTGTTTACTGACTGGAAGAATTAATATTGTTAAAATGTCCACACTACCCAAAATAATCTACAGATTCAATGTACTATGAATATACCAGAGGCATTTTTTACAGAAATAGAAAAAGTAATCCTAAAATTTATATGAAACCACAAAAGACAGTGAAGAGGCAAATCAATATCGAGAAAGAAGAACGAAGCTGCAGAATCACAGTTCCTAATTTCAAAATATATTACAAAACTAGAATAATCAAAACAATATGGCACAATATCATTTTAATTAAAACATAAAATCAAAACAGAGTAGAAAGCCCAGAAATATATCTATGAATATGTGGTCAGTTAATATTTGACAAGGAATACACAATGGGAAAAAGACAGTTTCTTCAACAGAAAGTGTAAGAAAACCGGATATCCACATTCAAAAGAATGAAACTGGATCCTTACTTTACATACACAAATATCAACTCAAAATGGATTAAAGGTTTAAACACCCAAACTGTAAAATGCCTAGAAAGAAAGACAGAGGGGGAAAGCCTCACTACACTGGCCTTGGAAATGATTTCATAGGTATGACACCAAAAGCACAAGCAACAAAAGCAAAAATAAACAAGTGATACTACATCAAACTAAGAAGTTTCTACACAGTAAAGGCAGTAATTTCTTTGCCTTCCCTGATATGATAGGTCAGTTGGTAAAGAGTCCACCTGCAATGCAGGAGACCCCCGTTCAATTCCTGGGTTGGGAAGTTCCCTTAGAGAAGAGATAGGCTACCCACTCCAGTATTCTTGGGCTTCCCTTGTAGCTCAGCTGGTAAAGAATCCACCTGCAATGCTGGAGACCTGAGTTCCATCCCTGGGTCCAGAAGATCCCCTGGAGAAGGGAAAGGCTACCCAGTCCAGAATTCTGGCCTGGAGAATTCCACGGACTGTATAGTCCAAGAGATTGCAAAGAGCTGGACACAACTGAACAACTTTCACTTCACTTCACTTTCACTTCACAAAGGCAATAATTAATGGACAACCTATGGAATGGGAGAAAATATTAGCAAATCACATTGAAAAGTGGCTATTCTTTAAAATAACATGAGGAACCCCTACAACTCAATAGTTTAAAAAAAAAAAACTAATAACCCAATTTGAAAATGCACTAAAGGGCTTCCGTGGTGGCTCACTGGTCAAGAATTCACCTGCCAATGCAGGAGACACAGGTCAGATCCCTGATGCAGAGAAGCTGAGCCGTGTGCCACGACTACTGAGCCTGTGCCCTAGAGCCCAGGGCCCAGCTACTGAAGCCCGGGTGCCCTAGAGCCCAGGGCCCAGCTGCTGAAGCCCGGGTGCCCTAGAGCCCAGGGGCCCAACTGCTGAAGCCCGGGTGCCCTAGAGCCCAGGGGCACAACTGCTGAAGCCCAGGTGCCCTAGAGCCCCTGCTCCACAACAGGAGAGGCCACCTCAATGAGAAGCCCTCACACCACAGCTAAAGCGTGGCTCCTGCTCTCCACAACTGGAGAAAAGCCCCCGCTCTCCAAACTAGAGAAAAACCCACATACAGCAAAAATAAGTAAATAATATATATATTTTAATGAACTAAAGACTTAAATAAACATTTATATAAGGAACACATACAAAAGGCCAATGGTATATGAAAAAATGTTCAACATCACTAATCATCAGAGAAATTCAAATCAAAACCACAATGAGATATCACGTCACACTTGTCAAGTTGACCATCATAAAACACACACACACACACACACACACACACACACACAAAGATAAGAAGTATTGGTTAGAATACAGAGAAATTGGAACCCTTGTATGTCGTTGCTGGGAATGCAAAACGGTGCCACTGCTATGGAAAACAATACGGAATATTTCCCTAAAAATTAAAAATACAACTACCATATAACCCAGCAGTTCTGCTTGTGGGTATTAATTCAGAAGAATTTAAATTGGGACCTCTGAAAGACACTAGTGCCTTTATGTTTATTACAGCAATATTTAAAATAGCCAAAATGTGGAGATAACACAAATATCAACCAACAGAAGAATGGATAAAGAAAACGTGGTATATATGTACAATAGAATATTCTTTGACCTTAAAAAAAAGGAAATTATGCAATATGCAATAGCATAAATGAACCTTGAAGACATTATACTAGGAAAAATAAGTCAAGCACAGAAAGGTAAATATTGAATACTTCCACAAATATAAGGTATCTAAAATAATCAAATTCATAGAATCAAAGAGTGGAATGGTGGTTGCCAGGGGCTAGAGAGAGGGGGAAATGGGGAATTACTAACCAATTCCAGTCAAGAAAGATAAATAAGCTCTAGAGATCTGCTGTTCAACACGGCACCTGTAGTCAACAGTAATACGCACTTAGAAACCGGTTAAAAGGGTAGATCTTATGTTAAGTGATCCTCTTACTACAAAATAAAGTACGATCTGTAATAAAAATGGTCTTTGACTATAGATAGTTCAAGAAGCACTGTTCTGGACCAGGGATCAGCAAACTTTTCCTGTAAAGAGTTAAACAGTAAACGTGGGCTTTTCAGGCCTATCAGTCTGTTACAATTGCACAGCTTTGGAGTTATAGCATGAAAGCAGCCATAGACAGTATGTAAGCAATGTGACTGTTTCTAAAATTTTATGTTAAAAAAAAAAAGATGGGCCAGACTTGATCCACAGGCTGTAGTCTGCCCACCCCTGTTGCAGCCATGAACTTCCAGGGAACAGATGTCTCATTTGTTTTACTCTCCTTTTTCTCTTCAGTGTTTAAAACATCCCTTACATAATAGGTACTCAATAATTATACATCAAACAGATGAATAGCCTACTTTATGAAGCAGGTACAAGCCTTGCTTGAACTGACATAGATGTCATATGTCCAGGGCTATCCATGCCATGGATGACAATGGTAAGAATGTTAGGTGACTTTGGTTAACCATGGATAAACAGATAAAACCCTCAGATACTCCAGGGATCAAATATAGTCTGGGAAGCAAAGGCAATCACCAGTTGCTTGAGAGAAGAAAGAAATAGGGTATTGGCACTTGGTAGGGTTTTAAGGAAGCTGTGAAAGTTTGGGAAGCATGGTGCATGTGAGCCAGTCATGTCTGACTCTCTGTGACCCCATGGACTGTAGCCCACCAGATTCCACTGTCCATGGCATCTTTCAGGCAAGAATACTGGGGTGGGTTGCCATTTCCTACTACAGGGAGTTTTCCCAACCAAGGGATCAAACCTGCTTCTCCTGCACTGGCAGGCAGATTCTTTACCACTGAGCCACCTGGGAAACTAACAGTGGTGTGTGATGGACACATCACTTGGCTGAGATTGGAGAGCATGAGCGAGAGGTGGCAATGACCCAGACGGCAGCAGTGTCCTCTAACAAGGCTCTCGACTTAGTGTTCCAGGTAGATTGCCTAGAAGGAAGACTGTTGACTATCTCCTTGTCCTTTTCCTCTTTAAAAACCTCTGATGATACCACAAGAGTGTGATGGAGGAGAGAAACATTCCAAGGCAGCTCCAAGCACCTCAAGTAGACACCACAAGCAAGGCTTACCAACCCAAGTTGAAAAAATATAAGGACAAGAAGTTATCATTAAAATTAAACAGCAGCATATGTGCCCAAGGAGTGTGTGAAGATCACCTCTGGGGCAAGGGAACAATATTGGAAAGGGAATAACAATGCAAGTTAACTGTATTGTCCTCTTATCAATAGAATCCTCAGAAGTATAAATCATGGCTGAATTCAGCAGAACTGATTGCTTCCAAATGTCCCATCTCCAAGCGTTGTGTCTGTCGCTCAATCGTGTCTGACTCTTTGTGACCTCATGGACTATAGCCTCTTAGGCTCCCCTGTCCCTGGAGTTCTCCAGGCCAGAATACTGGAGTGGGATTCCCTTCTCCAGGGGATCTTCCCAACCCAGGGATCGAACCTGGGTCTCCTGCATTACAGGCGGATTATTTAGCACCTGAGCCACCAGCTGCTGCTGCTGCTAAGTCACTTCAGTCGTGTCCGACTCTGTGCGACCCCATAGACAGCAGCCCACCAGACTCCCCTGTCCCTGGGATTCTCCAGGCAAGAACACTGGAGTGGGTTGCCCAGGGAAGCCCCTAAATTGCTAAGGTTGGGTCCAAAATCCTCTAACTGACATCAAACGTCCTTCATCATTTGGTTCCAATCTGCCTTTCTCATCACTTCATGCCAGAAACCCCTTGCCCAGTATATACTGTTCCTAGAGCCACACCAGACCATTTATGCTTTCCCTCAACGTGTCTCTTGCTTGACACCTTTGCTCTAGCTATTCTCTTCCCTGCAAAGCCTTTCTCTTCCTCTTGGAGAACTAGACTGTGAAACCTTCATGGCTCACTTAACCAGACAGTTTCTTGCTCTTTCCACTGCTCTGCCATTACATTCTACCCCAATTATTTGTCTGCACATCTGCCTATGTACTGAGACAAGGAGCTCCTTGAAAGCTAGTTTTAATATATGCTGCTGCTTAAGCAGAATTAGCAAAAGTCAAACAGTCCATGATCTGCATTTAAAGCAATTATAGCTGTATTTTCTCCTGCATTCTCTCTTACTACATTGATTTTCCTTCCTGCATTCATCCCTTCCCAGCTGAATCTTTCCTTTTGCTCTTCTCAGACCCAGACCCAGGAGAAAAATCTGTCTATGCAAGGTTGACAAGCTTATCTGTAAGAAGGGCCAAATAAATATTTCAACTGTATTTTTAAATTACTGAATGTCCAAGCCCACAAAGACATTTTAAAGGACCTTTCAATCTCATGGGCATTTTCAGGGAAGAGTATCTAATATATTCATCTAATATGCTTTTATTAGTTAATTTACATATAACTTATCAACATAATGTACTCTCAGTCATTATACCCCAAATTTAACACATTTCCTTAGGAAGCATAACAATCTATTTTTTGTTTTGGGTGTTGGTTTTTGTTTTGGGTGTTGTTTTTGCCAACTGTAACTTGATATATAACAATATTAATTAAACTGAATTTGCAGTTTCTTCAGAATAAAATTTCCAAATGAGTCAACAGAGTGCAAGATCTGAGTACCATCCATCCGCGGACTACAGTGGACTCCAATGTTATCTTTGCTTCCTTCCATCTTTCCTCGCTTCCTCCCTCCCTCTTTTCTCCCACCCCCTCTCTCACCCGCCCTTGGTTTTTCTCTTTCTTTTCTTTTCTTTCTTTCTTAATTTGTTGTGTCATGAAACAGTTTAATATCCAAACACTTTACTTTTATCTTGATAAAAAATATATTGTAAAGCTATTTGAGGTTACATGGAACACACTCAAAAGCTGTAGCACCAAAATGAAGCAGTCTGGATTTTGCAGTTAATAAACATCGTTTTGACATTTTATTTCATAATAAGTCTTGAAAAAGTAGATTCATTCTTTCCAGATTTTTCTCACTTAAAACACTTATCAAGGTACAGGTTTTCCTTTTGTGACCCCTCAAACAAAATGACAGGTGTGCCAAGCAATGCAGATTAAAATGGGCATGCTTGCTTAGCAACCATTTCCTGAGCAAAGTACTGTGCTGGGCATAGGCAAAGGAAAAAAAGTCTCATGCATCTTGAGAATCTACCAGATGTGGTCCAATTAAGAGCCGAGTAATGAAGGCGAGGCGAGGCTCTGATGATAGGCTCATCCGTGAGAGGGACCTGCGTGCGGAACTGACTCCGCCACAGATGTTGGGAAGACCCCAGTGAGAGAGCACCACTCTATCCGCAACACTGTAGCAAACAGTAAGGGGAAGCCTAGGAGACAGCCCCCCAGGTGGCCGCCACAGGGCAACAGGAGCACTTCTTACCGTGAGGTGCCAAATGACCCGAGTGCGGTCCTCCAGGATTCACAGGAAGGCAAGGAAGTCATGTCAGCAGTACCCGTGAGGCCAGACAATTAACGTTTTCCTAATCGGTATTTCTAGATCCAAGCAAGAATAAGGTGGAGCATCACATTTTCAGGGACAAATTACATCCAGTGGCACAGGCCCCACATATCAAGGGGGTGGCCCATTAACAGAACTGAGACACAAAGTCAGAAGCCAGTTTAGGAGGAAAATCATGATGATGTATCACTGGACGCTTTAGGTTACTGTTCCCTCTTCTCAGTATTGGTCCTGAAGTTCAGGATGAGGCCGAACAGACTTGGGGGTTCAAGTGCAATCAGCAGGGGGGAGGAAAGCACTTCAGAATCCAACAAACAGGGCTGAGAATTGGTCCCTGATGTTATGACTTTCGCTATAAGAACTGAGAGAGGGGCAGGGGAAATGGTCTCCAGGAAGAAATGTGAGTTACTGTTCATGGAGGAAGAGTTCACGGATATCAAGATGGCAAAAAACGAAAACTGTCCTCTGCTGTGAGGTTTAACACACTGCTGTTGTCTAATGAATAAAGAGCAGGAAAATGATACAATTATTCATGTAAGATTTTAAGTATTGGACAGAATTAAAGCTTTCAGTTTGTTGAAAGTTCTAAGTGAACTTTGGACTAATGATTGAGTCTCATGTGGAATACACTAATGAACTTTGCTCTCTCTTGGTTTCTTTCTCTCTCTCCCTCCCCCGCCTTCTCCTCTAGCTACTGAAATCTAAAATCCTAAAGCTATTAAATATATACTTATAGCTGATAGTATACATACAGAATGTGCTTCAAGAACGTGCAACCATTCTTTCCAGTACTGCAGGGTCAATACAGCTAATTAGTGACATCAAGAAATTCTAGAAAGATAAAGAGATAAATGCTATTTGAGATCAAATTCATGGCCATTGTTGATCCAGCTCAGGAGTAGAGAATGGGTTGATTCTATGACAGCAACCACCAAAGCCTAGGAACTGATACCAAAACCATACTCAGCTTCCTTTTACAGCAGGTAGGGATTTTCATCATAAGCCAATGGTATTTTTTTCGAAATCATGCCTTTACTAACTGTGAGTTTAGACCCATAAGTGGGTTTGTAAAATCCTTTCAGTGGATTGGGACTAGATTTTTAACTAAGCTGAAAAGAAAACAGAGCTGAAGCATAGAGAAGACAAGTAAAGACAAAAAAGAAAACATATGTTTTAGTTGTGTGTGTGTATGTGTGTGTGCTGGGTCCCTACACAAATACATTTTTTTCTATGGATTACATTTTAAAAATACAGACATAGACTAGACAGGGATATAAATATATATAGCTATGTAAAAGATATAGCTGGCAAAGTCACCCAAAATACCACCATCAATCCCATGGAAGGCATTCTCCACCATAATATTCAGGAGTATCTACAAAAATACAATTATAATAAAAAATGACTACCTTTGACAAGGCCAGTGATAACTAAAAGTTAAAATTTAAAACAAAGAACAAGTTACTTAGTTTTGAAGACAAACTTCAAACTTAAGCTGAACTTCTCCAAACTTAATTTTCTCATGTTAAAAAAAAAAAATTGGAGATGATTTAAAGAATGTCTAAGCTCTCAGAATACTTGATTCTATTCTTCTGTTCTGCCAATCCCAAATCTAAGTATTGTCATTCACTTTCCTCCAATAGTAACATTCAACATTTTCATACAAAATAAGTACGACGACTTTCTTACCTCAAGGAAGTTTCTTTTTCCCTAAAGAATGAATTTTCATTCAACAAAGAAAATGTGGAAGAAAGAAAATCACTCTGAGGCCTAACATTTGAAACAAATGTTGAAAATTTTTCTAAGCAGCATAAATTATGAAATTCTTTCAGAGAGATTTACTTTAAACTATAAAATAATAACAAGTTTACAGATTACATTATATGGGGTCTTGTCTTTTGACTTATACCTTTCAGTTATGCAGGCTATACAAATGTTTCCTGATAAAATAGAAAGCCAATCAGTATAACACTGCAGTGTCAGCCTGTGTGTTGGCAGAAATGCCCATTGATATTTTAGAGTGGGGGTGAACACTGGAATTCTTTTTAAACAGAGTATCAGCTGCATAATTCTCCTCTGATCTCACACCCACTTGCGCCGATCTTCCTTTTTCTCTGCCCAGGAACAGAGTGGAAAGAGATCAGAACACAAGTCTTAACACTCCCATTCTGCTCAACTCCAGTTCAAAGACAGAAAAGAAATCCAAGCAGGGTGTGGTTACACTTGCGGGATGTGCGTTTGGCCAGAGCCTGAGCACTGTTATCTCATCTGTTTTATCCACTCCCTGTGCTCTCCTATCTCTGATTCATTCCTTCTCAACCCTGTGAACCTTGAACAGAAAGAACTGCATTTTAGGACTAGCGCAGAGTGACGCTGCTGCTGCTGCTGCTGCTAAGTCGCTTCAGTCGTGTCCAACTCTGTGCGACCCCATAGACGGCAGCCCACCAGGCTCCCCCGTCCCTGGGATTCTCCAGGCAAGAACACTGGAGTGGGTTGCCATTTCCTTCTCCAATACATGAAGGTGAAAAGTGAAAGTGAAGTCGTGTCCAACTCTTAGCGACCCCATGGACTGCAGCCCACCAGGCTCCTCCATCCATGGGATTTTCCAGGCAAGAGTACTGGAGTGGGGTGCCATTGCCTTCTCCGGCAGAGTGACGCGCATCATCCAAACCCCAAGTTCTTGCTATGGTCCATAACGTACTCCACCATCAAGCATCTGCCTGTCCCTGTGGTCTCCGCTTCTGCAACCCTTCCCTCCCTTGCACTGCCCTTCCTGTGAGCCTCAGACCCTTCCAGCATCCTCCTGCCACACATGCTGCTCCCTTAGCGTTCTGCATGGCCTAATTCAGATCTCTACTCTACCTCTGAATCTAGAACTTTCTGGGGCCCATCACTCTGGATCCCGTATACCTTGCTCTATTTTTCTTCACAGCATTTCAGTGCTTAGTTTGATATCTTCTGCTACAAAAATGGGCTTCAGGGTCAGATGCACTTAAGTCAGAACTCTGTCTCTGCCTTTGCTCTGATCTTAGACAAATTACATAACCATATAACTTGGAATCCATTTCCTTACTGGTAAAAATAAGTCATTGTATTGTTAAAATGGAATTACATGTAAAAGTTCTGAACTCAATGCCTTATTCATTTAGAACTCAAGTTTCATTAGAGCAAACACTCTGTAGGTTTAAAGCTGTTCTTTATCACCCAGGACACTACCAAGAAGTAGTTTAAAGAATATTCCACTTTGAAGGAAGGAAAAAGGAGAGGGAGGGAAGGAGAGGAGGAAATACAAATGAAGGAAGGAGAAAGAACAATTATGTAATCAATTTAAATTATGATTATTGTTATTCAATTTCTTCTACCAAAGTGGCTCTAAAATGTTTGTCTGAAAGAAGACATGCATGGTAAATGAATACAAACCTAACTTTTCCTAATGGACAAGACATCCTCATCTTCCTTCTCACCATCTGATTCCTAAAGGCTATTCAATCCTTATTTCTAATAACATATGAAAATAAACAAATAAACTAAAACATGAGAAATAACATCCTGATGCTCAAATAGCAGTGGTATAGGTTAGACAGGCAATAGTTGAGACCCAGAGTCTAGAGAGACCTGCTAAAATGAGATGGTCCACATAGCTGATAACCCATAGCTATAAAGGTCTCCAGACAAGAGCATGAATTCTTTGCAAGTTCTATGTTAGAGACTCTGTGGCAGGCAAGCAAGCAAAGCTCAGAATCACAGGTATCTGTCAACAGGTAATGGGAAGAAGTCCAGATAGACATGAAATCAGCATCATGGAAATCTAACAGTGGTCCTCCAGCTAAATGTGAGTTCCATGAGGTCAGGGACTTTCTCTTCCATATCCACAACACCTAACCAATTCTTGGGTATTGTGCATCCTCAATGATTATTTATGGAATGAATAAATTATGAATCAATTAAGATTATTTTTCAATTGAAGGCAACTGCTCTAACTTCTTAAACAAAAAAAATAAAATAACTAAGCAAGCCAGGTTTAGATCTGACTACAGAAGCAGGGCCCAAACATTAACATCAGGTTGTAGTCTGTTCATTTTTTCCTTTGAATGACTTCATTCTCAAACT
The DNA here is from genome assembly GCF_019923935.1 of Bubalus bubalis. NCBI lineage: Eukaryota > Metazoa > Chordata > Mammalia > Artiodactyla > Bovidae > Bubalus > Bubalus bubalis. The sequence continues at coordinate 110,460,454 of NC_059160.1, forward strand.
ATCAACACTTCCTAGGGCTGCATGTTTTGTAGACGTGCATCAGGAAAATTCACACATATGAATCGGGTGGGCAGGGGATACAGAAAGCTAAGGAACAAACTTTGTAGGCAGTGGCGGCGGTGATTTAGTCCCTAAGTCATGTCCAACTATTGCGATCCCATGGACTGTAGCCTGTCAGGCTTCTCTGTTCATGGGATTCTCCAGGCAAGAATACTGGAGTGGGTTGCCATTTTCTTCTTCAGGGGATCTTCCCGACCCAGGAATCGAACCTGGGTGTCCTGCATTGCAGGCAGATGATTTACCAACTGAGCTATGTGGCAGGAGCATGGTGGGAGGGTCTGAGGCTCAGAAGGAGGGTGGAGCATGTTGCATTGCCTCTGCTTGGGACACATACCGTTTTTGAGCCATTCACTGGAGCACTCGAGTCAAGGAAATGAAAAGCACTGATTGTCTGAAGCCCCTTAGAGGATAGCATACAGTATTCACAGTAACCACCTGTGCTGACAGAAAAGATTAGAAGGTAGGATAGTAAGGGAAATCTGGTTATGGTTATTGCTGGGAATCACTGTGAATAAATCTGGGCTCCATAAACAATAAATGTAACATTGAGGCAGTGGGACCAGGCACGAGGGTGCCACCCTGAATCAGGGTAGTTCTGTAGCAGGGACCCAAGAGAGAGGTCTAGAACAGGTTCCAGTCTCCGAGAGCACTGACTGGAGGCAATGCTGGAGGTCTTGGAGCGAGACTTAGGTTAGTCACAGAAGTATGACTCAGTCAGGAGCCAACCTGATTAAGAACCATTACTAAAACTAACGGGAAAGGCAAGACTGCAAGTGTAGCTAAAGCAGGATTTGACATTAAGCTCTCAAATGCTTCCCTTGAATGAGAATATGGTTGGCTTTGGTGAAGTTGAAAAGGTGGTAGCATTCATTGATAAATTAGAGTATGTGGGGTATTTCCACTCCAGTATTCTTGTATGGGGGCTTCCCTGGTAGCTCAGCTGGTAAAGAGTCCACCTGCAATGCAGGAGACCCTGGTTCAATTCCTGGGTTGGGAAGTTCCCCTGGAGAAGGGATAGGCTACCAACGCCAGTATTCTTGGGCTTCCCTGGTGGCTCAGACGGTAAAGAATCTGCCCGCATTGTGGGAGACCTGGGTTTGATCCCTGGGTTGGGAAGATCCCTGGAGGAGGGCATGGCAACCCACTCCAGTATTCTTGTCTGGAGAATCCCCATGAACAGAGGAGCCTGGCAGGCTACAGACCATGGGGTTGCAAAGAGTTGGACATGACTAAGCACAGCACATGTTTCTGAATTAGTGAATAAAATTCTATTTTATTGGAATCTTCTGATTAGGCTACATGATTTACTTTAATCAGAGATTACTTGCAGATTAATTACTTTGCAGATCCAGAGGCCTGAGGTTCAGTACATGCAGATTATACACGTGACAATGGAAAAAAAACATTCCAAACTTCGGCTGTCTCCCATAATTATAATTATAGATAGCCTACTTTACACTGTCATTCTGAAGAAGACCCAGAATATCTTTGCATCAATTTGAAAACTCTATCATATAGTGTGACTTTGTGTTACTTTCATTGCTTAATCAATGAAAGGCTCTGGGTAAACAGTGACACAACGTTCTTACCATGAGAAAACAACGAACTTTCTTCTGAATTTATGGATTAATAGACTTGGTTATATGTAATAATTTTGGCTCACCTACTTAAATGGTGCTTTGATTATGTAAGATAATAAAATTTTTAATCATGTTTCTAGGTTACCACATATGTTTATCTTTTGTTTGGATTATGATATATGACCTGCTTTAACTATTCAGTCAAGAGACATTATGTTTATAAGTATGTGTTTACAGTAAAATTGCTTAGATGAATCTATAATAGGATATGATTCTAATACCTAGAATTTTTATTTAATGTGCCTTCTTACTCTTCTTTGCAAAAACCTTCATTTAGGGGGAAAAAGTTATCATTTTAAAAGGCTAAAATTACCTATTGATTTTTTACATTTTTATATTGTAACCAAATGGTTATATTAAAATGGTTGCATTTTAAAATATAACCAAAACCTCTTTTTAAGGACTATTTTTGTCTTTCTGTTTTAAAAAAATGTATCATTTTAGAGAATATGTATCTTGTAATCCAGAAGTGATACTGATGAATCTGCTCAAGACAGAGCCTTAGTGCTGTATGATGAAAAGACTATAGGTAATGGATGCTTTACAGAAACAAGTGATCTACAGTTTAACCAAAAGCTCAAGGGCAAACAAGAGGCACAAGTTAGGGATAATGTTATGTTCAGAAGCATATTGGTATATTTTAGAACTGACCAAATATGCAAAATGAACTGTCAAATTATTCCAAAACGTTTAGAGCTTCGTTCTTTGAAAATAATACATTAAGCTATTTATGAGTTTTTTATTTTTCTGTATATATGCATTATACTTTAATTTAAAAATCTTACTTAATAACTTCACACCCTCTAACACATATAATTGTGTTTGAGCAAGTTTGAGCAAGTCCCCTTGGACTGCAAGGAGATCAAACCAGTCAATCCTAAAGGAAATCAGTCCTGAATATTCATTGGACGGACTGATGCTGAAGCTGAAACTCCAATTTTGGCCACCTGATGCAAAGAACTGACTTACTGGAAAAGACCCTGATGCTAGGAAAGATTGAAGGCAGGAGGAGAAGGAAACAACAGAGGACTAGATGCTTGCATGGCATCACCGACTCCATGGACATGAGCTTGAGCAAGCTCCATGAGTTGGTGATGGACAGGGAGGCCTGGCGTGCTGCAGTCCATGGAGTCACAAAGAGTTGGGCACGACTGAGTGACTGAACTGAACTGAACACATATAACAGGAACCTGATATGATGAATTCTAAACTATCAATACAAAAAAAATAAAACTCACTGTTATTTTATCTTTTTCTCGACATGCAGCACTTAATTCATGGCAAGAACTGCCTGTTTCTACTAATGATTTATAATGTGCTAGCCATTCAGGTATGACCTAGATCAAATCCCTTATGATTATACAGAGAAAGTGAGAAATATATTTAAGGGACTAGATCTGATAGACAGAGTACCTGATGAACTATGGGCAGAGGTTTGTGACATTGTACAGGAAACAGGGATCAAGACCATCCCCATGGAAAAGAAATGCAAAAAAGCAAAATGACTGTCTGAGGAGTCCTTACAAATAGCTGTGAGAAGAAGAGAAGCGAAAAGCAAAGGAGAAAAGGAAAGATATAAGCATCTGAATGGCTGGGTTCCAAAGAATAGCAAGGAGAGATAAGCAAGCCTTCCTCAGCCATCAATGCAAAGAAATAGAGGAAAACAACAGAATGGGAAAGACTAGAGATCTCTTCAAGAAAATTAGAGATATCAAGGGAATATTTCATACAAAGATGGGCTCAATAAAGGACAGGAATGGTATGGACCTAACATAAGCAGAAGATATTAAGAAGAGGTGGCAAGAATACACAGAACTGTACAAAAAAGATCTTCACGACCCAGATAATTACGATGGTGTGATCACTCACCTAGAGCCAGACATCCTGGAATGTGAAGTCAAGTGGGCCTTAGAAAGCATCACTATGAACAAAGCTAGTGGAGGGGATGGCATTCCAGTTGAGCTATTTCAAATCCTGAAAGATGATGCTGTGAAAGAGCTGCAATCAATATGCCAGCAAATTTGGAAAACTCAGCAGTGGCCACAGGACTGGAAAAGGTCAGTTTTCATTGCAATCCCAAAGATAGGCAATGCCAAAGAATACTCAAACTACCGCACAATTGCACTCATCTCACACGCTAGTAAAGTAGTGCTCAAAATTCTCCAAGCCAGGCTTCAGCAATACGTGATCCATGAACTTCTAGATGCTCAAGCTGGTTTTAGAAAAGGCAGAGGAACCAGAGATCAAATTGCCAACATCCGCTGGATCATCAAAAAAACATCTACTTCTGCTTTATTGACTATGCCAAAGCCTTTGACTGTGTGGATCACAATAAACTGGAAAATTCTTTAAGAGATGGGAATACCAGACCACCTGACCTGCATCTTGAGAAACCTATATGCAGGTCAGGAAGCAACAGTTAGAACTGGACATGGAACAACAGACTGGTTCCAAATAGGAAAAGGAGTACGTCAAGGCTGTATATTGTCAGCCTGCTTATTTAACTTACATGCAGAGTATATCATGAGAAACGCTGGGCTGGAAGAAGCACAAGCTGGAATCAAGTTTGCCAGGAGAAAGATCAATAACCTCAGATATGCAGATGACACCACCCTTATGGCAGAAAGTGAAGAGGAACTAAAAAGCCTCTTGATGAAAGTGAAAGAGGAGAGTGAAAAAGTTGGCTTAAAGCTCAACATTCAGAAAACGAAGATCATGGCATCTGGTCCCATTACTTCATGGCAAATAGATGGGGAAACAGTGGAAACAGTAACAGACTTTATTTTTGGAGGCTCCAAAATCACTGCAGATGGTGACTGCAGCCATGAAATTAAAGGACACTTACTCCTTGGAAGGAAAGTTATGACCAACCTAGATAGCATATTCAAAAGCAGAGACATTACTTTGCCAACAAAGGTCCGTCTAATCAAGGCTATGGTTTTTCCAGTGGTCATGTATGGATGTGAGAGTTGGACTATAAAGAAAGCTGAGTGCCGAAGAATTGATGTTTTTGAACTGTGGTGCTGGAGAAGACTCTTGAGAGTCCCTTGGAGTGCAAGGAGATCCAACCAGTCCATTCTGAAGGAGATCAGCCCTGGGATTTCTTTAGAAGGAATGATGCTAAAGCTGAAACTCCAGTACTTTGGCCACCTCATGCGAAGAGTTGACTAATTGGAAAAGACTCTGATGCTGGGAGGGATTGGGGCAGGAGGAGAAGGGGACGACAGAGCATGAGATGGCTGGATGGCATCACTGACTCGATGCACATGAGTTTGGGTGAACTCTGGGAGTTGGTGATGGACAGGGAGGCCTGGCGTGCTGTGATTCATGGAGTCGCAAAGAGTCAGACACAACTGAGTGACTGAACTGAACTAACCTGAACATGTATTAAAAGTTAAATGAAGATAATATCTGTAAAGTCAAGATTTATGTCACTTTCAAATGGGCTGATCTAATAAGTTCTGGAAACTCTAGTCATTCAGTGCTTACTAGGCACCAGCACTGATATACTAGACTGAAGATTATTACAGCTTTATCTGTAGAGATATGGACCCTGGCCTTTCAGATTCTCAATTGCATAGTGACTTCCACCAAGGCATATACGTTACACAGTGCCTCTGGGTGTGTATGCATATGTGTGCCTGTAATGAGAAAGAGAGAGACAGAAGGCAGTTTTTTCCCCAGTGAATCAGTGGTGTTGGGTCAGTAAAATTAACATTACTATCTCACCCATTGAGTGGAAACAAGTTCACACGCCAATGGGTGTGTGTGTGTTGATACCTGGTGAAGCCTTCGTCCAAATATACAAATTATATTAGTTTTCCTAAAAAATATTTAACAAATATTAAATAGTTGTGAGTCTTTTCCTTATTTGTACAATAATATGTGATCATCTACATCTGGCATTCAATGTTTTATGCAGCAGAGAAAGCTGAGAATACCACAGTTCAGAGTAAAGGGTCACAAACTGGGGGCTCACAGGGAAAATCTATCCAGCAGATAGATCTGTTTAACAAACTCTATTATTTTTAAAACTTCCAGTATTAAGTAATTTGGAGGTTTTGTAAAAAAAATCTACATTAGAAGTTTGTCTCAACAAACAAAAGCTCTGGAAATACTGGACACTCACTATTACATGGCTTGAGCTAAATACTGCTTGACGCTTCAGTTCAAGATCGTCTCCATGCTATCCATAGCCAGCTTCATCCACGTAGCCCTGCCTGGCTTCTGGAGACATGTGAGGCTGCAATCTTTGGTTTCCAGGGAAAGTCTAATTTATTCTGGTAAATTGCTTAATCCAAAATTTATCTTCTCTATTTCCTTCCCCCTATGGGCTCCTCCAGCCAAGAATACTGGAATGGGTGGTCATGCCCTCCTCTAGGGGATCTTCCCCACCCAGGGATCAAACACATGTCTCCTGTGTCTCCTGTATTAAAGACACATTCTTTACCCACTGAGCCACCTGGGAAGCCCATAGTGGAGGGTATTGATACCTTAATTAAAGTATTCTGTTTATCAGATTTCAAAATGATCCTTTGTAAGTGTCTTACAACACTGTAAACAGAAACAAAACAAAATCCTTTTCATTGCTTATTTTTCAACCAAACATTCAAGTATTTCTATTTAATCATATATAAATAGAAATAGGGTTATCATATTTTTTAAATATATAACTTCAGATGTCCATATAATTATCGCTTTACTAGAAAAAGCAGTTCTTAACAATAGTTGACAATGTTACCTTCATATACAAAGTGTAGCATATTTTCATGAAGGTAGCCCAAGATCAAAGCACCCAGCCATCATTTTGTGGAAATATCTAGGTGTATTCATATATTCTTCCTTTTATATTATTAAACATGATTTTATTTTTTTTTGTTTTTTTTTGTTTTTTTTTCATTCTAAGATTTATCACAAAAAGAATGTTAAATGAAATAGTGAATAATATTCTTATATATATATATAAAAAAAAAAACAAGGTGAAGGCCAAGTTTGGCTCATGAATTGAATTACTCTGATTTTTACAGTAATATTGGTCATCTTCATCAAGAGTTTTTTTTTTTAAACATGATTTTAAATAATAAAATCAACCTTTTGGGTTTTTTCTTAAAGCATGTAGGAGAAATTCTCAGTATTGAATGATGATGGGAAAACATAAAGAAAGTATTTTTGCTACTGACATCCAGTATTATTATTATGTCCACTATAAAATTACTATTTGTTTAAACACCAGATGCAGGGGAAAACCAATCATAAGAACATTATGGTAAATTTAAACTCAGAAACTTCATAAAACAGTCTACTGAAAGACAGATGTAGTATTCAAGTCTTACCTTAAGGCATTTTCCTAAGGCTGAGTTAGAAACAAGTTCTGCTATGGAAACACTGAGGCATCCTTAGCTAATGTTGGTGGATGTAGCCTGCTATATTTAAAAATTAGGCAATTTTTGTCTCCTTATAAGGATGCAGGAGATTAACATCTAAAATTTTAAAAATAGCTTCAAGATCTATTTAATGTGCATAGAAAGAGAGCTACATGTTTACATGCTGATACAAATATTTTAATAAAGTAATTTCACCAAATGAGACATTTTAGAAGTTAATATAAAAATTGTAATAGCATTAAGTAAAACATTACCAACCTACCTTGAGATGTTATTATGTTCTTTCTCCATAAAGGTAAATCTGTGTGAAAAGAAAAGAAAAAAACTCCCTGTACCAATTAAAGCTTTGGGAAAGAGTTTGAGAAATTTACCATTTATTGTCTCCTACCTCTTACAAAGACGGTTCCACCACCAACGTTGAGTAGCCTTCAGGTGTTCGTCCAGGAATAGGAATGTGCAATGATTTACAATCCTCCCAATGCCCCATGCCACCTGTACTTGGTGACTTAAATTGTGAGTAGGATGTTGATTGTGGCAAGAACAAGAATAATTTAGCAGGCTCTGTAGGGAACTGAATGTGTGACAGAACTCTAACCAGCTGAGTCCACAGGCTAAGGCTAGATAAAACTGCTTATCCGGATAGTATATACTTTAAATTTTCCCTTCAAACCAGATCATCCCAGTCCTGCCATCTCTTCCACCATTCCACAATGTTTTTACTAGTAATTTTTTTCTCAGTATAAAATAGAACAGGATCTTCTTTTTATACTCTGAGTCTGAAAACTCTGTCTTCAATCACATTAGGAGCTGTCTGCCCTTTGCTACAAATACATATGCCATTTCAGCCTCTTCACCTTTGGTTAACATGGTTCACCCACTCATACCCACAAACCCAAAGGTGGGAACACCCAGAAGCTGGAAAGACAGGTAATAATAAATGTCTGTTAGGGCTTTTTGCATAAACTGTGTCCTCTCTATGTTCCACATTACCACACTCTGAACAAAGATTGTTGTATTATTTTTTGTGGATCATAGTACACAGAAGGTCTTTAAACAGATTTGCTGACTTAATAAAAGAAAATAGGGAATTTCATGCCTTAGAGTGGTTCCTAAATTTTAGTATGCCTAAGAAGTTACCTGACCGGGGGTGGGGTGGGGGGGAGGTGGGGGGGGCGAGTTGGGGGCGGGGTGGTTGCTCAAACACAGATTCTTAGGCTCAATCCTAAGAGTTTCTGACTCAGGAAGTCTGGCCGGGGCCCCCAAATTTGTCATTTTACCCAGTCCCCAGGTGATGCTCTTGCTGCAAGTCTCAATATTACACAGTGAGAACTATTACCTTGATCATGAGGATGTGTGACTACTAGACTCCAGGGTGCTCCATTCCGGTACGCATTAATTCCTTTCTACTACTAGCCTAGTTCTTGTTCTCACTACGATAGAAGTGCTACCTAGGACTTAACACACATGTGGCAAGACTATAAAATAAACTGATTTCTCCAAATCACACAAGAATATTTGTTATTTTACAGTAGTGATGATATGTGCTAATCAGTGGTGGTGGTGGAGGGGAGAGGTTGCGGAATGGCACAGTTTGAAAAGAGGGGAAACTGGAGGGTGTTTCTGGGAACAAACAGCCAGGGTGGAGTTGCCAGTGGCAAAAATAGGGCAGTTCTGCTCAGAAGCTATGCTGCCTGGCAGCTTTAAAAGGGTGAGCCTGAATTTTCTCCTCACCCCAAAACAGACGTAGCTGCTCTGCCATCTCCCCAGTTCTCTGTCCTCTGAACCAAGGAGGGCCTTTAGACTAGGCTCTCTCCATTCTGTGGGGAAGGAAGGAATCATATTCTTCTTGGCTATTTCGTCTAAGCCTTAATATAATTTAAGAAAAGTTGATTTTCAGTGCCATTCACTGAGCCCAAAATGCCATAGTGTAACAGCATCAACGAAAAATGACCCAGTTAGAGGTCTAAAGAACATTTGAAAAATCGCGTTAAGGATTAATCTGCTTTCATTGCAAAGAAGGCAAATGCACATTCAATGAGAACTTAATGTAGCAAGCAGCAAAAAGGGCTCAGTGGAAGTGAGCAATCAAAATGCCCGTATTTAGACAGAAACAGTGTCTTCTTTTATTTAGAAAAAGGTCTCCAATTCTAGGTAGAGCTCAATGTTTCTCAAATTTGAAATCCTTTCTCAGGTAAGAAATCGGAATTGTTCCTATGTATAACATTTTTAAAAATTCATTTATATTGAAAAAATGCCTAGACCAGCAGCTCAGCAAGTTATGCATATAAAGAAAAAGGGTTTTCAATAAAACCTGAGGGAAGCAATCCCTGCTTAATCTGTCTTCAAGACTAAAAGGTCTTTCAGGCTTCTCTGATCAAAACCTTTTGGTAGCTACACATTAAAAAATGGCCTTTTCATAATTTGACCTGCCTTCTGGTGTCATTAAATTTGTTCTTTTTTTAATCCTCCTTTCTCCTGTAAAATGGAAATTGTATCTAAAAACTTAATATGGATCAAACATTTTTGACACAGATACTTCATGATACTTAACACTACAATCCTGTGACCACACCTGGAACCATGTAACTCAGCCTGTCTGTCAGTGACACTAGGCTTGACAGCTGTGTTGATAGGCTAACAGGTGATCAAGGGTCTCCACTGCAAAGGTAACGTTTTCACCCTTTGCAAGTAATTCACTGGAAGTAAGTTTTTATTCTCTGTGTAATTATGTTAGCAATTTGATACACAGTCAAGGTTTATTTGTTTCTGTTTCCAATTTTAGAATTTTTCTTTTTAAATTAATTGTGTGTTTCTACCATATAAAATATTTATATGATTTAAAAGCTAAGTTAAATTGAAAAGCACACTTAGATTTCTAAGTCTCATCTCTCCTTTTCCGCTTCATTCCATTTCAAAATCACACTATGGAAAACAACTATCATAATTCTTTGTTTATATTACCTGTGTTTTGTTTTGCAAGAATAAAATATATGCACGTTGATTTTTTTTCCCTTAACTATATATCACATATCTCTGTCTCATTCTTTTTTTAAAGCTGTATAATAATTAAAATGGTGATATCACCACTAATTTATTAACCAACTAGTCACCAGTGTTGATTCCTAGAAAGATACTTTCTGGGTCAAAAGACAAATACAAATATAATTTTCCTGAGTAAGAGTATATATATATTTTTTTAAGTTTTCCAGAAAACTCTAAGAATCAGTCAGGAACCAATAACCTACATATCAATAGCCATTTCAATCAAAGCAACAAGTTTTAACTTGAGACACAACTCTGAACTGAGCATTATGGGAGAACACAAAAAGTAGTATTCTCTTGCCTTCAATGAGTTTTTAAAAAGTAGCTGTCCTGCTCTAATCCCCTTAGGGAGACAAAATTAACATGCAAGGGGAGCATTTAGATCATACCTCTCTCAATGGTATCTCTCATTGCCAGAATTTTCACAATAGAAATTAGATACACAGTACTTGACACTTTTTGCATTTGACTTCACTCAGTGCTAAGAGTTGTATTATTCTTATGAAGGAGAAGCTGTTCTCTGTTGCAGAGATTTTTAACTTGGACATGACCTATTAGTGGGCTATGAAATCAATTCAGTATGTAGTAAACAATATGAAATAGAATAGAATAGAAAGTATCAGAATGTATGAAAGGTAGTAAGAATGAATACTGTTTCTTACATACGTTTTATATGTAAGCACACACGTTTTTAAGAGTACATGTGATGTAAAATTAATATTCTTAAGGTGAACTATAATTTTTAAAAATAGAGAAACACGACTCAACAGAAAAGGAACACCTGTTTTCTCTGAATACGAGCTGCTCAATTTTCATGTTTAATATTGATCGTCACACATTGCCACAACCTAGTCTTAAGGTCTAAAAATATGGGACTGGTGTTACATAATAGGATTTGCTCATTGATTTTCAATTTTGACAAAACAATTTACTCTTTTTAGCTTATAAAAACAAAATATATCTAAAACAGAAATGACAAACTGCTTGACAGTTTTTGACAAAATTTGCTCAGAAGCTAATTCTAGTTTGATCAGTTGAGTGCTTTAAACTTAAACTAGTTTCTAACACTCAAAAAATAGGAAATGTCCCTTAAATTTTGGATTTCCAGCTTCTCAAGGGAAAAACAGATGATGTGGCAAGTCTGAGCCATCCAGAAAGTGCGTGAGATACGTTACCTGCTTCCCAGGTTACCACAGTCTCCCTGTTAAATCCCAACTCTGAGGCTGTCACTTGCATTCACTGCCTTACTCTTGGTCTGCCCCCTTCATTATATTCCCTACAAAATCTAACAGACACTTCAATTTTCTACTCTGGACTTGCCTCAACTATAAAATGGAAATAACAACTGCACTCACCCCACACAGTTGTGAGAAATAATCTTTTAATTCATGAAAGGACTTAGAAACTGCCTCATAGATGCTATCCAGTATTACTGGAGGCAGGTTGTAGAGCATATTGAAATCGCAAAACTGATAATGTAGGCAAAAAGTTCTTAGACTATGACCGTGATGTTAGGGTAAACTGTTAGGCTCAATGCTATGTAAATAAATTACTGAGAGGTTCTTTTCTAGATATAGACCAAAAATCATGGACAAAACCACCTGGAGTTCTCAGGTAGCACATTATTAATATCTGCCGCTATATATTTTCAAAGTGATGTTTCTACTTGCCCGTCATCTTTTACACCATTTATCCACCCAACTATTCCCTAACAGTCACATTCACTCAAATCTTAGTTTGCTCAAAGGTCGTGTTACTGCTTTTTCCTCTTCACACACTATCTCTGGGCCACCTGCCCCTATAGGACTGAAATCATCTTCACTTGAGCTCTGAAAACCTTCAGAAAACAATTTATTCATCTCTACATTATCTAGCCCCAAAGTCTCCATCTGGGGATAGGAGATATCTGCACATGTTGCTTAAATTGAACTGAATTTACAGGGAACGTGGCCTAACCAATTGAAAAATCCCTTCTAGCTGCCCCTTCCACAGCACAGAGCTTCTCATAATCTTTTTGTTCTTATATGAAATTAAATCACTGTTCTATGATGGCTGATTTTCCAGATTTAGCAAGTAAAAATACAGAATGTCCAGTTTGATTAGATTGTCAAATAGATAACAAAATTTTTGCTAGGACTGTTTCACATGAAATGCTAGAGACATACTGATGCCAAAGCATTCACTTATTTTTATTGGAAATTCAAATTTAATGAAGTCTCAGACTGAGCGACTGAACTGAACTGAACTGAACTTGTGTTTTATCTGGTAACCCTAACATGAAAGGCACTTTACCTTTGCTTCCCCTTAACATTTACTAACTTACGCCATTTATGCATGTTCACTATTGTTTCAAGTATCTATCACAGGAAGTTTCAATAAATGCCTTTTACAGTGATAATCACTGGGCTTTCCTCTTGGATTTAGGTACTATCTAAACAAAGCCAAATATGCTATAAAGTGGAGATAATAAATACTTGAGTAATTTTTTTGTATTTATGGAAGATTTATATGCAAACTTGGTAGTTATTTCTATCTCAGTATTTCTAATAAAGCTTGTTGGTCAGCTGCGAGGTTTATTGTTCTCAGAACATGTTCTGTAACTTTTTAATATGGGTTTTCATTCCCTAATGATATGGAGAAATAGTTGTACTCGAAGACACACTGGAGGACGGAATCAGAAACAGGGCATCAAAGCTCTAGCTGTATGAGAGCTTTGCAAGAATAAGGCCTGGCAAGAAACGGTGGTTGGTGAAGGCAATGGCACCCCACTCCAGTACTCTTGCCTGGAAAATCCTATGGACGGAGGAGCCTGGTAGGCTGCAGTCCATGGGGTCGCTAGAGTCAGACATGACTGAGCGACTTCACTTTCACTTTTCACTTTCATTCATTGGAGAAGGAAATGGCAACCTACTCCAGTGTTCTTGCCTGGAGAATCCCAGGGACGGCGGAGCCTGGTGGGCTGCCGTCTATGGGGTCACACAGAGTCGGACACTACTGAAGCGACTTAGCAGCAGCAGAGACAGTGGTAAACATGCTCATCACCTAATATGGGAACATAATTTCAATTCTTTCACATGATTTGGCTCCTGGCTACTCTGTAAACAAGTATAATGTACATGATCATGGATTCTCAGGCTTTTAGAAAAGAGATAAACTTATAGTTGTGTCTGCAGAATCCATTTAATTAGACATTTTAAAATATTTTCTGAAAAAACAAATAAAAGTTAATATGCGCTCTATAAAATACTAGATACCACTTCACCCTACCATGACTTACATTCTTAGTATGCTGAATGTGAGTCACTAAAAGTCATTCAGATCATTTGTACCATAGCAAATCCAGTCATTCAAAACTCAGTATTCCAGTTACAAGTTAGGCTTCCATCGAGTCATACAAACAGGGAACCCTATGGTGGTCCAGTGGTTAGAACTTCAAGTTTTCACTGTCATGGGCCCTGATTCAATCCCCAGTCAGGGAACTAAGATCCTGAAAGCCATGTGGAGTGGCAAGAAAGAAAAAAGGAAAGAAAACTGTGGAACAATTTTTTTTCAAGTTATACATACAGAGTTTGTTTACATTATGGAGTGGACATCTCTAGTTTTATCAGTCCAATATTTTGTGTATCTTTTAGCAACAATACCCTGACTTTCCCTGGGAAGCCACCTTTCCTGTATGGTCAAAACATGTACCCCCAATCACAGCTCTCAGTTCTAAGGACGGATAAATACCATAGAACTGGTCCATCAGTGCACATCATCCTCCTGTCCATCATGAACTATTTAGAGGTGAACATGGAACCCAAGCTAGGCCAATGGGATTCAAGTGTCCACTAAGTTTTAAGTCCAATGGATGAAAACAGATGCCCCCAAGGAAAAACACTATAAAATTTCAGAAAATTAGGAAAAAGGTTCTGGGAGGAAATATCTGGCCAAAAACAAAGGATCAAGAAATAGAATGACTTTGGACTTCTCCACAGCTAACGTAGTCACTCAGCAGTAAAGAATTTGCCTGCCAATGAAGGAGACATGGGTTTGATCTCTGAGTTAGGAAGATCCCCTGGAGGAGGAAATAGCGACCTACTCTAGTATTCTTGGCTAGGAAATCCCATGGACAGAGGAGCCTGGAGGGGCTACAATCCATGGGGTTGCAAAGAGTCAGACATGATTTAGTGAGTAAACAACAACAAAAGCTAACCTAGACACTACAAGATGTTGGGGCAACACCTTCAAAATTATTTTAAAAAATTATTTTCAATGAAGAATGATATAGCATACCAAACTAGTTGAGAGGGCAGAATACAGATATTTTAAATAGGCAAGATATGAAAACTTTACTTTTTGTGCACTCTTTCTCAAGGGGCTATCAGAAGATGTGATCCTCCAAAATGAGGAAGATTTGGATGCAAATTTAGTAATTATTTCTATCTCAGCATTTCTAATAAAGATTGTTGGTCGGCTGCAAGGTTTATTGTTCTCAGAACACGTTCTGTAACTTTTTAATATGAGTTTTCATTCCCTAATGATATGGAGAAATAATTATACTCTAAGACAGCTTCTTGGGAATAAACCAAGAAACAGAAAGCCACAGCACATTAAGAACAGATTCAAGATTCCAGTGAAGAAAAGCCCTAGAATGATAGTTGTCTTCCTGGTAGAGCTAACAAGTCCAGATTAGGGCAAGTCAGAAGACTCCAGGAGAGATTACGTCAGGAGCACAGAAATGAAAAGAACACCTAATCCATCAGAAGGTATCAAGAAGCTAAAAAATTACAGAATATTTCATTTATCTAAAAGTACCGAGTTATTTGGATAACTGTTAGAGAACTGAATTTGAATTCATGAAAAAAACATTCTAGCTTGAATGACACAATACCAATATTTAATAAAAGTGGCGATTTCATATACTTCAGTTTAGTAGAAAGCAAAGGGATCAAAAAGTCAAAAAGTATCTTCAGAGGAAAAGCTTGTGCAGAAAGGCAATGTAATACTAGATATTTTACAAACCTCAGTTATGACTAACATTTTCATAGTCATAATAATGTAAACAATGAATAGTGCCTTAATTAGAATAAAAGTATAAGGATATTGCCAGAGTCAGTATTCAGAAGGAAGTCCTGTGTGTAGTAAGTATGAAGAAGATAAAAAAAGAAAGTAAATCTTCATCTTTTAAAGTGACTAGTAAATAAATAAAGCCTAAATCTGAAAAAGCACGAAGTAGCTATACAAGCTTATTATTACATAAAGCTTGATATCCAAGGAATAAGATGAAAGAATTAAAAGTAATAGACAGCAGGCTGGCAATTTCAAAGATTCAAGAAAGAGATAATGAATAAGGATCCTAAGATATAGGCTTAGAAAGTGGGGGGAAAGAGGGGATGAGAGAAATTAACAGGATTGTATAAATAGCTATTGGTGATTAATTAGAACCCCACATTTCTGGCTTGCTCCATTAGACAGATGATGCAGTTACTCACTGAGTCAGGAAATAGGAGGAAGAGTAGACCCTGGAGTAAGGGGATACAGTATGGGATATGTTACATTTGAGGAACATGGAGGACAAACAGATGGGAATATCATAAAAGCAATGAAAATATGAGTCTGGTAACTCAAGAGTCCATCACAGCCCAGAGCAGCAGATATGACTCCATGTACTGTGACTGGCTTGAGGACAGAGGGAAACCTACCTTACTGACACATGAATGTCCAGCATCTAGCACAAATAGTGCCTAACATGTTTGTTTATTCATGCATTCACTCAACAACAACAACAACAAAGTGTCATTTGAAATATCAAGGCTGGGGAAAATGGAAATGAGAGTAGGAAGTTGAGGGAGTTTATGTGAGAGAAATCATTAATATTTACTCAGTGAACAAGGAAGGCTGGTGGTTTTTTGGAAGGAAAGAGGGCAAGGAGCAAAGGAGGATGAAACAAGAAAAGGGCTGAATTACATAAAGGATTTTGAATGCTGGAATCATCAGCGAAAGGAATGGAAGAAGCTGGGGGATAAGGTCTAAAGTCAGAATGTCAAGAAACACTGTGGGAGAAGCTGAAACTGGATGCCTTATTGTAGTGGGAACGATCCCAAAAGTTACTTTTCTCTAGCACTGCTCTCCCTTTCATCCAGAAGAATCATGCCTCCATGTTCTGCCTTCTTTTAGGACTGTGCTTCTATAGCATTTATCAATATTTTATTATTATTATTGTCTGGTTTATCTACCAGGTGGAACTAGTGATAAAGAATCTGCCTACCAATGTAGGCAGATTGTGGGCGCTGAGTCGGATCCCTGGATGGGGAACATCCCCTGGAGGAGGAAATGGCAACCCACTCCAGTATTCTTGCCTGAAAAGTTCCATGGACAGAGGAGCCTGGCGGGCTAGAGTCCATGGGGCCAAGAAGAGTTGGACAAGACAGCATACACACTATCTACCCTTACACATCACCGTGTATTCCCAGCACCTGGCACAACAACCAATGTGTGTTCAATTGAATACCTAAATCGAGTGATTAACTCTCCTACATATTGTAAGCTGAAAAGCAAGCTAATGAAAAACGCTTGCTTTCAGGGGAGTATTAAAGTGTGGTCTGGGGGGAACCACTGAGGTTTGACACACAACAATTTATGAGACCGATGTAATTCCCAAGGGGTAATCTTCGTTCGGCCTCTCCAAGGACCCCAGCAAAAAACCATGAGCACACGTGAAGGCGCAGCCCTTACCCCCACCGCTTGGCCAAGGACTTCGACAGGGTGAGGGGTCTGCCCGCGGGGAGTTCAGACCTTTACCGGGCTGGGCGGTACCAGTGGGCCGTGCCTGAGGCCCGAAGGATGCGGTGCTTGGGGCCCGCTCCAAGGGCGTCTCCCCTCACACGTCTGCAGGGGCGCGCGCTACCTGCAGGAGCCGGCAACAGCGGGGCTGACGGCCTGCAGGGGGCCCCCGGCAGCGGCGCGGAGCTGCGACGTGCGTGCTGACGCCGCTCGGGCCGGTCCGGAGCGTCGCCGCGGCCTCCCCGCCGCCCGCGGGCCGCCAGCCCCGCCCGTGCGGCCCGTCTGCCGGCGGACCTCCGGCGTTTACCACCGGGGCTTGGTGGCGACCACGGGGCCCCGCGCCGCAAGCTGGGCCACCTCTTAGCGGGGCCCCAGGCGGCGGGAGCCTCCATGTTCGTCGCGAGGGCCCGTCAACAAGGCTGTGACTTCGTCGCCGACCTGAGGGCCCCACACGCGCGGCCGGGCCTCCCTCTTTCTAGCGCCTTCGGACTGTGCCCGCCCACCCATGCGACCACACGGGGCGCCCAAGCCAGGTCGCGGGGGACATGCGCAAGCACAAAGGCATGAAGGAAGGCTTTCCAGCCCGCAGAGTTTCCGGGCCAGATTGTAGGTGGCCTACCCGCGCCCCTCTGCCCGGGCAGTTCTGGGCACAGCACGCGTGTCCAGCCTGAGACCCACACGCATGCAAGCCTGGCGGTCTCCTCTCGACCCCTCAGGAGACTCTCCAGGCCCGAGATGCTCCACCTCCAAGGTTCTGGAAAGCCCCCTGCGCGCCTTCGCTCAATATGAACCCTCGACACCATTTCTTTCCATATCTATTTCAGGATTTCGGAGCAAGCAAGGGCCCTCGCACAAGGCTTTATTTTGCTAGTGGATGTGGCAGAGGAAATGAAACACCCAACATTTTTTCCCCCCCAGAGGGAAACTCAAATATCACCACCCCCCCGCGCCCCGCCCCGTCCCCATCGACCCCGCATTTTAAAATAAACGCATTAGGAGGTTTATTTGGGTTTTTTAAAAAGGGATAAACTTAAAAAAGCAAATACCCTTGTATTATGGATAGCTTTGAGCATGTTTATGGAAAAAATGAGATTAAAAGCAAAGGTTTCTGGACCAAAGTTGCTATGTTGTTGCTTTCTGTTGTATGTAGCTCTATACTTCCTCATGAGATAATCATCAGATTCTGTCACACTGTCTCTTGTGCAATGTCACCGTTAACTCGGTGAATGAGTTTCAAAAATAAAAATGGGTTTACAGCAGAATTGAAGTGCTGTAATCATTCAAAAGGTTGGTGCCACTTCTCATGACCCATCTAAAACTATTTAAAGCTCTTACATGGATGGTCAGCTCCTCTGTCAAAATTTTCGACTCTTCTGTTAATTCAAGAGAGTAAACTAAGATCTTAGGTGTTTATAAACATAGGCGATAGGATCTAATGAAACGGATTGATCCAAATCTGAAAACATTTTCTTTAAGTTTTGTAAATAAAATTCAAATTAAGTTTTTGAGGAGATTATCTGATAGGAAGAAGGGAAAAGAACACTTGGGGAGAAAATAATACCTATGCAAGGGCACCAAATTGTCCAAGAGGAAGGATTGATTCAGTTTAAAGTCACTGATCAGGGACTTCCCTGGTGATCCAGTGATTAAGACTGCATGCTTCCACTGCAGGGAGGTCGAAGGTTCAATCCCTAGTCCAGGAATTAAGGTCACATATGCCACCACCACCACCGGAAAAAAAATTAGGTAGGGCCCTCTGTGATTCTCTCCCTTCCAGAGCTATCATTGTATTAAGCTGGGATTGCTTTATCATGTCAGAGACCTAAACAGCTAGATTACCTTCAACCTCACACTTACTTGTTACATGTGACCAAAATAATGTGGGTGTAAGTGCTAGATGGTACTTTGGCCTAAGGCCATTTAAATCTAACTAGATTAAGAAAGTGGTTGCTCCCCTAAAATAATAGGTCAGAATATCATATTCCTCTGCATTGAGGTTAGGAGTCACAGTGCTGACTCTGTTTACCTTGCCTTGGTTTCTTTTACCTATTTCTGCCACAAGAACTTTTTGGAGGGTGTTGAGTAGGATTTAACTTTTATGCAGATTTAACTTATATGCAGAGTACATTATGAGAAACGCTGGGCTGGAAGAAGCACAAGCTGGAATCAAGATTGTCAGGAGAAAGATCAATAACCTCAGATATGCAGATGACACCACCCTTATGGCAGAAAGTGAAGAGGAACTAAAAAGCCTCTTGATGAAAGTGAAAGAGGAGAGTGAAAAAGTTGGCTTAAAGCTCAACATTCAGAAAATGAATATCATGGCATTCGGTCCCATCACTTCATGGGAAATAGATGGGGAAACAGTGGAAACAGTGTCAGACTTTATTTTTCTGGGCTCCAAAATCACTGCAGATGGTGATTGCAGCCATGAAATTAAAAGACGCTTACTCCTTGGAAGGAAAGTTATGACCAACCTAGAAAGCATGTTCAAAAGCAGAGACATTACTTTGCCAACAAAGGTCCATCTAGTCAAGGTTATGGTTTTTCCAGTGGTCATGTATGGATGTGAGAGTTGGACTGTGAAGAAAGCTGAGTGCCAAAGAATTGACGCTTTTGAACTGTGGTGTTGGAGAAGACTCTTGAGAGTCCCTTGGACTGCAAGGAGATCCAACCAGTCCATCCTAAAGGAGATCAGTCCTGGGTGTTCATTGGAAGGACTGATGCTGAAGCTGAAACTCCAATACTTTGGCCACCTGATGCGAAGAGTTGACTCATTGTAAAAGACTCTGATGCTGGGAGGGATTGGGGGCAGGAGGAAATGGGGATGACAGAGGATGAGATGGCTGGATGGCATCACCAGCTCGATGGACATGGGTTTGGGTGAACTCTGGGACCTGGTGATGGACAGGGAGGCCTGGCTTGCTGCAATTCATGGGGTCACAAAGAATTGGACACGACTGAGAGACTGAACTGAACTGAACTGAGTAGGATTTGGGTAATTGTGCCCTGGCTCAACTACCTCAAAATTAACAAAATTTTTAAAAATAATAACTTCTAAATATTGGAATGCATTTTCCTAGGCATTGGTAATATCCCTGAAATTCTTTCCTTATAGGTTTATTTCCTCTGTAGTTTCAGTTTATTTCAGTCTCTCAGTCGTGTCCGACTCTTTGTGACTCTGTAAACTACAGCACGCCAGGCCTCCCCATCCATCAGCAACTCCTGGAGTTCACCCAAACTCCTGTCCATTGTGTCGGTGATGCCATCCAACCGTCTCATCCTTTGTTGTCCCCTTCTCCTCCTGCCCTCAATCTTTCCCAGCATCAGGGTCTTTTCCAATGAGTCAGCTCTTTGCATCAGGTGGCCAAAGTATTAGAGTTTAAGCTTCAACATCAGTCCTTCCAATGAACACCCAGGACTGATCTGCTTTAGGATGGACTGGTTGGATCTCCTTGCAGTCCAAAGGACTCTCAAGAGTCTTTGTCAACACCACAGTTCAAAAGCATCAATTCCTCTGTAATTTAATAAAATACTAGATACTTTCAGAAAAAAAGACTGTTTTCAGTCTTCTTTATATTCCTAGGATATAACACAGAATGAGGCACATAGCAAGCAATCAAATGTTTGTTGAGAGGGACTATTTGTCCAGTGCCAGTTGTATAATTAGAATTTCTTTTGTTCTTGCAGAATTAGGAACAAAGCTGCACTGACCTCCTGCTATTTTGAAATGCTGACCATCATGGAAATTTTCCTGATCCACTTTGTTGGGATATCCCAGCCATAAGAGCTCTAGTTGATGTAAAAGCTGTACCAAGCATCTTTTGTAAAACCTTGAGGTAGGGATCATGAGGCTATGCAAGGAATACCAAACTTGAAACATTCTCATCTTGGCTCTACTACTTACCTATTGACTATGAGAAAGCTACTTAATCTCTCAGAGGCCTTAATTTCCTCCTGTCTGTTGAGAGATTTATATTAAATTATCTCCAAATTATTTCTCAACATTAACATCCACATTAAATTAATCTTTGTATTCCTAAAACAATGCTGGATTCATAATATGAGCTTAATATTTATTCCTTAAATTAGATTGAAGTTCCCCAGGGTTTCTAGTACATTGCTTAATATTACTTTCATTGTTAAGGTTTTGCAGTTTTTGTTTTGTTTTGTTTTTTGGCGTGCAGTGTGTGGGATCTTAGTGCCCGGCCAAGGATGGAACTGGCACCCTTGCTTTGGAAGCATGGAGTGTCAATCACTGCGCTGCCAGGGAAGTCCCTCAATGTTAAGCTTTAAATTAACTAAATTATCTTAGAGAAAATGTTATTTTCCCCACATTTTTATTTACCCAGCTTATATAAAAAACAGTGAAAAAAATCATAGTAAGTGAACCTGTACTTTTAAAAGTCTGAGTTGACGTATTTTGCCTTTAGTAAGTAAGGGATTCTCTTACAGCAGAGGTCCCCAGCCCCCAGGATCTAATGCCTGATGATCTGAGGTGGGACTGATGTAATAATAATAGAAATAGCATGCACAAGAAATGTAATGCTCTTTACAGCTCATGCAGCTCAATACCAGAAAAACAAACAACCCAATCAAAAACTGGGTGGAAGACCTAAACAGACATATCTCCAAAGAAGATATACAGATGACCAATAAACAAATAAACAGATGCTCAACATCACTCATTATTAGAGAAATGCAAATCAAAACTATAATAAGCTATCACTTCACACTGATCAGAATGGCCGTCATCAAAATATCTACAAACGATAACCGCTGGAGAGGATGTGGAGAAAACGAAGCCCTCTTGCACTGTTAGTGGGTTTGTAAATTGATACAGCCACCATGGAGAATAATGTGGACGTTCCTTAAAAAATTAGGAATAAAACTACCACATGATCCAGCAATCCCACTACTGGTCATATACCATGAGAAAACAATAATTGTAAAAGACACATGTACCTCAACGTTCATTGCAGCACTATTTACAATAGCTATGACATGGAAGCAACCTAGATGTCCATCAACAGATGAATGGATAAAGCTTTGGTACATATACACAATGGAATATTCTGCTGCTGCTGCTGCTGCTAAGTTGCTTCAGTCGTGTCTGACTCTGTGCGACCCCATAGACAGCAGCCCACCAGGCTTCTCTGTCCCTGGGATTCTCCAGGCAAGAACACTGAAGTGGGTTGCCATTTCCTTCTCCAATGCATGAAAGTGAAAAGTGAAAGGGAAGTCACTCAGTCATGTCTAACTCTTCGCGACCCCATGGACTGCAGCCTACCAGGCTCCTCCGTCCATGGGATTTTCCAGGCAAGAGTACTGGAGTGGGTTGCCATTGCCTTCTCCACAATGGAATATTACTCAGCCATAAAAAGGAATGCCACCCTGCTTATTTAATTTATATGCAGAGTACATCATGAGAAATGCTGGGCTGGAGAAAGCACAAGCTGGAATCAAGATTGCTGGGAGAAATATCAATCACCTCAGATATGCAGATGACACCACCTTTATGGCAGAAAGTGAAGAAGAACTAAAGAGCCTCTTGATGAAAGTGAAAGAGGAGAATGAAAAAGTTGGCTTAAAGCTCAACATTAACATTCAGAAAACTAAGATCATGGCATCCACTCCCATCACTTCATGGCAAATAGATGGGGAAACAGTGGATACAGTGCCTGATTTTATTTTTCTGGACCCCAAAATCACTGCAGAGGGTGATTGTAGCCATGAAATTAAAAGACGCTTACTCCTTGGAAGGAAAAGTTATGACCAGCCTAGACAGCATATTAAAAAGCAGAGACATTACTTTGCGAACAAAGGTCCGTCTAGTCAAGACTATGGTTTTTCCAGTGGTCATGTATGGATGTGAGAGTTGGACTATAAAGAAGGCTGAGCACCGAAGAATTGATGCTTTTGAACTGTGGTGTTGGAGAAGACTCTTGAGAGTCCCTTGGACTGCAAGGAGATCCAACCAGTCCATTCTAAAGGAGATCAGTCCTGGGTGTTCATTGAAAGGACTGATGTTGAAGCTGAAAATCCAATACTTTGGCCAGCTGATGAGAAGAGCTGTCTCATTTGAAAAGACCCTGATGCTGGGAAAGATTGAGGGCAGGAGGAGAAGGGGACGACAGAGGATGAGATGGTTGGATGGCATCACCAATTCAATGGACATGGGTTTGGGTGAACTCCAGGAGTTGGTGATGGACAGGGAGGCCTGGAGTGCTGTGGTTCAGGGGGTTGCAAGAGTCGGACACGACTGAGTGACTAAACTGAAAAAGGAATGCATTTGAGTCAGTTCTAATGAGGTGGATGAACCTAGAGCCTGTTATACAGAATGAAGTAAGTCAGAAAGAGAAAAACAAATATTGTATATCAATGCATGGGCTTCCGGGGTGGTGTTATTGGTAAAGAACCAGCCTGCCAATGCAGGAGACATGAGATGCAGATTCCATCCCTGGGTGGAGAAGATCCCCTGGAGGATGGCATGGCAACCAACTCCAGTATTCTTGTCTGGAGAATCCCATTGGATAGAGGAGTCTGGTAGGCTACACTCCTTAGGGTCACAAAGAGTCAGATAGGACTGAAGCGACTTAGCATGCATATTTATGCATATGTCGAGTCTAGAAAAATGGTATTGATGAACCTATTTGCAGGGCAGGAATAGAGACACAGATGTAGAGAACAGACTCACAGACAAAGCAGGGGCAGGGGGACAATTGAGAGAGTAGCACTGAAACATATACACTACCACATGTAAAACAGATAGCTAATGGGAAGTTGCTGTGTAACACAGGGAGATCAATGAGGTACTCTGTGACCATCTAAAGGGATGGGATGGGCTGGGAAGTGGAGGGGGAGTTCAAGAGGCAGGGGACTTAAGTGCACTTATGACTGATTCGTGTTGTTGTATGGCAGAAGCCAACACAGTATTGTAAAGCAATTATCCTCCAATTAAAAATAAATTAAAAAAATAAATATAACACACTTGAATTATCCTGAAACCATCCCCCACCCCAGTTCTTGGAAAAATTGCCTTCCATAAAACTGGTCCCTGGTGCCAAAAAGGTTGGAGACTGCTGCCTTAGACAATGAAATTTCACTGGGAGGAAATCTTTTAAATTACCTGTGCAGATACTGCAAGAAGTTTCAATAGCACATAAAAACATATCAACAATCTATAAGTGAAAAAGTGCTAATTTTGCACCTATAACAAAATGTATTCCCCAAAGGACTCACTGAAAACCCTTCTTATAGTTTAATTATTAAATAAATTTAAAGTAATGTAACTCTCCTTGTTGCTTTTGTTCAGTCACTAAGACATGTTCAATTCTTTGTGACCGTATGAATTGCAGCATACCAGGCTGCTCTGTCCATCACCATCTCCCTGCTGCTGCTGCTTCTGCTGCTGCTAAGTCGCTTCAGTCGTGTCCGACTCTGTGCGACCCCAGAGATGGCAGCCCACCAGGCTCCCCCATCTCCCTGAGTTTGCCCAAACTCATGTCCATTGAGTCAGTAATACCATCCAACCATCTCATCCTCATGTTGCTCCCTTTCCCTCTTGCCCTCAAGCTTTCCCAGCATCCACATCTCTTCCAGTGAGTCAGCTCTTCGCATCAGGGGGCCAAAGTATTGGAGCTTCAGCTTCAGCATCAGTCCTTCCAATGAATATTCAGGGTTGATTTCCTTTAGGATTGAATGGTTAGCTCTCCTTGCAGTCCAAGGGACTCTCAAGAGTCTTCTTCAACACCACAGTTCAAAAGCGTCAATTCTTCAGTGTTCAGGATTGGAGAGTTATGTCCAGCTCTCACAGCCATACATGACCACTGAAAAACCATAGCTTTGATTATACGGATCTTTGTTGGCAAAGTGAGGTCTCTGTTTTTAAAAACATTGTCTAGGTTTGACACAGCTATTCTTCCAAGGAGCAAGCATCTTTTAATTTCATGGCTGCAGTCACCATCCGCAGTGATTTTTGAGCCCAAGAAAATGAAATCTAACACTGTTTACACATTTTCCCCATCTATTTGCCATGAAGTGATAGGACCAGATGCCATGATCTTAGTCTTTCAAATGTTTAGTTTTAAACCGGCTTTTTCACTCTGCTCTTGCACCTTCATCAAGAGGCTCTTTAGTCCTCTTCACTTTCTGCCATTAGAGTGCTATCACCTGCATATCTCAGGTTGTTGATATTTCTCTTGGCAATCTTGATTTCAGCTTGTGATTCATCTAGCCTGGCATTTCACATGATGTACTCTGTATAGAAGTTAAATAAGCAGGGTGACAACATATAGCCTTGACGCATTCCATTCCCAATTTTTACCTGTCCATTCCATATCTGGTTCTAACTGTTGCTTCTTGTGCTGCAAACACAGGTTTGTTAGGAGGCAGGTAAGGTGGTCTCGGAGAAGGCAATGGCACCCCACTCCAGTACTCCTGCTTGGAAAATCCCATGGACGGAGGAGCCTGTTAGGCTGCAATCCATGGGGTCGCTAAGAGTCAGACACGACGGAGCGACTTCCCTTTCACTTTTCACTTTCATGCATTGGAGAAGGAAATGGCAGGCCACTCCAGTGTTCTTGCCTGGAGAATCCCAGGGACAGGGGAGCCTGGTGGGCTGCCATCTATGGGGTCGCACAGAGTTGGACATGACTGAAGTGACTTAGCATAGCATAAGGTGGTCTAATATCCCCATCTCTTTAAGAATATTCCACATTGTTGTGATCCACACCGTCAAAGACTTTAGCATAGTCAATGAAGCAGAAGGAGATATTTTTCTGGATTTCTCTTGCTTTTTCTATGATACAATGGTTGTTGGCAATTTAATCTCTGGTTCCTCTGCCTTTTCTAAATCCAGTTTATACATCTGGAAGTTCTCAGTTCACATACTGTTGAAGTCTAAGTTGAAGGATTTTGAGCAAAATCTTGCCAGCATGTGAAATGAATGCAATTGTATGGTAATTTGAACATTCTTTGGCATTGCTTTTCTTTGGGAGTGGAATGAAAACTGACCTTTTCCAACCCTATGGCCACTGCTGAGTTTTCCAAATTTGCTTTACTTATTTATTCATTTTTATTGGAGTATAATTGCTTTACAATATGGTGTTAGTTTCTGCTGTACAGCAAAGTGAATTAGCTATATGTATATATACATCCCCTCTATTTTGGATTTCCTTCCCATTTAAGTCACCACAGAGCACAGAGCAGAGTTCCCTTGCTATACAGTATGTTCTGATTAGTTATCTATCTTATACATAGTGTAAATACATTTAAAAAAATCTGTAATTCATGCTTTTTTACTAATTCAGGGTTTTTTCCTAACAATAAAATTAGTGTGATTCTACATATTTATATTACACAAAATTATGCAGAATTCTACATGAATATGAAATTAAGTGGTCATTGTTAATATTTTGAGGTTAAACACTCTTCTCAACAGCATTAATGAGTATCTGCTGGATGTAAAGCATCATTATGATTATGAAGAAGAACTGAGATGTTTTTTTAACTAATTACCATATGACAGGCACCTTGCAGTATCACATTTAACCCTCTCAACAATCCTCAGATTATTATCATCTTCATATTTTTAATGCTTAACGAAGTTGTTGTATGCCCCCAGAGAAAGAGTGAAATTCAGTCTTAAGGTTGTCAAATATCAAAGCCCATATGTTCCTAAACAGTATGCTCTATCAACTTAGTTAGATTAACTGTCTTACATAACATTTTCAAGGGGATTCCAGGTGGCACTAGTGGTACAGAACCCACCTCCAATTCAGGAAACGTTAAGAGACCTGGGTTTGATCTCTGGGTCAGGAAAGTCTCCAGGAGGAGGATATGGCAACCCACTCCAGGTATTCTTACCTAGAGAATGCCACGGACAGAGGAGCCTGGCGGACAACAGTCCATAAGGTTGCAAACAGTCAAACACAACTGAAGCGACTTAGCACGCATGCAAGGAAGTATAATACTTTTCAAGAATTCATGAATTTGTCTAACTATAAGTTTATTGAAAAACTTTCTCTAAAATTTAGCTAACTAGGTAGTCCCTTAAGGGTAAAATGCTAATATTTGCCCAAGATCCTTGAGTTACCAAAAAGAGGCTTTAATTTCTAATATGAATGTACCATGTCTTCTGATACGTGATAACCAAACTATGAAGATAAAGAATCATTCTGTCACTGGTAGAGACATTACTAATGCTTAGCACAGCGCTACCACAAAGTCAATTTTGGTTTGGTATTTCACCTTGGCAGATATTGATATTAACACTTTGATAGTTAACAGTTTATTGAGTTTATCCAAAACTTTAGACCACAAAGATTATCAGAAGTTTTTTTACTAAGTAACAGTTTCAAAATACTTGTCAGTGGAGTGCCTTAGAAATACTTCAGAAATATAGTTGTATATCTTCATTATGGCTAAAAGATTAACAGTTCCAAATTAACTAAACAATAGTTGTGTCCCCATAGGCAGTAATATAGTCTGATGATGAATAAATAGGTATTCACTGATATGCTTGGAGCTCAAACTTCTGTTATGCAATCCATTTCCAGGAATTTTCCTTTAAGAAAGATGAATGAAATATGCCCAACTGTGCATGTTTATGACTGAAAATTTATAAGACATGAAAATCATTAAAAGAAGGTTGATGAAATAAAGTACACAGAATGATAGTCGTGTACGGTAGACCTATATTTGTTGATGTGGGAACATATCCATGATACATCACCATGAAAAGATAGGTACTAGATTTATGTATAAAGCAAAATAGCTTCTCTCAGAGTGAGTGATCCTTGAGAATCACAGAGGAAACACTCTGGGATTGCCTCAATACGCTGTTGGTTACACAGGTCAGTCCTTTGGTGATGGGAGTAAACTGCACTGAAATGTGAGCCCAGGCAGTGGGGATCACTGAGGCCATTTTGGTGTCTGGCTCGCTACCCCACTTAGTTAACCAGCTTGACACTGTTAACCAAACTTTAAACTTCTGAAAAGCAAGTGATTGAATATAAGATGGCTTTTAAGAATAAAACTGTTTTCTTTCAAAGTTTTAAAGAGGAGAGTAACTAAGCTATATTGAAGGTTATATTAGTAATATTCACTACCTTAACAGGAATATTATCAACCGAATGTGACTTTATCAGCATTTTTTTTTTTTTTTGGCTGTAACTTTGACAGTCTTAAAACTTAACTCATTTATCTCTTTCCATTTTTTTTTAACCAATAGTAAATCTCACTCTTTTTCATGTAGAGTTCTACAATTTTTGACAAATGTACACTAAAGAAAGGCAATGCCAAAGGATGCTCAAACTACCGCACAATTGCTCTCACCTCACACACTGAGCGACTGAACTGAACTGAACACACACTAGTAAAGTAATGCTCAAAATTCTCCAAGCCAGGCTTCAGCAATATGTGAACCTTGAACTTCCAGATGTTCAAGCTGGTTTTAGAAAAGGCAGAGGAACCAGAGATCAAATTGCCAACATCTGATGGATTATCAAAAAAGCAAGCGAGTTTCAGAAAAACATCTGTTTCTGCTTTATTGACTATGCTAAAGCCTTTGACTGTATGGATCACAATAAACTGTGGAAAATTCTGAAAGAGATGGGGATAACAGACCACCTGACCTGCCTCTTGAGAAACCTGTATGCAGGTCAGGAAGCAACAGTTAGAACTGGACATGGAACAACAGACTGGTTGCAAATAGGAAAAGTAGTATGTCAAGGCTGTATATTGTTACCCTGCTTATTTAACTTATATGCAGAGTACATCATGAGAAATGCTGGGCTTGAAGAAGCACAAGCTGGAATCAAGATTGCCAGGAGAAATATCAACAAACTCAGGTATGCAGATAACACCACCCTTATGGCAGAAGGTGAAGAACTAAGGAGCCTCTTGATGAAAGTAAAAGAGGAGAGTGAAAAAGTTGGCTTAAAGCTCAACATTGAAAAAACTAAGATCATGGCATCCAGTCCCATCACTTAATGGCAAATAGATGGGGAAACATTGGAAACAGTGGCTGATTTATTTTGGGGGGCTTCCAAATCACTGCAGATGGTCACTGCAGCCATGAAATTAAAATACACTTACTCATTGGCAGGAAAGTTATGACTAACCTAGACAGCATATTTAAAAAGCAGACATTACTTTGCCAACAAAGGTCCGTCTAGTCAAGGCTATGGTTTTTCCAGTGGTCATGTATGGATGTGAGAGTTGGACTGTGAAGAAGGCTGAGTGCCAAAGAATTGATGCTTTTGAACTGTGGTGTTGGAGAAGACTCTTGAGAGTCCCTTGGACTGCAAGGAGATCCAACCAGTCCATCCTAAAGGAGATCAGTCCTGGGTGTTCATTGGTAGGACCGATGCTGAAACTGAAACTCCAGTACTTTGGCCACCTCATGTGAAGAGCTGACTCATCTGAAAAGACCCTGATGCTGGGAAAGATTGAGGGCCGGAGGAGGAGGGGATGACACAGGATGAGATGGTTGGATGGTGTTACCAACTCAATGGACATTAGTTTGGGTAAACTCCAGGAGTTGGTGATGGACAGGGAGGCCTGGCCTGCTGCGGTTCATGAGATCACAAAGATTCAGACATGACTGAGCGACTAAACTGCACTGAACTGATACTATTGTGTAACCACCACCATAATCCAAATAGAGAACAATTTCATCAATTCAAGATAGTAATACTCTCTTTTTCTCTTTTCTTCCTTTACCTAGGCAAGAAGAAATGTTCGTCTTCAGAATTAAGTCAATGCTGCTACTGCTGCTAAGTCACTTCAGTCGTGTCTGACTCTGTATGATTCCATAGACGACAGCCCACCAGGCTCCCCCGTCCCTGGGATTCTCCAGGGAAGAACACTGGAGTGAGTTGCCATTTCCTTCTCCAGTGCAGGAAAGTGAAAAGTGAAAGTGAGGTCGCTCAGTAGTGTCCGACCCTCAGCAACCCCATGGACTGCAGCCTTCCAGGCTCCTCCGTCCATTGGATTTTCCAGGCAAGAGTACTGGAGTGGGTTGCCATTGCCTTCTCCAGGAATTAAGTCAATAACATACCAGAAATCTTTACAAAAAGAAAACTATACTTTTATCTCTAGAAATGAGTTAAACAGGGTTCAACTATGATAGAAATGGTAGAGACAAAGCAAGCCAAAGAGAGTGCCACGGTAAAAACACTGAGTGGTTATACATGTACAACACCAATGCTAGAGGAACCAGTTTTCAAGCTTTCATTTCATATCTCAACTCATCTGATGGTGTACCTGTATTTCTTATACCTGAAGGATTAGAACATTGCAATGACTTTTATGTAAATAAGCAGAGGAATGGTTATTCCTTATTAATTATCTTTATTATCTATTCCAGGGTTTCTTTTTAACATATGATAAAGAAAAGAGAAAATCAGCTACCTTCCCATATAGAAAAGCCTTAGCATATTGCCTACTTAGATTTAATTAAAAATAGATATTCTCATTCATAATTCCATATATTTATATCTCATGTATCTATCTACCTACATATGTGTGTGTGTGTGTGTGTGTGTGTATGTGTATCTGGCAACATATATAACCCTCACCCCTCTCAGTATATATTTCATATTTTCTTTTACAACCATTAAGTGTGAATGGAACACATGCTATGCTATGCTATGCTAAGTCACTTCAGTCATGTCCGACTCTGTGCGACCCCATAGACGGCAGCCCACCAGGCTCCCCTGTCCCTGGGATTCTCCAGGCAAGAACACTGAAGTGGATTGCCATTTCCTTCTCCAATGCATGAAAGTGAAAAGTGAAAGTGAAGTCACTAAGTAGTGTCCAACTCCTAACGACCCCATGGACTGCAGCCTACCAGGCTCCTCCATCCATGGGATTTTCCAGGCAAGAGTACTGGAGTGGGGTGCCATCGCCTTCTCTGATTAGTTGCTTAGCAGTGTCCAACTCTTTGCAACCCCATGGATGATAGGCCACCAGGCTCCTCTGTCCATGGAATTCTCCAGGCAAGAATACTGGAGTGCGTAGCCACTCCTTTCTCCAGGGGATCTTCCCAACCTAGGGACATAACCCAGGTCTCTCACATTGCAGGCAGATTCTCTACCATCTGAGATGACAGGGAAGCCCAATCATGTAATAAGTATTAAATTGGTATGAAGAACATGTTATACAATTATGTCTATAAAAGTTAAAAATAAGATATAAGAAGATAAAATTTACAAGGATGAATGTGAAATAGAATTAAATTAAAATGAAATAAAATAATTTTTAAAATAAGAGAAATTACATATAACTTACATATAATATATAATATACATATATATAGTATATGTGTATGTATGTATGAAAGTTTATGAATCAGAGGTTAAACATATGTACAAGGAGTGTAATAACACTGGAGATTTAAGTATAAGTCATATCATTTGGGAAATCTAGAAATATCTAAAATTCAAAAGACACAAGAAGAAAAAATAAGTCACTATGTTTACAACAACAAACCAAAATGAACAGGAAAAAAATGGAAAAATAGAGACTAGGGATAATGTGGAGTATAGTAAAAGAAAATGGAAAGCTGATAGAGTTGGAGAAATTGTCAGGCTAAGAAATCCAGGGTCTATCACGTACCTGTCAAGGCAAAGCATCTCAGAAGAACTTTGTATCTCTCAGTCTCTCTACATTGTTCTGACCTAGCTCCACATTTTAAAGAAATATTTATTTACTTGGCTGTAGCAGGTCTTGGTTGTGGCACGCAGGATCTTTGATGCAGCATATGAACCTTCAGTTGCAGCATGTGGGATCTAGTTCCTGGACCAGGGATCGAACCCAGGCCCCCTGCATAGGAACCTTGGAGTCTCAGCCACTAGACCAGCAGGGAAGTCCCACATTCTTAACAAAGCAAACAAACACACAGACAAATAAACAGATGAGCTTAATTGAACATGGCTCATTTTTCAAGAAACTTTAAGTGTTCACTTGCTTCATGTTCAATTTTCTTTTCTAGACTATTACTCAGAGATAGTGTAATTTACTAGGGATATGTGAAAATACATCCAGTGAACTGATCACTCTGAAAAGCAAATCTATTTAATAATGCAAGAGAACTTATCTTTTCCTAGGAAGTGTGATAAAAACTTTTAAGCAAAATTAGACTATCATTCATTACCTATTCAGAAAATCTCCTACACTCTTCCCATGTTTTATACCTCCCATACAACGGTTAAGTTTATTTCTGGTCCCTCTTCTCCATTGTACTGTCTCAGCTCTGGAGGAGGCTGTCTCCAATGTCAGTCCAGGCCTGAAAAGCTCTTGCCTCCTCTGACCTACCCAGGTGTTTCAGATGGTAAACAGTTTCTGGCTAAGGTAATGAATCTGTTACCCACCTCTGCTCCAGAATGTATAGATTCATTTCTTTACAGCTCCTTTTCCTATGCTCCAGAATCAAACTTCTATTTTTCTTCCAGAATGATCTTTCTGACCCAATACTTGATGATACTACCCTCTGCTAACAGTTCTTCAGTGGCTCTCCAGCATCTGAAGCAAAAGTAGCAATTGCCAACGGCCACAGGGGCCAGGTAGGTAACGTGAGTGACATATGAATAAAGCAGATCAATAGGAACTATTGCAGAGTACTGACAGCAGAGCCTGTCAAATTCAAGGAAATGTGGCCAGAATCCCCAAGTCTTCATAACAGGCTAGAAGTCCAGGTTCATATATGAAACGTCTCAATCTTTAAATGTTGACAACTAACTCCACTTTTTAAAAACAGGGTAGGAGCCATCCCTTGTATAGTCTGTGGGCAATCAACCTGCCAACTCTGACCTGATAGGATAAAATCCAAACTCCTTAACATGCGTTTATGACTCTTCATGATCTATTTCCTTCCTACCTTTACAACTCTAC
Source organism: Bubalus bubalis (assembly GCF_019923935.1). NCBI lineage: Eukaryota > Metazoa > Chordata > Mammalia > Artiodactyla > Bovidae > Bubalus > Bubalus bubalis. The sequence continues at coordinate 110,493,242 of NC_059160.1, forward strand.
CAATCTTCCTGCCAAAAAAGCATGTAAGCTTCATCAGTTGTGAATTATATTCACTTCCAGGAGAAGTGTAGTTTTATTTGCCTTTGTGCTTCTTCTGTTTCTGTTCTTTTGGAGTCTACTCCTTAACTCACTGCATCTCCCCCTCAAATACTTCATTCAATTCCTCCTCGATTAATTGCCACAGTGAAGTGTCATCTCCTTCTAGAAGCCATCCCTATGCTATCCCTTCCTTCCCTTACCACCTAGGAAAGATGGCTTTACAGTACGTTCCCAAAGCATGAAGTGGATCCAAGTCTATGTGGGAAACTGTTAGATTCCATTTTATAATTGTTAGGCCCAGATATTTCATGTCAGTAAGCTATCAGAGAAGGCAATGGCACCCCACTCCAGTACTCTTGCCTGGAAAATCCCATGGATGGAGGAGCCTAGAAGGCTGCAGTCCATGGGGTCGCTAGGAGTTGGACACTACTGAGCGACTTCACTTTCACTTTTCACTTTCATGCATTGGAGAAGGAAATGGCAACCCACTCCAGTGTTCTTGCCTGGAGAATCCCAGGGACGAGAGAGCCTGGTGGGCTGCCGTCTATGGGGTCGCACAGAGTCGGACACGACTGAAGCGACTTAGCAGCAGCAGCAAGCAATTGTATGGGCTTCCTTGGCGGCTCAGTGGTAAAGAATCCACTTGCCAATGCAGGAGATGAAGGTTCGATATCTGGTTTGCCCCTGGAGAAGGAACTGGCAACTCACTCCAGAATTCTTGCTTGGGAAGTCTCATGGACAGAGGACCGTGTAGGGCTACAGTCCAGGATATGACTTAGCGACTAAAGCAACAATAAGCAATTGTATAAATAGGTACGGAACTTAGATGCAATATCTGGCCTTGAGGTGGGGATCTGAGGAAAGAACTTTGTCAGATGAAACAAAAGAGGGCTATGGATGAAATCCTGTGAAATTAAATGTAGGCAGAGAAAAAGGAGTGTATGAGAGGAGTCTTAAAAGTAGTCAGAGAATTAAGAAGAAAACCAAAGGTAAACTGTGTAATGAAAGATGAGGGGAAATTTTCCAGAAGGAAGAAGTATTCATCATGGTCAAATATTGCAAAACGTCCACTGGACCTAGCAATGACACCAGCGGTCGTTCTGACAGGATCAGCTTTCAAGGAACGGTGACTGTGAAACCAAAAAAAGTGAATTAACCAACGCAGAGAAAATGAGAAAGTTGAAACCATAAACAAATATTACTCTATCAAGGTTTTGTTTTTTTTTTTGCGTATTGAAGAAGATGCACTAGAATAGTATATGGGAGACTTTGGGATGAAGAGCTACTGATTGGTTTATTTTTAGTACTTCTCAACAGGGGAGATAATGGCATTTTGAGAAGTGTAATTCATTGTTGACTGAAAAATTCCCTCACATTGCAAGTTATTTAGCATCCCTGCCACCTTCCTCCCCACCAAATCACAATGCTCCCCAGATATTTTGATAACCAAAAATACCCTCATTGAATTTCCAGATGCCTCTGGGACAGTGATATTGGCCCCATTAGGGAATCCCAGCACAGTCTCCCCAAAAAGGCTCTTTTTCTCCCAACGATTTTTTTTTCTCAACATTTTAGTATGAGAAATTTCTAGCAAAAAGTTGAAAGAATAGTAAAATAAACACTTACACACCCATTCAGTTCAGTTCAGTTCAGTCGCTCAGTCCTGTCTGACTCTTTGCGGCCCCATGAATCACAGCACGCCAGGCCTCCCTGTCCATCACCAACTCCCGGAGTTCACTCAGACTCACGTCCATTGAGTCAGTGATGCCATCCAGCCATCTCATCCTCTGTCGTCCCCTTCTCCTCCTGCCCCCAATCCCTCCCAGCATCAGAGTCTTTCCCAACGAGTCAACTCTTCGCATGAGGTAGCCAAAGTACTGGAGTTTCAGCTTTAGCATCATTCCTTCCAAAGAAATCCCAGGGCTGATCTCCTTCAGAATGGACTGGTTGGATCTCCTTGCAGTCCAAGGGACTCTCAAGAGTCTTCTCCAACACCACAGTTCAAAAGCATCAGTAGATTCAAAAATTGTTAAGATCTTGTGTTTATTTTTTTATTTTGCCAAACCATTTAAAAGGAAGTTGTCAACATCATGACATTTTATACATGCATTTCCTTAAATTAAAGACAGATTTTGTAATCACATTACTACCACACATCTTAGAACACAAATAACAAAAAATTATTAATATCAATCTAAAACCCAATCCATATTCAAATTTTCCCAAAAATCAACTTCAACATTTTTTTCCAAATTAGAAACTAGTCAAATTTTACATGTTGAATTTGGTTGTTACATTTTTCAGGCCCTTTTAATCTAAAATTTTTCACTCTTTAAATTTTTTACATTGATTTTTTTTTTTTTTAAGAGACCAAGCCAATTTTCCCCTAGACTATTCTACATTTGGGTTTTTCTGATTAAATTTTTATGGTTAATTTAATATGTTCTTATTGCCACCCCCCTTTTTTTTTTAATAAAATGATATCTGATTTTAAATGCCTGATTAGATTCAAGCTATTCATTTTTGGCAAAGATATATCATAGATAATAGAAGGGCTCATCATGAAGACCGTTCTATTATTTATGGTGCTATGTTTGATCACAGAATTGAGTTATTGATTGTTGTTGATTTAAGGGGATAGCACTGATACTAGGTTTGGTACATGGCAAGTGATCATAAACATTTGCTGAATGAACAACCGGATAAATGAATGATATAAACTGATTATAAGTGACAGCTAACAAACAATAGGCATTTGCGATCTGATACACAAATTCTAGAATAGCTAGTTATAGATCTAACTGAGGAAAGAAATTATTGAGTATTCTTCATAGTTTAAAAATCTTATCTCATAATGAGAATATAATATTCCACTCATTATTATCATTATGCCAGTGTTCAGAAACACATATTCTGATATCATTTGCTTATGATAAGTGAATGTTTGAAATATTGAACTATGTCCTATGGGGAAAAGATATCTCTTGGTGGAACGAAAGTCCTGGAGAAGTAAAATACTATTAACAACTTTGAAATTCTTCTTTGATGATCTTCACACAATAGCAATAATGTTATTATCAGGCAGAGTTCTTTATTCCAGCATAGAAACTGACTAGTTTTATGCAAAAAAATCAATTTGTTAGGATATGGGATAGTTCACAAAATTGAAAAAAAAATGCTAAGAAAGCAAATAGTACAGGAACGGATGTAGGTGATGACAAGAATACTGGACAGTCACTTTGGGGCATAATCATCTGGACACATCAACTTTGCTAAGTGTAGGAGAGCTAATCTGATTGGCTTCAATGGAGTTAAATCATTTTTCTATTGGTTACCTAGAATCTGAGCACCTTTTAATTGGGGACAATTCCCATTTTGTGAGTCTTGTTGAGAGAAAGGACATGCCACCCACTAGAGAAGCTACATGGGGCTAGACATTCTCTCTTCCAGTTCTTCAGCAGTTAAGTCTTGGGCACCTGAGCTAGGTTTAACTGAGCATTCAAACCAAGGACTTTGAACTTGGAGAAAATGTTGGGAAGTTTGTCTTCAGTAATGGTGGTAGGAGGATCAGCAGACCTTATCTGTAGAGGGCTAGATGGTAAATAGTTTAGACATTGCGTCTACATGTAATCTCTTTCCCATATTTGTCTTTGTTGGCTTAAAACTCTCAAAGATGTAAAGGTCCTTCTTAGGTTGCTGGCAGCCAGAGTTGCAGTCATTTATTTGCAGGCTTGATTGGGGCCAGGGGGTCTGCTTACAAGGAGGCTCATTCATTTGCTGGAAGCTTCAGTTCCTCACCAAGTGGACCTCTCCAAAATGCTGCCCGAGTGTACTTACATGATAGCCCAAGTCCCACAGAATGAGTGTTATTCTAGAATAATCAAGCAACCAAGACTGAAACCACAGCGTCTTCTATTACCTAATCTTAAGAGGGACAGATCACTACTTGTGCTGAATGCTATTGGTCAGTCAGAGCAACACAGGGATGTGAGAACACCATACAAGGTGTGAATACCACAAGGAGAGGATCGCTGGGGCCCCCCTTGGGGGTTGTTTACCAAGTTGTCATAACAATTACTATCTGATGGTGGCACCCGCAATGTCATTCTATGAGAGTTTTCCTACAATGTGATCTTGACGACGTTTGTTATTATTGCCTGGCTTACATTTTTCCTTCCTCATTTTATGGGTTCATTCTCCAGCCTTCTTACTAATTCTGGAACCATTCAATATCCTTTCCATAAATGTCCTTTCTGCTTATGGAATTGTGGTGGGCAAAATTCTAAAATGGCCCCCAAGAGTCTTGTCTCTCGTATAAACCATTAACCATGTATAATCCCCTCATCTTGAGTACTGAGAGGAACTGTGAATACAGTGGATGTCACTCTTGTGATTGTTATATGAAAAAGGTGAAGGAATTTTGCAGGTATAATTAATGACCCAAATCAGTTAATTTTGAGTTAATCAAAAGGAGATTATCCTTTTGTTGGGAATGTAAAATGGTACAGATGCTATGGTGAACAATATGATGGTCACTCAAAAATTTCAAAATAGAATTACCTTATCATCTAGCAATTCCACTTCTGACTATATACCCGAAGAATTTAAAACAGGTGCATGTGTATATCTATGATTTCAGCAATATTATTCACAAGTGCCAAAAGGCAGAAGCATCCCAAGTGTCCACAGATGAATAAACAAAATGTATGAAATCTCATTCAGCCTTAAAAAGAAGGGCTGGATACATGCTGCAACGTGGACAAACCATGAAGATACTGAAGTGAAATAAGTCCGTCACAAAAAGACAAATACTGCATGATTCCTCTCAGATGAGATACTTAGAGTAGTAAAATTCATAAAGATGGAAAGTAGAAAAATGGTTTCCTGGGGCTTGGGGGTGGGGTGGCTAGAGTTATTGTGTAATGGGTACAGAATTTCAGTTTTTCAAAATGAAAGACTGGATGAATGGTGGTGGTGGTTGCACAGCAGTGAGGAATACTTAATGCTGCAAACTGTATACTTGGAAAATGGTTCAGATGGCAAATTTTACAGTGTGTATATTTTAACCCAAAGCATTTTTTAAAAATTGTATTTATTTATTTATTTTGGCTGCCCTGGGTCTTCGTTGTTTCACGGGGGCTTTACTCTTCCTGCCACGCACGGGCTTCTCGTTGCTGTGGCTGCTCCTGATATGCAGCGCAGGCTCTGGCGTGTGGCCTTCAGTAGCTGCAACACGTGGGCTCAGCAGTTGTGGCGCTCGGGCTCCGTGGCACATGGAAACTTCCCAGACCAGATACTGAACCCATGTGCCCCGCATGAGCAAGTGCATTCCTATCCACTGTGCCACCAGGGAAGTCCACAAAACATTTTTTAATTTAAAACTTTAAAATATGAAAAAATAATTTTTTTTAAATAAAGGAGATGACCCTGAGTGGGCTTGAGTTAATAGGGAAAGCTCTTTTACAGAGAGGAACTGGGATCTCCCTAGAGGGAGGTTCTCCTGGTGGCCTGGACACCGTGTTGTGAGCTGTTTATGAAGGGGCCACATGGCAAGGACCTACCTGAGGGTAGCCTCTAGTTGCTGAGAGCAGTTTCTGGCTGTCAGCAAGCAAGAAAATAAGGACCTCCATTCTACAACTAAAGGAATTGAATGCTGCCAATGAGTAGCAAGCTTGGAAGAGGATCCCAAGCTTCAGTTGAGGGTACAAATAGCAACAACTTGATTTCAGCCTCAAAAATCCTGGAGCAAAAATGTTCCAACTCCTGACCCACAGAAACTATGATTTTAAAATCTGTGTTGTATTAAGCCACTGAATTTGCTATAATTTGTTGCACAGCAATGAAAATTGAATACAAATAGGAAGTATCTTGGAGAAGGCAATGGCACCCCACTCCAGTACTCTTGCCTGGAAAATCCCATGGATGGAGGAGCCTGGTAGGTTGCAGTCCATGGGGTCGCTATGAGTCGGACACGACTGAGCGACTTCACTTTCACTTTTCACTTTCATGCACTGGAGAAGGAAATGGCAACCCACTCCAGTGTTCTTGCCTGGAGAATCCCAGGGATGGGGGAGCCTTGTGGGCCGCCGTCTATGGGGTCACACCGAGTTGGACACGACTGAAGTGACTTAGCAGCAGTAGCAGGAAGTATCTTGTTTGTAATCAAGAGTCCTGACTGGTTCACATGTCTGCTCTTGGATAAGAAAACTTGACAGATGATTCCAAGACTGTCCCATGAAATAAACAATTCCTCCTCTCTTCCAAGAAAACTTATGCATCACTATTAATAGAAGAGGAAAGGCATGACAGACAGGTGAAATTAAAAAAGACCTGTTCACTACACTGAGTGTGCATGTGTGTGTGTGTGTGTATATATATATGTGTATATATATATATATATGTGTGTGTGTATATATATATATGTATATATATACACACACACACACACATTTAACTTAGAAGTTAACTAGTTATCTATACATTCTTTTATATCTAGTTTCTCCCAATTTTAGTATTAATTTTTAACCACAAGTCTCCATCATCTTAATAGTGGTATTCTGAGTCTTCATTCATTTTTTATATTTAAGTTATGATGGTAGAGTAGAAATAAATTTTTTCTGTAAACTCCAAGGAACTGTGAGGTCATTTAGTCTAGCCAAACACTTTTGACTAAAGCATAACTGAGGACAAGCCAGTAGGATATGCCTAATGCTCCAAGATGCAATCAGAATGGACAAATGAGCAGAGAAAGAAAATAGCAGGATGCACAGTGCTCATTATCCCATTAGCTTCCCTTTACAAGTCCAGCTGCCATTCAAACTAACCTTTCAAATAGAAACAAAAGGCTTTGCCCAGTCTGGCCTGGATATATGAGGGATGTATGGATGTGAGAGTTGGACTGTGAGGAAGGCTGAGTGCCGAAGAATTGATGCTTTTGAACTGTGGTGTTGGAGAAGACTCTTGAGGGTCCCTTGGACTGCAAGGAGATCCAACCAGTCCATTCTGAAGGAGATCGGCCCTCGGACTTCTTTGGAAGGAATGATGCTAAAGCTGAAACTCCAGTACTTTGGCCACCTCATGCGAAGAGTTGACTCATTGGAAGGGACTCTGATGCTGGGAGGGATTGGGGGCAGGAGGAGAAGGGGACAACAGAGGATGAGATGGCTGGATGGCATCACTGACTCGATGGACATGAGTCTGAGTGAACTCTGGGAGTTGGTGATGGACAGGGAGGCCTGGCGTGCTGCGATTCATGGGGTCGCAAAGAGTCGGACACAACTGAGCAACTGATCTGATCTGATCTGGTGGCTTCATTGCCCTGATGACTTTCCAGTATTTGAGAATTTTCTTTTAAAATGCAATAGATAGGTCACATTTTAAGCCTTATTAGCTAAGATCTTAATTCTCAGTTTATGCCAATGATTGATTACATCTCTAATAGCAAGAATGAGTCATAGGATAAATGCTTGGGGAGGAGAGAAAAGTTCCAAAGATAAGCTTTCTTCACATTTTATCTGGAGCTATTTGAGCTACTCTGAATAACTGTGTGACTCTTTAAAAAATCTGTAATCATCCCCACATTTTAATGATAAATACGCCCCTCCTTCTTTGTAGCTAGGACTTTCTGTGATAAAATTGTTTCTCCAGTTTGTATCCTGCTATGACTTTAATGATGTTTTTCGCTCTGATACTATGTAACTGTCCCTCTTTTTGCCCTTGTACATACAAAATTCCCACTCTCTTTGCTCCCTCCCCTCCCCTTCACACACACATTTGTTTGTGCCTGACCAATTCCTACTCTTCTTTAAGGTGAGTTCAGGTATCACTGCCTTCTCAGATTTCCCTGACAGGCTGTGCCTGTTTGCTCCTACCCTTACTCCCCACCCCCAATCCAAAGTACACTCTTCTGTGCTTCAATAGCACGCACCACTTTATCTGTATCCCTTCCCTTTATCTGTATCCCTTACTTTGCCTTGTAAGGTAATACGTTCATGCAGTGCTTATAACAGGAATGGGCCTTTGTAAATTCTAAGTATCAGCTCTTATCATTGTATTAAAATTACCTATTTCAGTATCAAATTCCTCTACTAAGGTGTAAACTCCTTAACCTAAAGGGCAATGTCTTATTCACTTTCTTTAACTTAGTTCTTGGATTATAGTAGATGATAAAGAAATGTTCAGTGAAACGGAAGATGGTAAGAAACTATTATTTATAGAGCCCCGTGTCAGGCAAGATTTCTAAAATAGTCCCTCAGAGATATTCCTGCTTTAATCCCTGGAACCTGTAGATATATATTATGACTAGGTTCTATTATATGGTCAGTTGATCTTAAAATAGAGAGATTATCTAATCTCAGAAACTCTTAAAAACAGACACTTCTCTCAGGTTGACGACAGAGGGAAAGTCAAGGAGAGGAAGTGAAGTACAAGGAGGAGCTGACACACTGCGGTTGGCCTTGAACATGAAGGGGCTGAGTGTAAGAAGCAAGAGGCCAGGAGGAGCTGCGAGGCATTCCCAGTCCACCAGAAGCAAGGAAGGGGGGGCAGCAGTCCCGCAGCTGCAAAATGACTGAGCTCCCAAGAGCCTCCAGCTAAGAGCCCAGCCCAGCTGAAGCCTGGCTTTTGGTCTCCTGAGCCTAGAACCCAGCTGAGCCCACCTGGACTTCTGACTCACAGAACTGTGATATAATACACATAGGGGTTGTTATGTTTGTGGTAATTTCTTATGGCACCAATAGAAAATGAACTCTATGTCAGCTACATGCAAGACTCTTTATATATGTATCTGGAATGAATCTCACTTAAAGACTCATTTTGCCCAAATTTCTATAAATAACTTAATTTCATCCTACACTCCTGGCCAGTAAGGAATTCTGTATCAGTCCTTCCTGGTGGTCTTTAACCTCCACAGGGCGTGTGCCAAGTTCCTGAGATGATACTACACGTGTTGCAGCCACGTTTACACACGAGTTAACACGGGAGCATCTACCTGAACCTACAAAATCCCTTCAGGTGGCTTCCTGACATTTAAGTTCCAGCTAGGGGAAGATTTACTGTTAAACTTCAGGGCCTCTCACTGGAATAGGTCCCTTCCAAGGCGGAGGTTCCTGGCATTGTACAGGAGTCAGGAATCAAGACCATCCCCAAGAAAAAGAAATGTAAAAACGCAAAATTTCTGAGGAGGCCTTACAAATAGCTGTGAAAAGACGGGAAGCGAAAAGCAAAGGGAAAAAGGAAAGATACACTCATTTGAATGCAGAGTTCCAAAGAATAGTAAGGAGAAATAAGAAAGCCTTCCTCAGTGATCAATGCAAAGAAATAGAGGAAAACAATAGAATGGGAAAGACTAGAGATCTCTTCAAGAATATTAGAGATACCAAGGGAATACTTCATCCTAAGATGGGTTCAATAAACGGCAGAAATGGAAGGGACCTAACAGAAGCAGAAGATATTAAGAAGAGGTGGCAAGAATACACTGAAGAACTGTACAATAAAGATCTTTATGACCCAGATAATCACGATGGTGTGATCACTCACCTAGAGCCAGACATCCTGGAATGCGAAGTCAAGTGGGCCTTAGGAAGCATCACTACAAAGCTAGTGGAAGTGGTGGAATTCCACTCGAGCTATTTCAAATTCTAAAAGATGATGCTGTGAAAGGGCTGCACTCAATACGCCAGCAAATTTGGAAAACTCAGCAGAGGCCATAGGACTGGAAAAGGTCAGTTTTCATTCCAATCCCAAAGAAAGGCAATGCCAAAGAATGCTCAAAAAACTACCGCACAATTGCACTCATCTCACATGCTAGTAAACTGATGCTTAAAATTCTCCAAGCCAGGCTTCAGCAATTCTTGAACCATGAACTTCTTGAACCATGATGTTCAAGATGGCTTTAGAAAAGGCAAAGGAACCAGAGATCAAATTGCCAACATCTGATGGATCATCGAAAAAGCAAGAGAGTTCCAGAAAAACATCTATTTCTGCTTTACTGACTATGTCAAAGCTTTTGACTGTGTGGATCACAATAAACTGTGGAAAATTCTAAAAGAGATGGGAATACCAGATCACCTGACCTGCCTCTTGAGAAACCTGTATGTAGGTCAGGAAGCAACAGTTAAAACTGGACATGGAACAACAGACTGGTTCCAAATAGGAAAAGGAGTACGTCAAGGCTGTATATTGTCACCCTGCTTATTTAACTTATATGAAGAGTACATCATGAGAAATGCTGGTCTGGAGGAAGCACAAGTTGGAATCAAGATTGCCAGGAAAAATATCAACAAGCTCAGATATGCAGATGACACAACCCTTATGGGAGAAAGTGAAGAAGAACTAAAGAGCCTCTTGATGAAAGTTAAAGAGGAGAGTGAAAAAGTTGGCTTAAAGCTCAACATTGAGAAAACGAAGATCATGGCATCTGGTCCCACCACTTCATGGGAAATAGATGGGGAAACAGTGGAAACAGTGTCAGACTTTATTTTTTTGGGGGCTCCAAAATCACTGCAGATGGTGACTGCAGCCATGAAATTAAAAGACGCTTACTCCTTGGAAGGAAAGTTATGACCAACCTAGAGAGCATATTAAAAAGAGAGACATTACTTTGCCAACAAAGGTCCATCTAGTCAAGGTTATGGTTTTCCCAGTGGTCATGTATGGATGTGAGAGTTGGACTATAAAGAAAGCTGAGCACCGAAGAATTGATGCTTTTGATCTGTGGTGTTGGAGAAGATTCTTGAGAGTCCCTTGGACTGCAAGGAGATCCAACCAGTCCATCTTAAAGGAGATCAGTCCTGGGTGTTCATTGGAAGGACTGGTGTTGAAGCTGAAACTCCAATACTTTGGCCACCTGATTCCAAGAACTGACTCACTGGAAAAGACCCTGATGCTGGGAAAGATTGAGGGCGGGAGGAGAAGGGGATGACAGAGGATGAGATGGTTGGATGGCATCACTGACTCAATGGATGTGAGTCTGAGTGAACTCCGGGAGATGGTGATGGGCAGGAAGGCCTGGTGTGCTGTGGTTCATGGGGCCACAAAGAGTCGGACACGACTGAGCAACTGAACTGAACTGAAGGCCCTACATCTAATTTGAGTATTTGTAATTTTATAACCTTTTTCTTAAACAGGAATCTGCAAGTTGCATAAATGTCGGGCACCACAAAACTAGACACATTTTCAGCTTAGAACTTTCCTTGTTAACTAATTAAAGCTAATTTTTCTTCCCTACCTCACATCCCCCTAACTGCCAGTAACTTCAGACAATTTTTATTTTCTCTCTTATCCTAATTTTTTTCTTCACAATACTTAGCAGTAGCTAAATTGATTTATTCATCTGAAATGTGTTCCTTTTTCCCCTCCCTACTAGAATGCAAGTTAATTGAAGGCAGGCATATTGTTTTCTTCCTTCTTATATGCATAGAATGTAAAATGATGACAAATTATAAGTGTCAATATATATTAACTGATCAGCCTCTGGTCTATTAAACCACATTCTGGCTGTCTTCATTTAGGCTGCTATAAGAAAAGAATAGCAAGGAGAGATAAGAAAGGCTTTCTAAGTGAACAATGCAAAGAAATAGAGAAAAACAATAGAATGGGAAAGACTAGAGATCTCTTCAAGAAAATTAGAGATACCAAGGGAACATTTCATGCAAAGATGGGCTCAATAAAGGACAGAAATGGTATGGACCTAACAGAAGCAGAAGATATTAAGAAGAGATGGCAAGAATACACAGAACTGTACAAAAAAGATCTTCACGACCCAGATAATCACAATGGTGTGATCACTCACCTAGAGCCAGACATTCTGGAATGTGAAGTCAAGTGGGCCTTAGGAAGCATCACTACAAACAAAGCTAGTGGAGGTGATGGAATTCCAGTTGAGCTATTTCAAATTCTAAAAGATGATGCTGTGAAAATGCTGCACTCAACATGCCAGCAAATTTGGAAAACTCAGGAGTGGCCATAGGACTGGAAAAGGTCAGTTTTCATTCCAGTCCCAAAGAAAGGCAATGCCAAAGAATGTTCAAAGTACCACACAATTGCACTCATCTCACACACTAACAAAGTAATGCTCAGAATTTCCCAAGCTAGGCTTCCAGAGTACATGAACCGAGAACTTCTAGATGTTCAAGCTGGATTTAGAAAAGGCAGAACTAGAGATTAAATTGCCAACATCCATTGGATCATAGAAAAAGCAAGACAGTTCCAGAAAAATATGTAATTCTGCTTTATTGACTATGCCAAAGCCTTTGACTGTGTGGATCACAATAAACTGTGGAAAATTCTGAAAGAGATGGGAATACCAGACCACCTGACCTGCCTCTTGAGAAATCTGTATGCAGGTCAGGAAGCAACAGTTAGAACTGGACATGGAACAGCAGACTGGTTCCAAATAAGGAAAGGAGTATGTCAAGGCTGTATATTGTCACCCTGCTGATTGAACTTATATGCAGAGTACATCATGAGAAATGCCGGGCTGGATGAAGCACAATCTGGAATCAAGACTGCCAGGAGAAATATCAATAACCTCAGATATACAGATGACACCACACTCAGAGGATGAGATGGTTGGATGGCATCACCGACTCAATGGACGTGAGGTTGAGGAAGCTCCGGGAGGTAGTGATGGACAGAGAAGCATGGTGTGCTGCAGTGCATGTGGTCACAAGAGTCAGGCATGACTGAGTGACTGAACAACAACAATATGACCTAAAGAATTATGAGGGTACATAAACATTCAGACCACAGCACAGAACAAGCCTCAGGCACGTCTACGTTTGGGTAGTGGGATTTCCAGGCTTAGGCTGACTGCAGCATTCAGCCATTCACTCTGAAATCTTGTCACATTCTAGGGACACTTTCAGGGATCAGGGAGTACATCCCATTGCTCTAGAAGCCCACTGACTTCTTTCTCATCCTTTTAGCTTAGGCATCACAGTTTATTCTCGATGAAATCTTTGTTTTCCACAGAAGCACCCAAAAGTGGTTTGGGAGAATCCCTTTGCTTGATTCACCTTTCTCCACCTAAATAGAACTAAATTACATAATATTAGGAAATAACATTTTTTAGAAGTCAGAATAAAAGTCAATTTAGAAAATGTTCCTACTTGTATTGATCTATAATACTATGCAAATATAGCTTCAACAAATCCCTAGCCACCTAGTACACTACTTTAAACCAGATTCTTAAACCAGATTACTGGCCCTAAATGTTATTCAATAGACATTTGGGGTGGTCACTTCAGGCTAGGAAGGAAAGTGTTTTGACAGCAACTTCTGCTTTCTTCCTTGCCACAAACATCCCCTGAGACAAGGAAGCAGAGTTACTATCAGCTTAAATGTAGGGACAGAAAAGAGGCAAATACAAGAAACAAAATCTCATTTTTTTCTTTCTAATATATATTACTCACTTAATCTTAAAATAACCACATGAAGCTGGTATCATTCCCACCTGCCAAAAATGAGCATCGTCTTTACCGGTGATGTTATCTGTTATCTGCACATGTTTCTTCTCACTAATTTTACTCTGTCCTTTTTTTACATTCTGGGCTCTGGAGGAATTTAGAAGATTTTCCCAAGATTTCAGTTGAAGGACATTTCAATAAATCCTTCAGCTAAATGCTAGTGTTCCAAGACGGAGCTCACACGTGTGAACATTCCTCCCAAATGTTGGAGCCACCTACATTATTACATTTTTTTGTTATTTAGCTAATAGAAAACTTGATTGTGAGCATGATATCATATTATATGGACTCTTTATTTATATATTGGTCATGATTCGCAGCATGTGGTATCTTAGTTCCCTGATCAGGGATCAAACCTATGCCCTCTGCATTGGAGGCAAGGAGTCTTAACCACTACACTGTCAGGGAAGTCCCATGGACTCTTTAGATAATGGTACAGAGAGAGTTGTAGAGAGAGAATAGAAAAACAAAACAAAACAAAAAACTAAGGTTTGTATGTGTGTGACTATTTAAATTTTATGATTTAATTAAAATGTCTTCAAGTTGATAACAAGTAAATTCAAGAAAAACATCTACTTCTGCTTTATTGACTATGCCAAAACCTTTGATTGTGTGGATCACAACAAACTGTGGAAAATTTTTAGAGATGGGAATACCAGACCACCTGACCTGCCTCTGGAGAAATCTGTATGCAGATTAGGAAGCAACAGTTAGAACTGGACATGGAACAACAGAGTGGTTACAAATAGGAAAAGGAGTACGTCAAGGCTGTATATTGTCACTCTGCTTATTTAACTTATATGCAGAGTACATCATGAGTAACGCTGCGTAGGATGAAGCACAATCTGGAATCAAGATTGCTGGGAGAAACATCAATAACTTCAGATATGCAGATGATACTACACTGCAGAAAAAGCAAAGAAGAACTAAAGAGCCTCTTGATGAAAGTGAAAGAGCAGAGTGAAAAAGTTGGCTTAAATCTCAACATTCAGAAAACTAAGATCATGGCATCTGGTCCCATCACTACATGGCCAATAGAGGGGGAAACAGTGGAAACAGTGGCTGATTTTATTTTTGGGGGCTCCAAAATCACTGCAGATGGTGACTGCAGGCTTGAAATTAAAAGATGCTTGCTTCTTGGAAGAAAAGTTATGACCAACCTAGACAGCATATTAAAAAGCAGAGACGTTACTTTGCCAACAAAAGTCCGTCTAGTCAAAGCTATGGTTTTTCCAGGAGTCATATATGCACGTGAGAGTTGGACTATAAAGGAAGCTGAGTGCCGAAGAATTGATGCTTTTGAACTGTGGTGTTGGAGAAGACTCTTGAGAGTCCCTTGGACTGCAAGGAGATCCAACCAGTCCATCCTAAAGGAAATCAGTCCTGAATATTCAGTGGAAGGACTGATGTTGAAGCTGAAACTCCAATACTTTGGCCACCTGATGAGAAGAACTGACTCATTGGAAAAGACCCTGATGCTGGGGAGGATTTAAGGCAGGAGGAGAAGGGGATGACAGAGGATGAGATGGTTGGATGGCATCACTGACTCAATGGACATGAGTTTGCGTAAACTCCAGGAATTGGTGATGGACAGGGAGGCTTGGTGTGCTACAGTCCATGGCATTGCAAAGAGTCAGACACGAGTGAGTGAGTGACTGAAAGGAACTGAGGGGATATTGGTAGTGTACTTAAGTTTTGAAAAAGATAAATAGAGATCCTCTACTGAAAATCTCCTCCCTGTAATAACTAAAGACTCCAACATTATTAATGATTTGCTGCAACCAAGGAAAACATTCAGCAATTAATAAACACAGTGTAATTTGAACTTCTATTTTAATGTCTAATTTGCTTTAAATGATCTGAACAGTATCTTCACAATCCAATCTCCTTAAAGGCTATTAATAAATGAAAATATTTGCATTTCTTCAATTTCTTCTTCTGCTTAGATAAATTAAGCTCATTCAGCTATGAAGTGACTAGTGTTGTATTGTTTTTTAAATAAAAAGTTTTGCCTTTTCTTAAAAACAAAAATAAAAAAATGGGGCATAATTAAACGTAAAAGTTTTTGCACAGCAAAGGAAACCATAAACAAGGTGAAAAGACAACCCTCAGAATGGGAGAAAATAATTGCAAACAATGCAACTGACAAAGGATTAATCTCCAAAATACATAAGCAGCTCATGCAACTCAATATCAGAAATATAAACAATGCAATCAAAAAAATGCGTGGAAGATCTAAAGAGATATTTCTCTGAAAAAGACATATAGATGGCCAATAAACACATGAAAAGATGTTCAACATCACTCATTATTAGAGAAATGCAAATCAAAACTACAATGAGATATTAGCTCACACCAACCAGAATGGTTATCATGAAAAAAGTCTATACACATAAACTGACAAAAATTAAAGACAAAGATAAAATATTAAAAGCAACATGGGAAAAAGACAAATAAGGGAAATCCCATAAGGTTGTCAGCTGATTTCTCAACAGAAACTCAACAGGTCATAAGGGAATTGCAGGATATATTCCAAGTGATGAAAGGGAAGAAACTACAACTGAGAATACTCTATTCAGCAAGATTCTTGATTAGATTTGATGGAAAAATCAAATGCTTTACAGGCAAGCAAGAGTTAAGAGAATTCAGCATCATGGGCTTCCCTGGTGGCTCAGCTGGTAAAGAATCTCCCTGCAATGTGGGAGACCTGGGCTCGATCCCTGGGTTGGGAAGATCCCCTGTGGAAGGGAAAGGCTACCCACTCCAGTATCCTGGACTCAACAATTCAGTCCATGGTGTTGCAAAGAGTTGCATGCAACTAAGTGAAGACTCCTGAGAGTCCCTTGGACTGCAAGGAGATCCAACCAGTCCATTCTAAAGGAGATCAGCCCTGGGTGTTCTTTGAAGGGAATGATGCTAAAGCTGAAGCTCCAGTACTTTGGCCACCTCATGCGAAGAGTTGACTCATTGGAAAAGACTCTGATGCTGGGAGGCACTGGGGGCAGGAAGAAAAGGGGGCGACAGAGGATGAGATGGCTGGATGGCATCACTGACTCAATGGACGTGAGTCTGAGTGAACTCTGGGAGTTGGTGATGGACAGGGAGACCTGGCGTGCCGCGATTCATGGGGTCGCAAAGAGTCGGACACGACTGAGCGACTGAACTGAACTGAACTGAACTGAAGTGACTTTCACTTTTCACTTTTCATTTGTTTTACAACAAATGCTAAAGGGACTTCTCTGGGCAGAAAACACAAGAGAAGGAAAGACCTACAAAAAATCTACTAACAATAAATGCTGGAGAGGATGTGGAGAAAGGGAAGCCTCTTGCACTGTTGGTGGCAACATAAATTGATACAAGCCACTATGGGGAACAGTATGGCTATTCCTTTAAAAACTAGAAATAAAACTACCATATACCCTGGGAAAACCATAATTCAAAAACATACATATATCCTAGTGTTTATGGCAGCACAGTTTACAATAGCCAAGACACGGAAGCAATCTAGATGTCCACTGACAGATGAATGGGTAAAGAAGTTGTAGTACATAAATACAATGGAATATTACTCAGCCATAAAAAGGAACAAATGTGAATCAGTTGAACTGAGGTAGATGCACAGTGAAGTCAGGAATAAAAAAACAAATATTGTGTATTAATGCATATATATGGAATCTAGGAAAAAGGTACTGATGAGCCTATTTTGCAGGGCAGGAATAGAGACACAGAAGTAGAGAGTGGACTTGTGGACACAGTGGGCAAAAGAGAGGGTGGAATGAATTTAGAAAGTAGCATTGACATATATACACTATCACGTGTAAAATAGCTCATAGGAAGCTGTTATATAACACAGGGAGCCCAGCTTGGTGCTCAGTCATGACCTAGAGGGATGGGATGGGAGGTGAAGTAGGAGGGAGACTGCAGAGGGCAGAGAGATATATATATAGTTGTGACTGATTCGAGAAACCAATACAACACTGTAAAGCAATTACCCTTCAATTAAAAATAAATAAATTTTTAAAGTTTTCTCTTTTTTGGAGCTAGTGGTAGATCTTCAGTCAGTTTAGTCGCTCAGTTGTGTCCGACTCTTTACAACCCCATGAACTGAAGCACGCCAGGCCTCCCTGTCCATCACCAACTCCCGGAGTTTACGGAAACTTATGTCCATTGAGTCAGTGATGCCATCCAACCATCTCATCCTCTGTCATCCCCTTGTCCTCCCGCCTTCAATCTTTCCCAACATCAGGGGCTTTTCAAATGAGTCAGTTCTTTGCATCAGGTGGCCAAAGTATTGCAGTTTCAGCTTTAGCATCAGTCCTTCCAATGAATATTCAGGACCAGTTTCCTTTAGGATGAACTGGTTGGACCTCCTTGCAGTCCAAGGGACTCTCAAGTCTTCTCCAACACATCAGTTCAAAAGCATCAATTCTTTGGTGCTCAGCTTCTTTATAGTCCAACTCTCACATACATACATGACTACCGGAAAAAACCATAGCTTTGATTAGACGGACCTTTGCTGGCAAAGTAATGTCTCTGCTTTTTAATATGCTGTCTAGGTTGGCCATAGCTTTTCGTCCAAGGAGCAAGCTACTCTATCATTAATTCAAAACATTAAAAAAAAAACTACCTAAAAAGGCAAACAGGTGACAGTTTGACAGCACTTCCAATGAGATTAATACAGAACTTCATGACCCTTAAGAGCTGGAGAAGGAACGCTAACTTCAGTGAACTTTTCATTTATTAATAGCCCAGGTGGGTTTTTATTTTGTTTTGTTTTTGACTGATAGCCTTTGGGAACTGATGCTTAACAATTCAGTTTATTAATAAACTAGTTTTACTTATTAATTTTACATTTTGAAGTACCTGAATCAGAAATAACATATTTCCCACCAAACTCTTGCCCAAATCAAAGCTTGAGATACCAATCTATATTCCAGGGTACTTTTAAGAGCTACCAAATAGACCATAATATTCTTGGGAAATAGTAAAGATAAGGTGTCAATTTTTCTAGGTAGATAGAAGATCTGACAAGGCAATCCTCAAGTTCCTTTCTTTTAGTCTAAGAACTGTATTCTGGAGTTTTTTAAGTGGATAGGAATTTCGTATTTTAGTGTTAGTCAAAGATCTGATATTATCATTGGTGTATTTTAGGTCTGTTACACTCATTTTCTATTTCTACAATACTTTTGGAGGAAATAGTATTATCCTTGCTTGGGTTCTATTACTATTACCCAGTAATTGCTGTTCAGAAAATTTGCTCTTATAGGCAGGTGGTTTCCCAATCACAGTTTACTCATTTTTATTTCTGAAAATGATGACCTGTAAGGTAGTCTTCTAGGGGCTTCCCTGGTGGCACAGTGGTAAAGAATCTGCCTGCCAATACAGGAGATGCCTATTCTATCCCTGGGAGAAGATCCTCTGGAGAAGGAAATGGCAAACCACTCCAGTATTTTTGGTTGAAAATCCTATGGACAGAGGAGCCTGGTGTACTACAGTCCATGGGTGGCAAACAGTGGGACACCACTGAGCAACTAAGCGTGTGCGCACACTAACACACACACACACGCACACACACACACACACATACACATCGAGTTGTTCACAATTGTATCTCCAGCATCTAGAACAATGCCTAACCCGGTACAGGTACATAATATTTGCTGAAGGACTCCTAATCCCGCTGCTGAGGAAAATTCGGTAAGTCAGTTAGTTCTTCAAGGACTCAGTCTAGACGATCCCTCAAGTTCCATTCAATGAAAAGCTTTTACGACTTTTCTTCTTTTTGTCTAAATGCTCTAGAAAATAATGAAAACGTGGTATTGTTTAGAAAAGTTATCAGTTGATGATTACAAATACGTGGCTCAAAACACACTAGTATAACATTCAGAAAACTAAGATCATGGCATCTGGTCCCATCACTTCATGGGAAATAGATGGGAAAACAGTGGAAACAGTGGCTGACTTTATTTTTGGGGGCTCCAAAATCACTGTAGATGGTGACTGCAGCCATGAAATTAAAAGACGCTTACTCCTTGGAAGGAAAGTTATGACCAACCTAGAGAGCATATTCAAAAGCAGAGACATTACTTTGCCAACAAAGATCCGTCTAGTCAAAGCTATGGTTTTTCCAGTGGTCAAGTATGGATGTGAGAGTTGGACTGTGAAGAAGGCCGAGTGCCGAAGAATTGATGCTTTTGAACTGTGGTGTTGGAGAAGACTCTTGAGAGTCCCCTGGACTGCAAGGAGATCCAACCAGTCCATTCTAAAGGAGATCAGTTCTGGGTGTTCATTGGAAGGACTGATGCTAAAGCTGAAACTCCAATACTTTGGCCACCTCATGCGAAGAGTTGACTCATTGGAAAAGACCCTGATGCTGGGAGGGATTGGGGGCAGGAGGAGAAGGGGACGACAGAGGATGAGATGGTTGGATGGCATCACTGACTTGATGGACCTGAGTCTGAGTGAACTCCGCGAGTTGGTGATGGACAGGGAAGCCTGGCGTGCTGCGATTCATGGGGTCGCAAAGAGTCGGACACGTCTGAACGACTGAACTGAACTGAACATTCCTTTTGAACTCTAGAAGCAGTTGGGTCTTTATCCATCATTAGAAAGCAATGGAGCAGGAACCAGAAATCCCTTAAAAAGTCGGGACCAGTAACAAGGCTGCGCTAAACTCAGAGACAGGGGTAGACAGGATTGAAGAATTCAAGGGAAAGAAGACCCAAAATACGCGTGAGAGAATAAAACAAATAATCCCCCCCGCCAAAGACAAATACACCCCAAAGCAAGAAAAAACAAGCATACGAAGAAAGACGTTTCTATAAGTGAAGGCTGGCAGAAAGCTATTGCAATTTCTGCAGGTCAACCCTTGTCACCAAGCGGTCACCTTGGGCTGAGATCTGGTGTAACTACTACCAAAGACCTCGACACACAGACCCCGCTTTTAAAAGTTCATGTGAGTTCCTCAGAAAGGGAAATCACTAGCGCTTAACTCAAGACCTATCTATCTAGCCTCCATTCCATTCAAACAACTCAGCCAATAGTAAAATCCTCCGCCCTGAGGAAACGACTCGGCCTAGCCGAGACAGCCCAGGAAGCAGGTCTGTCCCGCAGGGCCTCACTACGGCCCGGCGGTTGGCCTCTGGAACCCCAGGAGCTCTCAGCGGGGCAAGACAACCTTCCTTCCCTGTCTCCGCCCTTCCAGGTCGGTCCCAGCCCCTGCCGCCCAGCGGCCCGGACCACACCCGCTTCCCTCCGGTGGCCTGGCCACCCCCGCCGCAGTTCGCCGGAGCTCTCTTCCTGGGGCGGGCACAGGCCCAGAGCGCATGCGCACTGGCCGAAGGGCGCCTCCCTGCCCGAATCTCGCGAAGTTACGTTAGATTGGCCGCCGGTGACGGGTGGCCAGGCCGGGGGCGGGAGGGCTTCTGAGGTAGGAAGGGAGGTCCGTTCGGCCGGGCGCGCCGCCCCAGTGCTCTGTGGGATACTGGAAGTCTCGAGCGTCTCCTCCTGGTTCCCAGCCCTCCTCTGGCCGCACTCATAGAAACAGTCACACACCCCGTGCCTCCCCTCTCTTCCCTCTCCGCCTCCCCCTTCCCCCCCTCGCGATAAGAAGACCCGGCGGCAGGAGAGGGGATGAAGATGGCGGACGCGAAGCAGAAGCGGAACGAGCAGCTGAAGCGCTGGATCGGCTCCGAGACGGACCTCGAGCCTCCTGTGGTGAAGCGCCAGAAGACCAAGGTGAAGTTCGATGATGGCGCCGTCTTCCTGGCTGCTTGCTCCAGTGGCGACACGGACGAGGTTCTCAAGCTGCTGCACCGCGGCGCCGACATCAATTACGCCAATGTGGACGGACTCACTGCCCTGCACCAGGTCTGTGCGCCCCGCCGCCGCTCTCCCGACCCTGCGAGTCCTCGTCGGCCTCCCGCTCGGGCCTCTCCTCCGCTCCTGGTCTCCAGAGGCTGGGGGCGGCGGGAGACTCCCTGCCGCGGGGTGAGGGGGCGGCTTCCCGCGAAGGAGGGAGGGAAAGAGCTGGTGGAGGGAGGGCTCTAGGCTTGAGGCCCCCTTCAGACCGGTTGGTGGTGGAGTAAGGGAACGGGCGATTTCCGGGGCCGAGGGGAAACGGGCCTGTGGTCAAGTTAGGGCCCCAGAGCCATTTGTGGACGTGGGTCTGGGATTTGGGGTCGAGATGGGGAGGGGTGTAGTGGGGTTGTGCCTGCGTCCCCGACGTCGGTGATCGACCAGGGGGACGGAGGATGCTGAAAATAACGACGAACAAGAGGCCCTAGGGACATTTGGGTGGAAGGACGTCTTTGGCTTGTTAGGTGGGCTTTGGATTTGTTGTAGTTTTTAGGACTTGATCACAAACGGTGATGATAATAATAGTAATCAAGTGCCCTAAGACGAGTCCCCTGATCGGACGGTTTCCTGTTTTCTCCGTTATTACTCTTGGTCACTGGGGAGGGGGAAACGGTGTGATTAGCTGATCTGCACCGGCTGAAAGGGAGAGTATGAAAGTGGGTAGTGTAAGGAAGCGTTCTAGAAGGGTTGTCCACCGCGGGACCTGAACGTACGGAAGAGAGTCTTACTCCGAGTCGAGTTTGCCGCAGTGTCAGAGATCCTTTGGCCCCAGTTCCTGGAGTGTGTGTTGGGGTTAGAAAGAGAAGAATAAATAACGAGGCAGTCTTTTCAAAGCCGGTTTCCAAGCTTGGTTTTTCTTTGGAAGGGGGAGGGGGTGGGAAAAAAGAAAGCTGGTCACAAACTTTTCTCAAAATGGATGCTTTGTGCATGTTAAAGTTTTATAGTAGTCTGATTGGGATCTCTCAATGTTAGCCAAATAAGGAGAAACTATTGGCAATCCAGAGATAATGTTGCTTTGCCTTTAACAGGCCAAAAGCAACACAACCACGTAGAGTTCTGCATAAAAAGCAATTTTTCAGTGAGGGTAATAGGTGTCAAAACATAAACTCTTTACATTTTCTTAGTGGGCAGCTTGGAATGACTGGAAAACAACTTTACAGCAATAGCTTCCTCTTGCAATGAAAAAGACTTGTAAACTAAGTCAAAGTTGCCTTGCTGATAGGTGGAAAGATCCTAGCTTTATTTCGATGAATACTGTAACAAAAACTTGTTTGGGAGGGTGAAACTTGTGCATTGATATTTCATGCATAATACTTTGCTGCCTTTTTAGAAGAGGTGTGTGGTGGCATTTTTCCTTTTTACTGCTTCCTGTTTAGTGAATGATGACCGTTTTAAGTTTTATTTAATTGAATTCTCGTATCAAACTTGGCTTATAGCCTTTGTTTACAAGTTGCCTGGATGAACTATAATGACTGACAAATTGCAGGACAAATCTGGAATTTAGCATGTGGCACCCAGTAAAAATACAGCATGGTCTTTAGCTATCTGTTCCATTAATTTAGCGTCTAATGTAAAACAAACTTTTTGTTTGACTGATTTATTTTAAGCTATAGCATAACTCTAGATTCTAAAAACATGATGTTGAAATGAAAGAAACTTTTGGTATTAGAAATGATAATTATATAAGATGAATCTTTTCGAATTTCAAGTGTAATTTACATGGTTTAGTATGAAATTAATTCACAAAGACAGATTAATAACTATGTTTTATTAAAATTGTTCTATAGAAATGTAAAGTTACGATAGATGTTGAAGAACCCAGTTATATTGCCTTGGAGGAAGGGGAGAAACTTTAATACTTACATTACTGTTGATTTTAGGTAGAGAAAATATATCTAGCAGGATTCTTAGAGTTTTTTAATTTTCTCCTCTAAATTTGGACATGTTGCATTATCGGACTTATCAGTGTCTTCCTGATTAACTGAATTCAGTGGTTAGTTTGGCATTATATAGGTGTTGTCTTTATTAGATATTTTGTTTTAGCTGACAAAGGCTTAAGCAGAAGTTTCCAAGTTTACGCATAACTATTTGCATAATATCTTTTTGTAATGTATTTACCCATTCCTTAACTCAGTGAAGCCAAAGTCTTAAAATATCAAGCATTAAAATTTTTATTATGTTTTCTACACCCTCATTTCTCTTTTATTAACTCTTGTACTTTTTGCCTTTCTGACAGAGAACAAGGAGTTCGCTTTGGGCAAATTCAGAACAGCAGATAGTGAAAGGTGATAAATAAAACTCTTTAAAAAAATAATCACAGGACAATTTTAACCTTACAAATCGCTTGAATATTGATTGCTTTAAATACTTAAATTGTAAAAGCTAAAATTGACCCATTGATTTGTTAAATAGCCCTTGAATACTTTTTTTTTAATTTAACCTCTTGAAAGCATGTAGAACAGCCAGAATGGTTTTTTACTAGATTATTGGTTAGTCTTTTGGACTGTTCATTTACATTTTTGATTTTGATCAATTGTCTTAAATTTCACTGCTAGGAGAAAAGTTTTAGGAACTTTACAGCCCACACATACACTTCTTAATTTAATATTTTACTTCCATCTTACTGTGACTACCATGTATTCAAAAATTTCTTTAATTGGTTGAGTGTTCTTTCTCATTAGAAGTTACAAAAGATAATCAGTTTTCATCTTTTTAGGGGGGTATAAAAATAGGTCATTTATTAAAGCAGAAAAGGCAATGTTTTCTACGAATTTCCTACCTTGGTCTCTGGAATAGCTCCCTTTTCCCTAACTCCTCCAGTAGCTAGAAAACAGTATTTAAGTTACAATATAAACTTCTGATTTTTTTTAGAACTGAGGTCTACAGTAGATTTTCATCTTTACTAGTGGGCAATACTCAGCTTTGATTTAAGACCTACCTGGTAGAGTTTTATACTATATGATTTGTATCTCTATTTCAGTATGCTTTATAAAGGTTTTAGGAGAGTAATAATAGTTTTCCGTAGAATGCTTTATTGCTGAATCTTATTGATACTGGTGTGTATAAAATATAACACTGAGATTTCTTCTAACAGTTTGAAAAACGTTTAGCCTTTTGATTTCTGCTTCCTCTGTATCTGTGACTTCCAAGTCAGTTTCCAGTTCAAACACTGCTGCAGAGCTCCAGTCCTTCATTTCCATTTTTCAACTGATGACACAGTGTTAAGTAAAGTATTATTCAATATATTGTGATTTTATATTTTAAAATACATCTTCAAGTAGAGATATAGTAAATAGAGGTCCACCCCCTTTGCCATAGAATAGCAACTACTTATTTACATCAATATCAGGAATTTCTTTATATTCAACCTGAAATGAAATTTTTTCTTTCTTCACCAAGCCTATTCTCATTGATGCCTCTGTTGATGATAATCATGTCATTAATCTCTAGATTAAGCTTTAAACATTTAATTACCCACTTATCCACTTGCCTACATATATCCAATCAGTATCATAACTGCCTTTTCATCAATTCTTGCCACTCTTATTATCAGTCTAGGCCATACTTTTATTATCTTTGTGTTAGAGTACAGTAACAGCCTCCTTGCCTCCCCTCCAGTCCAGCATTCATGCTGCTGCCACATTAATCTTTTCACAGCACCATTTCAATCGTGCCACTCCTCTCAATTCAGATTTAAAGTGTTTCATATTTACTTATACCCGATGCATCTCCACTGTGTTACAGCTTTTACTTTTTTCTTTACTTCTGTATCTATGGTCTTGCCTTTTCCACCACTATACTCCCTCCCTCTTTGCCAGTCAAAATCCTGGTCATTCTTTAGGATTCGACCGAGTTGCCATCCAGAAATGCTCTTTCTGTCCTTTGAGTTTGTATAATACTGTTTCACTGGAGAGACTCTCCTTTGGGATACTCATTTTACCTTATGTCTTGCTTTTTTGCTGCTATTAAAATGTTTCTTACTGAGTAATGTGTGTTTTAAATTTTGTCTTCCCTGTGGGCAGCTGTAAGGACCCAATCTTCCACAGTTTTCTGTTTCCACATCCTGGCACATGGTAGGTGCTCACTGAAGAATGATTAATTTTATCTTTTACCTCATATCATAGATAGGAAGTTTTATAGTTATTTGTGTGTGGTAAGATAAATCATTCAAACACTCACACCCAGATACTTAGAATATAATTCTAGCATATGGTTAAACTTGTCAGTCTTCTCAACAGATATTTTTAATATCTTGAGATTTAAACTTTCTAAAATATTAACCTTCTTCCTATTAAAAAAATACCCCAAACCAATTTACCTGTTAAGAGATAGAAAAATACTCACTTTTGTTATCCATTAATTTGCTACCTTCTTTATAAAGATCTGAACTAGGTCCTATGGCAGAATACTACAGAGTAGAATTAAATCCATGTTCTATGCTATTATAATTTTAAAGAGTCTCTTGTTAGAGAATAGCGTAATTGTTATATATGAGAAATCTCTTTAAAACTGAATGTAGAGTTTATAATTGTTTACTTACTATTTTTTTGGTGGGGAATATTAAGATCTTGGAAGAATCTATTGGATCCCTTATAAACAATATTAAAATCTGTGTTTAAAAAAGTACAGTATACTTTTTCTACATAACTTAAGTTGCTTATTGCTCTTCAGACCTTTTATTGAAAACATCCTAACCATAAAAAATAAAACCTAAACAAAACTAACCCTGAACTGGCCCCTCACTTCCTGCAAATAAATGGAAAACCCCAGCCATATATGGGGTACGCTGGTAGATCACCGGTGCCCACAGTGCCGCGGCTGTAATGCCTTCTCTGCAGCTGATGCCTTTGCACTTCCTGGCAACAGTTTTGTGGTCTGACTTTGCAGTGTCATAACCAAGACCATCTTTCATGTGCTTTCAGCTACAGTGTGATTGCAAGCTGTGACTGAGCATTTTCAAGTGTAGCTAGGTAGAAACGTTAGATGGAATAGAGGAAAAAAAGTGTTTTTGATTATCTGTTTCTTACCACATCTTACAATGCTGTTCACATAGGAGATGTACTTTAAAAACTCTCTAGTTAGATAATTTTAAAAAATAGAAACCCTTAGAAACCTTTGGAGGGAGGTAAGATATAGAACATTGTTACTTCTGTAACATGTTACTTCTTGACGTTTCCCAGAGTCGCTATTTTCTTTACCTTCCTGCCTGCCGAAAATTGTAGTTTTCACTCCACTTTTCTTTTGAAAGTTTGAGGGGGTGGGGGCGCTCCATAATCATGTTGGTAAATGCAGCATTGGCATATATCTTCTTGAAAAGTTTAAGATCTCCCTCAGTCATTTTGAGTTTCTTCTAAGTTGCAGTTGACTATGTAGTGCTGCGTTATCTCAGTGTTGCATTGAGAAGGGGGATTGGCTGGTGAACATTTGCTGAGGATTTGTTTCTTGTGAAATACTATGATAGTTTTATAACCGATATCTCACTTAATTCTCACAAGTCCTTTTTCTCTTGCTCAAGGTTACCAAGATAATAAATGGCAGAGCTTGGTTCTGACACAGGTATATAAGAGCCCAATCTTATTTAACACTGTGCTGTGACTGCTTAGTGGCTAAGTTGTGTCCGACTCTTTGCAGCCCCACGGACGGTAGCCCACCACCCTTCTCTGCCTGTGGGATTTCCCAGACAATAGTCTTGGGGTGGGTCGCCATTTCCTTCTCCAGCGGATCTTCCCAGCCCAGGAATAGAACCCTGGTCTCCTGCTTGGCAAGTGGGTTCTTTATCACTGAGCCATCAGGGAAGTGTTAACACTATGCTACATGGCCTTTAAGTCTGAAGAAGAAAGGATTCTTAAATCTTTCAGTCATTATGGTTGATGATTAGTAATTGGAGTTTTCTATGATAATTAGCAGAGAATCAAATGAAACACGTATACATAGATACAATTTTTCTTCATTTACTTTTATTTTAGCTAGTCAAAATTTTTAAGAGCTTTCTGTGGTAATTGAAACGCAGTAATACTATATCTAAATTAATCTCAAAATCTATCCTAAATTTTAGGAACTGCCAAGGCTGTTTTTCACTGACCATTTTGTGCATACTATTTGATGCGTGCTTTGGGAGGGTACAAAGGAGGTTACAACAGCAACAGAACTCTTTTTAAAGAACAGAGTTCACTTAGTCTTTAAACATCTCAATTTTTCTTTATCCTAATAGCAATTTATACTAATGCTCTAGGCATTTTTATATACTCATTTATAGTAAATGTTTCATACCTACACATACAACTTTTTCAATGAAAAGATATAAATTATAGGTAAACTCTTTATCAATGATAATTAAAGAAGGAAAGCAAGCAAGCAAGCACCAGCTTGTCACCACCATTTAGCTTAATCTTCTGAAATTTTCTGTACAGTGATTATTGGTATTTAAAATTAGGACTTAAGACTTTACATGAAATGCTAGTAAAGTTACCTGAATTAACTTCTGAATTAGTAAAACTTTTAAATATTCATCATGTTTGATTTTAATCAGTAGGAATATCCAAGTCATACGAATATTCTGTTCCTTAAATGATTTTGCAAAATTTAGCGAAATTATATTTCAGATCTTTCCTTGGAAAAGGCAATAGAATTTTCTTTTTTCTTGTTGATAATGAGTGACAGCACCATTTGAAACATGATTTACTTGCTGCCTATCAAGTCATTGGTTCCCAGAATTTTACATTTCATGGACCAGTAAAATGGTTTTTGTTTTTTATTTTTCTAACTGACAGAGGAGAACCTAATCTTTCTGTTATTGTGCTAGGGCATTAAAAACAAACAGCTTTGTCACCTGCTGTCATCATTTCATAAAAGAAATACTTTAACAAAATAAGGATGAGTATCCAAATGAAGGACAGTAGGGACTCATATATCAATCTGTTAGATTATTGGTATACTAAGAATACATGTACTTGATACTCATTCATGAAGTAAGAGTAATTGAAGGTGAGCAGATTTCACAACTATTCCTGCCGTTCTCTGTTTGGTAGATACGGGAGAGGGTACAGGCGGTGGCAGGCAGAGTCACAGGAGGCAAGTGCCTTGTTCCTGATCACCTGATAAGGAGCAAAAAAAGAATTTATCTGAAGAGATTCAGGAGATGGGTGAAAGCTTTCTGTAGGAAGCACTGGTTTCATATTTATATTTACATAAGTCTCTGCATGTGTCATCGGTCTCTGGAATGTATTTCCCAGCTTATTTATATTAAGGCACAGCTCAAAGCATTGACCACTGGGGCGCACAGTAATTCTTTTCCCTTACTGTTTAAACCCTAAGTTTGGCACTTGCACACTACCTGCTATTGTTAGTGTACCTTATCTCCAGACCGAATAGTGAATTCCTTCAATTGGGAACTTTGGTTCATTTTTCTGTAACTCCCCTTTGGTGTCTGCATTTTATTTTAGCGGGTGCACAGTTATTGTTGATTTTTAAAAAAATGAACACAGTAGACTAATCTTGTGAAGACCATAGTTGATAGAGAACAAAATGATGACAATTTGTGTGAGTAAATATAATAGCTAGCAAACATTTAAAATATTTTAATGAAAAAGTGTGTGAAAGTCACTCAGTCATGTCCGACTCTTTGTGACCCCATGGACTGAAGACTGTACAGTCCATGGAATTCTCCAGGCCAGAATACCAGAGTGGGTAGCCTTTCCCTTCTCTAGGGGATCTTCCCAACTCAGGGATCGAACCCAGGTCTCCCGCATTGCAGGCAGATTCTTTACCAGCTGAGCCACAAGGGAAGCTCAAGAATCTTAAAGTGGGTAGCTTATCCCTTCTCCAGCGGATCTTCCCAACCCAGGGATTGAACCAGGGTCTCCTGTGTTGCAGGCAGATTCTTTATACTGATGATTTACTGTATAATTACAGTATGAAGGTAACCATTATTACAATCAGAACTTAGGATCTTAGATTTTTTCTTGCAACGAATGTGTTTCTGATTACCAATAAGTAGAATTTTGATCAGTTTATGTAACATACTTAAAAAAATGAATTTCTTTAAACAACTCATTCAGGGTTGGTTTAGAAATGGAACCCCTAGCATACTGTTATTAGAAGCTAATTCATATTTTCTAATGATTTTATTCACACTTCTCCCCTAAACAACACTTTCACTTTGGATCCCTGTATGTGAGTATTTTTCTGACCTTATTAGTATTTTGGTTGTTTATCTTTTCATTGTTGGGCTGGCTAACCATAAAAAGACAAAGTTGAGCTCTGTATTACTGCCCTAAGTTTGCTTGCTTGACTTGAATGCTCTTTCATGGGTGGAGACATTCCACATTGTCATGTGTTATATAGGCATTTTTCAAATTACATTCAGTAGAAACCGTGGAAAGAAATGAAGGCATTCCTCAGCTGTCACCTTTTGGGTAATCTATTTAAATACATTATGTGCATTGTGGGAGATGTTCCACAGGGAGAGAGCTTCACTGACATAAAAAGTGTTACTTTGACTTGATTATTAACTCATATGAGCTGAAAATACATGTTTAACATGTTGCCTAACAAAAGAAAATGATAAGGTTGTAGAAAGTTTATATCATTTTCTTGAATACTTGAATAGTGCAAAGGAGAAATTTTGTGAATTGATACCTTTCTAGAAGTTAACCATATGGGAGAGTATAGTTTCCTGGAATAACTGTTAAAACAAATACACACATCAGTTACCTTTACTTTATAGTAAACAAACAAAAGTATATACATTCTATTAGCCTTCAGAATTATTTTATATGGTTCTAAACTTAATCTAGTATTTCTGCTTTTTGCTTGGAACATTTCTGGAAATTTTATATTGGAGCTTCAACCCCAGAAGCTTCTTTTGAATATCCTGTGTGGTGTTTACTTTTTGGGGGAGAGTTTGTGAATTTTGAAAATGATAGACATTGGAGACATGTCTGGTGAATAAAGTAGATCTGGGTAATCATGGTTACTAAATACTATCAGTAATTGAATGGTATTTTCTAAAAAGGTTATTCTTAATCGGAACATTGTCATAAAGAGTCCATCTTGGATTTTAGTCAACTCTTAATTGCATTGCTTGAAATTTAGTATGCTTCAGAATGTCTTTATGATTAGCTTTGTGAACTGTTTGTTTCTGTTCTAAATTTTGCATGAAACAAGTCAGTAGCTTGTATAGCTTGTGAATTGACCATGGTCTTTTTTTTTTTTAATGAATGTGTTTTCCACAAAAGATTTTGATGCTGCTGTCGCTAAATCATGACTCTGTATTTCATTATTGATTTTTCTCAAAGATATGTTCATTTGTACCATTTTTCTTAAAAGATTAGAACAGTTCAACAATTTAGAATATGTTCAACAGTTTATATCCTTTCTAATTGTGTGAAATGATCTGCATAAAAATTTTGCCTCATATTCAAGTTTTTTCCCTTTCAGAATGTCTATTGCTATTTAACTCTTTCAGCCATCTTTTTTTCTTTAAACACTAAAATGTCTTTAAATTTCTGATTTTTCTCAATGTGGTTGAGAAAAGCATTCTCGTGAAAATGTCTCAAGTAACTGCCTTCTACTCTTGCTTTTTGTCTTCACCATCTCTTTTTTGTTTTTAAACGTGGCTTACTTTCAGGTTTGTTGTTTTATATGTATTTTATCTGAAACAAAAATTGAAGAATAATAATTATTTAAGTAATTAAAGACTCATAAAAGAATATAAAAAAAGAACAGTGCTATTCAAATTCTCAGGCATGGAGCTTAGCTAGCCCCTATTGAAAACTTCAGTAGACTCCCTTTATGCATCTCTATCCAATATATAATTTTATAAAAATGAGATTATATTTAATTTTCTGGTTTATAACCTGCTAATAAATTATACATTTTTAGAAATAATTCTGTAATAATGAATATTAGGTCCACTGTGTGAATACACATGCACATTCCTAAAGTTGATTTTCCTAGTTGTCTGATGATGAATAGTATACTTTCAATTTCTCGTGATAATGGTAGATACTATACTATGTATATCTTACTCATGAAATTATATTGTTCAGACTGTGTCTTCGAGATTTTACTTGCAATTTTATATGTTTTGCCCAAGATAGCATGCTGTTCTAATGCTTGTTTATTCAGAAGACATTTTTAGTAAAATCTCTAGTATATGCAGGCTTCCTAGGTGTCACAGTGGTAAAGAATCTACCTGCCAATGCAGGAGATGTGGATTTACTTCCTGGGTCAGGAAGATCCCTCTGAGTAGGAAATGGCAACCCCCCTGTAGTATTCTTGTTTGGGAAATCCCATGGAAGAGGTGCCTGGCTAGCTACAGTCCTTGGGGTGGTAAAGAGTTGGCTGTGACTTAGCGACTGAGCGCTGACACACTCTAGTATATTTAACACCGAAGACTAACCCTGCAAGTACTCTGGCTGACACGAATATTGCTCTCATAACGGGATGATGTCCTCTTCCTTCTCTGAGGTACCTATAGGAAAACCTATTTTATTACTCTGTGTGTTTATAAAGTTTGTTTGTGTTTGAAATATTACACGGTATTTGTATTTACTGATAAATGATGCTGTTATTCATGTAGTGATTAACTCATTCATAAATATGTAAATCATTATTTATCATATCCCAGGGACGGGGGAGCCTGGTGGGCTGCCATCTATGGGGTTACAAAGAGCTGGACACGACTGAAGTGACTTAGCAGCAGCAGCATAAGATCCCTCTCTGCATGTAGTGTATAATCAAGAGGAGGTGCCAAAAAATGTAGAATAGAGATCTAGGGTGAAATGAATTTTTTTACCGGGAGGACTTAACTTAGAATATCAGGAAAGACGTCCCTGAGAAAGCTATTTTAAGTTACAAGGAACTTAACAAGTGACTTGAATCTTTCTTGACCCTGTTCCATCCTCATTTTCTGAATGTTCCTGTTTGGTTTCCTTTTCTGGTCTCTTTCTTTCTTCTTAAATTTTATGCACTTATTTATTTATTTTTGGCTGTGCTGGGTCTTCATGGCTGCCGGTGGGCTTTGTCTAGTTGCAGGGGCGACTCTTCTTTGAGGTGCATGGGCCTCTTACTGCGGTGACTCCTGTTGTGGAGCACAGGCTCTGGACACGCTGGCTTCAGTAGTTGTGGCAGCTCATGGGCTTACTTGCCCCGCAGCATGTGGAGTCTTTGACCAAGAATTGAACCCATGTCCCCAGCACTGGCAGACGGCTTCTTAACCATTGGACCACCAGTGAACCACGTTTTTTTCTTTCTTGAAGAAGAATGTTCTAAAGTTCTCTTGCATTGTTTTGTTGTTTAGTCACTAAGTCGTGTCCAACTCTTTGAAACCCCAGGGGCTGTAGCCCTACAGACTCCTCTGTTCATGGGATTTTCCAGGCAAGAATACTAGAGTGGGTTGCCATTTCCTTCTCCAGGGGATCTTCCTGACCCAGGGATCGACTCCCCATCTCCTGCATTGGCAGGCATACCACTGAACCACCTGGGAAATCCCAAAGTTCTCTGTGTGTTTCTATTTTTTTTTTCTATATCATTCATTCTTATAGTTTCAGCTGTTCTGTTTATGTGCTCTGTTTTCCTTTTTATATAATATGCATCTTATTTTTTACATCATCTGTCTTCATTTACTAAACTACAATCTCAGGGTCTTGTGTCTTTCCTTCCACTTCCAACATACAGTCAATATCTCTTATGCACACCTGAAAAAAAATACTTCTAAACTCATCCTATCTTTTTATATATTCAGTTAACATAATTAAAGGCCTATTCTGTGTCTCACACTATTAAGAACTGGGAAGATATAACAAAAGAGATACCAACACTACCCTCACAGAGTTTAGCATAAAGTGAAATTGCTTAGCCATCAGGAACATGCAAATCAAAACCATGATGAGATACCACTTCACACCTAATAGAATTACTATAATAAAGACAACAGATAATAACAAGTATGACCGGAGTGTGGAGAAATTACATTCCTCCTACACTGCTGGTGGTAATGTAAAATGGTGCAACCATTTTCAACTACTTGCAGAAGTCTAGTTCTGCACGTAGTCTAGCAACAGAATAGTTGCCATATAACCTAGCAGTTCTCCTAAGTATATAATCAAAAGAGAATTGAACACAAAATGTGTATGTTAATGTTTATGGCAGTGTTAACATAACAGCCCAAAAGTGGAACCAACACAAAATGTCTATCAGCTGATAAATAGATAAATAAAATGTGGTTGTTTTGTTACTGAAATCAGTGGAATGTTATTTGTCAATAAAAAGAAACTAAGTACTGATACTTGCTACAACATAGATGAATTTTAAAGACATTGAACTATGTAAAAGGCACCACTCAGGAAAGACCACATATTGTAGGTTTCCACTATATGAAATGTTCAGTATAGGTGAATACATAGAGACAGATGGTAGATTAGTGTTTGCCAAAGGCTGAAGGTGTTGAGGGGAAATGGGGAAATGTATGCCCTTTTCCCATATATCTGCTAATAGATATAGCAGTTCTTTTTAGGGTGATAAAAATGTTCTAAAATTAATTGTGGTGATGGTTGCATAACTCTGAATATACCAAAACCTTTCAGTTACACACATGAAATCAGTTTAGTTCAGTTGCTCATTGGTGTCCAACTCTTTGTGACCCCATGGATTGCAGCATGCCAGGCTTCCCTGTCCTTCAGTATCTCCCAGAGTTTGCTCGAACTCATGTTCATTGAGTCAGTGATGCCATCCAACCATCTCATCCTCTGTTGCCGCCTTCTCTCCCTACCCTCAGTCTTTCCCTGCATCATTTCCAATGAGTCGACTCTTCCCATCAGGTTGTCCAAAGTATTAGAGTTTCACCATCAGTCCTTCCAGTGACTGTTTAGGATTGATTTCTTTTAAGATTGACTGGTTTGATCACCTTGCTGTCCAGAGGATTCTCAAGAGTCTTCTCCAACACCACAGTTCAAAAGTATCAATTCATTGGTGCTCAGCCTTCTTTATGGTTCAGCTCACACATCTGTACATGACTACTGGAAAAACCACAGCTTCGATTATATGGACCTTTGTCGGCAAATTAATGTCTCTGCTTTTTAGTATGCTGTCTAGGTTTGTCGTAGCTTTTCTTCCAAGGAGCAAGTGTCTTTTAATTTCATGGTTGCAGTCACTGTCTGCAATGATTTTGGAGCCCAAGAAGATAAAGTCTGTCATTGACAATATAATTTCCCAATTTTGAACTAGTCCATTGTTCTATGTCCGGTTCTAACTGTTGCTTTTTGACCTGAATGTAGATTTCTCAGGAGGCAGGTAAGTGAAGTGAAAGTGAAAGTCGCTCAGTCGTGTCCGACTCTTTGTGACCCCATGGACTATACAGTCCATGGCATTCTGTAGCCCAGAATACTGGAGTGGTTAGCCTTTCCCTTCTCCAGGGGATATTCCCAACCCAGGGATCGAACCCAGGTATCCTGTATAGCAAGCAGATTCTTTACCAGCTGAGCCACAAAGGAGGCAGGTAAGGTGGTCTGGTATTCCCATCTCTTTAGGAATTTTCCATAGTTTGTTGTGATCCACAGAGTCAAAGGCTTTAGTGTAGTCAATGAAGCAGTAGTAGATGTTTTTCTGGAATTCTTTTGCTTTTTCTGTGATCCAGTGGATGTTGGCAATTTGAACTCTGGTTCCACTGCCTTTTCTAAATCCAGCTTGAACATCTGGAAGTTCTCGGTTCACACATTCTTGAAGCCTAGCTTGAAGGGTTTTGAGTGTTACCTTACTAGCATGTGAAATGAGCTTGAAGGGTTTTGAGTATTACCTTACTAGCATGTGAAACAGTTGTGTGGTAGTTTGAACATTCTTTGGCATTGCCCTTCTTTGGGATTGGAATGAAAACTGACCATTTCCAGTCCTGTGGCCACTGCTGAGTTTTCCAAATTTGCTGTCATATTTGAGTGCAGCACTTTAGCGGCAGGATCTTTTAGGATTTGAAATAGCTCAGCTGGAATTCCATCACCTCCACTAACTTTGTTCTTACATTTGAAATGGGTTGTTATATAATGTGTGAATAAATTTAGAATAAGCGGTTTTATTTTTTATGTATTTACCACTACTCACCACTAAAAATTGAGGCTGTAATTCTCTTCTGCCAGTTCCCCAGCCCCAGCCTAGGCTTAGTATTCATCTGATTGTTATTGTCCCTGCCCTAACACAGTTGCAGTGTATTAGATATATGGATAAATATAAGGATATTATGGGACTTCCCTAGTGCCTCAGACGGTAAAGAATCTGCCTACAGTGCAGTGACCTGGTTTCAGTCCTTTAGATGGGAAGATCCCCTGAAGAAGGGAATGGCAGCCCACTCCAGTATTCTTGCCTGGAGAATTCCATGGACAGAGGAACCTGGCAGGCTACACTCCGTGGGGTTACAAAGAATCAGACATGACTGAGCAAATAATGCTTTCACTTTTCACACAAGGAAATTACACATTTAATGAAATTACACATTTATGTCAGTTACATGTAATGATACATAGTGGTTGTAGTACATAGTGGTATGGAAGTTGATGAAGGCACATCTCAGCTTGATTTGGGGAAAGGGAAAACTTCCTGAAGAAAGTTATTTTTTTTTAGCTGTTGAGTGATGAGTAAAAGTTAGCCAGAGTTGTAAGAGAGAAGAGAGTACAGCAAACTATTTCAGAGAGAGGGACTAGTATGTGCAAAGAGCTGGAGGTATGTAGAGCTGTTGCAGGATTTTATCAGGTTAAATGAGAAAATCAGATTTTCTCTTTAAGAAGAGTCACTGTGGCTGCAGCATGGAGGATGCAGCTGAAAAGAGGACAAGACTTGAGGCAGGGAAACTAGTTCAGAAACTTGAGTAGTCTAAGAGAGTTGAACTAGCTTAGTGGCAGTCTAGTTGGAAAATAGTAGATGGACTCGGGACATATTCAAAAATAGAATTGGTAGGAATTGGAAGTGGTTTGACATGAGGGAATAGAAGCAAAGATGGTGTGCACTTGGTTTCCAGTTTGGAAAACTAGGTGAATGGAGTGCTTTTCACAGAGTGTATTCATTCAGTTAATGCTTACTTTGTGCTTACTCTATAGATCAGAGGCAGAGTATATTTGAATGCTATTTGGGGCAGACAGGCAGTAAACAAGAAATTAAAGTCGTGTGAAATACATGCTAAAGGATATGTAGGATATTGAGAGGTGGCTTACTTACAAATAATTCATAAAAATCATTAAGAGGGCTTTTTTGTCTTAGTCTGTTTCCTTCAGTTCAGTCACTCAGTCATGTCCGACTCTTTGCGACCCCATGAATCGCAGCACGCCAGGCCTCCCTGTCCATCACCAACTCCCGGAGTTCACTCAGACTCATGTGCATCAAGTCAGTGATGCCATCCAGCCATCTCATCCTCTGTCGACCCCTTCTCCTCCTGCCCCCAATCCTTCCCAGCATCAGAGTCTTTTCCAATGAGTCAACTCTTCGCATCAGGTGGCCAAAGTACTGGAGTTTCAGCTTCAGCGTCAGTTCTTCCAAAGAACACCCAGGACTGGGCTCCTTCAGAATGGACTGGTTGGAACTCCTTGCAGTCCAAGGGACTCTCAAGAGTCTTCTCCAACACCACAGTTCAAAAGCATCAATTCTTCGCCAGATGTAGCTATTTTCTTAGGTGTATTTGAGTAGCAAACAGAAGTGAATTTACAAAGGCACGGGGAAAACACAGGATAAGGATTCATGGTTAGATTTTTTTTAGGGTTTTGGTGAACTATCCAAAAACGCATGCAGAATGGTGTGTGTCTGTGTGTTCTGTGTGCCTTTCACTTCAGAAGAATTAAGAACTTTAAGGTCAAATTTATTTTTATGATATTGTAGGAGAAGGTGGGAAGGCAATGGCACCCCACTCCAGCACTCTTGCCTGGAAAATCCCATGGATGGAGGAGCCTGGTGGGCCGCAGTCCATGGGGTCGCTAGGAGTCGGACACGACTGAGCGACTTCACTTTCACTTTTCACTTTCATGCACTGGAGAAGGAAATGGCAACTCACTCCAGTGTTCTTGCCTGGAGAATCCCAGGGACGGGGGAGCCTGGTGTGCTGCCGTCTATGGGGTCGCACAGAGTCGGACATGACTGAAGCGACTTAGCAGCAGCAGCAGCAGCAGCAGGAGAAGGTGGAGTGTGTATTTTTAGGGGTATGGGGAGAGCTAGGGCACAGAACTGTTGGAAGGCAATAAAGGAGTGGTAGTAGTAACAATCCAGAAGTCTTTTTTTACCTTAAATAATGCACTGTGAAAATAAGGTCATAGGTTAAAATGAAAGATGAGAGTACTTTTTCTCAAAGCATGTTTGTTTTTGCTAAAATTGCACAGTTAAAAAATCATTTAACACTCTTTGGGAATTCCCTGGCAATCTAGTGGTTTGGACTCCAGACTTCATTGCAGGGCTCATGGATTCGATTCCTGGTTGGGGAACTAAGTAGCTGCAAACCTTGCAGAGTGGCCAGAAAAGAAAAAAATGTCTGAACTTTTTTCAGTTTTTAGATTTACAAAGTTGTGTTTTCTGGAAAAATAAAAGTAAAATACTGTTGTTAAGCAAGAAACTTTTACATTGATATATTTTTTCTTTTTTGCTCAAAATATTTCTAGAGTTCCTATGAGTATTTGTGAATTTTTTTGCGTATTTTACTGTTTTTTTTTTTTTTTTTTAAGTTGCACAGTTAATGAGAAAAGTAGCAGTTCTACAAAAAGATTATATGGTTTATTTTGACCTTGAGCAGGCATCATTGGATTTGTTTTAGCTTAAATGAAATAGGAAATGGTTGTTATATATTAAAGTGAAAGTGAAGTCGCTCAGTCGTGTCCAACTCATAGCTACCCCATGGACTGCAGCCCACCAGGCTCCTCCGTCCATGGGATTTTCCAGGCAAGAGTACTGGAGTGGGATGCCATTGCCTTCTCCAATTATATATTAAACCTCAACTCAAAATTATCATGGCATTTCCCCACACATACACACAGCTTTTTTTTTTTTCCTGGCCATGCCATGAGGCAGTTGGGATCTTAGTTCCCTGACCAAGTAGACCCTGTACCCCCTGCAGTGGGAGCATGGAGTCTTAATTGCTAGACTGCCAGGAAAGTCTCTTTGCCCTTTTTAACTTACCCTTGACATTTAAAGCCAATCTTAGTGATGGAGGAAGATTATGTATATGTTTGTTTTATGTGTGAGATTGACTGATGATATGTAAATTGTTCCCTTTTAAATACACTTAAGGGACAAAAAGTTGCAAGACAGTATGTATGATATGATTCCATTTTGGGGGGAAACATTTGCATAGAAAGTAAATCTGAGGATATTACCCCAGTTTTTAATGGTTATCTCTGAGAGGGAATTATAGATATTTTGGATTATGCCATCTTTGAGTTGTTTACAACAAGTAGAAAAAAAGATGAATCTGGACTGGGGAAAAATGCCTAAACGGCCAGTTCCAGTAATGTATTCAGGATTAAATATAGAGACATTGACATAATGGATATTAGTGTTTTAGTCAAGCCACTCAAGGAAGCTGGTATTGGTGGTTAAGTATTTCCGTATTATGCCAGTCTTTACTCTGAACCTTTTATTTCATAAGGAAAGACTGATTATAATTAGGGTGGTCACCTGGGGAGAGTTATACAAGTAAGAAAATGAATTAGGAGTTTAGTTGGATGCATTTTGAAGCTTTTGGCAAATAGACTACTGAGAAAATAATAAGCAGAATTTCCAAAAAGGCAGATAGTTGGAGTTTTTGGTCTGCTTTAAAACATTAATTTGGCTGTGTTGGGTCTTGGTTGCAGCACAGGGGTCTTGCGTTGCGGCGCACAGACTGCGGTTGTGGCGCTTGTGCTCAGCGGCTATGGCACAACCGTAGTTGCTCCATGACGTATGGGCCTTAGTTCGCCAACAAGAGATTGAAACCCAAGTCCCCTGCTTTGCAAGGTGGATCCTTAACTGCTGGACCCCAGGGAGGTCCCATGGCAGATAGTCTTGAAGAACAAAGACATTTTAAAAGTTAGAAAAGCAAAAAAATAAAAAATAAAAAAAATAAAAGTTAGAAAAGCAATTTTTACATGGTGAGCTTTTTTACCTTGTTTTATATGAATATGAAAACCACTTAATGGTGAATATCTCTTTTAAGAATGAATTGCAAAAATGGCTACAAGTCTCTTAAAAATAGAATCAGGAATGTTGAAGCCCAGAGTTACATGAATTTTATGAAAACTTTTTTGAAGACAGTGAAAAGAGGGCTGTTAGGAGTTGTGAAATGGATCAAAACTAGGAAGAAGGAAATGAAATAACTGGTGGTACAGCATTTAATTTACCGGTGCATTTGTTAAAAATGGTCTACTCTGTCTGGCAGAATTCTAATATCCATTATTAAGTGGATAGTTTTACAAGAGGTTATGTTGATCACTGGATGCCAATTTGAGTTTTCTGAAAACAAGTTTTATGTTGACTTATCTTCACTTCCTTTTTTTGGCAAGGTTAGCAAGTTCAAATGAGGGAAGTTTTGCAAATGTAGCTTGATTTTGCAGTACAGCACTTGGACAGGCTCTTGTTAGATCTTTGTGGTCAACGTGACAGAAATCTGACATGAATATTAGCAGGATTATATGGATTAACTGCTGGATGAACCACTGTATACTCATCACTACTTATCAGCCTACTGATGAATCACTCAGTGTCAATCCAGAGGGAAGACTAAAGTAGTGGTCCTTATGTTCTTGACCCTATCTCATTCAACATTGTAGTATTGGGTTGGCCAAAAAGTTTGAGTTTTTCTGTAAAACACTCAAATGAACTTTTCAGCTAACTCCAAATAGATAAAACTGTAGATGCTGAGAGAGAACTCCAAAAAGTGTGAAATAGTAGGTTTTAAAAAATAAAATGAAAAGATAATGGGTATTAATTTACATTTCTGCATTAAAATATTGATAACTATAGGTTGGTAGAGACCATCTTTGACAAACATGAGAAAAAGGTTGCTTGAAAGTTTAAAAGCAAGCCTACTGTCTGACCAGAGTATAATCATTTTAAAATGTACTAATTCAGTGTAAAGCTAAATTTACACTGAATTAGTACAGATTTTAAAAAATTAGTCCAGATTTAAATTTAGTCCAGATTTAAGATTTAAATCTAAATTTAGTCCAGATTTAAAAAAAAAATCTTGTTTCTTTACCTTGCAAAATCACATCTGTAGAACTGTGTCTAGTCCTACAGTTTTTGATTTGTAGGCTGTTTCAGCATATCTTACCAATGACAGCTTTTTTTTCATTACTCACCAGTTGAATGGCTTTGTATAACAAAATTATTTCTACAGGGGAAAAAAAAAACTGTTTTCCAGTCCTTTTGCTAAAGTTGTTAACAAATTTATATGTAATTATAGACACACACTTGTAATTCTTCATATACCCTAAGATCCCGCCTCCCTAAATCATCAGCTCAACTGTTTTCTTTTGAGTCTCTTGAACAAACAAAGGGAGCAGTTTTCAAAACCACAAATCAATATTTAGCCTTGGTATTAGGAGAGCCACTAGTAGGAAAATGGACCTCCTAGGTAGAGGAGGTCCTAGGTAGAAAGACCTCTTGCACATATTAATTAGAATTCTTTAAGTAGGAAAAGTCCATTAGAATTGGCCTAAGTAAAGTAATTCATTGTAAGATTATAGAGCTATCTTATAGAATCTGGGCTTCTGGAATGAATTAGAGCCAAGTATATGCAACCCAGGAAGTCTTCTATGTTTCTCATCATTGTTTCTAACAAATATTTATTCTTTTTTACAGCAAGCTAAGTTTCTTGTTTTCTCAGTTCAGAAGGAAAAATAAAAGACTACCAACAATTTCAGAGTTTGTATCTGGTCAGGGTATCCAGAGAGACTGATCACCTTCTGAGTTTTAATTCTGGGTTCCCAGGAAAGGGATCAATTGATCCACCTTTTAGGTTACTTATATATCATCTGAGGTCATCAACAGTAGCTGGTGGGGCTGATTCTCTCTGAACAAACATACTTATTCTGTCATTCTGATTAATGCATTATGAGAATATGAGGAAGACAAAGCTAGAATTGAGTTCATAAAGAAGCCAATATCGATTATTTAAAATATACAGTCTATAAAAGTGAAAAAGCATAAAGAATTTTAAATCTTAGATCAGCAGTTCTTAAACCTTTCTGTTTCAAAGCCCTTTTATACTCTTAAAATTTGAACAGACTATACCCCACAGGGTACGTGAAACTGGGGAAATCTCAATTAGGTGGATTATATCAATGTCAGTGTCATGGGTATAATATTACTGTATATAGCTTTCACAGAATTTTATCATTAAGGAAAACTGGGCAAAGTAATAATCTGTTTCTTACAATTTCCTGTGAATCTATAATTATCTCAATAAAATAATAATACTAACTTGTTGCTTACTATTATTTTTTGCCTACTGTTATTTTAATGTAAAAAAATAGGGAAGAACCCAAAGACCTTTTTGTTTATGTTGACTGTCTTCCAATATTTAACAAATTAGAAAGTAAAACTCAAAAATCTTTAAAATATTTATTTGTTTTAAAATAACTCATATGCAAATATAC
Source organism: Bubalus bubalis (assembly GCF_019923935.1). Taxonomy (NCBI): domain Eukaryota; kingdom Metazoa; phylum Chordata; class Mammalia; order Artiodactyla; family Bovidae; genus Bubalus; species Bubalus bubalis. Next base: position 110,535,201 of record NC_059160.1, read on the forward strand.
TGGGTTGTCCAGAAAGTTCGTGAATAACATGTTAATGGAAAATAAGCATTTTGCAAGTCAAAAAATTTAATGAAGTATGGCATTGTTTTACATTTTGCAATTTTTAATGTCTTGCTTAATAGAAGATAAATGGATTCTTGTAACTATTTCTGCATGTTGTATGTTGTGATTTTGGAAGGTTGACTCTTACAAAGATGTTAATTCTAAACCAATCACAGATTCAACACAAACTGAACCAGAATCCCAGTTGTGTGTGTGAGAGAGAAAGAGAGAAAAATGACAGTCTGATGATCAATGAAAAAGGCCAAATATAGCCTGGTTAATCTTTAAAACAGAAAGGTGCAGGGGAAGGGGTGGATTGGGAATTTGGAATTGACATGTACATACTGTTATATTTAAAATAGATAATCAACAAGGACCTACTTGATAGCACAGGGAACTCTCAATACTCTGTAATAACCTAAATGGGAAAAGAATTAAAAAAAAAATAGATACATGTATTATGTATAACTGAATCATTTTGCTGTATACCTGAAACTAATACAACATTGTTAATCAACTTTACTCCAATATAAAATAAAAATTAAAAAAGAACAAAAAAGGTGAAAGGAGTTATTTACTCTGATGGAAAATAAATGGAACTCACTCAGCCTACCCATATGGAAAAAGGGTTGACATCCTAATACCTTAAATCATACACAAAGATCAATTTGAGATAGCTTGTAGATCTAAATGTGAAATATGTAATAATAGATATTGAAGAAGGTAACACATTAAGATGTCTTTATAAACTTGAGGTAGGGAAAATATGTTTAAACTGGACACAAAAATCATTAACCGTAAAAGAAAAGACTGATTAATTGGAGTAGATTACAATGAAGAATTTCAGTCCCTCCAAAGATAACATTAACAGAAATAAGCTTCAGTATGGGAAAATACTTGTCTCACATAGAGTTGACATAGAGCTTCTATTCAGGGATGTGTATGTGTGTGTATATATGTGTGCTTAGTCACTGAGTTGTGTCCGACTTTTTGCGACCCCATGGACTGTAGCCCACCAGGCTCCTCTATCCATGGGAATTCTCCAGGAAGAATACTGGAGTGGGTTGCCATCCGTCCTCCAGGGAATCTTCCCAACTCAGGGATCAAACCCAGGTCTCCCACATTGCAGGCAGATTCTTTACTGTCTAAGCACCGGGGAAGCCTGGTGTATATATGTATTAAACTACAAATCAGTAAGAAAAAATATACAAGCACATCACAAAAGAAAATATTCAAATGGTGATAAACATACAAAAAATTATTCAATATTGTTCATCAGAGAAAGTATATTGTTATATTTTCAATATATATATATATGAAAGTATATGTTAAAGTATATTCAGTATTGTTCATCACAGTAAAGTATTAGTGTATATCCACCAGAATGGCCAAATTTTAAGAATGATAATATTAAATACTGGCAAGGATGTAGAGAAACCAGAATTCTTATATATTGCTGGTATAAGAAGTATATGAGATTTCAAATGAATTCCAATATTTTGAAAAGTTGTCTCTCTTGCTAGGTTAGACATATAAAATACCAGTGGAAGCATTTGCTGTGGGTTAATATACTTTCTGGGCTTCTGAGGCAGTGCAGTGGTAAAGAATCCACCTGCCAATGCAGGAGACGTGGGTTTAATCCCTGGGTTGAAAAGATACCCTGGAATAGGAAATGGCAACTCACTCCATTATTGTTACCTGACAAATCCCATGGACAGAGGAGCCTGGCAGGCTAGTCCATGTCATCACAAAGAGTTGGAGATGACTGAATGACTGAACACAGTATACTTTTTAAAGCTAAAATTTCACAAGAGACTGCTAAGGCTGCTTACTAAACTAATTCATTCCTAAAATTGGTAGAATGTATGTTTATAGAGGGCAGAGATTCTCTTAAACTGATTAGCTGGTGATTGAACTATCAATATTTCATGAATTTAACAATGTTTGTTGAGTGCCTTTTATGTGCCAAGCTTGGAGCTAAGGAATACAGACAAATCTTGGCTCTCATTAGTCAGATAATCACTGTTGAGTATTTTGAAGGAAAAGCATAGAATACTGTATATGTCCAGTATATTTCAATTAAAAATAAGTAATAAAGGGAATAAAAGGATTTGAGAGTTTAGGTGGGGTCTCTGGAAGTGATGGTTGAACTGAGAGCTGGAGGATGAATTGGTATAACTTGGTAGAGTTGGTAAAGGGAGAAGAGGTAGAATCTTAGTGGTAAAATGTTGAGGAATAGGACAAAGGAAACACCATGTAAAAGCCCTTCATAGGAAGGAGGGAGGGAGCACGGCCCAGTGGAGGAATGGAAGAATCCAGCGGAAGTTTGTCCAGAGCACATGAATGAGGAGGCGAATGGTGCCACAGGATGTATGGAGAGGTGGGCAAAGGGCAGATCTAGTAGGACCCAGTGAGTAAAAATCCCTCAGTCATGTCCAGACTCTTTGCGACCCTGTGGACTGTAGGCCACCAGGCTCTTCTGTCCATGGGATTTTCCAGGCAAGAATACTGGAATGGGTTGGCATTTCCTTCTACAGGGGATCTTCCCGACCCAGGGATCAATCCAAATCTCCTGCATTGCGGGCAGACTCTGTACCATCTGAGCCACCAGGGAAGCCCATACATTTCATACTGAGAGCTCTCGAAATGCACTGGAGACTTAATTGCCTTAATGTAATCGGATTTGCATGGGGGAAGAGAGAAGAGGAAGTTCTACCAGCAGACCAATTCCAGAGGCTATTGCAGTAGTTCAGACAAGAGATCTTTTCTCAGATGGCTCTTCAGTTGAACACTGGTATTTTTACAACATGTTTAAAGGCATACAGGGTGGGGGAGGGTATAACAATTCTATGGTTTGTATGTTTGAGATGATTCATAAACACGGGTAAGCTAGAATTTTTCACTGTCTTTAAAATGTGCTGAAGGAGGCGAGTGAGAGAGGAGCTAAACCCAAGTGATGGAAATGCAGTCAGGGTTTTGGGTCTGAAGGAGATTCAGTTTTTAGAAATGGATAATAGTCTGTGAAGAAGGTTGAAAGAATGGATGGTGGCAAGCCTAAAAGTGTATACTTAGTGTATAAAATGGTAAAGAATTTGCAACACTGAAGTTAATGAATTAAAGTCTACTGGAGAATTAATTTCATAGTTATGAAAAATAGCAGCTTGGAAGCCATTTCAGTAGTTCAGCTCAGAGATTAAACTATTCCTTCTAGTCTCCCTGTAATTTTATTTGATACTGTAGGTTTCCTATTTACTGAGAAAGACTTGGGTTTTGGATCAGTATTTTATAATTCTTATCTTCAGAATTCTGTGGTAAAGTTACAAAGTGATTTTTATTAGACATCATAAGAAGTTAGGAATTGATACATTTTTTTCTGCCTTCCCTTTCCAAGTCAGTAATACTAACTTTCTTAGCCATAGCTACATTCTCTGTTTTAATAGAGTTGCATAAACTTAATACTAAATTGAGAAATGCTTAAATAATTTGAACTGATAGTATTCATCTTTTACAGTGACTAACCCATGAAATTGAAGGTTTGTGGGGTTTTTTATTCATATGTTCTATTAATGCATTAACTTTTTTTTTCCTTAGGAGTGAAATTCATAGTGAACAGCATGAAGTATTTTAATTTTATGTAGTTCTTACAAAGATCAGAAAAAAATTTTTTTAAGGACAGAGTAATTAGTGGAGATTATATTTTGAAATATACTTTGAAGATTGATTTTAATTGTTACCATAGTTGTCGCATGCAGTTCTTCTTCAGTTAGGTCTTATTGGCTAATTCACATAGGCCCTTTCCTCACTCCAAATACTCCTGTCTCCTCTCCTTAGTCCCACCCAAATGATAAATATGATTTGTTGTCAATTTACAAAATGATTCCACCCCTTTCTATTTGAAAGCAATATGGCATTAAGTAGAAGCTATAGTTAGGGCATTGAACTTTTAGTTTGTAACAGGTTCTTATAAAAAGCATGAAAATTCATATCTTCCCATCTTTACAAGGACCTATCTCTGGGAATAATAGTAAACCCAAATAATTATGTTTAACTGTGGCTTGTGTAGTAGCTCAGAGAGTAAAGCATCCACCTGCAATGCAGGAGACCCTGGAGAAGGAAATGGCAGTCCACTCCAGTATTCTGGCCTGGAGAATTCTATGGACAGGGGAGCTTGGTGGGCGACATGGGGTTGCAAAGAGTTGGATATGACTGAGCGACTAACACACACAGGTAATATAGACAGTATTTTTAGGCACATGTATTGTCTCAAAATAGTCATATGAAGTAAATATGTTTATTCTTATTTTTGTATTATACCAGTGAAGAAAATGAGATACAGTTGTGACTGCAAGGTCACAACAAAGCTTATGCATTGCACAGCTGGGATTTGAATGTGGGTGGTGGTGGTTTCAGTCACTAAGTTGCATCCAACTCTTTGTGACCCCATGGATGCAGCACTCCAGGCTTCCGTGTCCTTTCACTTATCTTTTGGAGTTTGTTCAAACTCATGTCCATTGAGTTGATGATGCCATTCAACAATCTCATCCTCTGTCGCCCTCTTTGCCTCCAACCCTCAGTCTTTCCAAGCATTAAGGTCTTTTCCAGTGAGTCAGCTCTTCTCATCAGGTGGCCAAAGTATTGGAGGTTCAGCTTCAGCATCAGTCCTTCCAGTGAATATTCAAGGTTGATTTCCTTTACGATTGGTTTGATCTCCTTGCTATCCGAAGGACTCTTGAAGAGTCTTCTTCAGCACCACAACTTGAAAGCATCAGTTCTTCAGCAGTCAGCCTTCTTTATGATCCACCTCTCACATCTGTACATGACTGTTGGAAAAACCATAGGGTGGTTTGACTGAACATTGTTCACAGTGTTACAGTGCCTCTGGGCTACTTGAATCATTACGTTCTACCTCTTTTGGTATCCTAAAGAATACCTGGGGCTAATTATAGGTCAGTAGATAGGCTAGAGCCTGTCTGGTAGATTAGTTATCTCCTAAAGGTGTACCAGTGGGGTATTCCAAGAAGCTCCCTATATACAGACAGGGAACACTGAGGTTTGCTTTTGCAGCTTATATGTGCTACTGTCCTAGAGCTTGGAGAAGGCAATGGCACCCCACTTCAGTACTCTTGCCTGGAAAATCCCATGGACGGAGGAGCCTGGTACGCTGCAGTCTATGGGGTCGCTCAGAGTCGGATACGACTGAGCGACTTCACTTTCACTTTTCACTTTCATGCATTGGAGAAGGAAATGGCAACCCACTCCAGTATTCTTGCCTGGAGAATCCCAGGGACGGGGGAGCCTGGTGGGCTGCCGTCTATCGGGTCGCACAGAGTCGGACACAACTGAAGCGATTTAGCAGCAGCAGCAGCAGTCCTAGAGCTTGCTATTTAGGTACTATTAGACAAGAAATGGTTTTTCCAGTGGTCATATATGGATGTGAGAGTTGGACTGTAAAGAAAGCTGAGCGCTGAAGAATTGATGCTTTTGAACTGTGGTGTTGGAGAAGACTCTTGAGAGTCTCTTGGACTTCAAGGAGATCCAACCAGTCCATTCTGAAGGAGATCAGCCCTGGGATTTCTTTGGAAGGAATGATGCTGAAGCTGGAACTCCAGTACTTTGGCCACCTCATGCGAAGAGTTGACTCATTGGAAAAGTCCCTGATCCTGGGAGGGATTGGGGGCAGGAGGAGAAGGGGACGACAGAGGATGAGATGGCTGGATGGCATCACCGACTCGATGGACGTGAGTCTGAGTGAACTCCGGGAGTTGGTGATGGACAGGGAGGCCTGGCGTGCTGCGATTCATGGGGTTGCAAAGAGTCGGACACGACTGAGCGACTGAACTGAAATGAAACTGAGACAAGAAAATGTAGAACCCTGACTAATAGGGGTGTGGTTAGTTTTTGAATAATCAGTCTTTGGTTCTAAATACTTTACCTGAAATATGTTAACTCCTATAACAACTAAAGTATAACACAAAGCTAACAGGTCAGTCCTGAATATTCATTGAAAGGACTTACGCTGAAGCTGAAACTCCAGTACTTTGGCCACCTGATGCAAAGAACTGACTCATTTGAAAAGAGCCTGATGCTGGGAAAGCTTGAAGGCAGGAGGAGAAGGGGACAACAGAGGATGAGATGGTTGGATGGCATCACTGACAATGGCCATGAGTTTGAGTACACTCCGGGAGTTGGTGATGGATAGGGAGGCCTGGCATACTGCAGTCCATGGGGTCGCAAAGAGTCGGACATAACTGAGTGACTGAACTGAACTGAACAGGTCAGTAGTCTTATATTAGTATTGTATGATTCCATTATGTTCTTTTAGATGTTGTCTTGTCAGAAGACATCATGTAAAAAGCCTTATTAAATGCTTTTGTGTCATTTTCGGTTTACATATATGGGATCATATACCTGCTTTTCTGCTAGCTTCTGCTCTTCTATTAAGTCATTTTTTCCATTACTAAAAGATTGTTTGTTTTCACTGGATAGATAATCTGATTCCAAGTTTAGAACTTCTGCGTTTTATAGGACTGTGTATGACAGAAAGATAAAAAACAAAAAGACTACAAGTAAAGCACTTACTGGTTTCAGTAGAAAGTGCAAATCCATCTGTTTTTTTCTATTATTAATTGTTGTCTGCCTGTTTTGGAATAAAAGTAAAACTAGCACCTGGTTTTCGTATGGCGGTTATCATCGATACTTAAGTACCACAAGCATTGTGCTCTCTGAAGGTTTGAAATAATTAAATGCAATGCTTTGGATCATCATCCTGTTTTAAATAGAATAAATTTTAGGAAAGATTCTACTTTTTACTCTGCAAGACTGTATAAGATTTAACATTGATTAAAGACGTCTTTATATAGGAAAAATGAATTATGAGTTAGTATCCTGACTAAACATTTCCAGTCCCAGAGACCCATTTATATAAAGATATCTTCTATTCTTTTGGAAGTTTATGTCACCAAGCAGTCTGACTGCTTCTTAGGTTAATGGTGGAGATCATTCCATTTAAAATGCCATGAATCCCGATCCCTAATCTGGAAAGATCCCACGTTCCCCAGGGCAAATAAGCCTGTGCACCACAATTATTGAGCCTGTGCTCTGGAGCCTGCAAGCCTCAACTAAGCCAGTGTGCCCCAGAGCCTGTGCTCCGCAACAAGAGAAGCCCCAGCAGCGAGAAACCCACGCACCGCAGCTAGAAAGTAACGCTCACTCTCCGCAACTAGAGAAAGCCTGCTCACAGCAACAGAGACCCAGTGCAGCCAAAACAAATACACAACAAAAGAGTGTTAATAAAAACTTAAATTCTAGAATAATACAGAGGAGAAAAGATGTTGAATTAGATAGAGATTTCCTAGCTACAGTACCAAAAGCACAGTCCATAAGAGAACAAATTGATAAGTTGAGCCTAATGATAATTGAAAACCTTTGTTTTTCAAAAGTCACTGTTAAGAGAGTTAAAAGACAAGCCACAAACCAGGGGAAATTCTTTACAAAGCATGTATCTGATAGAAGCCTTGTTTCCAGAATATTTTTTTTAAACTCTCAAACTTCAAAAATGTGAAACAACCTGATTTTTTTAAGTGGGTAAAAGATTTAAACAGACTCTTTATAGCATATATGTGTGTGTGTGTGTGTATATGTACATATATATGTGAATACCTAAGAAGTATAAAAGATGCTTAATATCATTATTCATTAAGCAAATACAAGTTAAAACCACAGTGATATAGCACTACACACTTTAATGGCTTAAATTCAAAAGACGGACTGTACCAAGTATTGGTGAGGATACAGAGGAACTAGACCTCTCAGACATTGCTGATTGGAATGCGAAATGGTAAAATTGCTTTGGAAAACAGTTTGGTACCTTCTGAAAAAATTAAGGAGCTTCCTTACATCTACCTTTTGATCCAGCTGTTGTCCCCCTAGATATTTATTCAAGGGAAAAGAACTATATCCCTACAAAGACTTGTTCAAGACTGTTCATAGCAGTTTTATTTGTGATAGCCAAGACTGGGAATAATGCAAATGTCCATGCGTGCATACTCCATCGTGTCTGACTCTGTGACCCTATGGACTGTAGCCCGCCAGGCTTCTCTGTCCATTGGATTTTCCCAGCAAGAATACTGGTGTGGGTTGCCATTTCCTCCTCCAGGGGATGTTCCCTACCCAGGGATCGAACCCATATATCTTGTGTCTCCTGCATTGCAGGTGATTCTTTACCACTGAGCCACCAGTGAAGCCCCATCCAAATGTCCATCAACAGGTAAATGGATACAACAATTGTGGTGTATTTATACAATAGAATATACTTATCAGTAAAAAGGAATGAACTATTAATATATAACATGTTGTTGTTCAGTTACTGTCATGTCTTACTCTTTGTGACCCCATGAACTGCAGCACTGCAGGCTTCCCTGTCCTTCACTATCTCCCAGAGTTCGTGAAACTCATGTCCATTGAGTCAGTGATGCCATCCAAGCAACTCATTCCCTGTCGCCCTCTTCTTTTGCCCTCAATCTTTCCTGGCATCAGGGTCTTTTCCAGTGAGTCGGCTCTTCTCATAAGGTGGCCAAAGTATTGGAGCTTCAGCATCAGTCCTTCCAATGAATATTCAGGGTTGATTTCCACTATGATTGACTGGTTTGATCACCTTGCTGTCCAGGGAACTCTCAAGAGTCTTTTCCAGCACCACAGTTCGAAAGCATCAGTTCTTCAGCTCTCAGCCTTCTTTATAGTCCAACTCTTGCATCCATGACTACTGGAAAAACCATAGCTTTGACTTTATGGACCTATGGCAAAGTGATGTCTCTCCTTTTTAATACACTGTCCAGTTTTGTCATAGCTATTCTTAATTTCGTGGCTGCAGTCATGAATGAATCTCATAATAATCGTGCCATTAAGGAACCCAGACTTAAAAATTTTTTTAATTATAGAAGCATGTTGTGTTGTGGAATCTAAAAAGAAATGATACAAATGAACTTACAAAACAGAAACAGACTCACAGACCTTGAGAACAAGCTTACGGTGCTGAGGGGCAAGGTGTGGGGGCGATAATGGGGAAAGGGATAGTTGGGGAGCTTGGGATGGACATGTACATGGTGCTATATTTTAAATGGTGAACCCACAAGGACCTACTGTGTAGCACATGGACCTCTGCTCAATGTTATGTGGCAGCCTCAATGGGAGGGGAGTTTGGGGCAGAATGAATACATGTATGTGTATGGCTGAGTCATTTTGCTGTTTATCTGAAACTTACAATATAGTTTGTTAATTGGCTATTCCCCAATACCAAGTTAAAAGTTTTAAAAGATAAACAAAATGCCATGAACCCTTATAGATCACTGTACCATAGAATATAGCAGTCTTCCAGTTGTTAAAAAAAAAAAAATATTTAGGATGTTTATAATTCTAAGTCTTCATTATTTGTAGCTCACTCATTCATTCATTTGTTCATTCAGCCAGCACGTATTTATTGTGTATTTGCTTTGGCACTCATGTTTTGATAAGCATCTTAAGGTATAAGAACTTTTTCAATGAAAGCGGAATGATTTCTTAAGCATAGATTCTCGGAACTGAATCTTCTGGATCAAAATGAAAGGATGTATTTTTAAACTATTTACTGTAAGCCTGACCAAATTGCTCCCAAAGCGTTGCACCAGTCTGATTGCCCACTTGAAATGGAAGTCTGTTATTTTACTCCAGCCTCACTTGTACTGTACACATTACCAGCCCCTTTCAGTTGAGTGTAGTGGTACAGATAGTTTTTAGCATCTAAATATATTACAGATAAATTATATAAATTTTAAAAATATTTAATGAAATCCTTTTCATAAATATTTTAGTGGGTTTTCAGTAGAAAATGCCTGATTCAAAAATCATCATTAAAAATACACACACAGGAGTTAGGAATGAATCAAAAACTTAAACAGATGTACAAACAAAATATGTTTAATTGGAAACATAGTTATAATACCAAGTAACAAATCGCTAGTCAAATCTATCACTGCAAGTAGAGGGAAGGTATTGATAGCTGGAAAGAACACTGGTACTGTTTTAAGGTTAAGTCTTTCCCATGCCATTTTTTAGCTGTTCTCACATAGTCTCTCTGAGCTTGTATCCCCTTTTGTAAATGTGGGTAATGTAAGTTTGGAAAATTATTTCCCAGAAAGACAAGGAAGATGATTTGGCATACACAGGTACTATGATGCCTCCCCTTCAGGTAAAAGGAAGATAAAAAGAAGAAAAACATTCTAGAGTAGGATATTTGAGCAGTTTTTCTTTATATACCTTCAGCACTCAACTGTTGTTACCATCAGTGGATAATATTAAGCTCTCGTGATACGGTATTTAGATTAGTGGGCTTTTCAATTTTACTTTTTACACAGATATTTACAAAGAAATCTGGAAAATGACCTGTAAAAATTGTTTGATGGCTTTTAAGTATAGCAAGCAGGAATATAATAGCTGTAGTAAAACATGAATAAAATTAGTGAAGAATGGTTATTTTGATAGCATGGCAGCTGGAAGAAAGATTAACCAAGCCATCTGTGAATTGAATTACAGCATAAGGTGTTAAAGTGGATTTTCAGATATGAATTTTTCTATTTTAAGTTTTGGAAATGTTTTTGTATTTGTATTAAAGCTTGTGTGGTCTTGCTAGTCACTTCTAGCGAAGTAAAGATGCTCCCATGTGTCTTGAAGAATTAAATAATAGTTCTTTTCTCATCTTGCTTCCTGGTTTACATCTCTACTACACACTTTTATTTGTCCCTTGTAAGTACCTAGGGCTATTTGCTTTTCAAAAAGCTAGATATGAAGCCAGTTAAGTCTGCTTCTTCAGACCAGTAATGCTGAAGAAGCTGAAGTTGAATGGTACTGTGAAGACCTATAAGATCTTCTAGAACTAATGCCCCAAAAAGATGTCATTTTCATTATAGGGGACTGGAATGCAAAAGTAGGAAGTCAAGAGATACCTGGAGTAACAGGCAAATTTGGCCTTGGAATACAAAATGAAGCGGAGCAAAGGCTAAACAGAGTTTTGCCAAGAGAACACAGTGGTCATAGAAAACACCCTCTTCCAACAACACAAGAAGAATCTACACACGGAGATCACCAGATGTTCAGTACTGAAATCGGATTGATTATATTCTTTGCAGCCAAAGATGGAGAAGCTCTATACAGTCAACAAAAACTAAACCCAGAGCTGACTGTGGCTCAGATCATGAACTCCTTATTACCAAATTCAGACTTAAATTGAAGAAAGTGGGGAAAACCAATAGACCATTCAGGTATGACCTAAATCAGATCCCTTACGATTATACAGTGGAAGTGACAAATAGATTCAAGGAACTAGATCTGATAGAGTGCCTGAAGAACTATGGATGGAGGTTTGTGACATTGTACAGGAGGCAGTCAGTGATCAAGACCATCCCCAAGAAAAAGAAAGGCAAAATGGCTGTCTGAGGAGGTCTTACAAATAGCTGTGAAAAGAAGAGAAGCGAAAAGCAGAGGAGAAAAGGAAAGATATACCCATTTGAATGCAGAGTTCCAAAGAATAGCAAGGAGAGACAAGAAAGCCTCCCTCAGTGATCAAAGAAATAGAGGAAACCAATAGAATGGGAAAGACGAGAGATCTCTTCAAGAAAATTAGAGCTACCAAGGGAACATTTCATGCAAAGATGGGCACAAAAGGATAGAAATGGTATGGACCTAACAGAAGCTGAAGATATTAAGAAGAGGTGGCAAGAATACACAGAAGAACTATACAAAAAAAATCTTCACGACCAACATAACCATGATGGTATGATCACTCACCTAGAGCCAGACATTCTGGCATGCAAAGTCAAGGGGGCGTTAGGAGGAATCACTATGAGCAAAGCTAGTGGAGGTGATAGAATTTCATTTGAGCTATTTCAAATCCTAAAAGATCTTGCTATTAAAGTGCTGCACTCAGTATGCCAGCAAATTGGAAAACTCGGCAGTGGCCACAGGACTGGAAAAGGTCAGTTTTCATTCCAGTCCCAAAGAAGGACAATGTCAAAGAATGTTCTAACTACCATACAGTTCCACTCATCTCACGTGCTAGCAAAGTAATGCTCAAAATTCTCCAAGCTAGGCTTCAACAGTACATGAACTGAGATTTTCCAGATGTTCAAGCTGGATTTAGAAAAGGCAGAGGAACCAGAGATCAATTGCCAACATCCATTGGATCATTGAAAAAGTAAGAGAGAATTCCAGAAAAAACATCATCTTCTGCTTTATTGATTACGCCAGAGCTTTTTCTGTGTAGATCACAACAAACTGGAAAATTCTGAAAGAGATGGGAATACCAGACCACCTGACCTGCCTCTTGAGAAATCTGTATGCAGGTCAAGAAGCAACAGTTAAAACCAGATATGGAACAACAGATTGGTTCCAAATTGGGAAAGAAGTATGTCAAGACTGTATATTGTCACTCTGCTTATTTAACTTCTATGCAGAGTACATCATGCAAGCTGCCAGGCTGGAAGAAGCACAAGCTGGAATCAAGACTGCCAAGAGAAATATCAATAACCTCACATATGCAGATGACACCACCCTTATGGCAGAAAGTGAAGAGGAACTGAAGAGCATCTTGATGAAAATGAAAGAAGAGAGTGAAAAATTCAACATTCAAAAAATGAAGATCTTGGCATCTGGTCCATTGACTTCATGTCAGTTAGATGGGAAAATATCCATTTCTGCTTTATTGACTATTTCTACTTTATTGACTATGCCAGAGCCTTTGATTGTGTGGATCACAATAAACTGTGAAAAATTCTTAAAGAGATGGGAATACCAGACCACCTGACCTGCTTCTTGAGAAATTTGTATGCAGGTCAGGAAGCAACAGTTACAACTGGGTGTGGAATAACAGGCTGGTTCCAAATCAGGAAAGGAGTATGTCAAGGCTGTACATTGTCACCCTGGTTACTTAACTTATATTCAGAGTACATCATGAGAAACCCTGGGCTGGATGAAGCACAAGCTGGAATCAAGATTGCCAGGAAAAAGATCAGTAACCTCAAATATGTAGATGACACCACCCTTATGGCAGAAAGTGAAGAAGGACTAAAGAGTCTCTTGAAAGTGAAAGAGGAGAGTGAAAAAGTTGGCTTAAAGCTCAACATTCAGAAAACTAAGATCATGGCATCTGGTCCCATCACTTCATGGCAAATAGATGGGGAAACAGTGGCTTTATTTTTTGGGGCTCCCAAATCACTGCAGATGGTGACTGCAATCATGAAATTAAAAGACCCTTAGGCCTTGAAAGGAAAGTTATGATCAACCTAGATAGCATATTAAAAAGCAGGGACATTACTTTGCCAACAAAGGTCCGTTTAATCAAGGCTATGGTTTTTCCGTAGTCATGTATGGATGTGAGAGTTGGACTATAAAGAAAGCTGAGCACCAAAGAATTGATGCTTTTGAACTGTGGTGTTGGAGAAGACTCTTGAGAGTCCCTTGGACTGCAAGGAGCTCCAACCAGTCCATTCTGAAGGAGATCAGTCCTGGGTGTTCATTGGAAGGACTGATGGTGAAGCTAAAACTCCAATACTTTGGCCATGTGATGTGAAGAGCTGACTCATTTGAAAAGACTCTGATGCTGGGAAATATAAAGGTGGGGGGAGAAGGGGACGGCGTAGGATGAGATGGTTGGATGGCATCACCTACTGGCATAGAACTGGCATGCTGCGGTCCATGGGGTCACAAAGAGTTGGACAAGACTGAACTGACTGACTGACTTAGGGTGTAATTATTCATTCATTTGTTTGTTTGTTTATCCACCAGTGAAGCCCAAGCATTTATTTTAGTGCCTAGTGAATTCCTAGTAAATAATTATTGAATGATTTAAATTTAAAATTCAGTAGCTACTGTTTGGATTTGAATCCAGTGTTTACTTTGCTTCTTTTTCTCTTTCTCACTTTCTTTTTGACAAATTCATATAGTAAATAAATGTTATTATTACTATCTGCTAATATTTACCTTTGAGGGCACTGCACAAATTGTCCTATGCTCTTTTTTTTGGCAACAACTCCAAAAAGTGAGCAGCGAGTTAAAACAAGCTTTCTTTTTTGCCTCTGCAGGAAAAATGAAAACATAGTCACATGAAAACTCATATGCAGATTTTATAGTGACTTTATTTATAATCAATAAGAACTGGGAACAAATCAAATGCCCTTTAACTGTCATATCAGAATCCAAATGTCTTTTAGTTGTTCTTCAATAACTGTAAGACTTCTCCTGAAGAGGATCAGTTGCTCTAAAGAAAGGTGACACTTATAAGAATTGTAACTAGTGAATTTTTCCTTCAGAGATGACCTCTAGTTTTCTGGTTTATGTGATTAGGTATCTCAGGCAGTCATCTGCCAAGAAGCTTATCCTAACTTGTTCCTGATCTAGAGCCCTCTTGTGTGTCGTCCTTGAACTCTTGCATATTTCTGTAACAGTTCTGTAATTGTTTATTTACTTGAGTGCCTCTTCCACTGAAATATAAGTTCCTGAATTTTGTCTTTATAGACTGAGCACCTAGCATATTACATACTTTTTACTAGAGATTCAGGCAGTGTTTTATGGTATGAAGAATTCTCTTCACAATAACTCATTTCAAAGACTTCATCTTAGGACTTTGAATAGAAGTGGACATTTTGAAATTGCTCTCTGATTTATTTGGTGCATGGACATACAAGTTAAGTAATTAAGATTTTTAGTCCTATACTGTATCATTGATTGTCAGCTTGATTTGGTACCTCTGAGGAGGCTATTCAGGAGCCACCTTCTTTCTCTGAAGTTCAGGGTGTATGCTTCCCTAACTTGTGTACTTAAGTTAAAGAGAATTACCATTCCAGATTATGTGAAGATATACTTTGAAAAATATTTAAAAATCCTAGGCAGAAGCTATTTATAAAAGGATATATTCATAGGTATTAGGATTTAAAGCTGTTAAAGCTGTGACTATAAGAAGCTTTGTAAGTTCCCTGCCATTAAGTTTAAAGGCAAATTTGTGGAAAGATGTATATGTATTTATTCAGCAAATATTTGTGTGCTCATTATCAGGTAGGCACTATTCTAGACACTAAGATACATAGTGAACAAAGCAGAATAAGATTTCTTTGCTTGTGAAGTTTACATGGAGCTTATATTCTATTTCTGTAAGATTTTACATGTATGTATCTAGATATGACACTATTGTAGGAAAAAAAAGCATAATCAATGGTATTAGAGTTGTTAATATTTTAGTACAGGATTGTGATAAAATTGGAGGAAAGTTACCAGTCTTGTATTGTCTGTAGCCTCAATTTCACATATGTGTCTTCTGGATTTTTTTTTTTTTTACTTATTACTTATCCAGAATGGGAAGGACAAATAAAATTTAATAATCAACTAAATTAAACTGATATTTATTGTTCTAGTGTATGCAAATCACTCTGCTATAAACATTGTAAGGGGAAGGAAGCTAAAACAATTTATAACTTCATGAAATGTGTGTAGTCCAATAGGGGCAAGTCAAGTGCACATAATGACTAATGCACAGGATAAAGAAGAAAGGTACAAATGGTTATTTTCAAAAAAGGGGAATGTTACACTAATCAGTGGCTAATGAAAAATTCAAATCATCAAACGTTGGTGAGAATGCAGAGCAATGGAAACTCTCATTATGGGTAGAGATATAAAGTAGTACAGTAGCTTTGGGAAAATGTTCATCAGTTTCTTAGAAAACATACACCTGCCCAGAAGTTCTGTTCCTAGTGTTTGCCCAAGAGAAATGAAAACATATGTTCTGAAAAGACTTGTACCAGAATGTTCATAGCAGGTTTATTCTTAATAGTTGAAAACTGGAAACAGCCTAGGTGTTCGTCAATAGAGGAATGGATACATGATTATATAACAAAACAAGGAAGTAGTCACTCAGCAGTAAACAGGACAAACTACCAATACCTAGTTACATGAATGAATCATAAAATCATTTTGCTTAAAGAAGGCTTTCACATAATAAGGATATACTCTAGGATTCCACTTACATGAAAATTTAAAATAGCTACATCTTACTTGTGGTGGCCGAAAAAAACAGTAGTGGTTGCTTTTGTGCAGGGGGAGTGGGAGTTAACTAGAAAGGGGCATGAAGGAACTGTAGTCACGGTAGGTTCTAAATACGGATAGAGGTTTGGGTTACACAGGTTGATGTGTTAGTTAAAACAGTAAATGTACATTTAAATTCCTTGCATTCCACAGTATGTAAATTTTGCATCGAAAGGAAACTAAACAAATATTAAACAAATGCTTAAGTATTTTGTTGTTTAGTTGCTAAGTCACGTCCGACTCTTTGAGACCCCATGAACTGCAGCATGCCAGGCTTCCCTGTCCTTCACTATCTCTTGGACTTTGCTTAAAATTCATATCCATTGGGTCAGTGATGCCATCCAGCCATCTTACCCTCTGTTGCCCTTCTCCTCCTGCCCTCAATGTTTCCTAGTATCAGGGTCTTTTCCATTGAGTCGACTTTTCCCATCAGGTGGCCAAGTATTGGAGTTTTATTTTACCATCAGTCCTTCCAATGAATATTCAGGATTGAGTTCCTTGAGAATCCACTGGCTTAATATCCTTGCTGTCCAAGGAACTTGCAGGAGTCTTCTCCAGCACCACAGTTCGAGAGCATCAATTCTTTGGCGCTCAATCTTCTTTATGGTTCAACTCTCACATCTGTACATAACTGAGATATTTTAGGGAGGTAATTTACTGATTATCTATACTAATTGCTACAGTTTTACTTTTTTGGTGCTTTTTAAAGTAGCCATATTAATGGATGGATAAAGGGTAGTTAGCTATATGCCCGGAGAAGGCAATGGCACCCAACTCCAGTACTCTTGCCTGGAAAATCCCATGGGCAGAGGAGCCTGGTAGGCTGCAGTCCATGGGGTCACTAAGAGTCAGACACGACTGAGCGACTTCACTTTCACTTTTCACTTTGATGCATTGGAGAAGGAAATGGCAACCCACTCCAGTGTTCTTGCCTGGAGAATCCCAGGGATGGGGGAGCCTGGTGGGCTGCCGTCTATGGGGTCGCACAGAGTCGGACACGACTGAAGTGACTTAGCAGCAGCAGCTATATGCCAAGCTAGTAGTAACATGTTAATAATATATTCTGTCTGATGTATACATAGATAATCACAGTAAGAGACTTTCAACTTTGCTATATATTTGAACATTTTTATAATAAAATGTAAAGGGAAAAAGTGGAATACTATATATGTGGAAGGTAATATAAAGAAATATTTTTGTGTTTTATGTGGTTTTTAGGATGTAGAGGAATGGAAACAAGTTTTGTTGGGGAGTGGATGCAGTCTAGGCAGATACACATTACCACTCAGTGGACATGAGTTTGAGCAAACTCTGGGAGATCGTGAAGGACAGGGAAGCTTGGCGTTCTGCAGTCCAGGGGTTGCAAAGAGTCGGACACGACTTAGCGACTGAATAACAACAACAATTTATAGAAGGAGGGAGCAGCATTAGAAGAAATGCCAGGATGAGAATTGAACTAGTGAGTAGTTCAGTTTGGCTGACGCATAGGGTAAAATTTTGAAATACAAATATATAAAAGTAGAAAGCATTTGTGTAGTAAGTCATTAGGAATTAGTTTAGGAATGATGGGACGTTTCTGCTTCCAAACCAAAGAGAAGGAAGAAGGGGAAATGTGGAGATGAAAGAACTTTTAATGTGGAAAAGGGTGAGATCGTAAAAGATTGTCACTAGCCATTTCCTTTTTCTTCATAGTGTAAGAGTATATATAGCTCTTGGATTGCATTGCACAGCAGTAGAATTTAATATCAGAGATCTTAAGGAGACTGGAGGAGATTTGAAATGGTAAATACAATGATAGGAATTTAGGAAAAAGAGAAGTATGTTATAGTGAACCAAATTAATATGGTTTCATAATTTTTCTAGCATTGCTTGACAGCATCTTTGTAAGATGGAAATGTATGCTGTTACTCAGCCCTGGAGATTGGCAGGAAATTCTGGGGTGGTGAATGAATAATTGAAATAAAACAGGCAAGTACAGCCTATGAATGGTGAACTGGGGAACTGGAAGGAGTCAATAATCAGGAATTCACAGTGAGGACCGAAGAAGAAGAGATTCAATCAGAAGAGAGAGAAGGCTGTACAGTGGGGTACTGTGTTTTTCTCTGGGAGTTTCAGAATTCTAAGATCTCAGAGGTGACACATTTTGAATGTGGTGGCATCATCTTCCATCTAATCACATAAGCCAGAAATGTAGGAGACATTCTTTAGACACTTTTTCTCTTACTATGTCAATAAGAATGTCTAAATTGTGAAGATAATCTAAACTATATGACCGTGGGTAGCTAGGAGAACACAGGTAGATAGAATGACTGTTCTACAACTGAATACTGCTTCTCCCCACTCCAGTACTCTGGCCTGGAAAATCCTATGGCCGGAGGAGCCTGGTGGGCTGCAGTCCATGGGGCTGCAAAGAGTCAGACACGACTGAGCGACTTCATCTTCACTGGTTCTTGGTTTCAGTAGAAGACATTTGCATTTGTGTTGGTGTTGGTGCCAAATATAACAGAGTTAACTGTGAGCAACAAATGAGGAAAGACCAAGATGGGTTTAGTGAAAATGTCATGTTTGCAGTTGGATGGGGAATTGTAATTTCCCAGTCATCACAAACCCCTTTTAGAAACCCAAGAAAAAAGTAGTGAGAAAATTTATAAATTTGTTTAGTTTTATTTATGTACTAAGGCATGTATTAAGGCCTAGGTTTATGCTAGCAGCTATTTAAATGACATAAAAGTAATTTTAGGAAAGATTGTGGGATTTTTTTCCCCCTTTTAGAGAGATATTTTTATATTATTCATATTTGATAAATACTGTCTCTCTGCTAAGTCACTTCAGTCGTATCCAATTCTGTGCGACCCCATAGACGGCAGCCCACCAGGCTTCCCTGTCCCTGGGATTCTTCAGGCAAGAACACTGGAGTGGGTTGCCATTTCCTTCTCCAATGCATGAAAGTAAAAAATGAAAGTGAAGTCGCTTAGTTGTATCCAACTCTTAGCGACCCCATGGACTGCAGCCTACCAGGCTCCTCCATCCATGGGATTTTCCAGGCAAGAGTACTGGAGTGGGGTGCCATTGCCTTCTCCAGATAAATACTATAGTACAGAATAAATTAAGTACTATAGTAGAGAATAAATTAAGTCTCCTTAGCCTGGTTTACAAGGTCAGCTACAGTCTCCCTCTCTTACCTCTACTTAATTCTCCTTAATCACTATCATTCCTTCTTGTTCTTTATAATCCTTTAGCAGTACCAAATGCTCTTTATCTGATATTCTGCTCCCTGATTTTTAAGAAAATAGTTTTAGCCGTCACTCTTTCTTTAAAGACATGCACTCATGGAGCTCTGACTCCTCCCTAGGCTATTCCTATCTTTGGAACTCCTACACAGTAAGGTACTTGCCTTACTTAAACTACTTCCTCTTTGGCTTCCAATTAAAACTATATATTTCATTTGGATCTGTATCAATCATGATTTATCTTTATATGCCCAGCATACTGTACCCAGTAAATGATATATGCTCACTAGTTATTGAAAAAGATCTGAACTGAGTAGTGGTGCTGGTAAAGGGTATTAAAGTCTAGAAGCTGTTTTTGGTCTTCCTAAGCAGCCAGGAAATTAAAAGATGCTTACTCCTTGGAAGGAAAGTTATGACCAACCTAGATAGCATATTCAAAAGCAGAGACATTACTTTGCCAACAAAGGTTCGTCTAGTCAAGGCTATGGTTTTTCCTGTGGTCATGTATGGATGTGAGAGTTGGACTGTGAAGAAGGCTGAGCACCAAAGAATTGATGCTTTTGAACTGTGGTGTTGGAGAAGACTCTTGAGAGTCCCTTGGACTGCAAGGAGATCCAGCTAGTCCATTCTGAAGGAGATCAGCCCTGGGATTTCTTTGGAAGGAATGATGCTAAAGCTGAAACTCCAGTACTTTGGCCACCTCATGCGAAGAGTTGATTCATTGGAAGGGACTCTGATGCTGGGAGGGATTGGGGGCAGGAGGAGAAGGGGACGACAGAGGATGAGATGGCTGGATGGCATCACTGACTCGATGGACCTGAGTCTGAGTGAACTCTGGGAGTTGGTGATGGACAGGGAGGCCTGGCGTGCTGCGATTCATGGGGTCGCTAAGAGTCGGACATGACTGAGCGACTGGTCTGATCTGAAAGATATTTTCTGGAAAAGGAAGTGTGTTGTTATGATAAGACAGAACTTGGGGGGTGTACCTTATTTATATACTCTGTTATTTATATTATTTATATAATCTGTTCTCTTATTAACATGAAATAGCTATCAGAAAAGATTTCATTTGTTATCAGACATGACTGTTCCACTGAGCTTTACATACCATTTCATTTAATGAACTTCTGCTTTCCCTTTTTTCTTGAATTCTTGAAAATTAAAGCACAAAGTAAGTTATCAGGATGTCTTATTATTTTAAAGACATGAGGATGTATGATAGATAATGTAAAAGTAAACTATCGTCTTGGGATCTTTGCTCATTTTCTTAGGGTCACCACTGTTTTTTCCAGGAGCTCTGGCATGATCAGCACTGGCTGTATCCCATGTTTGTTCTTTTTAATCACCCCATATGCAAAGGGCTTCCCTGGTGGCTCTGTGGTAGAGAATCTGCCTACAATGCAGGAGACGCAGGTTCAATCTCTGGGTAGGGAAGAGCCCCTGCGGAAGGGATGGCAACCCACTCCAGTATTCTTGCGTGGGAAGTCCCATAGACAGAGGAGCCTGACGGGCTACAGCCCATGAGGTTGGAAAAAGAGTTGGACACGACTTGGCAACCAAACAGCAAACAGCAGTGCAAAGAAAATTTGGCCAATAACATATATTAGCTTCTCTTTTTTCATCAGATGTCAGTTTTGATATTACTTGAATAGCCTTCTGTATAATTTCTCTAATCATTTTTCTCTTACTGGAAACTTTATGACTTAAATAATAGCTGGAAAATAAGCATGATTCATATAAGTGGAACAGATGTTACAAAACCTACATGCTTAAGCACAAGTACTTTTATTTACTTAGAAGTCCTCACATAGTTTCTACATACTCTTATTTTAGGCTCAGTTTTTTTTTTTTCTTTTTAATGTTTGGCAAATTAAGAGCCACAAATTAAGATGAAGATAGGATACTCTCAGGTGGTTTCAGGAGGTGACAGATGGAAGCAAAATAGAAAGCACAAAGCCTATTAAAAACAAATGATTCCCAGAAAGCACTTTAGGTATCATTTTAGCTGTATATACTATTGACTGGCTAAAAGGACAGTGTTACATAACATCAAGAGCTTAATAGTGGACACCATAATGAGTTAATAGAGAAAAATGAAATTCATTTTTTTGTACATTTTTTAAATGAGAAAGGAATGTGTAACAGACTTTAGAAGGATTTCCATCAAAAGTTGTTTGTTTTTTAAGGAATTTTCTGTGATTTATATATACTTTTTATATATTTTAACTTTGTGGATTTGATCATAATGATTTACAGGAACACTTATGGGATTATCTGTAAGAATATATTTAAATGAAACTAGAAGAAAAAATAACGGTAGAAGAAAAATACTCAACAATAGTTTAGTACCTGTGTTTCATGTATTTAAAGGTTTTGACTGGATTTGACTGTTGCTTAGGCATTTCTGTCCATGGGAATCCCAAAGCCTTATATGGTCAAGACTTAGCTTTTGGACTTTCAGTGAAATGCAAGGCACCACTCCAAAAAAGAAAAAAAAAAAACAAAACCTAGCTGGCCTTCACTTTGTCTTCAGTGCTCTCGTCTTGGCTGCCTTTATTACCACAGTAGCTAAATTACTAGGAACCTTATGTGCACTGGGACTCTGTCTTACACAAAAAAGGAATTCCTTTTGTGGCAGTAGTTTTAGGCTCGAATGCTAATGTTATTTTTAACAAAACATTACATGATATTGGTTATATAATTTGATCTTTCTAAAAAGAAAGTGAAAAGTAGTTTTGGTTTATTTTATCTAACTATAGAGGAGGGAAGGAGATCATATCTGCATGTGAAACAGTTAGGAAGTGCAGGTCTCACTAAAGATGGGTATTAGCGAAGTGAAGTGAAGTGATTAATTACTTGGAGTCTTTCCTGCCTTGGAATTCCTGCTAACTGTTAAGATGAGAAAGGTGTAGCCATTAAAGAGCAACAGTGATAACAGCAGAGCGCTGCTAAAACAAAAACTTTTCTCTTAACTTGGTATGATCTTACTCAGCTCCAGTCATCTTTTTGGTTTGAAGAATGTTACTTTTCTGAGTGATCTGTATCACTTATTTGTACATTTAGCTGCAAAATAGTTTAATACTTTGGATTAATAGATACTAAAATTCTTAGTGACATTTGTCCTGTAGTAAAAACAGAAAGTATTATTCCCCCTAACATAAAAAGATTGCAAAATGTTTTGTAACTTATCTACTGTGGTAAGTCAGATATGACATGGGAAAACTGATTTCTGATATAGTCATCTGTTTTTTGTTTTTTATATAGTCATCTGTGGGCTTCCCTGCTGTCTCAGTGGTAAAGAATCTGCCTGCAATGCAGGAGACCTGGGTTCGATCCCTGAGTCAGGGAGATCCACTGGAGAAGGGAATGGCTACCCACTCCCATATTCTTGCCTGGGAAACCGCATGGACAGAGGAGCCTGGCAGGCTACAGTCTGTGGGGTCGCAAAGAGTAGGACACGACTGAGTGACTAACACTTTTCCTTTCTTTTTTCATAGTCATCTGTAGCAAAGAATGAGCAATGTATTTTTGAGTACTATCACTGAAGCTAAATCATACTCTGCTGCTAAGTCACTTCAGTTGTGTCCGACTCTGTGCGACCCCATAGATGGCAGCCCACCAGGCTCCCCCGTCCCTGGGATTCTCCAGGCAAGAACACTGGAGTGGGTTGCCATTTCCTTCTCAAATGCATCAAAGTGAAAAGTG
This sequence comes from Bubalus bubalis, assembly GCF_019923935.1. Classification (NCBI taxonomy): domain Eukaryota; kingdom Metazoa; phylum Chordata; class Mammalia; order Artiodactyla; family Bovidae; genus Bubalus; species Bubalus bubalis. The sequence goes on from NC_059160.1 coordinate 110,558,279, forward strand.
AAAGTGAAGTCGCTCAGTCATGTCCGACTCTTAGCGACCCCATGGACTTCAGCGTACCAGGCTCCTCCATCCATGGGATTTTCCAGGCAAGAGTACTGGAGTGGGGTGCCATCGCCTTCTCCAAAATCATACTCAGTTTCCTGCATTTAACGTTTGACAATGCCTAAGTAGTCTAGATACTATCCTGTGAATACAAAATAGGGTCCTTCCTTTTAAGAGCTCACAGTAGTGAAAGCAGTGAGAGGAAAATGAATGCAGAGGAGAATGGGTAGATAATTATAACACAATGTTTTAAGCATATTAGGACAGGTGTGTTCAGAGTGCTACAGAAAATGGAAGAAGGGAATAATTTAACTCTGTCTACATGAACATAGGTTGGAAAAGTCAGAAATAAAGGATTAAAGTGGCTAAAAGAAGACTAAATTGAGGAGAAATCTATAAGGGTTTCATTGGTAGTTCCACTGGTAAAGAATCCGTCTGCAATGCAGGAGACTTCTGGTTCGATTCCTGAGTTGGGAAGATCCCTTGCAGAGGGGATAGGCTACCCACTCCAGTATTCATGGGCTTTCCTGCTGGCTCAGACAGTAAAGAATCTGTTTACAATGCAGGAGACCTGGGTTCAATCCCTGGATTGGAAAGATCCCCTAGAGGAGGGAATGGCAACCCACTCCAGTATGCTTGCCTAGAGAATCCGCATGGAAAGAAGAGCCTGATAGGCTACAGTCCACGGGGGTCTCAGAGTAGGACACGACTGAGCAGCTAAGCACAGCACAGCACACTATAAGGCCTAGCAGTGCCTCAGCCATTACTCATGGGTTCCTTTTGTCTTCTTCATGAGAAATCTCAAGCTGCTATAGTTAATTCTTAAGACCTGAAAGAATTGAATTTTTATCAGGTTACTTTTCTTGGTAACTGGGCTTAACCCCTTCTTCCCGTGAACCTGCCTTTTTGTGATGAAGCAAGAGAGTGTGCTTTGTTAGGGTTTTTAGCACTAGGTTTTGTTTTATCTAAAGACCCTTTAGCAGAATTTTGTAGCTTCTGTCTTTGTGACGGAGATGCCTATGTGTGTCCTAGTCTTTTAGGTAGCTGGAAAAGCTTCAGAAGGTAAAAATCTCATTTGTAATGTGTTGTGAGCCAAGTTAATTATTGATTGTCTAGTTTAGATAAACAAAAACAACCAAAAACCTTCCAGAAATTTCTTGATTCCATGCAGTTATTGGTGCACAAAATCTGCATATAAAATTTTTTTCTTAAAGGTGAAAAGTAGTTTAAAATTGTGGATTTATTCATTATGGAATATCTGTGAGAGACTTGGAATTCACAGTGCAGTGGTACACTTATTTATTATGTTACAGATACATTGTATGTATGGTACAGTGGTTCCCAGACTAGATTGTCTGCCTTAACTTGAACATAAAAATAGATTTTGGCGATAAAAATAGATGTCAGTGGGAAAAAAGAGATTTGCTGACAAGTTCTGCTGTAAAAAAATCTGTTTAATCCATTGTTTCCTAAATTTAACCGTTTTTAAGAACACTTTTACTAAAGACCATTTATTAACCATTTCATGTTAGTAGTTTCATGGAAATTGTTTGGGAAATACTACAGTAAATTTTTGTGATGAATTGCTTTCAGAAGGGCTGTGTAGTGACAGTTGTTTCAGAAGGCAAATTGAAAATTTAGGTGCTTTTATTTCTGCCTTTTTACTTTCTCTTTTGACTAGCACATGTAAAGGAATGTCAAAACTCTATAATCTGTAAACGTAAAATACTAACGTATTTTTGCAACAGTTTTGGGTAAGTGATCAAATGAATTAACTATACAATGGAAAATTCAGTTCCCTGATAGCTCAGTTGGTAAAGAATCTCCCTGCAATTCATGAGACTCTGGTTTGATTCCTGGGTCAGGAAGACCTACTGTAGCACGGTACAGTACCCCACCCCAGGCTTCCTTTGTGGCTCAGCTGGTAAAGAATCTGCCTACAGTGCAGGACACCTGGGTTCAATCCCTGGTTTGGGAAGATCTCCTGGAGAAGGGAAAGGCTACTCAGTCCAGTATTCTGGCCTGGAGAATTTCATGGACTGTAGAGTCCTTGGGGTCGCAAAGAGTCGGACACGACTGAGTGACTTTACTTTCACTCAGTCATGTCTGACTCTTTGTGATAACCATGGACTGCAGCACACCAGGCTTCCCTGTGCAACTCCCAGAGCTTACTCAAAATCATGTCCATTGAGGTGGTGATACCATCCAACCATCTCATTCTCTGTCATCCCCTTCTCCTCCTGCCTTCAATGTTTCCCATCATCAGGGTCTTTTCAAATCAGTTCTTCACATCAGGTGGCCACAGTATTAGAGCTTCGGCATCTGTCCTTCTATGAATATTCACAACTGATTTTCTTTAGGATTGACTGATTTGATCTTGCAGTCCAAGGAACTCTCAAGAGTCTTCTCCAACACCACAGATCAAAAGCATCAATTCTTCGGCACTCAGCCTTCTTTACAGTCCAACTCTCACATCTGTACATGACTACTGGAAAAACTATAGCTTTGACTAGACAGACCTTTGTTGGCAAAGTAATGTCTCTGCTTTTTAATATGCTGTCAAGGTTGGTTACAGCTTTTCTTCCAAAGAGTAAGTGCCTTTTCATGGCTGCAGTCGCCATCTGCAGTGATTTTTGGAACCCCCAAAATGAAGTCTGTCACTGTTTCCACTGTTTCCCCATCTATTTGCCATGCAGTGATGGGACCAAATGCCATGATCTTAGTTTTCTGAATGTTGACTTTTAAGCCAACTTTTTCGCTCTCCTCTTTCACTTTCATCAAGAGGCTCTTTAGTTCTTCTTCACTTTCTACCATAAGGGTGGTGTCATCTGCATATCTGAGGTTATTGCTATTTCTCCTGGCAGTTTTGCTTGCAGCTTGTGCTTCATCCAGCCCAGCGTTTCACATGATGTACTCTCCATATAAGTTAAATAAGCAGGGTGACAATATACAGCCTTGATGCTCCTTTCCCGATTTGGAACCAGTCTGTTGTTGAACCAGTCCGATTCTAACCGTTGCTTTTTGACCTGCATACAGTTTCTCAAGAGGCAGGTCAGGTGGTCCGGTATTCCCATCTCTTTAAGAATTTTTCACAGTTTATTGTGATCCACAGAATCAGAGGCTTTGGCATAGTCAATAAAGCAGAAGCAGATGGTTTCTGGAACTCCCTTGCATTCTCAGTGATCCACCAGATGTTGGCAATTTGATCTCGGGTTCCTCTGCCTTTTCAAAATCCAGCTTGAACATCTGGAAGTTCACAGTTCACATACTGTTGAAGCCTGGGTTGGAGGATTTTGAGCACTTTTCTAACGTGTGAGATGAGTGCATTTGTGCAGTAGTTTGAACATTCTTTGGTATTGCCTTTCTTTGGAATTAGAATGAAAACTGACATTTTCCAGTCCTGTGGCCACTGCCGAGTTTTCCAAATATGCTGGCATATTGAGTGCAGCACTGTTAAAGCAGCATCTTTTAGGATTTGAAATAGTTCAACTGGAATTCCATCACCTCCACTAGCTTTGTTCATAGTGATAATTCATAAGGCACATGTGACTTCGCATTCCAGAATGTCTGGCTGTAGGTGAGTGATCACACCATGATGGTTATCTGAGTCCTGAAGACGTTTTTTCTATAGTTCTTCTGTGTATTCTTGCCACCTCTTCTTAGTATCTTCTGCTTCTGTTAGGTCCATACCATTTCTGTCCTTTATTGTGCCCATCTCAGTATGAAATGTTCCCTTGGTATCTCTGATTTTCTTGAAGTGATCTCTAGTCTTTCCCATTCTATTGGTTTCCTTTATTTCTTTTCATTGATCACTGAGGAAAGCTTGCTTATCTCTCCTTGCTATTCTTTGGAATTCCGCATTCAAATGGGTATATTTTTCTTTTTCTCCTTGCCTTTCACTTCTCTTCTTTTCTCAGCTATTTGTAAGCCCTCTTCAGACAACCAGTTTGCCTTTTTGCATTTCTTTTTCTTGAGAACGGTCTTGGTCACTGCCTCCTGTACAATGTTACTAACCTCCATCCACATTTCTTCAGGCACTCTATCAGATCCAGTCCCTTGAATCTGTTTGTCACTTCCAGTGTATAATTGTAAGGGATTTGATTTATGTCATACCTGAATGGTCTAGGTAACCTGATGAACTGTGGACAGAGGTTTGTGACATTGTACAGGAGACAGGGATCGAGACCATCCCCATGGAAAAGAAATGCAAAAAAGCAAAATGGCTGTCTGAGGAGGCCTTACAAATAGCTGTGAGAAGAAGAGAAACGAAAAGCAAAGGAGAAAAGCAAAGATATAAGCATGTGAATACAGAGTTCCGAAGAATAGCAAGGAGAGATAAGAAAGCCTTCCTCAGTGATCAATGCAAAGAAATAGAGGAAAACAACAGAATGGGAAAGACTACAGATCTCTTCAAGAAAATTAGAGATACCAAGGGAACATTTCATGCAAAGATGGGCTCGATAAAGGACAGAAATAGTATGGACCTAACAGAAGCAGAAGATATTAAGAAGAGGTGGCAAGAACACACAGAAGAACTGTACAAAAAGATCTTCATGACCCAAATAATGATGATGGTGTGATCACTCACCTAGAGCCAGACATCCTGGAATGTGAAGTCAAGTGGGCCTTAGAAAGCATCACTATGAACAAAGCTAGTGAGGTGATGGATTCCAGTTGAGCTATTTCAAATCCTGAAAGATGATCCTGTGAAAGTGCTGCACTCAATATGCCAGCAAATTTGGAAAATTCATCAGTGGCCACAGGACTGCAAAAGGTCAGTTTTCATTCCAATCCCAAAGAAAGGCAATGCCAAAGAATGCTCGAACTACTGCACAATTGCACTCATCTCACACGCTAGTAAAGTAATGCTTAAAATTCTCCAAGCCAGGCTTCAGCAATACGTGAACCATAAACTTCCAGATGTTCAAGCTGGTTTTAGAAAAGGCAGAGGAACCAGAGATCAAATTGCCAACGTCTGCTGGATCATTGAAAAAGCAAGAGAGTTCCAGAAAAACATCTATTTCTGCTTTATTGACTATGCCAAAGCCTTTGACTGTGTGGATCACAATAAACTGTGGAAAATTCTGAAACAGATGGGAATACCAGACCACCTGACCTGCCTCTTGAGAAACCTATATGCAGGTCAGGAAGCAACAGTTAGAACTGGACATGGAACAACAGACTGGTTCCAAATAGGAAAAGGAGTATGTCAAGGCTGTGTATTGCCACCCTGTTTATTTAACTTATATGCAGAGTACATCATGAGAAACGCTGGGTTGGAAGAAGCACAAGCTGGAATCAAGATTGCCAGGAGAAATAACAATAACCTCAGATATGCAGATGACACCACCCTTATGGCAGAAAGTGAAGAGGAAGTAAAAGCCTCTTGATGAAAGTGAAAGAGGAGAGTGAAAAAGTTGGCTTAAAGTTCAACATTCAGAAAACGAAGATCATGGCATCTGGTCCCATCACTTCATGGGAAATAGATGGGGAAGCAGTGGAAACAGTGTCAGACTTTATTTTGGGGGGCTCTAAAATCACTGCAGATGGTGATTGCACCCATGAAATTAAAAGACTCCTTGGAAGGAAAGTTATGACCAACCTAGAGAGCATATTCAAAAGCAGAGACATTACTTTGCCAACAAAGGTCCATCTAGTCAAGGCTATGGTTTTTCCAGTAGTCACATATGGATGTGAGAGTTGGACTATAAAGAAAGCTGAGCTCCAAAGAATTGATGCTTTTGAACTGTGGTGTTGGAGAAGACTCTTGAGAGTCCCTTGGACTGCAAGGAGATCCAACCAGTCCATCCTAAAGGAGATCAGTCCTGGGTGTTCACTGGAAGGAGTGATGCTGAAGTTGAAACTCCAATACTTTGGCCACCTCATGCGAAGAGTTGACTCATTGGAAAAGACCCTGATGGGAGGGATTGGGGTCAGGAGGAGAAGGCGATGACAGAGGATGAGATGGCTGGATCGCATCACCAACTCGATTCACATGAGTTTGGGGAACTCTGGAAGTTGTTGATGGACAGGGAGGCCTGGCGTGCTGCGATTCATGGGGTTGCAAAGAGTCGGACACAACTGAGGAACTGAACTGAACTGAATGGTCTAGTGGTTTTCTTTACTTTGTCCAATTTAAGTCTGAATTTGGCAATAAGGAATTCATGGTCTGAGCTACAGTCAGCTCCCAGTCTTGTTTTTGCTGTCTATATAGAGTTTCTCCATCTTTGCTGCAAAGAATATAATCAGTCTGATTTCAGTGTTGAGCATCTGGTGATGTCCATGTGTAGAGTCTTCTCTTGTGTTGTTTGAAGAGGGTGTTTGCTATGACCAGTTCGTTCTCTTGTCTAAACTCTGTTAGCCTTTGTCCTGCTTCATTTTGTACTCCCAAGGCCACATTTGCCTTACTCAGGTTCTTAACTTCCTACTTTTACATTCCAGTAACCTGCTATGAAAAGGGCATCTTTTTTGGGTGTTAGTTCCTGAAGATCTTGTAGGTCTTCATAGAACCATTCAACTTCAGGTTCAACTGGTCAATGGAAAATTACACGTATTATTTTCCCTCAATGAAAAGGAATGTGTAAAAGCTGATTTTTTTTCCTTCTTGCTATTCATATGCCCTCCCTCATCAAAAATAAATATTGAAGGGGTATCAGGCATGAGTACTGGTACATTATCAGGTGATTGTTATTTTTCTGAAGTTTTAATTTCAGATTGTTTTGCAAATTCAAGAAATAGAGGGTGGTCCAGTGTGATTAGATCTTTGAATTTGTGGAAATAAAGTGAGAGCCTAAATTTAAATAATAGTTTACAAGCTGATCACATTTAAGAGGAGTTCAAATATAGGAGAAAAGACAGATTAGAGATTAAGTAGACAAAGGAGCATGCTGTTTGGATACACACAAACTGAAGCAATGAAAATGGATAAAAATGCTTTCTACAGTCATAAAAAGTCCAGCCATGTAACTGTTGTTTATCACTGCATCACAGATTACCCCTAAACTTGAAATTCCAAACATTTATTAGCAAATTTTCTAGGGTTAAAAAATTTGGATGTACTTTGACTTCACACTACTGACTGGGATCATGTCATCTGAAGGCTTAATTTGGGGTGGGGTGGGAGAGTGACCCACTTCAAAGCCCATTATTGGGAGATCTTGCTTCTTTGCCACATGGGCCTCTTAATGAGATTGCTTCTTAACACTGCAATTAAATTTTCCCTAGTTTTAAGCAGTTTGGCAGAGGGCAAGAGAGAGTTCATGCCAAGATGGAAGCTACAGTCTTTTAATAACCTAACTTAAAAGTGACATCCCATTACTTCTACTACATTCCGTTTGTTAGAAACAAGTCACTCAGTCCAGTCCACACTCAAGGGGAGGAGTTTGCACACGGATGTGATTTACCATGAGGCAGGAATCAGTACCATCTTGGAGCTCTTTTGTTTATGAAAAGGATGTGAAAATACTATTCCAAGGCTTGACTGTCTTCCCCCTGCTTTTTTACACCCATTTATGTCCTATAACAACTAATTTGCCTTTCTCTTTCCAAACTTCTCCCCTTTTACTTAGTTTGATTTTTCTAATATATCAAAAATTTTTTTTTAAATTTAACATCAGTTCTTGAGGTTTTAAGAAAGGTATACTGAGATAATCCATGTCTAGTAGAATGAGTAGAATTTTAGATTAGAGAGGTTATTGTTTTGTAATTTTTACCTTATATATATGTTTGTTTCTGATTAGACTGAATTTATTACAGGAAGAGGTTGGCTGCTTTTAACTTTGGACTTGGAAATGTGCTGTATGCCCCCCTCCCCCCAAAACAGTAATAATGGATGTTGATTATCCGTAAGTAATTATCATTCATTTAGGGAGCTTTATTTTAAAATCTCTATGCGAATCCTGTGACATACTTTAAATTAAAAGGATATATTACATATACTGTTTTAATTAAAAAGTATAAAATTGAGTTTTGCTTTAATTTTTGTCAAAAGAAAAAACCTGAGTACTGAAGTAATGGTTAAATTTTAGATACATTTTCTTTGTAATTATAAAGTATTTGGCTATGAATAATACATTGCAGTAGGATTTTTTTGAACCATATTCCAGTTTTAGAAAGATTGTACTTATCTTTAGGAAAGGTTCGGAATTTGGCACTCATCCATTTTTGCTCTTCTTTCCCTGGTCTTGTTTTGTTAGTTGTATTAATATTTCTACCTGGTTGGAATTTATAATAGTTGTGTTATTTTTGATTCACTTTTAAGAGTTTTAACCATTCTTTCTTGATTTCTGAATTTATTTTAATTGGTTGGATTTATTGTTAAACAGCGTTTATTGTCTTTTTGATCTCTTTTTTTTTTCCCCCAATGTGTTGGTAGCATCAAAATATGGGGCATTTCCTTTATTTTATCAAGTTGCATTTTCTTTCACACTGCTCTCTCTACCTGGATTTTTGCATACTTGCATACCTGTGTAGTTTTTTTTTTTAAGTTTTTATTTTTTCTTCCCTTTTATTTGGTCTCCCCCTTTCTTAAATACTCATAGCTCTGCAGGTTTGATACAGTCTTTTCTGATTACATTTTACATATGCTATTTGGTGCCTTGTTTATTTCTCTAGCTTCAGTTACCATGGATATCTGTGGTTCTTAATATAGTGTGTTTTTACCATTAGATGGGGAACCAGTTTAAAGTGGAAATTCCTGAGCACCATTCTCAGAGATTCTGATTTCTCCTCTCTTTCTCCTAAATCTAGGTTCAGTACTCTAGTTAAGTCCATAGCATTTATCCTACCTATTGTTATTGTTTGTTTAGTTATCTTTCTTGCCTGCTGGACTTTATAAGCTCAGCAAATGCAGAAATCTGGTTTATATCCTTCCCCAGTGTATTCCTAACTGCTGGAATGGTGTCTGGCTATAGTGGGCACTTAATAAATATTTATTAAATTGAAGATTCCGTGCTATTTATTGGCCATATATTTTGCTGAGCACTGAAGAAAGCCATCAGTTAACAGTTAGATAGCTAACTATGTAAATTCTTTGTTTTGTTTGGAAAGCCATAAGAATTTTACAGCCTTACTGTAGAGATTTTGGAAATTAGCTCAATAACTTTGACTTCTGATGATTAACATTTGACATATAGAGGTATATTGCAGGGAAATGGCAGTTTCGGTTCCAGGCCACTGCAGTAAAATGAATATACAAAGATAGCAAGTCACATGAATTCTTGGGCTTCGTAGTGCATATCATGGTTGTGTTTACACTGTAGTGTAGTCTGTTAACTGTGGAAGAGCATTGTGTCTTTAAGAAATTGTATATACCTTAATTAAAAAATAAATTTATTGCTCAAAAATGCTAACTGTCGTGAGCCTTCAGTGGGTCATAGTATTTTTGCAACATTAACATCAAAAATAACTAATTATAGACTATCAGAACAAATAATAATGGGAAAATTGTAAATATTGGAAGAACTACTGGTGCGTGACACGGAGACACAGAGTGAGAAAGGCAGCACTGACAGACTTGCCTGACAGGAGCCGCAGGCCTTCAGTGTGTTAAAAATACATGTGGCATCTGCAGTGGGAAAAAATTCAGTGTCTTTGAAGCACAATAGAACAAGGTATGTCTGTGTTCTTCCAGAGTCTTGAATATCAATTGCAAGAGTTGAATCATACTATACATACTCCTTTGTAACCTATTGTTGCTGTTAATTTAATTGAATAAAATAGTATGTAAGAGCTTTTATTACTTCCCCTGAAACTATTTTCTTACTGGTATATATCCATTAATTAAACACCTTTAGGTCAGTGTGTGATCATGTCTGATAAAGGTATTCAACAAAGAAAACAGGTACTTGTAGTGGTGTTTTATCTCCAGCACTCAGACAGTAATGAAACCTAGCAAAAGATTTTCTATAAAAAGTTTTCTTTAACTCATCTCTGCTCACATGCTGACTTTTCCTTTATTAATGCTGTGCTGCTTTTAAATTGCTTACTGTTTTCCTTTATCTGCTTATCTTACTTTCCTAAGTATATTACAGATATCCTGAGAACAGTACTCCATGATTGTTTTAGTCCGTTAAGAAAAATTTATTAAGTAGCACTGTTACTTAAGTATTGTGGGGTATATAAGACAATTTTTGTTTTTAAAGCATAATAATCCAGTTGTGAGAATACATGGAAAGTAATAAAGGCAGCATGTCTCATATAGTACTTAGTACAGTTTTATGTACGTGTACACACAGTAGTTCATAGATACCTTCTCATTCAGGAGAGATTAGCATTTTATTTTGATTCAGTCTACGTGTATTATGTACTTGCTATATGACAGGCAGTGTGCGTAAAGGAATCGAAAAGAATATACTCTCTGGTGCTGGTCTTTGTATCCATCAAAATGAATGGCTCAATGCTTTATGTGTAGTAGGCAGTCAGTGAAAGTTATGTGTCAAAGAATAATCCCAAACTTTAACATTTTATATTCTTTCTTCCCTTGTGGCACTAGTGGTAAAGAACTCACCTGCCTATGCAGGAGACATAAGAGACGTGGGTTCACTCCCTGGGTTGGGAAAATCCCCTGGAGAAGGGCATGGCAACCCACTCCAGTATTCTTGCCTGAAGAATCCCATGAACAGAAGAGCCTGGTGGGTTACAGTCCATAGGGTCCACAAAGAGTCTGGACATGACTGAAGTGATTTAGCACAGCATAGACAAGGATTCTAAACTCTAGAAGTAATGTTCTTCCCTTATTAAGTCCTCTAATGAAAGTCTTTGGCATCTAAAGATCTAAGTTTAACTTAGTACTTTATAGATCTTTATCAATAAAGGAAATAACACCTATGGAATAAGAGTACGTACAGGGTGTGTTTCAATCTTTGAATAAGTATGGTTCCAAGTTTTGGCATTCTCATTCAGATACTTAGTGTAATACTTGTTGGGTGAAGTATGAATGAATGTTTAAGCAGTGCTTGGATTATAGTCAGCCCTCCTCTACATCCAAAGATTCAACCAACCAGGGTTGAAAATAGTTCACAGAAAAATTCCACAAAGTTCCAAAAAATTGAAAGTTGAAATTGCCGCAAGCTTTCAACTATTTATGTAGCATTTACATTGTATTTACAACCATTTACATTGTATTAGGTATTTTAAGTAGCCTAGAGATGATTTAAAGTATACAGGAGGATGTGCACAGGTTATAATCAAATACTACCCTGATTTTATATTAGGGACTTGAGCATCTGCAGATTTTGGTACCTGCAGAGGGTTCTGGAACCAGTTGCCCACAAATACCAGTTGGGTGACTATACTTTTGCCCTAGAAAAATTTTTGTCTTGTGGGAGGAGAGGTCTCAAAAAAAATTGTTCATTTTTGTTATAGTCCCTTTGCCTTGTCCAGATCATTGAATCCACAAATATAAATTGGATCTTCTCCTTGTCAGGCATTGTGTCTCCTATGGATATTGTATATACATAAGTCTGAATTTTTCTTAATTCAAATAAAAATTTCCCATGGTTTAGCCATTGTGTCTAATCTGTTTTGAATTTATTTTTTCATTTTATAATTTGAATGTTATTTATGATTAGACTAGGCCTTTACTTTTACACCTATATCCTATCTGCTTATATAATAAGAAAGGCCAAAAAAAAAGTCATTTAACTAAAATGCAGTGCTGAACTTACTTTCATAATTAAATATAATAATTGAACTTCCCCAGTGTTCACTGCAGCAATAGTTACAGTAGCCAGGACATGGAAGCGACTTAGATGCTCATTGACGGATGGGTAAAGAGGATGTGCTACATATATACAATGGAAAATTACTCAGCCATGAAGAGGAATGAATTTGAGTCAGTTGTAGTGAGGTAGATGAACTACAGAGTGAAGTGAGAAAGAGAAAAACAAGTATTGTTTATTAATGCATATACACGGAGTCTAGAAAAATGGTACTGATGGACCTAGTAGAGAATGGACTGGGGAAGATGGGGGTGAGAAAATAGCACTGACATGCAGATACTATCATGTGTAAATAGTGGGAAGTTGCTGTATAACATACGGAGCCCAGCCTAGCACTCTGTGATGACCTTGAAGAGTGGGATGGTGAGGGGAGGGAGACTCAAGAGGAGGGGATATATCTGTGACTGGTGTTGTATGGCAGAAACCAACACAACATTGTAAAGCAATTTTCTACCAATTAAAAAAAGTAAAGAATTAATCTTATTAGTTAAAAAATATATAATAGGTGATCTCCTAAGATTGTATATGCTCATTTATTTGTCAGTCTCAATGCAAGACCAAGGTATTTATTTTTTATTGTTAAGGGAGTGCTGCTTGGAGCTCTTCATTGTTTTTCTTGTATAAACTACATCTGTAATTCCTCCTTTGATATGTCCAAATTCATTTCCTTTAAAATAGAACAAAAGTTTGTTTGGGTGTCTCCAATTTACTTCCTCTTTATGAACACTCACTGATTTCTATATCACCCTGAATGCTTAGGCCTTGGACTATTTCCTGGTATATCTACAAATTTCTGCTCCCACAAGTTGAGCAGAACTAAGTTTTCCTTACTAAGAGCCATAAAGAATTATTTCAAGGAAGTGGAAACTGTTTTAGAGGACTTCTGTATTCAGGTTAATTTGTCTTTTGCCTATCAGTAATTATGTCACTAATGATTAGATGCAAACTGTATTCACTTTATCTAATTATTATAATTATATATTTTTACCCAAGTTGTTGTAATTACATTTATACAACCAAATCATTTCCTTTGTTTTACCCTCCTGCACTGTATGTAATTTGTTGGAAGGAGGTTTGAAAGCCCTAAAATTTTCTTAGTGAATCTTTTAAAATTTAATCTTCATAGAAATATTGGTGGATAGGACTTTTACCAAAAGTGGTACTACAAAGAATATTTGACAAGTCTCTTATCATTTAACTTCGTTTTGTAATTTATAAGGGATGAAATAGTAAGTTTTGGATTAGAATATAGAGAAAAATTTAAATGGGGATGATTTAGCTTTCAGATTGTGTGTTGATATAAACAGAATAGCACCTACTATTTGAAAAGTACTGCGCTAAGCAATTTATGTATTAATTCATATACCTCTCATAGTGAACTTTTGAAGTAGGTACTATTATTGTCCTCATTTTCCAGAGGAATGTGTGGCATACAGGATGTTATATATATAATTGACTCAACAACAACTAGCCTACTGGCAGAACTGGATTAATCCCAGACAGTCTGGCTCTAGAGTCTGTACATTGAGTAAAACTACCTTCATGAAAAGGAATATAACATGTCAGAATTTATTTCAAATGCCTCTAATTTTGTAATTGTGATTTTACTTAATTGAATTACAGAGTTGCTAAATACATTTGTTTTTATCTCTTCTAGAAATGAAATGCAGTGATTTTCAACTCCCATGCCTAACCCATACATAATCTGTCTTTAAGGCATGGATTCTGTCTTCTTAGAGCCAATTTTGTGCAGCTATTTATAATTATATCCTTTGTTATTAGGTGTTTCAACTTTTTCCTAAAAATGAGTGGGAAACAAAGTTGTCCTTGTGCTAACTTGCTGAAAAAAATAAGTAGGCCCTCTTTTCAATAAAAACAGATGTTTTATGTACTTGGAACTAGTTTCCTGAAATAGATTATATTATAGCTCAAGTTGACAAAGCTGCCTGTACCTAGAATTAAATGACAAAAGTGTCTTCACACAATCATCTGTTACTGATAATAGCTTGGGATATGTAGAAAAACTTGTGATAAATCACATCAGATAATATTTTAGAAATACAGTTGAGTCACTCTCTTTCTTTCCATGTATGACTTAATATACTGACCATATTTAGTCAACTGTTTAAAGTCAGCAAGTCCTGTATCTCTTAATGTGCTGCATGTGTTAGCTTTTGATTTTCTTAGCAACAGTATTTTTATGGGCATGCCTGCCAGTTTCTTGTGTATGCTTTGTAAGTGTTCAGGAGAACACTGAACAATTTACACCACAAACTTGAGATTCATTTATAATATATGTCTTATGACAGTGTTTTAGCATTTAATTTATATTTAAACGTTTCAAAAACATGTAAAGAAAGGCAAAAGCGGATTTAATATTAACAGCTTTAGGTATTTTTGTTGATGTTTTTACATTACACTGACCATAAACATTTAAAATCAAAATCAGCAACATTTCATTTAGAGAAATAACTTTATATATTTTTTCAAAGAGCTAGGGTAGTCACGTTTTTAAAATGGAGAAACTTTAAAAATTAGTCATTTGTTCTGAGACTCTTTTATCTTCAATGTCAAAGAATTACTCATAAGATGGCAAATAAGACCCTGTTCGGGATCCTGCCTTTATGTTACACATATGCCCCATACGTGACTTTGTTACTGGATCATATGTTAAACTCATGTGTAGAGTTATTTCCTCTGGGAAATATTCCGTGATGACAACCATTCTTCCTTTTCTTAGCTTTCATAATAAATATACAGCCATATATTTATTATATTCCTTTTTAAATTATTATTTACTTGTGTATTTGAATGCTATACTACATCGTGAGCTTCTTGAGAATGCTCTTTAACTGAATGATTAAAATAACACAAATATCTTTGTCTTCCAGGCAGCATATAATGATTATAATTTAATCTTAACTTTTCTTTTAACTATTTTCATAGAAATCACATCTCTACATTCTCTCCCTGAATGATTTCAAGTTCCATTATTTTAATTATTACCTTAATGCAGGTAATTCCCAAATTCTATTTTCATCCCACATTTGTTTCTAAGCTCTAGATTTCCATATCCAGTTGGCCCCTGGAAATGCATGATTAGAAATTCAGCATATCCAAAGCTAAGATCATCTTTCTTTCTTCAACTTGTTTTTCAAACCTGTGGTGTTTATTTTCATGAATGACCTCCTCCTGTTCCTCACCCTTCGTATCCAATCTTCAATTAAGCGTTGTACATTTTGTCCTAAATTTCTCTTTTAATATATATTCATTCTGAATAACTGTTGCTTAGGTCAGACTCTTCCCTCTTCATACTGTTCCCAGTAATCTTCCTGAAATACAAATCTGATCATGTTAACCCTCTGCTTGTAAACTCTGAATAGCTTTTTCAAACATCATCTTCCTGAAACTCGACAGTGTTTTCGTCTACTTGCCCCTCCTGCCTGAATTGAGCCCCTATTACTGATATAAATATTCCAGGTTTTCTTGATGAGTAGAACAGAAAGCAGATCAAAAGCTACCTCTAACGTCAGATCCTGTCATCTTTGTCTTAATGTTACGATCTTTTACCTGCAATATATTCAGACCTTTTACCACCTAGACCTTTTAGCACCTATCCTTATTCTGTTTTATAATTTACAGATACTGTATACCATTTGCATGACTTGCTGTTCTGTTATTCCATGCATTTTTGAAAATCATAGTGCATTTACTCAGTGATGTTCTAGTTGAACAACTCATGCAATCTTCAAAATCTTGCTCAAATGTATATTCTTATGAGATCTATATGGACCATCTTAATCACAAGATCTCTTTATGTTCCCAAGGATATTTTAGTACTTCCTACCCACTGCTATTATGCCCTTTTGTAATCATTGCTCATGAACTAGCATTCTGTACTAATGTGATCTTTTCTATTCTTTTGGCATTGGCATATGTACTTTTTAGCATATATAATTTGAAGAGTAGCCAGATACTTAAAAAGAATATGTGAGAATTTGGGCGGCAGGGAGAACTCATAATATTTAAAGGGTTATCAGCTAAAAAACAGATTCCATTTGATACTTAGAACCTCAGGAGGCAGGAGATAGATAAGGAAGACATGTTTTAACGTGTACAATTTATTTTTTTATATTATTTATTTTTTAAATTTGTTAATTTTTTAATTGAAGGATAATTGCTTTACAGAATTTTGTTGTTTTCTGTCAGACATCAACTTGATAGCATGTACAATTTAGGAAAAGATAAATGAAATGTTTTATACTGAAGATAATGCACAGTAGGTTTTTAATACATGCTAGTTCTTTTTTATTTTTTATTAACTTTTAAAATTGAAGTATAATTTACATATAATGTATACAGCATATAATTCAGTGAATTTTTACATTTGTACATGCCTGTATAAAAATCAGAAAGCTGGGGAACATTTTCAGTCTTCCCAAAAGCTCCCTCATGCTCCTTCCATTATTTCCCCACAGAGTTAACCATGATTCTGAGCTTTATAACTGGAGATTAGTTTTGCCTGGAAATTCAGTTTGTATCCTTTGTGTCTGCCTTTTTTCACTCACTTATATATGTCTGAGAGGATTACATATGTTGTTGAAGGTAGCATTAGTTTATTCTTTTTTCATTGATGTATAGGATTCTGTTACATGAGTAGAATCTCCCTGTATACACATACATCCCACCCCATTTATTTAACAGTACTATAACTTGAGTAGATACTGTCAAATGGTTTTCTAAAGGGGTTATATGAATTTTACACTTTTACCAGCAGTTTGATATTTCTCCATATTACAACACAATAGATTTAATATTTTTAAGAACCAAGGCTTAGATTTTCTTTTTATGTAAGCATTGCCTATTATACGCATTTTGAAAATAAATAAAAATTTAAAAAATTTATTCATAGTCTCACAACCAGTGATAAGGACTATTAATTTTATTATATATTCTTCTAATCCTTTGTGTACTTTTTAAGTAAAATTATAATCAGGCAAACTGTTTTACATCTTTTTAAAGAAACTTATATGTTGTGAGCATTTCCCATATCTCTTTACTGTAATGTCTTATTTGAAATTTTCTCCATTTTTAAAAAAACAATCATATTTGTATTAAGCACACTTTATCAGGTAGGGTTTTATATTTTTATAGCAGTGGTAAACATCAGAAAACTGTTTTGACGCCAGTAGGAATTGAGAGGTTGAAAGAGAGAATAGAATTTAGTATCTTTTCCCAAGGAAAATTAATGATTAAACTTATAAATAGGTCTATATTATTTAAGTCACTGTGAGTCATTAGCTATCTCAAATAACATTTTATAAACTACTTCCTAATGCAGTAAAATTTGTATGTTTCTTCTCTTGTTATCAGACAGCTACGGTCCTCACATTTCTCCTATCCTTTAACCACTGCTCCGTGAAAAACACAATTCTTTTCCCAAGCAGTGTATTCTCAAACTTTACATGAATGTTGCTTATATACTCATTTACCATTTGCTGTATGTACTATTTGGGCACTTTGGAATCTTGCCATCTTGTTCCAAATGGAAGAATCATGAATATATAAGAACGTAAATATGTCAGGGAATTTTAGAGATGTATAACCCATCAAATTCTTTCCTCCACCTGAAAGACAAAGCCCTAAAAGATTAGATTACTTGTTCCCAGCTACAGTATTTGTGGCAGAGCCAGAACTGAAGCCTACATCCAACACCTGTCAGAATTTTCCTGCTTCAGGTGTGAAGTACTTTGTCCTTAGTGCTTTTCTTGACACTAACTTTGTATTTTTCCCCCTAGGAAGAAGCTACTAAAAGTATTTTTCTTTGTTTCTGTGATAGGTAAAGGAAAATTGTTTTATACAGCAAACACTTACTAAGTGCCTGTGCTTAGTCGCTCAGTCGTGTCCGACTCTATGTAACCCCATGGACTGTAGCCCACCAGGCTCCTCTGTCCATGGGGATTCTCCAAGACAAGAATACTGGAGTGGATTACCATGCCCTCCTCCTGGGGATCTCCCCAACCCAGGAATTGAACCTAGGTCTCCTGGATTGCAGGTGGATTCTTTACTAGCTAAGCTACCAGGAAAGCCCTATTTAGTGCCTAGAATGTATGATATCCTGTTTCAGAAACTGCAAATAGATGAGAAATAGTTGATGAAATAGGAACATCTGTCAACATGGTGTTAAGTGTGAAAGGAGCTTATTTTTGGGAATCTGAACATCTGTGATAGAATTTCAGCTCTATCATTTCCCATCTCTGTGGCTTATTCAACCTACTTAATTAATCTCTTTGAATCTTAGCTTTCTTGTTCATTTATTCCTTTATGGAGCCCCTACCACATGCAGAGAACAATATAAAGAGCTGGGGATACAGCATTATGAAGGACTTTAAAGAAACTTGTTTCTGTGGTTTGTATATATTACTATTTACAGTTTGTTGTTGTTTAGTCGCTAAGTCGTGTCTGACTCTTTTGCGACCCCATGGACTGTAGCCCATCAGGCCCCTCTGTCCATGGAATTCTCCAGGCAAGAATACTGGAGTGGGTTGCCTTTCTTTCTCTAGGGGCTCTTCCCAACCCAGGGATTGAACCCACGTCTCCTGCATTGACAGGCAGATTCTTTACCACTGAGCCACCAGGGAATGTTAAAATGTAGGAATTTATGTATTTATTAATTCATTTTAAATGAGTAAAAGCAGTGCCTTACCTCTGTTAAATAAATGACATTTTTAAAGTAACTAATTAGTTTACTTCTGAAAACTTGAATTTATCATTAGTAATAAATACTGTTAGTTGTTTTGACAGACCTACTTTGCTCATTTTCAAGAAAGTTTCTGCCACAGCCCAAGCTAGACTAACTATAATTTGTCATTTAAGTAAAAATCATATTCCATTGTAGCCTGTATGGGGGAAAAATCTGAAAAAGAGTGGCTGTACGTATAACAGATTCACTTTTCTGTATACCTGAAATGAACACAACATTGTAAATATACCCCAATAAAATTATTTTAGAAAATGATATTCTATGGAAAAAGTGGCTAGATCAGCTTGCAAATTATACAAGTATTTTTCTTCAGGGCAGTCATTATCCTTGGAAGAAATCTTGATGCATGCTTCCTATTTTGTTTCACAAAATATTTAAAAGATGTATATTTGAGTCAGAATTTAATATGATTTATAGTTTTTACTGCATTGTCAAGGACATTCATAAGTAAACATGGCTTGTGGGAAAAAATGAACCTGTGAGTGTATAGCTGTGAATACAATGGCAGTAGAGTGCTGTGCGTTCCTTTTTCTCCCACTGCCTTGGTTTGTGCTTAGACACAAGCATGTTTGTAACTAACACTTTTGCACCATCAGGTGCACATGTCAACATAGTGTAAAGGGGAAATGCCATCTTAGTATTATTATGAAAATAATTTTGATCTTGTCAACTCTCTGAAAGGATCCCTCTTCCCTAAACAGATCACATTTTGGGGAACACTGCTATAGAGTGTATTATTGGTACTTAATTATAATGTTTTGATTGTTTTCATGTTGGCATGTACTTGTTTCTGTCATGGGGTTGGCATAAGAAGTCTAGTCTCATACAGTATTGTTCTGTGTATCTAAACAAGTACTATTAAAATTTAGTTAGTACTGTTTACCTGCTTGATAGCAATACAATCAAGATAGCAGCAGACTGCCTTTTAGAAAGTATTTGTTATGAAAGCTCCAGGATAGGAATTTTACTCTGTTGATGTGTTATTGGGAGTATTGATTCAAAGTTTTTCTGATCCTGCTTTCTGTTCTGTTTTTAGGCTTGCATTGATGACAATGTTGATATGGTGAAGTTTCTGGTAGAAAATGGAGCAAATATTAATCAACCTGATAATGAAGGCTGGATACCTCTGCATGCAGCTGCTTCCTGTGGATATCTTGATATTGCAGAGTAAGCTAGTGCTGTGTTTATTTTCATCCAAACACTATTTTAGAGACGAGATTTTATAGAAATTGTTATTATAGATAAATGAGAAAACTGTTATATTGCCTTACTTGATAAAAATTATTCTTCCCAGGAAAGAGAATAAGTGGATTGTGGGAATCCAGATATTGTCTCTTGGTGTGAGGTCATCTTCTTGTCTCCCTCCTGTCTTTGACTTTGATACTTTTAACTGATATGAGTAATTCTCTTGAGTACATGTAGAGTATTGTCAGATGACTCAAGGTTAATATTAGGTTGGTGCAAAAGTAATTGCAGGTTTGCATTGTTGAATTTTGCTCTTTAATATTGGAAGCGAAATGAAATGAAGTGAAGTCGCTCAGTCGTGTCTGACTCTTTGCGATCCCATGGACTGTAGCTTACCAGGCTCCTCCGTCCATGGGATTCTCCAGGCAAGAGTACTAGAGTGGGTTGCCATTTCCTTCTCCAGGGGATCTTCCCAACCCAGGGATCGAACCTGGGTCTCCTGCATTGAAGGCAGACGCTTTAATCTCTGAGCCACCAGGGAAGCCCTTAATATGGAATACATTCTTAAATAAATGTGGTTGTTATACATCATTTTAATGCACATTTCTTGCTATCTGTTTTTTTGCTAGTGACTTATTACTGGCTATTTATTTAATATTTATTTTAGACTAGGGAAATTATGTTAGACAAAAAGCGAATTTGAGCGATTTCTCTTTGGAACTTTGTAAGTTCCAAATGCATCGTAAAACAGTGGAGACAACTCACAGCATCAGCAACGCTTTTGTCCCAGGAACTGCTAACCAATGTACAATGCAGTGGTGGTTCAAGAAGTTTTGCAAAGGAGATAATAGCCTTGAAGATAAAGAGCGCAGCGGCTGGTCATTGGAAGCTGACAACAACCAATTCGAGAGCAATCACCAAAGCTGATCCTCTTACAACTACACAAAAAGTTGCTGAAGAATTCAGCATCAACCATTCTACAGTAATTTGGCATTTGAAGCAAATTCATTTCAGTTCAGTCGCTCAGTTGTGTCCAGTTCTTTGCGACCCTGCGGACTGCAGCACGCCAGGCTTCTCTGTCCATCACCAACTCCCGGAGCTTGCTCAAACTCATGTCCATCGAGTCGGTGATGCCATCCAACCATCTTATCCCCTGTCATCCCCTTCTCCTCCTGCCTTCAATCTTTCCCAGCATCAGGGTCTTCTCCAATGAGTCAGTTCTTCACATCAGGTGGCCAGAGTATTAGAGCTTCAGCTTAAAGCAAAGTGGAAAGGCGAAAAAGCTCAGTAAGCGGGTGCCTCATGAGCTGAACGCAAATGAAAACAACTGTCATAATCCCCTACCATTGCAGCGAAAAAGAATAAAATACTTAGAAATAAACCTACCTAAGGAGACAGAAGAGCTGTGTACAGAAAACTTTAAGACACTAATGAAAGAAATCAAAGATGACATAAACAGAGAGATATTCCATGCTTCTGTGTTGGAAGAATCAATATTGTGAACATGGCTATACTATCAAATTCTGTCTGCAAATTCATTGTTATCCCTATCAAATTACCAATGGCATTTTTCACAGAACTAGAACAAAAAATCTCACAATTCATATGGAAACACAGAAGACCCCAAATAGCCAAAGGAATCTTGAGAAAGAAGAATGGAGCTGGAGGAATCAACCTTTCTGATTGTAGACTGTACTTCAAAGCTACAGTCATCAAGACACTATGGTACTGGCACAAAAACAGAAATATAGACCAATGGAACAAGATAGAAAGCCCAGAGATAAACCCACACCGCTATGGGTACCTTACCTTGGCAAAAGAGGCAAGAATATACAATGGGACAAAAATAAACTCTTCGGCCAGTGGTGCTGGGAAAACTGGACAGCTACGTGTAGAAGAATGCAATACACAAAGATAGACTCAAGATGGAATAAAGACCTAAATGTAAGACCAGAAACTGTAAAACTCTTAGAGGAAAACTTAGTCTATGACATAAATCACAGCAAGATCTTCTATGACCCACTTCCTAGAGTAATGGAAATAAAAACAAAAATAAACAAGTGGGACTTAATTAAACTTAAAAGCTTTTGCACAGCAAAGGCAACTACAAACAAAGTAAAAAGACAGCCCTCTGAATGGGAGAAAATAATAGCAAATGAAACAACTGACAAAGGATTACTTTCCAGAATATACAAGCAGCTCATACAATTCAATACCAGAAAAACAAACAGTCAAATCAAAAAGTGGGCAAAAGATTTAAACAGACATTTCTCCAGAGAAGACATGCAGATGGCTAATAAACACATGAAAAGTTGCTCAACATCACTCATTATTAGAGAAATGCAAATCAAAACTACAATGAGATACACCTCATGCCAGTCAGAATGGCCATCATCAAAAAAAATCTACAAACAGTAAATACTGGAGAGGGTATGGAGAAAAGGGAATACTCTTGCACTGTTGGTGGGAATGTAAATTGATACAGCCACTATGGAGATGAGTATGGAGATTCTTTAAAAAAACCAGGAATAAAACTAGCATATGGCACAATAATCCCAGTGTTGTTGTTGTTCAGTTGCTAAATCGTGTCTTAATCTCTGCAACCCCATGGACTGCAGCACGCCAGGCTTCCCTGTCCCTCACCATCTTCTGGAGTTTGCTCCAGGTCATGTCCATTGAATTGGTGATGCCACCCAACCATCTCATCCTCTGTCACCCTCTTCTTCTGCCTTCAGTCTTTCCTGGCATCAGGGTCTTTTCCAGTGAATTGGCTCTTTGCATCAGGTCATCAAAGTATTGGGGCTTCAGCTTCCATATCAGACCTTCCAGTGAATATTCAGGGTTTATTTCCTTTAGGATTGGCTGGTTTGATCTCCTTGCTCTACAAGGGACCCTCAAGAGTCTGTGGGTACACATATACAATGTATACAATGGAATATTATGCAGCCATAAAAAGGAACACATCTGAGTCTGTGCTAATGAGGTGGATGAAGCTAGAGCCTATTACACAGAGTAAGATAATCAGAAAGAGAAAAGCAAATATTGTTTATTAACCCATATATGTGGAATCTAGAAAGATGGTACTAATGAACCTATTTGCAGGGCAGCAATGGAGATGAAGACATAGAGAACAGACTTACGGACATGGGGTAGGAGAGGAGGGGAAAAAAGAGGGTGGGATGAATGGAGAGAGTAGTATGGAAACACTAACGTATGTAAAATAGATAGCCAGTGGGGATTTGCTGTATGACTCAGGAAACTCAAACCAGGACTCTGTGACAACCTGCAGGGTGGGATGGGGTGGGAGGTGAGAATGAAGTTCAAGAGGGAGGAAACATGTATACCTATGGCTGATTCATGTTGATGTATGGCAGAAACCAATACAATGTTGTAATTATCCTTCAAATAAAAATAAGTAATGTTTTTAAAAATCGTTATTTTGAAGTGTTATCTTCTCTTACTCTACTCAACAACAATGAACTATTTCTCAGATTGTGATGTTTGATGAAAAGTGGATTTTATATAACAACCAGCTTAGTGGTTGTACTGAGAAGAAGCTCCAGAGCCCTTCCCAAAGTCAAACTTGCACCCGAAAAAGGTCACAGTCACTGTTGAGTGGTCTGCTGCCCATCTGATCCACTAATCTTTCTGTATCCTGGCGAAACCATTACATCTGAGAAATATGCTCAGCAAATTGATGATATGTACTGAAAACTACAGTGCCTACAGCCAGCACTGGTCAATAAAACGGGCACAATTCTTCTCCAGGACAACATCCAACCACACTTTTCACACCAGTGCTTCAAAAGTTGAAGGAATTGGGCTATGAAGTTTGCCTCATCTGCCATATTCACCTGACCTCTTGCCAACCAACTACCACTTTTCAAGCGTCTTGACAACTTTTTGCAGGGAAAATGCTTCCACAACCAGCAAGAAGCAGAAAATGCTTTCCAAGAGTTTGTCAAATTGCAAATCATGCATTTTTATGCTATAGAAATAAATTTGTTTCTCACTGGCAAAAATATGTTGATTGTAGTTGTTGCTATTTTGATTAATAAAGATGTGTTTGAGTCTAGGTATAATAATTTAAAATTCACGGTCCAAAACCACAATTATTTTTACTAGCCTTAATATTTAACAATCTAGTCTATCCCTATGTAATCATTAATTGTTGGGGGAAATTAACAATCGTTCTGAATTATGTTGCTTTGCTAAAAAGAGTATGATACATAGTTCTCCAGTTATTCAGTGTATTTAATTCAGTGTATTTATGCTTAGTTTTTATTGTTTTCTAAAAATATCAAAAATAGTCATTGTATTTATCAGTTCAGTTCAGTCTCTCAGTCATGTCTGACTCTGCAGCCCCATGGACTGCAGCGTGCCAGGCTTCCCTGTCAATCCCAACTCCTGGAGCTTGCTTAAACTCATGTCCTTGAAGTTGGTGATGCCATCCAACCATCTCATCCTCTGATGTCCCTTTTCCTGCCTTCAGTCTTTCCGAGCATCAGGGTCTTTTCCAGTGAGGCAGTTCTTCTCATCAGGTGGCTAAAGTATTAGAGTTTCAGCTTCAGCATGAGTCCTTCCAGTGAATATCCTAAAAGTTGATTTCCTTTAGGATTGACTAGTTTGATCTCCTTGCAGTCCAAGGGACTCTTTATCTGCTCACATCAAAGCTTATCAACTAATAAGTATTGAATATGATAGTACTACTCTGAGAGTCCAACTTTCTCATCCATACATGACTACTGGAAAAACCATTGCCTTGACTAGATGGACCTTTGTTGGCAAAGTAATGTTTCTGCTTTTTCCAGTAGTCATGTATGGATGTGGGAGTTGGACTATAAAGAAAGCTGAGCGCCAAAGAATTGATGCTTTTGAACTGTGGTGTTGGAGAAGACTCTTGAGAGTCCCTTGGACTGCAAGGAGCTCCAACCAGTCCATCCTAAAGGAGATCAGTCCTGGGTGTTCTTCGGAAGGAATGATGCTAAAGCTGAAACTCCAATACTTTGGTCACCTGATGAGAACTGACTCATTTGAAAAGACCCTGATGCTGGGAAAGATTGAAGGTGAGAGGAGAAGGGGACGACAGAGGAGGAGATGGTTGGATGGCATCAGTGACTCAATGGACATGAGTTTGGGTAAACTCCGGGAGTTGGTGATGGACAGGGAAGCCTGGCCTGCTGCAGTCCAGGGGGTCTCAAAGAGTCGGACACGACTGGGCGACTGAACTGAACTGATTGACTGATTCTGGGAGTCTCTTTTAGTAATTCTTCGTATTTTTCTTTCTTCGTTCATTTCATGTACGTGTATACCCCAGCCCATCCTCCCACCCTCCATCTCCTCAGCCATGTATATTGGAGATATAGTGGTTGAAGGGAAAGGTAATGTTTGGTGAAATGAAAAGTGCTTTAGGAGTTTTAGAGGTTTTTTTGTGTTTTATTAAGCAATTTGAGTTTTATTACTGACTCTAATACTGACTGCACAACATCTTTTGACAATTTGTTTCCTCTTTCTGGGCTTTGATTTCTTTATGTGTAAAATGAAGGAGTCTCCCTGCCATTGTAAAACAATAGTGGTTATTAATAATTTTAATCATGATTTTTAAGTTTTTTATTCCTTTCTATTCTTTTCATGCTCAAGAAAAGGCTTGGATTTTATCTTCATGAAGAAAAATAGCTAATGTGTATTTATCTTCAGCTGTCCTTAATATTTGGTATGTAGGCTCTGGAGTCAACTAATGTGAATTATGAAGGCTTCCTCAACCAGTCTCTAAGGGTATGACCTTGAGCAAGTTGCTTAGTGTTTATAATCTTCAGTTTTCTCCTCTATAGAAAGGGATTAATATTTTCTAGGTTTGTTGTGAGGGTTAACTGATGTAACCCACCAAGCAGAGTTCCTGGCACATAGTTCCTGGAATATTCCATATGTACTAACTTTTGACCATTATCTTATTTATCTTTTCTGAGAAAATGAAAACTCAATTTCTTTCTTCATATGTTTAATCCTTGTATTTTGTTTTTTAATTCTGAGTTTGAAAAGACAATAATAATCTTTCTGAATAATTTCCTCATGTAGACTTGGCTAGTATCCCATTGTGTAAGTTGGGATGATTTTAAATCCAGCTAATCCTCAGACACGACTGAGCGACTGAACAATAATAAATCGTATCAAACTTAAACTGACCTAAAGAGAAAGGGCACTAGTTGTGTATGATAATACCTTAGAGACAGTAGAACAAAGAATGTGAGGTCACAGTTTAGTTTCTAGACAGTTAAGAATTTCGCATCTGGTCTCTAGCCTGGCAGGAACCTAGTGATTTAGATGAGTGATGGCTCTTTATATTCTGACTCGTAACTTATCTCACCTTTTCACCAAAGTAATTACTTTCAACTTCTCCCCGCTTTGAGTGAGGTGGAAATCTTAGGGGAAATGAAAAACAGGTTGTTTAATAATGCCTAGTCTCCAGAGTGGATTAGAGGAAGAATAAATGAAGTCAATTTGAGGAGTATAATGTTAATGGCTAGCTTATGCCTTGTTTTACTATATACTCATGGGTCATGTATTGAAATGTATGCATAAGAATCATTTTTTCTTGGGGGCTACTGAATTGGCTGTGTATTCTTGCCACCTCTTCTTAATATCTTCTGCTTCTGTTAGGTCCATACCATTTCTGTCCTTTATTGAGCCCATCTCTGCATGAAATATTCCCTTGATATCTCTAATTTTCTTGAAGAAGTCTCTTAGTCTTTCCCATTCTGTTGTTTGCCTCTGTTTCTTTGCACTGATCACTGAGGAAAGCTTTCTTATCTATTCCTGGAATGTGAAGTCAAGTGGGCCTTCGGAAGCATCACTACGAACAAAACTAGTGGAGGTAATGGAATTCCAGTTGAGCTATTTCAAATCCTGAAAGATGATCCTGTGAAAGTGCTGCACTCAATATGCCAGCAAATTTGGAAAACTCAGCAGTGGCCACAGGACTGGAAAAGGTCAGTTTTCATTCCAATCCCAAAGAAAGGCAATGCCAAAGAATGCTCAAACTGCTGCACAATTGCACTCATCTCACACGCTAGTAATGCTCAAAATTCTCTAAGCCAAGCTTCAACAGTACGTGAACCGTGAACTACCAGATGTTCAAGCTGGTTTTAGAAAAGGCAGAGGAACCAGAGATCAAATTGCCAACATTTGTTAGAACATCAAAAAAGCAAGAGAGTTCCAGAAAAAACATGTATTTCTGCTTTATAGACTATGCCAAAGCCTTTGACTGTGCGGATCACAATAAACTGTTGGAAATTCTGAAAGAGATGGCAATACCAGACCACCTGACCTGCCTCTTGAGAAATCTGTATGCCGGTCAAGAAGCAACAGTTAGAACCAGACATGGAACAACAGACTGGTTCCAAATCTGGAAAGGAGTATGTCAAGGCTGTATATTGCCACCCTGCTTATTTAACTTATATGCAGAGTACATCATGAGAAATGCCGGGCTGGAGGAAGCACAAGGTGAAATCAAGATTGCCAGGAGAAACATCAGTAACCTCAGATACGTAGATGACACCACCCTTATGGCAGAAAGCGAAAGAACTAAGGAGCCTCTTGATGAAAGTGAAAGTGGAGAGTGAAAATGTTGGCTTAAAACTCAACATTCAGAAAACTAAGATCATGGCATCTGGTCCCATCACTTCATGGCAAATAGATGGGGAAACAATGGAAACAGTGACAGACTTAATTTTTGGGGGCTCCAAAATCACTGCAGATGGTGACTGCAGCCATCAAATTAAAAGGTGCTTACTCCTTGGAAGAAAAGCTGTAACCAACCTTGACAGCATATTAAAAAGCAGAGACATTACTTTTCCAACAAAGGTCTGTCTAATCAAAGCTATAGTTATTCCAAGTCATGTATGGATGTGAGAATTTGACTATAAATAAGGCTGGCATTGATGCCTTTGAACTGTGGTGTTGGAAAAGACTCTTGAGAGTCCCTTGGACAGCAAGGAGATCCAACCAGTCCATCCTAAAGGAAATCAGTCCTGAATATTCTTTGGAAGGACTGATACTGAAGCTGAAACTCCAATACTTTGGCCACCTGATTCCAAGAACTGACTCATTGGAAAAGACCGTGATGCTGGGAAAGATTGAAGGCGGGAGGAGAAGGAGATGACAGAGGATGAGGTGGTTGTATGGCGTTACCGACTTAATGGACATGAGTTTGAGCAAGCTCCAGGAGTTGGTGATGGACAGGGAGGCCTGGCGTGCTGCAGTCCACAGGGTCGCAAAGGGTCAGACACGACGGAGTGACTGAACTGAACTGAATTGGCAGTGTTAATGCTCTGAATCATGTCCCCACAAGATTCATATGTTGAAGGCCTAGCCACAGAACACAGGAATGTGACTATATATATGGAGAGCCTTTTAAGAGATGATGAGGCCCTTATCATCTCTTAACCTGAGGCCCTTAGGGTGGGCCCTAATCCAATCTTAACTGTATCTTTTTGAGAGGAAATTTGGACACAAAAAATGACATCAAGGGCTTGCACACAGAAAAGACAGCATAAGGACACTGTAGAAGGTGGCAATCTGTAAGCTAAGGAGAGACTCCTCAGAAGAAACCAATCCTGTGAACACCTTGATCTTGACCTTCTAGCCTCCAGAACTATGAGAAAATGAATTTCTATTGTTTGATCCAGTTTGTCTGTGGTATTTTGTTATGGTAATGCTAGCAGTCTAATATAGGCAGTATAAAATTCTCACTGTTGCATCAAGTTGTTCTTCCCTAAAAGTTATAGTTCGATGTCATTAGACTGTAGAGTAAAAGCAAAGTTAAATATAATGACTTTTTTACATACTTGAACGATTATGGAGTCCAAGAAAATGTATTCAATTTAATTCAATTCAGTCTTAAGATGATCAGTTAATTATAACTAACCATTAACTATAACTGAATTATATATTTAAGTTATTATGTAGAAAGCATTGAAAATCAAATCCTGTGACTTGGCTTTTAATAACCAAGAAATAATAATAAAAGAAAGAATAGATGAAAGAATAATTAGATGAAAACATAGTTCTTTTTTATAGCCGAAACATTTTTGTAAGGGAAACTTCTTCATGTCTACTATTTGGTTACCCCTAGTACAAGTTTTATATGAAATCAGAATATATTCTTTATTCTTTCCCTTTATAATACTGGTTTTTAAAATAGTGAGTTGGTTTACTTACCTTCAGAAAGGACTAATTGATTTTGCGTGTTTATGTGTGTGTGTGATTTAAGTAACTTGAGGAGTGCATGCATTTAAGCATACTTGATGTATTTCAGTGTATTGCAGTTATTATCCGTACTGATGAGCAAATTGTACCATCTTTGATCAACAAGAGTCTCTTCATGTTGGCTTCTAAGATCTTGGGGTATGACCCAGTAAAATCATCTTTAAAAGCTTCATTGCTATTTAGTAGTATAAAAATGTTCCAGACACATCTTTTATATTTCTGGAATTGCCATTTCTCTAAAGAAACCTGTCCCTTTTATACTGGATTGGTCATTCTATCAAATTCAGCACCCACAGGGTCTCTTTCTTTAACCTCTTCTGTTTTTCCTCTGTATTTTCTTTCTCCCTTCTTCATTGCCAGGAACTATAGAATTAAAATAATACATAGTTACTAATTTGTTTCATTATATATTACACATACATTAGACTGCTTATAACAGTACCCCCAATAATCATAAGTACTGAAAGCAACTTGAAGTTTGGGATTTGGTTTTGTTTTTTGACAGGAGTGAGGAGGGTGACATTTCTTTTCGTCCTTATGGTATCCTAGTTGGAGTATACCATTGAATTACTGTGTGTGTGAAGTTACTTGGAATAGCACTTTACTGTGTGGCTGTGACACTAGCTATATATACCATTACGTTAATTGTTTACTTCTTTTTTAGAGTTTGTTTTTTTGTTTAATTTTGTTTGACCATTTACATAAAATACCAGGTCTAATGGCAATTACCACCCTATTTCCTATAGGTAACATTTAAAAATTTTATGTTTTATCCCAGTCTGTGTTTTAATGTGAGCATTATTCCTCCTTTGTAGATAAATGAAAAATTATCATATACTATTTCTCCACTTTTCTCTTTTCACTTAACAGTCTCTCCTGGAGACTACTATGTAGTGGGATATAGAGATACTTCTCATCGTTCTCTTTAGATTTAGTATTTTGTACTCCATTGTACAGTGTCATTGTGTTAATTCAGCTTGTCCTTCTTGATTGACCAACAAATGTTATTTTCTTGAATGACTATAACCTTTTCCTTGGCATTGTCTTTATTTTTTTTTATTCTTGCAAATTGTAAGAATTTTTGTTTATGTGAAAAACATTTCATAGTTGAATAATAAAACTTAAATGATTTGTTTTATTAACATCTTGGTTATTGATATGATTATAATCTTTTAAATTTCATCACTGTATTTTTTAGGCTTCCACCACAGATATTTAAGGAATGCTGTTATCTCAAGTAGCTCTAGTGTTTGCATTAAAATTTTCCAATAATAGAGAAAATTAGCCCTGTGTTAGGCTAGCATTATATGGTTTCATAGCATAGAGAATGAAATGTTGATTAATTAGTGCATTTAATATATTTTCCTTCATGTTTGGAGTAGCTTTGAAGACATTGAGGTTGAAGATCTCATATCATCATAAAATACTGGTGATGAGATTCAGTGACATTTTCATGGTCTTATTTACAGCATGGAAAAAGTTTCACTAGTTTTGTCATTTGATCATTAAAGAATCAACTATTTAAAGATATAATTTTTTAAAAATATTGTGGCTTATTTATATCATGTCTTTTCTTTTTCATTATAACTTTTATTTTATAAATATCCAACGGAATCTTCAAGACTTCTCTTGGCTTATCTTTCAAGATATATTCAGTATCTGACTATTTTGTCACCTCTTTCCTTTCTCCCTGATCCTGGACATTGTTGTTCTTCACTGGAATTATTGCAGTTGGAATCATTCTAGCCATAACCATGTTCTTCCCCTCATCTATTTTCTGCACAGCAGGCAGAATGATCCTTGTAAGATATTGTAATAGCATCACATTTTATTCAAAGCCCTTCACCCTCCAGTGGGTTTATAATGCATTCAAAAAATAGAGTTCTGGTTGCTTCGAGGCGATGGTGTGGCCCCCTGTTACATCTATGATGTCATTTCTCCACACTTCTCCACGCTCTCTTTTAGCCAAAATGGTCTTCTTTGCTGAGCCTTTAAACAAACTAGGCATCTTGCTTCATAGTCTGCACCTGCTGATTCCCCTGTCTGGAATTCAATAATGTTATTTTTGGTGAAAGAACCAGAAATTCTTACCAATTGTAATTAGCCCCCAATTAAAATAAAAAAAAAAAAAAAAAAAGAACTAGATGAACTGCATCACCACACCTATGAGAAGCATTATAATATTCCAGAGTTCAAGGTCAGGATGAGACAACTCTTTTTATTTTAACTGCTAAGTAATTGCTATTAACTCTAGACAGTTTACCAACTTCTCTGAACCTGTTTCCTCATCTATAAAGTGGAAATGTTAGCACTTATCCCTACTTTGTAAGATTATTGTGAAGATTAGATGAGATCATATTTATAAAACACTTGGCACAATGAATAGCACATATTTAATATCAGTACAGTTAGCTGAATTAGTTATTGTATTACTATTTTTGGTCACTACTTTTAGTGAAAAATAGCTAAACTCTTGGTTTTCCTGGATTATTTAATAAAACTATAATCTGATTATTTGCTCTTAGGGCAGACCTAGCTCAATGAGAGGAACAGGGGAGAGGGAAGTAGTCATTTTTCATATTTACTTTGATATATGGTTATTTGAGCTCCAAGAAGAGTTGGCAAGTCTATGCATTTCGGTTTACATATTTCTTATAAGAATGATGCATTGCTAGTGTAAACAGACCATGTATTTTGATTAAAAGTCTCAGAAGGTGAAATTGAATCTAAGAGCCTTTGAAAACAGTAAAATTTTATTTGTAGGATATTTATATCTTGCTATAATAATTATGAGGTGTATTTGCCCCAAACTAATATTTTCATATATGCTTCCCTGGTGGCTTAGCAATAAAGAATAATGCTTGAGACTCAGGGTTCAGTCCTTGGATGGGAAAGATCCCCTGGAGAAGGAAATGGCAACCCATTCCAGTATTCTTGCCTGGGAAATCTCATGGACAGAGAGCCTGGCAGGCTACAGTCTAGGGGGTCACAAAAGAGTCAGATACGACTTAGTGACTAAACAGCAACAACAATATTCTGATATATATTCTTATTGCCTTTTTTTTTTTAACTACTCTATGAACATATTCAGTTATTTCCGTTTCACAATCAGAAGTGGACCCTTATTCTCAAGACTCAAATTCTGATGTTCTTTCTGTTACATTATTACTGTCTCCTATAGTAGCGTTAGGGATTTTAAAAAGTAAAAATGACAGCCACTGCACCTAATCTTGAAGCTTACAGATACATACGAAGTCAGTACCAATACTAGATAGAAGAAATGGACCAAGAGATGTTCAAGGAACATTGAGGAAGAAGTGATCAATTCTCTTTAGACCATTCAGAGAAAGAAAGATTCCAGGGGAGGTGACATTATTAGATTAAACAATGGGCAGGTTTTTGTTTTTGTTTTTTTTTTGGAGTATAAGTGCTTTACAGTGTTGAATTAGTTTCTGCTGTACAGCAACATGAATCAGCTATATGTATATATAATCAGATTATATCTATCTATATATATATATACCCTCTCCCTTGTGAGCCTTTCTCCTACCATACCACCCCGCTTCACCCCTCCAGGTCATCATAGGGCACTGAGCTGAGCTCCCTGTGCTACGCAGCAGCTTCCCCCTATCCAGAGAGTAGCAGAATTTTTGCCTCTGGGAGTTGAGAACTATCTGAGAAAAGTCATATTCATAAATGGGAAATAACACATGGTTAAAGCTCTTTTAACTAACATCCACTCTATTACTAACATTTGCCATTTCTTATAACATATTGAATGACTGCCATAAAGTAATTAATATTGACCATTGTAACACGTAAACTACTTCTAATAAGCTCACTTCTGTTTCCACTAGTTGAATTACAAGCCTACTAAAAGTTAGTTGTGTGTGTTCTGGCCTATTAATGTCTATTTCCCTTGTTAGTGGTAATATACTTTAATTAGAGCACTCAAAACTGATGCAATGTGTACAAAAAAGAAAATTATTGCTAATGATTAACTATTTTGAAAAGCCTCAATAAAGGGAAAGTCCTGAAAATATAATTGCTCTTTAATTGGATGTGGGTGCAACAACTGAAAAATTGAAAGAAAAAAATATCTAGAAGGATTATATACTCAGATTGCATTTGTGTTGACTGCAAATGTTAGTTTCACTTTAAGACATTTTGATGTCTTAGTACATTAGGAGTATCATTTATGCAAGAAGGGGAGCGTGGATTTAAGTCATTGGAGACAATCTCCAGTATCGTCTATGTTGGAATAAATGTCTTGCATTTATTTATTTTTCACATATGTGATATGTTTTACTATTCCCTATTTTAATAATCTTTTCTGCTTAACCAAATCAGTGCTTGTCGTGATTGCATTGGATAACAGGCTTCTTTGGACCCGTAGTATTTTCAGGAGAGGAACATTAGTGTTTTATGGTGAGAGTAGCTAATAAGACAGGAAGAGGGAACTGGGGCTGTAGCACAGAGGAATTTGTGTGCCTTGCTAACTTTGACCTTTAATGGTGAGACATTTTTAGGAACATGATGGTTCTTTCCCTGTACTTTTAGAAAACAATTCTTGACAGATTAAAGAGTGGACAAGAGAGCCAGGGCAGTGGAAGTGAGCTTGGAAGTGGGGCAGATCTGAAAGAAATTTGGAAAATTAAATTAATAAGGTTTGGTGTGCTTGACTGGATTAGGTAGTAAGATGGGAAGAAAAATCAACAGTAGTGATAGTGCTGGTAATAGCTAATATTTGCTGAGCACTTTGAGTCACTGCTTAGAGTCTTTTTAACTGGATATAATTTTGGTCATCCTGACAATTACGTGAAAATATGTTGCTACCACTACCCTAACAGCCCAGATGCACAATTCTAAAACCCCAAAACTCTGAAAAATGACCAATTGTAAGATTGGTGTAGGCTCACTTGGCAGCAAACCATGACTAGACCTGATACGAGGCTATTTATAGTCTTTGTTTCTTCCCCACTTAAGCATTAATTTATTTTTGCAAAAATACCAATATGTTTGGTTATGGAGGACAGACTCAGACTCAGTAGGAGTGAGTTTGGAAAACTCAGTAGTTTTCCAAAATATGAAAAGTTTTGAAATTCGTGCTTAGATGAGTGATTGGCCCATATTGTAATTCTTATTTTATGAGTGAGGAAACAGAGAAATCACGCACAGTAATCGGCAGAGCTAGGATTTAAACCTAGACTGTCTTGTCAAGTCTGCACTACACTGTTCTGCCTCCGCTTGTAGCCTTTGTAATTGGTAAAAGGATGCCATTAAACTAAAGTAAGGAATTGAAGAGGAAGATTGAGGGAAGCAGAGGAAAGCATATAGTAGAATATGGATTTAAATAGGCCTAGTTTGAGATGCCAATTGAAAAGATGCAATAAGAAGCCAGGACTTTTTGGGGTATGTTTATAATGCGTATACTGAATTTCATCAAATCTGATTCCATCGTTGTAACAGAGTATAATTATTTTATATACCAACTTAAAAGGTTAAAAAAAATTATAACAGTGTGTATGGTTTTTGTTTTTAAGCACCTGGAGATGTTTTTTCCCCCCACACAGTATCATTCTTTATGCAGTTGCAGTGTCGTGGATGCAGCATTGCCAAAGAATATTTTCTTGTTGCCTTTGGGATTTTCTTCTAAGCCACTGACATTAATAGCATCATGCAGGTTTTGTTGGTGGTGCTTTCTTGACCTTACTACACGGTATCAACAAAAAATGTCAAACACCATCCAGGAAGGTATTTTTTAAGTTAATAATTAAGCTCAGTAAGTAAGGTATTAAAGGTATCAGTGCACATAAATCAGTTGAAGTGAAAACAGTAGGAATAGCTATGACTGGGTTACATAAAGACAGATAAAGATGGCCACGTTGTTATCTATTGTATGTATGATTTTAAGTTCAATTGATTGTAGATTTTAGCAATATTAAAATCTGGGGGAATTTACATCGTAGAATTATTATGCAATAAGTAGGATTTTTGCCTCTGGGAATTGGGAGATGCAGTAATAAAGTAGGACAGCAGTGCATGTAATTGATCTTAATAAACAAGTATGCATCTTTAAAGAAGTATCGTCACTGCTCTGGGGAATAATTAAATAAATAGTGAAGACAGAACCTTCAGAATTTCCTATATTTAAAGGTACTCTGCAAAGAGAAGAGAGGAATGTAAATACTTGCACACATTTTGAATTTGTTTTTATCCAGGTGCCTAGACAGTTGGAAAACAGTCCACTTCACAATAAATTCATTTCTCTCACATGTATTAGCCTGGTCTTCGCTATTGTATCTAGAGCATAACTGTGAAACCATGATGTCAGAAATTCAGTCAGGTATTTGTCAAGGTATCAGGACCACATTAATCCATGTTCAGTACAGTTCAGTTCAGTCACTCAGTCGTGTCCGACTCTTTGCGACCCCATGAATCGCAGCACGCTAGGCCTCCCTGTCCATCACCAACTTCCGGAGTTCACTCAGACTCATGTCCATCAAGTCAGTGATGCCGTCCATGTTATTGGACTAATAAGATGATTTACATATAAAAATAATACTTTCAGCTGAGGGATTTTGACAAATTGATTTTTTTTTTAAGATTGAAATTGGTAATGTTATAAACATTATAATTTCCTGACAGTTAAAAATGAGAATTTCTGTTTATGGGAAAATAGAATATATATGCTTTTCCCTATTCTTCCTGCTAAGTACAACTAAAAACCCTGCACATTATATATAAGATAACAAAGACTCTGAAAAGTGGAAAGAAGTCAGAACAACTTGGGATCTCAGGATTCAAGGAGTGATGCAGGAGTGGGTTTTTGGCTTTTCTCTTTGCCTCAGTGTACCACACTTCAAAACTGATAACAGTTTCCACACTGAGGAAACTGATAACCCAGAAACAACGGCGGCTGCACACTGCCTTCAAAGAGAGCTCCAACAAAGCGTAACCCTTTTAGCCAAGTACTAGGAGAGAGACACCCTAAAACCTTAAAAAAAAAAAAAAAAAAAAACCTACTCTTTACTCCACCAAATACTGCAAGAACCCAGTTCCCACACACACCCTCACTAGCACAGGCCAAGCAGGAAACATAGACTTCCAACATTACCAGGCTGGCACGAGGTGCCCTGGTACCCCCTGTTGTCATGATGTCAGATTAGGTGAGCTGCAGGGCCCGCTGAGACTTTCATCCTCATCAGATGGTTAACTGGCCCTCCCCTAATTTGCACTGGAGACCATGTGGGAAGCCTGGACTTACACCCCCACCTGGTAGTAAAAAGGAGCACCTCCACCTCCCCACGTAGGTGAAGTCAGAAGAGGTGTGGTAGAGAGGTTATACTTCCACCATTGCCCGTCAGTAAAGAGGCCTAACTCTCCCCTTGTGGTGTCAGTGGGAGCCGCATAGGGCATCATAGTGAGACACCCACACCTTCTCAGCCAGGAAGGTATCAGTGAAGGCTTGGGGAACCAGAGGTGACAGGGAGTTCCTCCATCTCTAGTTTCAGTGGAGGCTGAACTTCTACCCCTACCTTGTAATAATGAGATAGCCCCTTCCCATCTTTTCTGCTAGAGCAGGGCCAAAAACATCAGCAAACATACAAGATTTAAGCATGATCTGGACTCTTACAGTGCTCAAAGTGTCCAGATTTTAAATGAAAATTAATTGTCATACAAAGGAAAATCTCTAATTGAATGAAAAAGACAATGGAGACCAGCATTGAGATTACCGAGATATTAATCTTAAAATTATTTGACAAAGATTGTAAGAGCATCTATCACAAAAATGCTTCAACAAGCAATTACAAGTATGCTTGAAACAAATGAAAAAAAGTTGCAGCCAAAAAAAGTCTGCAAAGAAATATAAGATGAAGAATCAAATGGAAATTTTGGAATTGAAAAAATATAATAACTGAAATAAATAACAGATAGGCTTAACAGCAGAATGGAAGGGATAGAAGAAAGAACTGGTGAACCGAAAAACAGAACAATAGAAATGACCAAGATGGGCAACAGAGAGAAACTAGACTAAAATTAAATGAACAGAGCCTCAAGGGCCAGTGGGACTATACCAGAGAGCTCACATTTATGCCTTTGGAGTCACAGAAGAAGAGAGAGGGCATGGCTGGAGAAATGTTTAAAGAAATAATAAATAATAGCTAAAAACTTACTTAAACTTGGCAAAAGTATAAACCTACAGATTCAAGAAGTTTAGCAAATTTGAAACAGGATAAACCTTTCAGTTCTGAAAGCTAAAGACAAAAATTCGAAGCAATGAGAAATTAAGATTGGGGTGGGGGGGATTGAACTAAAACAGACATCTCTTCAGAAACATGGAGACCAGAAAGACGTGGCACAACATTTGTCAAGTGCTGAAGGAAAGAACTGTTAATTTAAAAAAAAACTTTCAGAAGTCCCAGGTCATAACTTTTGTTTAGATTCTTATTGTTACAATTATTTTCAGCTATTTTTTATTATGATAAAGAACTTTAAATATGAGATAGCAGAGTACATTCCCACTGAAGATGCATAAGGTTATTTATACTTATTTTATGATGTTGCTCAGAGACTTCAGAAGTAAATGCCATTTGTTTTTGAAGTTAATGTTCTACTTAACCATCTTTGAAAAGTTCATGTAGCTTAATTTTCGTAATTTCTGTCTCATTGGATGGTTTTGAGTGATTCATTTGAATTTTCAAGAAACAATTATTTAAGTGGTTTTCTGACTGTTTTGTTTCTTTCAATTGTGATAGAAACGTAATATTGAATTTTAATAATGCTGCTGCTAAGTCACTTCAGTCGTGTCCGACTCTGCGACCCCATAGATGGCAGCCTACCAGGCTCCTCCATCCATGGGATTTTCCAGGCAAGAGTACTGGAGTGGAGGTATATTCATATTTTTTTTGCTACAAATCCTAATAGACTTTTTTCATCTTGCAGTACTAAAACTCTACCTGGTAAACACTAATTTCCCCTCCTCACTCCCCTTGTTCCTTGATAACTATCTTCCTCTCTGCTATTTTTATGATTTTGTCAACTTTAGACATTTCATGAGTGGAATCATTCAGCGTTTGGCTTTTTGTGACTAGTTTATTTTGCTTACTGTAATGACCTTGAGTTCATCTATGTAACAGAACTTTTTTCTTTAGGCTACACTGACATTTCGATTTTTTAAAAATTCATGGATTGAATACATGAAAAATCTATATATTGGTTAAAACAACCTCTTGATACTAGTTTTTCTCCAGTAAATAACAATGTACGTTATTCAGTTCTTGCTGATGAAATTTCTGTCTCTAATCACTGTGTTTTCATTAGCTTCTAATTTAAAGATAGAATTTTAAAACGAACTATTTCCCTTTCTCAAGCAGTCTCTTCTGTAGTTTGGCTTTTGACAAAACTCAGAATCCAAGATAATTAATAGAATCCATCAAATTTGTCGTTCAAATTCCGTTGACACCGAATCATTCTAACCAAGATAGAATCCTACCCATCTAATATACCACATCCAAGTTGCATACAGTAACTTGATTAACAATTTTACACCTTTTATTAGATTTTTAGATTAACGCATAAGCAGTAATTTTGTACACTTTGGATCATATCTTGATTTTGAGGTTTATTGATTATCCAAAATTATTTATTGACTTACAACTGTTAGATTAGCATAAATCTCAGTAAACCTAGCAGTGAATCCACCGTTTTTCACTCCAATAATATATAATGATTTTAATCATTCAGTAGGTGGCATCTCCTAGGTTTCCCTGTGGCTCAGGCAGTAAAGCGTCCGCCGGTAATGTGGGTTCGATCCCTGGGCTGGAAAGATCCCCTGGAGGAGGAAATGACTCTCTTGCCTGGAGAGTCCCCATGGACAGAGGAGCCTGGCAGGCTACAGTCCATGGGGTCGCAGAGTCAAACATGACTGAGCAAGCCTGCCCCCTTCCCTCTTTTTTAAACGCCGAAGTGTTCTAAAAAGTCACCTGTCTGAGAAATAGCCTAGTATTCTGACTTCCACTTTGGGACTCCTATGTGAAATCTTTGTTGTTGTTGTTGTTTTTCCTTCCCCCTCAAGAAATCTTAAATATAGTGTGTTTTCCTAATCAGGAGTCCCATGAGCTGCTTATAATACCCAGCCTTTTTTGTTCTGAAGGAAATCTAGCTGTCTGTTTTCAGTATCTCCAAGGGTCCCACAAAGTGAATTTCTGGTATTCCAGATCGCCATTATTTTGTTTCACATTATCTTAAACATTGCTTTCTGAATGTGATGATTTCTCATGATGTGATAAAAGATAGAATTTTAACTTTATTTTTAGACATCAACTCATTTAAACATAATGCAACCCTGTAAGTTATCTATAAACTAGGTTTCAAATGTTTTAAGTTAATGAATATCACACAGCTGTCAAGAAACTAAAGTGGGAATCACACCCAAAGTCTGCAGAATTTAAATGTTTATGCTTTTTTTCCTCACCAAACCAATCTTTGAATGATTTTTTTCTGATTATTCATGGTAATAAATAAGAATGCCATGAGGTTTATTTATTGATTGACATACCTCTTTTAAAATTTACATGTGCAAATAATAGTTTAAGAGTGCTAGAGAGATTTGTGAATTGTATACATACATATTTATACCTAAACTTTTGGCTTAGGGATTGCTCCAGGGCCTACTTCCTGCCAGCAGTTTTCAGAGCTTTACTCTTGTTAGTTTCCCTTAAAATCCTTCCTGTTTATATAAATTTTAGATCGACTCTTTTTTGACTTTGACCTGGTATCTCCTTGAGACTCTGCTTCCCTCTGCTGCAAGCACTGCAGCCACTCTGAGCGTCTTCCTTTTATTCTGTCTTTACATCTCATGAATGATTTTTAATACCTAGGCTAAATATAGATGGCTCAACTATAAAGAATCCACCTGCAATGCAGGAGTCACAGGAGACACAGGTTTGATCTCTGGGTCCAGAAGATCCCCTGGAGTAAGAAATGGCAACTCACTCCAGTATTCTTGCCTGGAGAATCACATGGACAGAGGAGCCTGGCAGGCTACAGTCCATAGGGTCACAAAGAGTTGGACACAGCTGAAGCGACTTAACACGCATGCAAGCAAAATATAAGTGGTTTTATTTAAATATCTGATTGTTTGAGATTTTGCCCAGCAGAATGCTTACATACTCTCCTGGAGCATAGTAGTTACTATTGCACTAATATCTTTTTTCCCCCTCCAGATTTATTAATTTATAGTATATAAATATTCTTCAGTACTTTGATTTTTTTATTGGAGGATAATTGCTTTACATTGTTGTGATGATCTCTGCCATACATCAACACGAATCCGTCATAATTATATATATATATATGTTTATATATGGGCTTCCCTGGTGGCTCAGAGAATCTGCCTGCATTGCGGGATACCCGGGTTTGATCCCTGGGTCAGGAAGATCCCCTGGAGAAGGAAATGGCAACCCACTCCAGTACACTTGCCTGGAAAATTCCATGGGCTACAATCCATAGGGTCACAAAGAGTCGGACACGACTGAGCAACTTCACTTTCACATATATTTATATCCCCTCCTCCCCCCAACCTACCCCTCTAGATCATCACGAGCACCAAGCTGCGCTCCCTGTTATACAGCAGTTTCCTGCTCGTTACCTGTTTTACACACGATAGTATGTATATGTTATTCATTACTTTTATATTACGACTTTAAAGACTGTGCAACAGAAAAAGTTGCTTCAATTCACATGTGACTTCTGTTTGTAGACGTCCTGTGAACATCATAAAAATGAAACATTACTTCATATAAGGAGAAATGCTTATAACATGTTATTAAGTCTAAAAATACCAGGCTGCAAAATGGCATGGTAGCCACTCTTGTGGTCTGATATACGTACACAAAATGAACTTGCTGCCGAAAACTAGGATAACAAATGCCACTCCCTCCCCCCCACCTCTGGAAAAATCCCCACTAATACAAATCTCTCCTAATGCGGGACTTTCCTGGTGGTCCAGTGGTTAAGACTCCATGCTTCCAGTGCGGAGGGTGCGAGTTCAATCCCTGGTTGGGGAACTGAGATCCCAGGTGCCGTGAGGCATGGATAAAAAAACAAAGCAAAACCCTCCTAATGTTACCTCTGTTAACTTTATGGTATACATTATTTCCTTCTTCTCTCTTTCTTTTTCTGTCTGTCTTATAAAAGTTATATCTCCACATACATATTCATACCTAGTTGGGAAAATCCTTCTTAAAGCAAAAGGTTGACAGACCTGACTTCATATAACCTTTAAACTTCACTCATAACAGAATACTGTCAGAAATATTTTTTTAATGTAGTGACCATATAGTAAATGTAGTGTAATGTAAATGTAGTGACAATATACTTGCAACATGTCTATTAGAAGTAGGGAATAACTTAGTTTTTTGTGAATCATTAATTAGTATAGCCATCCATACAAATTAAAAATTTCAGTTTATCATAGATACCTTCCTCGCCCTTGCTTCTTATATCCAGCTGATCTTTAGGATCTCCTAGATATCTCTGGAATTTATCTATTTCCTCCATCAAATTCAAACTTCCAACATAATTTTTCTCTACTGCTGCAGTAGCTCATTAGCTGGTATGCCTACTTTCTTTCTCCATTCTATTTGTTTTCCATACTGCACAAAGTGATCTTTTTGAAACACATAAATGATCATTTAAGGATCTTACGAAATAAACAGTAACTTCGGGGTGTACATGACAGAAACTATGTAGAGATTGATTAATTCTTTTTTAGTTACTCCCAGGAAAATGAACCAGGCCCTTGTCTAGCCATAGTCCATAGGGTTGCAGAGTCAAACACTGCTGAAGCCATTTAGCACGCACACAAGCACTTGTCTAGTCATACACGTTTCCTGTCACAGGGTTTGGTTCTGGCACACACACTCCTTCCGTTACTTTTGCTGCTAGTACCTATATATTCTTCAGGGAATCCTTTCCTGACCTTACTAAATCAAAATTCTATTAATTCACTTATAGAGATAAAAGTCTCTGTCATAAGGCGTCAAAGTTTTACATTAATTTAGATAAATAATCTAGCTCTCTTTCTAGATTATAAAATCATTGAGGGGAAGCTCTGCATCTGTTTTTGTTTGCTATTGTATTCTGACATGTAACAGAGTGCTCAATACATAGTAGGCACTTGTCTTAGCTTTGACTGCTGTAAGAAAAATGCTATAAACTAGGAGGCTTAAATGGCAGGCATTTGT
This sequence comes from Bubalus bubalis, assembly GCF_019923935.1. Lineage (NCBI taxonomy): Eukaryota > Metazoa > Chordata > Mammalia > Artiodactyla > Bovidae > Bubalus > Bubalus bubalis. The sequence continues at coordinate 110,600,503 of NC_059160.1, forward strand.
TTCTCACAGTTCTGGAGACTAGAGAGTTTAAGACACACAATTCTGTGTCTTGGGAGGGCTCCTTTCCTGGCTTGGAGGCGGCTGCCATCTTGCTGTGTACTCAATGTAGAGAGACAGTGAGCTCTATTATTTTCTTTAAAAACATTAATCTCATCATGGATTCTCCAACCTCATGATCTGATCTGTACCTAAATTTCCTTTCCCAAATCCTGTCTCCTAATAGCATGACGTTGGTAGTTTGGGGTTTCAACATGAATTTTGGAGGAATACAAAGTCACTCAATCTATAACATCCCATAAGTGTTTGTTGAATTAATGCAGACATTAAAAATAAAAGTGAAAGATGTAAATGGAAAGTTCACAAAAGGAGAAAATACAAATGCTAGTAAACATAACCAGATGCTTTCAACCTCCTGTGTAGTCAGGAAATAAAATGATGATAAGGTGCTTTATTCTCATCACACTGAGAAAAATTTTAAAGATTGATAATGTCAAACGTCCATTTAAGAACACATCCATTAGCAGGATAGTATTAAAAAAATTGATCCAGTCATATCGTGAAATATTTTTCAGCTATTAAAAGGCAAGTGTTGCATTCTAGTGCATTTAAAGTAATCCCATTAATTTTGTTTTACAAAGAGAACCTCAAAAGTAACTATGTATATTTGTTTATATACAAACATATAAATTTATAGAAAACTGCAGATGGTGATTGCAGCCATGAAATTAAAAGACGCTTACTCCTTGGAAGGAAAGTTATGACCCACCTAGATAGCATATTCAAAAGCAGAGACATTACTTTGCCAACGAAGATCCATCTAGTCAAGGCTATGGTTTTCCCAGTGATCATGTATGGATGTGAGAGTTGGACTGTGAAGAAAGCTGAGTGCTGAAGAATTGATGCTTTTGAACTGTGGTGTTGGAGAAGACTCTTGAGAGTCCCTTGGACTGCAAGGAGATCCAACCAGTCCATTCTAAAGGAGATCAGTCCTGTGTGTTCTTTGGAAGGAGTGATGCTAAAGCTGAAACTCCAATATTTTGGCCACCTCATGCGAAGAGTTGACTCATTGGAAAAGACTCTGATGCTGGGAGGGATTGGGGGGAGGAAGAGAAGGGGATGACAGAGGATGAGATGGCTGGATGGCATCACTGACTCTATGGACGTGAGTCTGAGTGAACTCTGGGAGTTGGTGATGCACAGGGAGGCCTGGTGTGCTGCTATTCATGGGGTCGCAAAGAGTCGGACACGACTGAGGGACTGAACTGAACTGAACTGAACTGGAAAGATCCTTGCCATGCTATTGATAGTGTTTATCTCTGAGAGGGAACATGACAATAAAAGAGGTATAGAGTTTTTTCTTTTTTAAAAACTCTGTGGGCTTTTTTTTTCTTATTCACTGTTTTTATAATGCATATATTGTCATGTAGCCTATAAAAACAAATAAGGGCAGATTGATTTAGGGATATGAGAAAAAAAGAACCATTCTTTACATAAAGAAAAGTAAAATCACGGATGCCAAAAGAACATGGTTTAGTCTGGAACTACAAACAGTTTCATATTATTGGAGTCTAAAATGTGGAAAGAAGAGTACGAGGCTGAAAAAAAGATAAAACCAGATCAATAAGGGCCATGTGTGTTTTCTCCTAGCATGGACAGCATTCTGAGACTCTTTAATTGAAAATTGACTCCAGTCATGTCAAATAGATGATTCTGGAAGATATGCAGTTTGTTTAGTGAATGAGATTCATAACCATCTGAATCCCTTGATTCCTTTCACAGGTGTGATGAAGCATGTGAATCTGTTCTTAGTATTGTATTTCAGATGCATAAAATAGTGCAAATTATGTATTCTTCTTCAGTAACACATTAAAAAGACCTCCTAGTTGATCTGCTAATTACCTTAATTTCAAAATAGTGATGAGCATGAACAGTATTTTAAGATATCTGTACCAGCTGAATGACTTTCTGCATTATATTCATGAGTCTTGGGTTAGGAACTTTTGCTTTATGGCATGAGACTGGGAGTGTGAAGATCAGTTAGGGAACTAGTCAATATGGAGATAATGAAAAATCTTAATGGAGACAGTCTGAAATAATCCTATGAAAGATTTCATAATTGTTTTAAAATATTTGTGATATTTTAATGACATTTTTGTATTAGTATTTGTACAGTATTAATATAAGTGTTTGTATTAGTATTGTATTAGTGTATTCCTTACAGAAAAATTAGGAAATACGAAATTTTAAAAAGAAAAGAAAGCATGCTTTATGGTAGTTTCTTAAAGCTTACATAATGCCTATGCTTTCCTTTGTTTTTATTGCTGCTCTTGCATAGAAGCTTACCTCATTAGCTGTTCATTTAGTCTTATTTCAATGATACCATCATTGCTTAACTCTCTTCTCTTTAATTCTGCAGGTTTTTGATTGGTCAGGGAGCACATGTAGGAGCTGTCAACAGTGAAGGAGACACACCTTTAGATATAGCTGAGGAGGAGGCAATGGAAGAGCTACTGCAGAATGAAGTTAATCGGCAAGGTAGTGTAAAGCAGCCTAAACGGAAAGCATGTTTAAAACTGTCTTGTGTAAAGTATGATACTTTTTCAATAAATAATTGTTGACATTGAAGGACAGTTATAATTTGAGTGTGAAAAACAGTTTACTTAATAATATGTTCAGTAAGGTTCTACTTGAACAAGTGTATGATTCTTAACTCTACATCTTTTTAATATTTTTCAAGTTGAAAAAAGTACATTGTAAGTGGTAGGATCAGGCATAAAGTTACCTGTCAATAAAAGCTTTGGAGATAAGTAAAACAGACAAAGAAGAAAGGAAGTGTACAGGGTGAACAAGACACATTTAAATAGAACGATCAAGAAGTCCTCACTGGTAAGGATGTATTTAAGCTAAGGTCTTCTCCAGGCGATGGAGCGAATCATACAGGTCTGGGGAAAGAGCACTGCATACCGTGGGAGCAGTGAATTCGTGGATGGAAGGACGCCTGATGCTTTCAGAGGAGCAGTGAGTGAGACCTGTGTGACTGAAGCAGACAGAACGTGGAAGAGGCTGGAAGGAGATGAGATCCCAGAAGGAGCAGTGGACCACATCACTCAAGGCCATGTGGGCCACTGGAAGGATTTTAGCTTTTAATCTGAGTGAAATTGGGGGTCAGTGGAGAGACTGAGATTAGAGGAGTGACATGATCTGATTTATTGTAGAAAGGGTCTCTGGGGCTGCTGTGTTGAGAATGGATTGTAGCAAGGTAAGGGCAGCAGTAGGGGAACGGCAAGGGGAGAAGTAGGGTGGTAGTAGACAAAGTGAGGAGAAGAGTGTGGGTTTTAGATATATTGTGAAGATTTGACCAAGAAGATCATTGCATGATTAAAAGTAGGGCATGTAAGAAGAAGGCAGGGAAGATTCTAAGGTTTTGGTTTGAGCAACTAAATGGGTGAAGTTTTTATGAGAGATGTGAATATTGTGGAAAAAGTAAGTTTTATATGGAAAGGTTCAGGGCTTCATTTTTTAGACATGTTAAGTTTGTTTTGCCTGCTAGATATCCAGGCAGTTGAATATGTTAGTAGAGAGAGGTACAAGCTAGAGATATGCATTTGGGAGATGTCAATTTATAGTGATAGATGATTGCTTATGGATAGAATTTCTTTTAGGAGTGATGAGTGTTCCAAAACTGATTGTGGTAATGGTTGCACAACTCTGCAGATTTACTAAAAACCACTAAATTGTTTTCTTTAAATTGTGTGAATTATATCTCAATAAATATAAAGCAGTTCCTCTTCTGGGCACATAACCAAAGAATTAAAAGGAAAGTTTCAAAGAGACTTTTATACACCCATGTTTATAGCATTATTCACAATAACTAAAAGATGGAAGAAAACCAAATGTTCATCAATGGGTGAGTGAATAAACAATATATAGTATATACTTACAGTGAAATACTGTTCAGCATTAAGAAGGAAATTCTGACATACGCTGTAGCCTGGTTGAACCTTGAGAGCATTATGCTATGTGAAATAAGGCAGTCGCAAAAGGACAGTTACTGTCTGATTCCACTTACATGAGGTACCTCAAGTACTGAAAATCCTAGAGAAAGTGGAATGATGGTTGTCAGGAGTTGGGAGGGGGTGGGAATGGGGATTTGTTGTTTAATTAGCACAGTGTTTCAGTTTTGCAAGATGAAAAGTGTTCTGAAGATTGAGCAACAATGTAAATGTACTTAACATTGCTGAACTGTCTACTTAAAATGATTATTAAGATAGTAAATTTTATTAAGTGTATTTTACTTCCGTTTTTAAAAAACGTGTATATAAATTACTGTGATTTCCACTGTAGTATTATGTCTAGGCAGTGATTGAATGAGTATTATCAGAAAAGAACTATGTTGTATAAGATATGGAGTATTGGTTTAGAGAGGGCTGAGTATTGCGGAAGTGTGGTTCATTAAATAAAAGCAAAGAAATAGAAGCTAAGTGAAAATAAATTTTTGTTTCTTGGGATTGGGAAAATTCATAAGGACTACCTGGTTGCTTTGGGGCTTCCCAGGTGATGCAGTGGTAAAGAATCCACCTGCCAGTGCAGGAGACATGAGAGACTCGGGTTCAATCCTGTGGTGGAGAATCCCCTGGAATAGGAAATGGAGTAGGAAATAGTACTCTTGCCTGGAAAATTCCATGGACAGAAAAGCCTATTGGGCTATCATCCATGGGGTCACAAAGAGTTGAACATGACTCAAAACACACACACTTCTGGCTGTTCAAAAAACAAATCTTGGGCCCTAAAACTGAGGAACTATTTAAATGCTTAAATAGAGCTGAAGCATTGTAACAAGTAGCTAAAGGTACCTGGAGTCCAGAAGAAACAAGGTCCATGTTACAACAGTAGTCATAAACTAGAGCTTGTAGAAATCCACAGAAGAGCTTCGAACAGTTCTGTCCTAAGCGCGTGATTTTGGAGTAATGGGATAGTCAAGACTTGAAGAAACCGCAAGAGTGGGTATAAAACACCACAACCTAGAAGGAAAGAGTACCTTATCTGTCCATCTTGCCCTGATTAGTGCCCAGATAGATAGCAACTGGGAAAGGCATGGAGATGTACTGAAAACTTCTTGTCTTTAGTTTCTTTCTATATAAAGGAAACCGTTAGCAAGGCTGATTTTAGTTGTAATGATTCATTCAATTTTGATTAATGTGCCAGCATATTTGTTTTGAGTGCTGGGTATTTAAACAAAAAAACGGAACAAACGTTGCTCTTGAGGATCTCACAGGGTGGTGGAAGTGACAGCTCCTTTAACAGAGCTTTACAGTGTTGTGCGCTAAAACATAGGCAGGAGCAGAACGGTGCGGGAGAGCAGGAAAGGCTGTGACTGACTGCTTTCAGTAGCTGGAGAGGACATTTGAGAGGGAGTTTGCTTGGCAGAGAAGAGGCATGATGGACAAAAAAGGCATGTCAGAAGAGGGTATCAACAAGTGCAAATAAAAAGGGATCAGAAACATAGCAAATGCAGAAACTTCACTAGAATTGGAAGGGAGTAAGAAAATCAACATGGAATTAGTGTGAGATTGAGACTTGAAAAGATTAGACTAGAGCCAGATGGTGGACATCTATTTTGTAGGCATTAGACAGATGAAACGAAGATCCCCAGCAGGAAATTAACCTGATTGGATTTAGTGTTTAGTAATAAAGCTGGTGGTAATCTGGAGGATGAACTCAAATGGGGAATACATGGTGGCATGCCTTCCCTGAGGAAGACTCTTCACTTAATCTAGGTGAGAGACCAGTAAGGCCAAAGTAATTATATTTAAGGTGGAAGAGAGCAAAGAGCCAGGGTTGTTTTCAGAAAATATTAAGGTAAAATTAAAACAGCTTGGTGAGTAATTGAATATGGAGTTGAAGGAAGAATTGAGGCCAGCTAATTTGCCTCCTGAGATTTCCAGTTTAAGAAGTGATTATTGGGTGAATTCACACAAAAAGGTGGAACAAAGCAGGAACAAATTTAGAACGTGCATGAGTTTGTTTTGAGATGTATTGAATTTGTGGTTGCTAAAGCGCATCTGAATGGCAGTGTTCAGTGCCATGTTGGAATCTAGGCAATGTCAGGATGGAAAATGTAAATCTGGAAAAATAATAGATGAGAAATTCTGGAAAATAATATATAATATGACCCTGAAACTGAAAGTGAAGCACTGATAGTAAAAATAAAAGCTGCCTCTTTTTTAAATATCTAAATACTAGTTATTGAGCAGAAGACTTTACATGAATTATTTCATTTCATCCTTAGAGCAATTCTACAAGGTTAATAGTGCTGTCACTGCATTTTATAGATGAGAAAAGGAGATTCAGAGATTTGCCCAGGGTCAAACAGGTAGAAAGTGGTGCTGTGTGTGGTTCAGTCCCAAACAGTGTAACAGATACCTTGCGCCCCACACTCTTCATCACAGTACCACACTGTACTCTATTAGGAATGTTTCCTAGAAATATTTCCTGATGTTCATTTATTCATGGGAATAATAAATGGGAATACAGGATTTATATAATATAACTTTATTCCAAAGGAAAAAGATAGGGGCATCTCTCTCTATCAGTAGCGTTGAACAGTTTATAGAAGGAGCCTCCTAAATATATCACTAGTAATGACAAGATTTCTCAAATTATTTATCCTGATATGAAAGTTATTATTTAATATTTTAAAATTCTTTAATCATTCTTTTGGCTCTTATTTCTTGTTCTAATATACATGATTAACAACTAGTCATGCTTAAGTAAATTTCCTTTGAAAGTAGTAAGAATTGAATAGTAGATGAAAATCAGTATTTCTGATGTATGTTTTAAAGTAATTATCTTTATTTAGCTTGGAATACAAGTCAATTTTTGCACCTCTTATCTAACCAAATTCCAATTCAGTTTTATGTTTTCTTACCTAAGAGAATTGACTAACATTTTCTTATAAGCTAACATTTTCTATTTCTTAATAGTACTGACAGATGGTAAATAGTCTAGTCACTTTATTTTATCATACCCCTTTTAGTTCAGTATACAGTGTTTTCATTGTTTAAAAGTTTTGCAATTATAGGTAAACTAAAGACCAGTAGGTGAATTAAAGACCAGTAAAATGCTTTATAGGATCTTTTCCCTATTAGTCCACAAGGCAATAAAAGAGAAGCAGAACCATAGACTTTTAGAACTGATCATGATAATTAACACCTTACTGCTTATTCCTCTTCTAAATTCTTCACATATATTAATTAATTTAATCCTCACAACAACATTGTGGATAGTTACTTTGATTATTCCTAACTCACAAATAAAGAAACTGAATGCTAGTGTGGATTGTGTCTTGCTCAAGATGACAGAGCTAGTAAGTGGCAGATCAGGGATTGAAACCAAGCAGCGTAGATTCAGGTCTGTGTTCTTAACTCATTATACTAATATTGAAAGAAGTTATGGCTGTCTGAAGGTTACTAGCCTAGTTAAAATACTGGAATTAGAAAGCAAGTATTGTTCTCTCTATATATATATATTCTATATGTATATATTTATATTGTCTGATGAGGTTTAAAAAATACGTAATTGTCCATCGCTCTAATCATTGGTATTTTTTAAAAGATTTTAAAAGGAAAAAAGTGTTGTTAGGTTTTTTGGTAACTGAATTTACTTAAACATAAATTTCCCTTCTCATATACTTAAATTTTAGACTTGAGTTGTTTTTATATATAATTTATATAAAGGCACAATTTGGTGGCAACAGAGCGTAATTGCTTTGTAATAAGGTAAAGATAGCATGAAATTAGATAAATCCAGAAGTAAAAAGTAGATATTTATTTATTTCAAGTCCAGGGGAAATTTAGAATAATAAAAGATAGTAATAGTCAAGCTGTTTAAGATGGTAAAGAGAAAAGGGATAAAGATAATAAATAGGTTCATGTTTTAAAAGACATAGTTTAAAAAAAAAAAGCATAAGAAAATAAATCAGTCTGAGAAAAGGCTTTTAGTAGAAAGATTATTCTTAATGTATTAGAGTTGCAGCCTTATAATTTCTTTTATGAATAACATTAGAAGACATCTTCAATAAGATGGGCTGATTATCTTTTGATAGGAAATTTATAATGTAAAATTGATTTTTTATAGAAATGGTGATGCTTTGTAACTAATAGGTTTTATTTGTTCTATATTATACATATAATTGTTTTATAAAGTCAGTTTGGAAAGTCTTATTGTTAGTTTCTTTCATATGTGGTAATAAGATCTCTAGATGTTATTATCTCAAGATGACTTTTGCTGGTACTTCTGTAACCTTGGGATTTTAAAAATACTTCTCCATTTTTGCCTACTTTTTTAAGATTGAGCTTCAGTTCAACAGTTCAGTTGTGTCTTGAATAAATAAAGCAAGCAAGATAAAGATACATTCCAGGTAGAGGATAACAGCTTGCACAGTAGCACAGGCAAGTGATGTACTTGACCTATGTGAAGATCCCAGATGGTTAGAGCACTGGGTGATGATAGAGGAGAAATACTAGAGATTAAAAATGCCTTGAGACCAAATCATAAATGGCTTTGTATGCTACACTTAAGAGCTTGAGCTTTGTCTTATAAGAGCTTAGCAATCATTGACAGGTTTTTATAGAAAAGTGAGATGATCATATTTTAATATCGAAAAACCAGTCTTGTGATCATGTGGGGAATGACTCAGAAGGGACTGAGGTGAATGAATTAAGGGCCAGCTGTAGTCATCAAAGTGTGAGACATAAGATATGAATTAAAATAGCATAAGGCAATGGCACCCCACTCCAGTACTCTTGCCTGGCAAATCCTATGGACGGAGGAGCCTGGTAGGCTGCAGTCCATGGGGTTGCTAAGAGTCGGACATGACTGAGTGACTTCACTTTCACTTTTCACTTGCATGCATTGGAGAAGGAAATGGCAACCCACTCCAGTGTTCTTGCCTGGAGAATCCCAGGGACGGCAGAACCTGGTGGGCTGCAATCCATGGGGTCGCACAGAGTCAGACACGACTAAAGTGACTTAGCAGCAGCAGCAAGGAGCCATTACAAAGACATTCTAGGAGATGGCAACTCAAAATCTGCCAACTAATTGGATGAGGGCTGGAGATAAGGTAAAGGGAGGGATTAAGGATGACCTCCGGGTTTCTAGGCAAGTGTTGGAACCTAAGGCTTCTCTGGTGGCTCAGCGTAATGAACCCTCCTGCCAATGCAGGAGACTCCGGTTCAAAACCTGGATCAGGAAGATGCCCAGGAGAAGGAACTGGCAACCCACTCCAGTATTCTTGCCTGAAGAATCCCATGGACAGAGGAGCCTGGCAGACTGCAGTCCTTGAGGTCACAAAAGAGTCAGACACGACTTAGCAACTTAAGAGTATTCATTTAGTAAACATTTACTGATCCTTTTTACTTTAGATCAGGTACCCATCCAGATGATGGGGATAGAAGATAAAAAAGCAGTATCTTCACCTTTTTAAAAACTCTTAAAACTTATGATCTTCTAAAGTGTAAATGATGTGGTGTGTGCTGTTTTTTAAATAGCCAGCATTTGAAAACATAAGATAACATGAGATTACTGAAGAATTTCAGGATTAACTTTTCTCTTTTAATTTTTTTCTTAGAATGTTGAGCTCTTTGAAGGTTCTATTCCATTCTGAATTCCCCTCCTCTTATCACCTCAGCCTAGCACAATGCTTCAAGCTTTTAAATGAATAAACATCTGTATAACTTATTATCAAAATTATAAAACTAACGGTATGAACAGTATACTGTGTTGGTTAAAAAATAACCTGTCTTAAGGTCTGTTCAATTTTACATGAAGACAGGACCTCCAAGTTGAAGTGTTTTAATAAATATTTATGCCTACTAGGCTAGAGTTCAGAGAACTAGTCAAAGCAGGTGGATAGAAAATTGAGACTTAAATATATATGATTGTGTTAAAAAAAATCTGTTTTTTAGACCAAAGGAAGATATACCTTGGGGAATGTTCAAATATTCAAAAACAAAAGGAATAAGCAGAAAAGGTTAAAAAAAAAAAGCCAAAAAAATATTGTAAGGACAAAAATTAAATAGTCAGTTAAAAATGCTAATAAAATATCTACGGTACTCCTGCATTTCTTTAACCAGCATGTTCTAAGCAGTCCAGTTTTCAAAAATATAATATCACTTTTAATTTTCACTTAAAATGATTGAGATAATTTTATTTCCAAACAAAAACATTTTCTATAGAGAAAAAAATAAAAAGTTATTTTTATCATATCAGGGGTTGATATAGAAGCAGCTCGAAAAGAAGAGGAACGAATAATGCTTAGAGATGCCAGACAGTGGTTAAATAGTGGTCATATAAATGATGTCCGGCATGCAAAATCTGGAGGTACAGCGCTTCACGTTGCAGCCGCCAAGGGCTATACAGAAGTTTTAAAGTAAGTATTGCTTCTCACAGTTGTTTTTCTGCTTTGTTTTCTTTGTTTCATTTTTCCTTTTTTAAGATACCTGCTAATGTTATTTTGAAACAGTTTTTGAAAATTACTTAAATGTTGAATGTTATTGTTTTGTTTCTGAAGTTCTTTCATTCTCAAATTTTTATTATTCTCCTGTTGTTTTTTTCCATTGCAGTTTTCTGATAAGTAAAATTTAAGTGTCAGACAACCATTATGTGTTACCTTCTGGTCTGGTAAATTATTAGAGTCTCTTTGAGGTTCTCAGATAGGTGAGCTCTGGATACAGAAACTAAGAACAATGTTGTATATAATATGTACTATCAAATTCTGAGAGTCGTACTGATTATTTACTTACATATAATTTGTCTGATTTTTTTTTTTTTTTTTAAGATTTTCACTATGTGAGCACTGGAAATCAGAGAGCTATTAGCGTAATATTAAACCATAAGCAACTTAGACTATACAGTAAGTCCCCTATCTATGAACAAGTTCTGTTCCAAGAGTTTATTCATAATACCAATTTGTAAGTCCAACAGAGTTAGCCTAGGTACCCAACTAACACAATTGGTTATATAGTATTGTGCTTAATAGATTTATGATACTTTTCACACAAATAATATATAAAGGCAAGCAAGAAATAAAGAAAACTTGTTTAATCTTACAGTACAATACCTTGAAAAGTATAGTACTACAACACAGTAGCTGGCATACAAGGTGGGCATTGAATGAGCAGACAGAAAGAGTTGCTGACTGGAGGAGGGAGAGATGGTGGGAGATGATAGAGCTGACGGATCATCAGCAACAGGAGGCAGAGGACAAGCTGCAGTGTCACTCATGTTTGACGTTGATAGCACAGGTTCTGGTTCCTTGCTGGGTTCAATTCTATCTACCCTCTTGAAAAAATGACCCAGTGTTGTCTGGGTAGTAGCTCTTTTTCTCTTGTAGATGTCACGGTAGCACTGGATGGCATTCTGAAAGGCTGCTGCAACCTTCCAGTCCTGTTCTGCATTTGGGTCCTGTGACTCAAAAGCTTTCTCTGCCTCCTCAGATGAAACTCCCCTTGCCATTTCCTGTGTCGTAAATCACTTCTGTTCTTCAGTTAACTTCTTCCTCTTGTCTCTCTTCGTCCTTTCTCTGGGCCTCCAGTTCCATCTTTTCACCTCACTCCACTCTCTAATTACTGTCACTGTTGTTCCATTGTTATTGCTTGGTACTTCTTAGCAGCACCAGGTACATCAATGCTGCTTTTACGCTTGCTTCTGGAATCCTAGGCTTGAAATAAAGGTACTGTACTACTGTACTGTATACAGTACTGATGGTAAAGTACTCAAAAGCACAACCACTGTGGCAGACGCACACACATGGTGGTGTATGCCAGACACGTGAACCAGCTTCTGTGATTGGACATGTGAATACGTGTTCACATCTTTGAAAGTTCGAAACTTAAAGGTTTGTATATAGGGGACTTACTTATTGACCAACAAATATCCTTAGGAAAAGCTCTTTTATGTCACAATAAATTTGCGTTTTGGTTTTTTCTTATGCAATGCAAAGGTGTTGGCAACTATATATAAAAAAAGCATTCATTGCATAACTTTTGTTATATGTATGTGAAAGCTAATAAGACTGGCCCTCAGCAAAATCTACTGCACCCTTTATGTTGCGCTTGTTCCACCTGGGCCTCTAGTATAAATCCGTCCTCCTTATTCCCTCTCTTCAGTAAAAACAGTGATGGGTCAGTTATTCTAGATTTCCTCCTATTTCAATCTCTGCTCACTTCAGGGACTTAAGCCTTCTCCTAGAATGGTGCATTTAACTCTTTAATTGGTTTCCTTGTCTCATCTGTTTCTCCCTAGTACAAAACTTTTCCAAACTTTCAAGGCCCATCAGTGTGGGTTATGAAATGCACTTAGTGAATTGCAAACAGCATTTAAAAGAAAATAATTGAAAATATCAAAGAGTATTACATATGGTGAAGATAATTTTGTTTCTTAAAATTCTTGTTTCTGTGAATGTATATATGAGTACCAGATTGCCCTATTAAATGGATTTCTAGACTGCTTCCAAGTGGTGTTTGTAATTTATTTATATAGGCTCTTAACGTCCTTCGTTAAGATTCTTAGAAATTGTGATGAATTTTAAACTCTTCAACCTAGCACATAAGACCATCAGTCATCTGGCCATTGGTTTCTCTGTCAAGCTAAGCTGCTACCACTGATCCTCAGGCATTCATGAGTCCAACTATATATATCCTCTTTAAGTTCTGTCATGATGTCTTAAAGCATACTCTTACTTCTGTCTAGGTACCTTCATTCACCATCTCTTCAACTTGGAAGTAAATTCCTTTTGATCCTTTGACTCAGTTCAAGGCTCTTCAGTCTATGGGGGAAAAAGCTCAGCCTCATTCATAATAATTGCAGATAAAGCTGCAATGAATCCTCATTTTCCATCTATCATACTGGCAAAGATCAAAATGCTTGGCACAGTGTTGGCAAAGTTGGGAAAAAGCACTCTCTTATGTTATTGGTAGAACTAAAAATGACTATTGAGCAAATTTTATCAAAGTAACAGTTATCCTTTGGTTTAGCAGCATTACCTCTGGGAATTTTTTTTACAGATATTCTTACTCTCCCCTAGGAAATAAGGTATGTGCTAGCAGTGTTGTTTATGATCGGAGTGGGTGATGATTGCCTAGATTATGATGCGTCCTTTCACTAGAATACTCTGTAACGATTAAAACACTACCTAATATATGAAAGGAGCAATAGGATGTGTTAAGTGTCAACCCAAGGATAGAACTGTGACTCATTTGTGTTTATTTATTTATTTTTTAAATTTAAGTTGTATCTGTTTATATATATGCCTAAAATCTCTCTATAAGGATCTAATCAAAAACTGTAGTATGGTTATCTATGGGGAGGGGAAGCTGGTTGGCTAAAGGTCAGCAATGGGAAAGTGACTTTCCTATATAGTCATTTATTCTTTTTTATTTTTGAAACTTGGGAGTGTATTACTTAGGAAAGAACATATGAAATCAAAAATAAATAGAAGAGATCCATTTCGGATGTCAGCATCTCCCCCTTTATCCCCTCCCTGCAAACACACAGCCCCTTTCAGCTGACCTTTAGGCTTTTCAGCCCTGTACTTCTAAAGCAACTTCACCATAAACCTGTCTGTGAGGGTTGGTTGATGTTTTACTTGACTTTTGTCCTCCATTAGAAGTTCCTTGAGTATAATAAATGCCATCTTATATTTTTGGAGTATCCTTGCATGGCCTGGCATATAGAGAGCCTTATATTTGGGAGCAGGGAGAGGGGAATGTTTCTACCTTTCTCTTCACACAGACTCCCCAGTACTTAGAATAACACGCAGGGTATTTAACATTATTATAGTTCATATTTCCTAATTGTGGATATATTTTTATTTTTCCCTATTAATAAAATATCTGATGATGTATGTGTTAGTGGCCATATTTTTTTAACTTAAAGCTTCAGACTTATATCTACTAGCCTGTTTTGTAGATCAGTGGCTCTTAAATGTTGATCTGCAATCATGTAACAGGCAGTGATGTGAGGTCATATGGAGGACTTATTAAAAACACAGATTGACAGGGCCCATCTCCCAAAATGCTGATTAATTCAGTGGAACTGGGGTGGAGATGGGGAATTTTTTTTTTTTTTTTAAACAAGTTCTTAAGATGGTTCCACTATGGAGCCATAAATAGAAACATCTTCTTTAGATATTGTTAGGAAATAGGGAAATCAGTTCTTAAACATAAATAAATGATTATATGTTAGCTATCACTACCACCTCCTGTAGGTAAAAAGAAGCCCTTCTCAAGGTCAACATCTTGGAAAGTAAGGTAAAGGTTAACCAGATTTGAGTTATGAGGTATTTAGTGTTCGCCTTTGTGTGTGGGGCTGTGCTGTGTGCCATTTATAGACCCATTCTTTGATCTCTATGAGCTTAATTTCTAAATAAAAGTTGATGTCAATATATAGTTAGAAGGGCATACTAACATTTATGCAACTTCTTGCATTGTATTAAAATGTATTCCTGTTTTCTAGCTTTGTTGATGATTAGAATATCTGCTTTCTACTGCTACAGAAAATAGACTCAACCCCTCAGAATACTTGTTTTGCTTTGTTTTGTTTCTAACAGATTGTCATTTTCCTGTGAAAATTTCCAGTGGTAGATCATAAAGGTTCTTGAAAGCTTTCACAAACCAGTTCCTTAACTGGAAAGCAACAATAGCACTACAAATGTTTGTTTAATCCCAGTATATTTTGAGAACTTGTTCAGCCTGAGATGATATATCATGTGGAAGCCATTTCCTACAATAAATCAGTTTAACATACAAATTGATCTAGTAGTTTTGAAAAATTATAGACTTGCCTGTGAAAATTTCAGTTAGAAACATCTTTTTAAGAATCAATATCATACCAAACCATAAGACACAGTCATTAAGAGGAATAATTATGAGGAATTGATCAAAACTGAATTCATTATTATGGCAGTAACTCAGGATTCTCTATTCCAGTGTTTTCTGAGAATTACTTTTTTTTGCCCTAGTTAATTTGTTGAGGGGAGGAGAAATTTCGAACTATGAAAAGAAATATATTGCAAATTTTTGTTTAAGTGCATGGTATAGAGCTGTTGATTATGTTCACTCATTTCTAGATTTTAATGATTATCTAATTCACTGTAATTTGTTTAGACTTTTAATACAGGCAGGCTATGATGTAAATATTAAAGATTATGATGGCTGGACACCTCTTCATGCTGCAGCTCATTGGGGTAAAGAAGAAGCATGTCGGATTTTAGTGGACAATCTGTGTGATATGGAGATGGTCAACAAAGTGGTAGGCCTTTTAAATGTACCTTAAATATTTTAACTTCTAAAAATAGAGTTTTAGTCTTTAAAATATTATGAGACTGTACATTATATAATTGTGCTAAGCTTTTCATAATTGTCAATTGTTTATTCATTTTTATTATTAAGTCTTTTCCAGCTACTTATGAGGTGATTTAGGCTCTTCCATTGATATTATATTTAAAAACTCATAAATTAAAATTTTACAAATGTATAAGGTAGAATATATTCTAAACAATTAACTTTCTGGTGTTCTGGAAACTCGTACCAGTAGGGTTATTATAAGGACTAAGCTGGCAACAAGAAAAATCCTTATTATTTTTGGCCACCAGCTCTTTAAAATTGTCTTTTCCACTGTGAATAAAAACAGATTGACAGATGTTTTTCTGGACTGATTTTTGAAACTAAGTCATACCTGTGGCTAGCTGAACTTTTAAGTATATTTGAAATGCATATATTTATCTTATTATTCTAGTAAGAATTTAATTAATTTTTATGGTGGTAAAATAGAAATAAGATTTCAAAAAGACAAACTTGGAATTACTACATGACTGAGTCATTCTGCTTGTAGCTGTTATACCCAAAAAAATTAAAACAGATGTCCACACAAAAACCTGTATACAAATATTCATAGCAGTGTTATTCATTATATACCAGAAAAGCAAAAGCAGATGCAGATGTCCATCAGCCGGTGAATAAATTATCGAACTATGGTGTACAATACAATGGAATAATAATCAGCAATTAAAAAAAGAATGAAGTAGATACTTACTACAACATGGAAGAACCTTGAAAACAGTATGTAAAGTAAAGGAAGCCAGTCACAAAGGACTGTATACTGTATGATTCCTTTCATATGAAATGTCCAGAATAGGTAACAAGAATCTATAGTAACAGGAAGTACGTTAGTGGTTGCCGTAGACTGGGTGAGCAAGGAGGAATGGTGAGGAGATTGCAGTGGGTATGTCATTTATTTTGAGGATGATGAAAATATTCTAAAACTGGTTGTGGTGATACTCGTGGATATACTAAAAACCATTGGATTGCATACTTTAAATAGTTGACTTGTATGTGAACTATAGATCAATAAAGCTGTTACCAAAAAAAGTAAGGGGATGTATATCAGTTGCTTCTTCCTCACATGGATTTTTCATTTATCTACTTCAAATCATTTGTACTATGTGTTGTACCTACTATAAAAAAAAAATTACCTAATTCTTTCTGTAGATTTATAGAGAATCACTGAGGGCATAATTTATTGATAACTTTTTATCATCACCAACTCTTTGTTTTCTGTGTAGGGCCAGACAGCCTTTGATGTAGCAGATGAAGACATTTTAGGATATTTAGAAGAGTTGCAAAAGAAACAAAATCTGGTATGTTTGATGACTATCTAAAAATTGTCTCTATTAGTGAATCCCCTTATAACACTGAATTTCAGACAGTTGAAAAGGTGTTCTTATAATATTTTGTACCGTTTGGTTTTAAGGTATTCCCAGCAAACAAATTAAATGACAGTAAATGAGAATAAAGGAGTAGTGGTGGTGTTTTTTTAGCCTTTTGTGTTGCCCTTTCCCCATTTCTCTAGCCTCCCCTTCCCAAAGGAATACTTAGATAATATATGTGCGTGTGTGCTCAGTTGCTAATCTGTGTCCAATTCTGCGACGCCAATTCTGCGACCCCATGGACTGTAGCCCCCCAGGCTCCTCTGTCCACAGGATTCTCCAGGCAAGAATACTGGAGTGGGTTGCCATGCCCTCCTCCAGGGAAATTTCCCAACCTAGGGATCGAATCCCCTTCTCCTGCATTGTAGGTGGGTTCTTTGCCTACTGAGCCACCGGGGAAGCCCTGTATAATGTGTATGTTCTCAATAATGTTTTTGTGATTTCATAAGGAAGTTTGCTTAGAAGGTGGAGACAATCTCAGATTTCAAAAATAGCATACCCTAGAAAAGCAAACAGTTTTGCTTTTTATATATAAAAAGCAAACAGTTTTGCTTTTTATATATAAAAAGCAAAACTGTTTGCTTGTTTAAGTATTATCAGACATCCTAAATGATTAATAGACTCTGGCTTTTTCAGTAAACCAAAGTTGGAAGGATCTTTAAAAAAAAAATCCAACTTAATCCTTTGTGGAGCCCCCCCCCCCCACCCTTTTTTTTTTTGGCTGCATAGCATATCTTAGTTCCTCAACCAGGAATTGAACCTGTGCCTTCTGTACAGAAGGGTGGAATCTTAACCACAGGACCACCAGAGAAGTCTCCTTTGTGGACATTTTTAACTGTCTAGTTCTTTTTTATTGTTTATCCAAGCCCTTTTCTTTTTAGGTAAAATTTAAATCTTTTTTTTTATCTGTTTGTTTTCATTTAGTGTTTGGGAAGCTACTTTGTTACTATTTTAAATTCTGTATTTTGCTGATTTATATTATTTTAATAGTATTCTTATTTTTCTTTGCATAACTTTTATAAAGCTCCATAGTGAAAAACGGGAAAAGAAATCTCCACTAATTGAATCAACAGCTAATATGGATAATAATCAGTCACAGAAGCCCTTTAAAAAGTAAGTAAAATATTAAAGGAGATTTTGTTATTTTTTTAAATGAGTTGGCATGATAGACACAGATATGGTTATTAGATTTTGTGGATCTGAGAAAAATTAATACATTTATATTGTATTTTGACCTTTTGTTTTTATAGTTATTTTAAGGCTTTTTTTCCTTTTACAGTAAAGAGACATTGATTATTGAGCCTGAGAAAAATGCATCCCGTATTGAATCTCTGGAACAAGAAAAGGTTGATGATGAAGAAGAAGGAAAGAAAGATGAATCTAGTTGCTCTAGTGAAGAAGATGAGGAAGATGACTCAGAATCAGAAGCTGAAACAGGTAAAATGTGAAGGATAAAAGGATTTTTAGTGAAATTTTGATGAAGAATAATGTAAGATGAGGTCAGACTTTAATTTTGAAACTTTTCAGACTGACATGATATTTAAGATACCTGCCAAGCCAGCAACAAGCCTGTAAATTACCTTTCAGGAGTGTTAGAATTTTAAGTATAGTTGTGATTGTATTGTTCTCTAATTACCTGGATGCTCTTGATCACCTCTGTGTTTCACTGACCTATATTTTTACGTTTGAAGAAGGTGAAGAAGCTTTGAAGACTCCCTTTGGGTGGTACAGATAGGGTTAGATGGGTTCCCAGCAATTCAAGAATGCTCCTGCTGCTTTCTGAGACCCAAGTACAGGAAGCTGGCTCCCAAGTATTTCCTGAGTAATAGAAAGTTGGGACTGAGTCCCAAGAATTTTTCCTGTAGACGTGTGGGGAAATTTATTTTGTTTTGAGAAATTTTAAAGATATAGAAAAATATAATAAACATTCACACTCAGACTACCAAAACTAAGCAGCTATTGACTTTTAGCTATATTTGTTTTTAATTTTCTTTTAATAAAATTAAAACTGTTGTCTTCTTTAATCATCACCCTAGTCTACTTCTCTTTCATTTCTTTCCCAAATTACTATCATGAGTCTTTTCCTGAATCTCATAATCCATTGTTATACTCTTATCTTACATTCAAAAATAATATATAGTAATTATAAGGTTGTTTTGTGTTTTATTTTCTACCCTAGAAATCGTTATGCAGCTTGTTTTTTTTTTTACTTAAAAGTTTTGTTTCTATCTATCTGTATCTTTTTATATGTAATCTATCCCTTCAGTTGCTGTATAATATTCATTAAATACATTGACTTCCTTTTTGATAAAAAATTAACATAATTCCCAATGTTTTATTGTAAACAGTCCTGGAGCAGTCATTTTATAATTATCTCCCTGTGTATATGTCCAAGAGGTTCTCTAATAGATATACTGAAAAATTGGATCATTGAGTCATATTTTCATTTTTCACAGATGCTGCCAGATTGTTTTGCTATAACAATTTAAATCCTTTTTATTATCAAGGGTATAGTTTCTGCATTTTTTTCCTCTGGCTCACATTTTTATAAATTTTGTTTACTGAATTGCTTTTATTCTTTACTGCCTAATCACTCAAAACTTCTGAAGAGTTTGAGATTCCAGTATTGCCATCTTTGAGTTGTGTAACCTGGCATTTTGGTATTTTAACATATTTACCAGAAATAGTATTTCATTTCCATTAAGATTTTTATCAATGCAAGACTATCATCATAATCTCAGGACTAGTTTGGTGATCAAGTGGTAAACACAAAGGAGCCCTAGAATCCCTTGAACTCCCCCTGTTTCCTCTGGACTCAACAACAGCAGTTTTGAATCAGACTATTTTTACTCACTCAGCAAAATATTTTCTCTAAGAAAATGTGAGAAGTTAAAGTTTACTAAATAAACATGTCAAAGAGCATATTGTTAATTCTATTTCCCATTAAAAACATGATACTGCTAAATAGGTACAGGCTAGCTTTGTTGCCAGGTGCTTTGTTATGAATTTCCTTATTTTCTTGAACTTACTAGTACTACAAGTAAATTATTTTTTGGAAATACACAAAGAGTTTTTGAGGTTTATAAGTGGCTAGATTTTAGTCTCTAGGAATTTATTAATAATTTTTTATTTATTGCTATCACATTGCTGGTCAGGTAAGTCAGCATATCGTTTGCCTTGATGACAGAGTAGTATAAGTAAAATTGGAAGTAGAACAACAGGTAGTCATTGAATATTAAAATTTATTTGTATAACATGCTAACTAAAATATTTCTAATTATAAAAGCAAATTATACGAAAATCAGCATGTACAGTGTTCAAGAACATGAACTGATTCATGCATGTAATTGTGGATGTAAGTTATTTAATCTGATTTCTCTGAAATCAGGGTAATAATACCTGCTTTACATGGATATCATATAATAATTACTCTGTAATAAACATTAATTTTCATATATTGTGTAAAATTAAAGTTTACTTATTTAAATATGATGAATATACATGTTTATCTAATAATACTTCAGTTAAATTTGTTCAGTTCATTTGAAAGATAAAATGACACCATTGAAATTTAAATTGACTCCAATACAAGTATTTAAAGTTCCAGAAAAACATCTATTTCTACTTTATCGACTATGCCAAAGCCTTTGACTCTGTGGATCACAATAAACTGTGGAAAATTCTGAAAGAGATGGGAATACCAGACCACCTGACCTGCCTCTGGAGAAACCCATATGCAGGTCAGGAAGCAACAGTTAGAACTCGACATGGAACTACAGACTGGTTCCAAATAGGAAAAGGAGTACGTCAAGGCTGTATATCGTCACCCTGCTTATTTAACTTATATGCAGAGTACATCATGAGAAACGCTGGGCTGGAAGAAGCACAAGCTGGAATCAAGATTGCCGGGAGAAATATCAATAACCTCAGATATGCAGATGACAAACCCCTATGGCAGAAAGGGAAGAACTAAGGAGCCTCTTGATGAAATTGAGAGGAGAGTGAAAAAGTTGGCTTAAAGCTCAACATTCAGAAAACGAAGATCATGGCATCTGGTCCCATCACTTCATGGGAAATAGATGGGGAAACAGTGGAAACAGTGTCAGACTTTATTTTCTTGGGCTCCCAAATCACTGCAGATGGTGACTGCAGCCATGAAATTAAAAGACGCTTACTCCTTGGAAGGAAAGTTATGACCAACCTAGATAGCATATTCAAAAAGCATATTACTTTGCTAACAAAGGTCCATCTAGTCAAGGCTATGGTTTTTCCAGTGGTCTTGTATGGATGTGAGAGTTGGATTGTCAAGAAAGCTGAGTGCCGAAGAATTGATGCTTTTGAACTGTGGTGTTAGAGAAGACTCTTGAGAGTCCTGTGGACTGCAAGGAGATCCAGCCAGTCCATTCTGAAGGAGATCAGCCCTGGGATTTCTTTGGAAGGAATGATGCTAAAGCTGAAACTCCAGTACTTTGGCCACCTCATGCAAAGAGTTGACTCATTGGAAAAGACTCTGATGCTGGGAGGGATTGGGGGCAGAAGGAGAAGGGGACAACAGAGGATGAGATGGCTGGATGGCATCACTGACTCGATGGACATGAGTCTGAGTGAACTCTGGGAGTTGGTGATGGACAGGGAGGCCTGGCATGCCGCAATTCATGGGGTTGCAAAGAGTGGACACGACTGAGCAACTAAACTGAACTGAAAGTTATTTTTATGTAGTTAATCTCCTCTCTGTGAGATATGCTTTGGCCCCTAGTCTCTAGTAAAATTTTCTTGTTGTTGTTCAGTCTAAGTCATGTCCAACTCTTTTTGACCTCGTGGAGTGTAATATATTAGGCTGTTCTGTCCTCTAGTAAAATATGTCATTACAAATCAAACTACAGGCACATATGCACCAAGACTAGCACCCAGATCTCCTAGCTCATAAGAAGAATTCAAGAACTGGAAGTCCAGATAGCTCAGAGATTTGTTACCTAATTTTTTCTTAATTGATCCCTTCTATACAACTCACTGGGCTTCCCTGGTGGCTCAGTGGTAAAGAATCCGCTTGCCAGCTCATTTTCCCACAGCTTTCAGGTTCGGACGCACTTCAAGTGCTCAGGAATCACAAAGAACTCTCGTGAAAATGTGGTTTGATTCAAAGGAGCTTCCAAGTTGGAGGACAGGACAGGACAGGATGTATCCCAGTGTGGATTATGGTGGTGCTGCAGCAGCTCATCACCAATCCCCAGGGGTTCACCTGCCTCCCAGGGTGAATGCAGGTTGTTCCAATGGCCGTAGATTAATCTGTCTTACCGTGTCTTTCAGTCTGCTTAGGGTCAGATTCCTGGAAAGAGCTGAGAGAGGAGCAGCTTGTTCCTTGTCTTATATACTCCTGAAAAGCCTCCAGAGTTAAAAGCTACCACTGCCAGTTAAGATTTCTCAGAGGTCCAGCTCATTGTCTGGAGCCTGAGAATGATTTAAGGAGAAAGGAGTAAGCCATATTTCTGCTCACCTCCAGTCTGAAGTTAAAGAGGTCTGAAGAAAGAACAAAGCATATACAATGGAATCCAACTTGGAGGATATAAAAAATGAAATGAAATATTCTTGTACAGCATACCTGTTCAAATTAGCATACAGTCATTTCAGCCTTTCTAAATAGAGTTAAAAAAATAAAAAAAAATCTTCCTGCCAAGCAGGAAACATGGGTTCGATCCCTGGGTCAGGAAGATCCCCAGAAGAAGAAAATGGCAACCCACTCCAATATTGCCAGAAAAATCCCTCGGACAGAGGAGTCTGGTGGGCTACAGGCCATAGGGTCGCAGAGTTGGATGCGACTAAACAGCAACAGCATACAAACTCTCAGTATTGGGCACTGCTAACTAGCAAACCTCCTGACCTTTGGGTTGAAATTTCGTTGTCTGTAGAATGGAAAGAATTAGACTAGGTTATCTGGATAGTTCTTTAAAGTCTTCTATTCTGTAAATATGGATAGAACTAATCACTATCAAATTGTGTTATGTTAGTTCCCAATTTGAAGTTGAAGCATACCAGTCACTCTGCTGGGTTTCTCAGAAAGCTAACTTTAAATGTTTCTCTAAAGCATTGTACTTGATAATTTTGTTCTTCCTGTTGCTAGTAGCTAGTTGTGCCAGGAAAATTTGACTCGATCTCAAGAATTAACCCATGTAAATGCTGTGTGGTTCCTTCTCTCTCACTCTTTTAATATCAACAAGGCTTTATCATACTTTATTTGGCAAGCTTGAGAAAGCAGTCATTTCCCTGTAGAGCTGCAGCTTGACCTGACGATTTCTAAACTGTTTCTTTTTTCTTTTTGCAGGGTTGTTTCCTTGGGAAACTATTTTATATTAAATAACTATTTTGCTGGATTTTCTTTTGTTAAATATTTACAAAACCAGTTTTAAATCAGTTTCATATAAATCAGATTGAAAATAGGGACTCAACCAAAAGTTTAATTTCCTTCCAAATGATTTATACATTTTTGAGAGGTAGTTGAAGGAATGAGGAAAGGGAAGCATAGTTTTGCTTTTAGTTTTTTCCTTTAGAACATGAAGTTTTTATTCTTCATTGAAGTCAAATGAATATAAAGGGCTTCAATAACATTGATAATGTTTACTTAAGTTGAATGATGGACACCTGGGGTTGGTTTCATTATTACTCATAAACCAACCATAAATGTTTGCATATGTGCATATACATTCTTTGATGTATTTATTTCAATAATATAAAACAAATTTTTAAATCTAGAGAAAATAGGAAAAAATGAGAAAATGCAAAAAAATATGCTGAACTTTATTTCTCCTTCCAGACTATAAGCTTTATGCAGTTATTTTGTCTTTTTGTTGACTGATTTATCCCCAGTGCTTAGGACAATGCTTGAGGTATTAGGCGCTTAATAAATATTCATTGAATTAATCTCTTCAGTTAGATGGATTGTTTCCCAGGAGGATGGTTTAATTAAGAGTATACATGATTTGTACTTAATTATGCTGAGTAGGCTTAGCTTCTGTTGAATGAAAAGAGATTTAACAATGAGAAAAAAAGCTTATTAGACTGAGTTTAGCTCATTCAGTTTATTTGAAAAGCTATGGTAATAGTGATTTTTAAATGTGTCAGTTTGGCCTTGTCCTTTGATATAGTTTGAGATTATGCTTTCAGCCCTATTAACATAGGGAAGAGAGGTAGTATAATAAAAATGAATATCTCATAGAGCTTTAAAAGCAGTATATTTCTTGCCAAAAGTATAGAAAGATACCTGTTCTATCCCATTTTGAAACTAAAGGAATACTTTAAAGCTCAGTTAAATGACTTTTGAGTATTTGAAAAGTTAACTTTTCTAGTTCATTTATAAATTATAGTTAATTTAAAGGTTTAAATTTATATGTGACTTGTGCTAAAGGCTAGTTTGATTTCTGTGTTCAAATAGTCTTTGAATTTTTGCTAGCATCATATTGATTTTTTTCTAGTATTTCAAAAATCTTTTTTAAGTGATCAATTATTAGTTGGAAATTGTCTTGATACATCATTGGAAGAGATTTAACCTAATTCAGCTTATGTTGTACCCATTTAACTTTATACCTTTTAGGGATGAGAAGGAATGCTGTTTGTGACATTTAAATGTAACTGTTTGAAAGGAATGTAATTACTGACAAAGAGCAGTTTCAGATGTCCTAGAACAAAGAAGAGCTATAAGTTTTAGATAAGCAATATGGAATTTTTTGAAGTTACGTTGTATTCAAGTGTTCAGGTTTTAAAAATTAATTAAAAATTTTTTAAAAAAATTTCCATAGTGTTAGAAATACGAACGTCAGATTTTATTTGTGCTTTTTATTCTTAAAAGTCTGGTTATGTGTCATGTTCTTATTTAAGTCTTGTACATATTGAGACATTTCTAGAAACTCCTTGAAAAATTCTCTTGTTAAAAGGGATGATAGTGGGAAAACAGATATACAGTATTAAATACTATTTTAAATACCTCTGAAGCTGAACTCATCTAGAATCATGACTCTTAATGTTCTTTTTCTTTTTTTTCCTCCTAAAGATAAGACAAAACCCATGGCTTCTGTAACTAATGCCAATACTTCTAGTACACAAGCAGCTCCTGTAGCTGTTACAACACCTACTGTGTCATCTGGTCAGCCAACACCTACATCACCTATTAAGAAGGTAAGACAAAATTGTGTTTGTTAAAAAATAAATGTATTCTGTGTAAGTACCATTTGAGTTAAAGCATGAAGACAGTTCTAAGTTTAAGGTTTTAGAATAAAAATACTTTTTCTTTACTGAGATTTCTGCTGAACCTGTTACATTCTTTTTTCAAATACTTTTTGCAGTTGATATTAGTTAATCATTAAAAAAATAAAGAGGAGAAAAATAAAATTTTTCGTATAAGAAACTATTGAGCATGGTAGTTTTTTATTTCCTTTGACTTTTGAGAAACAAGAGTTTTGTATCTTTTATTTCTATTGAGTAAAGGTACTTTTTGGTAATTTGACGTGTGTATAAGTTAAGCATGAAAAAAACTGCCACAGGTCACTAAGGCAACTGGAATCTTGATTTTCTAGTTCATTTACAAAGCACCAGGTATGTCTGAACAAACCAAAGGTCAGCTGCTGACCCCACCTCTTGTTAGTTGTTGTGACTCTAGGCGAGTTACTATCTTCCTTATGTGTTCTCCCTAAAAAGGACAAAACAAAAATGATAGTAAAGAGAGAAAATAAGTTATCATTGTTAAGCAGTAATTGAAAGAGCTTGGCTAGTGACTGAGTGCTCCCAAAATGTTAGTTTCATTTCTTCCTCTTCCTTATTTTGTTCTCCATTTATTTATTATCCTTCCTACTTTACTTTCTCCACCAAACAGTGCTTTCCAACTTAGTGTGTTGATGTTCAAGACTTCTTTTCCCTGATGTTTCAGAACCCATACTCTTTTAAACCCATATTAAAGATTAAGGGTTTTTCTGTGGGGTTTTTTTTTTTTTTTTTTTTTTTTTTTTCTTCTTCTTTAACCTACTGGTCTCGTTTTAAAGGCTTCTCCCTACCAGCCCTTACCTGTCTTTTATGAGCAAACTCATTTCCCTCTCTATTACACGTTTGTGCACGCACACACACATAGGCACTCACCCTTTTTTTTCTTTTCTCAGAACTGTTTTAAGAATTGACTGCTTTCACTGTAACACAGTATTCCTGAATACTTGAGTATGTATTTAAGTACAAGTGCATTATCCTTCATTACCACAGTGAAATCAATATACTTAGAAAATTTGACATTGATATAAAACATTATTTATGCTAATATACCAACCATACTCAGAATTTTCCCAGTTGTCCTCCTAGTAATACCTTTCTGGATTTTTCAAATCTAGATTTTTTTGACTTTTCAGGGTTTTTTCTTAATTTTTCAAAATTTTTGATTTTTCAAATTAAAGGTCCACTCACAAATTACACATTGTATTTATTTATCATGTCTCTGCCTTTGGACTTCTTATTTTGTTGCTTTTCTGACATTATTTGGTTTGCATTGGTTTGAGGACTGATTTTAAATCCCCACAGCAGTTCTATCATATTGTCAGTTTTGCTATTCTTTGGATTTGATACCAAGTGGCCACAATTTGAGCCTTTTAAAATCATAAGCTAGAGAAAGACCCGTACTATTATTAATAATCCTCCCCTGAAACTCTTCCAAAGGAAAGCAGTAGAGTGAATTTTTAATGGTAGAAATAACATGAATTTCACTTGTACAGTTTGAATATCAGGAGACTCTGACTAAATCATCTCACCTTCTATATTCTAGAACTGAGGGCTTCTTAAATGCAATTAGAAACTATCTTCAAATGGCCATAATTTATATATGCTTTAAAATTAAATTCTCCAGAAGCAGTCTGTCTGCAAAGTTTTCAAGATAGTTATCATAATGGGAGTTACCATGAGCTGCTTTAACTAAAGGTTTATTTAATTATAGAACCCCATTTTACTTCTTCAGTGAATACTGAACTTTAACTCTTTTGATTTATTATCTGTTAGAACTACAAAGTTATCAAAAAGTTCCCATAAGCTCCATTCCCGCCAAGAAGCCAGCTGTTAGTCTTTTGAGTATTTAGCTAAGCAGTCTCTTTCCTACTGTAGTCAAATAATTACAGTAGGTTTCTTATCAATTATATTTTTCTCAAACATAACCCTAGATTTATGGCAGGTTACTTCTCAGTTTATGCCAACTGCCCTCACTGAAAGCAAATGCTTAATAGCTCTGTTAGATGAGTGGGCCAATTATCTCTTTGCTATAAAAGTTCTTATTTTATTATCAATTATTAATCAGAATTGATTCTAATTCTTAATTAAGTTGACCTAATGACAATTGTTTCTCTAATTTGTATATTTAGAAACTGCATTTTATTCTCAAGTTGAAGATTACTTTAAAGATTATTTTGTTTCAGTATTTGTTCGTAATGTTTTATGGCCAAATTTTATTCAAAGTAATAAAGTCTTGTACAAAAGAATGAAGTATTTTAAAATTTAATCAGTATTATGTATGACTTTTAAAGCCTGTTATAGTCAGTGATACTGTATTTACTTTAATTTAGCATTTTAGTTTTTTTTTTTAACGTTTTAAGATTTTCCCTGTAACTTAGAGACCTAACAAATTTCCTTAGATGAATTCTTAATTTATAAATGCATTCTAAAAGATTTTGTAATTAAGAGTTCTATTTTTAGGTTGCCACTCACTCCTCAACTTCTGTTTTTTAGACACAGTTGTCTTAAGTTCTCTAGCTTCTTCCACCAGTGCATAAGCCTTATATAAATAGACACACATACACATGAACATTCATGACAAGGAATAGATCACAACCCTGAAAGCTCTAAAACAGTATTAAATATCACTTATATTCTGTAATAACTCCTGACAACTATAGAGAAACATAGATGTATTCACTTTAAAAGTTCTTCTCTTCAGTTGTTGACTTGTCAGCTAAAATTGCAGAACTATTTCTGTAGCAATGAGATCAAGCCTATAATTTGTGGATATATTAACTGTAAAACCATTAGTTTGATCTTACGATTTAACTAAATAGTAAGTTTATTTCATTATTTAACTTAATAAGTTAAATAATGTTTTATATTAAAACTTTATCTTAACAGTAAGTTTATTGTTAGTTAACATTTTAACTAACAATAAGTTTAACTAACAATGTTTATATATATAACTCTGTAGTCAAAGTAAATATTGTTGGAATCTCTAAAAAAGATTATCTATTCTGCTGTCTACACATACATTCCAGTACATGTAAACTAGATTGTCTTTACTAGATGGTAAAAATTTAGAGTTGTCTTGATTACATGTTCTTGCTAATTGAACCTAATTATTGTATATAATAAAATTCAATAAAAGACTAGGTGCTGTGGGTATATGAAGTATACCAATAAAAGTGTATAATTGTAAAACAGTGGTTTTAAAACGGAAGAAATCATTTTTGATTTGAGATAGTGGAGTTAGGACATTTGTGACAGATCTTAAAGAATGTGTAGGTAGTACTCCTAACAGAGAAGAGAGTTTGTATAGTTTGTTGAAACGGAAGAGAAACGATGTGATTAGGGATAATATAGAGTATTTTTTCAGGAAAAATGAGTTGTCAAATTTGATTAATTTACAGGATACATATATGAAGTGAAACAGGAAAAGTAGAGCCAAACTGTGAAATGTTTTCATTCCTATGGTAACGTTTTTGTGATCTGATAGATATAGGGAATCATAGATATTTGAACAAGGCCGTGAGAGAATTATTCTTTATAGAATATTATTCTGATACCAATGTACAGGTGTATTTGAAGGCGAGAGACTGAGTGAGAGAAGGTTTATTAGAAAGTCATTGAAGTTTCCCAACATGATAATATAAATCAGAAGAGTGGCAGTGGTCTTATATAAAGGAGAGGAGGAGGTTTAGAGACTTGTCACTTAATTTATAATTGCAGGAAGATGACAAAGAACAGGTCTAACATGACTTTCAAGTTGCAAATGCAGGGGATTGGGGTTTCCTCCACAGTCCAATGGTTAAGACTCCCTGCTTCCACTGCAGGGACCGTGGATTTGATCCCTGATCAGGGAACTAAAATCCCACATCCCACATGCCTGCACAACGTGGCCAAAAAAATTTTTTTTAGGGATTGAATAGATTACTGATGCCCGTAACAGAAATAGGGAACCAAGAAAGAGCTGGTTTGGAAATAAAGGTGTTACACTTTACACATTGTTTCCGTTTCCGGTTCCAGTTTTCCTTATCTATAGTCCATTCTACAGGTAAATAGAAGTTCAGAACTGGGACATTAGGAGTGAGATTGAGTTGCAGAATAACACATTTGAGAAGAAGCTGAATACAATGCATGAGGATATAAAGAAGACCCTACTCCCAGCACTCAGAAGGAAATATAAAGAGAAGATAGGATATATGAGAACAGACTACTGGAGTGCTTATGTTACAGGGCTATGACAAGGAAATTTGTTACAACAACAGCAACAAAAAGACCAAGAATGGGGGTAGTAAGAAGAATAGGAAAGTCAAAATAGTGTCCTGGTTGTAAAAACAAAAAGAAGAATCTCAGGGAATAGGTATTCTTGAGTTAACTCAAAGAGGTTCATTTATACACCAGAAATAGAAAGATGCCTTTGAACAGATAACGAGTTCTTAAATTAAAATTTATGTTAGATAGAGAGGAGGTATATCAGTTTTAACAGTGCAACAAAATTTCTAACTTGATAATACTGCCTCATTTTTCTCAACTCTAAAATGATGGTAAAGTTCTATTTCATTGGGTGGTTGCAGGACTAAATGAGATAACCCATATGAAGCACTTCTTTTAGGCCTGACACAAGTGAACATTTGTTAAATGTCGCTTCTGTTGTAACATTCAGCAAATATTATTTACTATTTTATCATGGAAGAGTAAGATTTGTTTCTAGTTTGAGGAAGGTTCTAGGGGCAGAGAGGATTAGCAAACCATAGTCTGTGGGCCAAACCTGGCCCGCTACCTGTTTTTTGTACAGTCTGCAAATTAGAATGCTTTTAATATTTTTAAATGGTTGGCAGAGGCAGGGGAAGATTAAAAGAAAAAGAGTATTTTGTGACACAAATTCTAACTTCACTGCCCCTAAATAAAGTTTTATTGTAACACACCCACGTTCATTCACTTGTATGTTACCCATGGCTGGGTTTGTACTGTAACAGCATAGATGAGTAGTTAAAGCCTAAAATTTACAACCTGACCTTTCGTAGAAAAAAAGTTTGCCAGCCTGTGTTCTCGAGTAGTGTGACATTAAACTCTGAAATCAGTAAGGAATCATCGCAGTGCCTATCATACTGAGTAAAATATTACAGAGCTTCCTGGACTTTCTCAGCCAAGGGAGACTTTAGTGCTTTACTGATTTTTTTTCACAGTGCCATTTGGCCCAAAGGAATACCTCTTTATTTCATTTATTAAGTAGTTACTACAAATAAGTTAGTAATGGCAGTTTGTGCTGTGTCCAACAGATGTCACTGTACTTCACTTAAAATTTTAAAACATTCCACAGCACTCCTGTGATTTTGTTCTTGCATCTTGAATGCCTCAGTGCACATTTTGGAAACTGAGAAATGCTGTTATGTCTTGAGTCTCTTTTCAACCTTATTGATAGGAATTAATTACTGGAAATACTAGAGACTTTTTTGTCTAGAAAGTATCCAACATTATGGTGCTTTTAACAAGTTCTTTTAAACTTCTGTTATGGTAAACCTGGGCTATAAATGTGAAAGAAAGGTTGTTTTGGGTTGTTTAATTGTTTAATTATCCATATCCTGTGCTTGTAGTAACTAGTTAGTTGCTGTGTTAACTGTCTATATTTAACTGTGGTTAAATATTTAAACTCTAAGTGCAGTTGATGAAGTGAACTAGTTTAAAGATTATGGGTGTTTCGTTTTTAGGGCTGTTGGAAAACTGAAGTGAAATAAATATTTGTACAAAATTAGTTTTTAGCTGACATGTTTAATGTTTGGTAGAAAAATCCAATGATAAATTTAAGGCTATGATATTTAAAATATTAATGAATTTAATATTATGATTAGATATATATTGATGATTACTTTTGTTGTTGATGATGGATTTAAAATTTTTTAACTCTAGTACAAAGTGAATAAAAACAAAATTCAAGTGCAGTAGTTCACTCCATACTAGAATATTACCAGCTCTCTGTGCCTTTAACTGCGTTAGAAATTTCTCAGTTAGATTTTTTCGAATGCTCTTATACTAAAACTGGAACTTATTCCCAGTGACTCTTATTAAAGATTGGAGAGTTACCCAGTATCGGGGTTTTACTTTATTATAAAATTCTTTTAAAAAAGGAGAAAAGTCTGTTTTGCTCATAACTTCCTTTTATATTTTCAAACTTTCAATCTGTGTCTCTTTACCTGTCTTATTTTAATTGGCTTTAGTATGATTTCATTGCTCCTATCATGCCTGTGGTGGAATCAGTAGATCCCGCATCGTGGAGGCAGGGCTTGCGCAAAACTGGCATTGTTCTTGTGCCCAGTAAGGGCGAAAAATCTATGGTGAGGCTTTTCCATGTGCAAGGATTTATATTAGGTTACAACATAACAAGTTTAATGTGAATATTGGTTTCAACGATGCATGGTTTTAAGTCATTATGGTGTGCTCATTTCTCTTCTCTGTATTTGCATCATAATTTTTCTGTGTGATACAAAGTGTGGAGTGTGTGTTCTTAAACCTAACATCTCGACAGGTAATATTTCTTTTTTCAGTTTTAGATCTTTACATTTTGACTAAGACATTAACCTGCTTAGTAAGTGTTTCTCCTGAAACTATTAACTGTAATTTTAAAGTGTTTAATCTGTAAGCTTCTCCTTTCCAGTTTAAGAACTGATCGGTCTTGATAATTTTTTTCCTTTTCCTGAAAAATAAAATAAAAACAGTTTCCAACTTCAGCTACAAAAATTTCTCCCAAAGAAGAAGAGAGAAAAGATGAGTCCCCTGCATCTTGGAGGTTAGGACTTAGAAAGACGGGCAGTTACGGCGCACTTGCAGAAATCACAGCATCTAAAGAAGCTCAGAAGGAAAAAGACACTGCAGGTGTCATGCGCTCAGCTTCCAGTCCCAGACTTTCCTCCTCTTTGGATAATAAAGAAAAGGTAATCTGTTTCACAATTTGGTTTCTATAAGAACTATAACAAGTGGTTCTCTACTGTGTATCATTATTATATCTGTATATCAACTTAATTCACTTGACTTAATGAATGACATGAAAATACAAATGTACCTACCTTCAGCCAGTATCTATGTGGAATATAATTATTGGGGAGATAAGATGTATTTACCCAAAACATAAATTATGAGACTGTACTCAATTACAGGAATCCTTTAGTCTGTAAAATCTATCAAGTGATAAGCTAATTTTATTTATTAAGAAAGATTTTCAAAATTTAGGAATGCATTTGTTTTAGACTGTGATTATACTCATAGGTTGCATTTATCCAATATCTACAATTTCTTTACCTACTTTTTCATCTGATACATCCCAGCTTTGTCCTAGTGAGCAATTTTAAAAGCTGTATTTTGAAAGGCATTATTAAATTGCATTAAATACAGTGTACCACAGTTCATTCAATGCTATTTTATGTAACTGGATTATTTATTTTCCATTGCATTTTTAGTACTCAGATATTTTTCCATATAGTTTTCTTGTACTATATAAGAATGTTTATTTATATGTACTGAAATTCAGAAATGAATTATTCATAAAGTATTGTTAGGATTTTTATTTTTTATAAATTTATTGTCCTATTGTCTCCAAGTACTTGGTGGATACCATATAATGAGAATATAACAGATTCCATTACATGGCATCTACACTCTTAGATTTGGATAAATATAATTGAAATAATTTTTTGTTTTATATAATTATATTTTTAAAGCATAGAATATAAAAGTAGTAAATAGCTTATATAATGTAAATAATTGAGACTTACAGTGAATCATATTTGAGAACTCTTCTCTCTGAAAAAAATAAGGATGTTTTGTCTTATAATACTATGTTACAGTAAATAATATGTTACAGAAGTTTTAGAAACAGTCATTAAAATGGGGAGGAATTTTTCTTATGTTAAAATGATCTAATTCTTGATTAAGAGAGAAAGAAAAGAAAATTAATTTGAGCACTGTCATTTAGTGCTTATAGTCCTTGAGTATTGATAGACATCAGTTTTAGAGTTTAGCTAGGAATGATGGAAATACTATCAAATAAACTGTGATGACTGTGTAATTATACGTTGTTGCATACTTTTTCCATACTTTTAGCAGCACCTGTAATCATCGCACTGATTTATTTTCACTCTTTTTTTTCTCGCCTTTGTGTAGGAGAAAGATAGTAAAGGAACTAGGCTTGCATATGTTGCGCCTACAATACCAAGGCGGCTTGCCAGTACATCTGACATTGAAGAGAAAGAAAACAGGTGGGTTCATTGTCATTTGCTTTATTTATTTGTTTTTTTACTATGAAATCTTTACTATCTAGCATGAGAGTTAAAATATGAGGGTTGGGTTCTTATTACATGGTATGTAGATTTCAGGAAGAAATGGAGGGTGTTCTAATAGTAATAACACCCGGTACGTGGATCTGAGGGGGTACAGAATTTGGTATGTTCATGAAATAACAGTATAAATAAAGGCATTATGTTTGTATCAGAGGGAAAGGACAGTGGTGGCAGATGAGGTTGCTGACTAGCATATGCTTCTAAATATTTGGAACATCATGCAAAAGGAGAAAGAAGGGAGAAAAAGCCATTACTTAATCACTGACAACATTTTAGTTTGTTTCTTCACTTTTCAGCACATATAGAGTATGAGAACTTTTTAATAATGATTGTAGTCATGTTATAGTATTCAGTTTGTGTCTTTTTCTTTCACCTGAGATCTCATAAGCAGTCTTACATGTTAGCATGTTGACTGTGAGGGCTACTCCATATTTTCTAAGGGATTCTTGCCCTAGTAGATAAAATGGTCATCTGAATTAAATTTGCCCATTCCAGTCCATTTTGGTTCACTGATTACTAAAATGTCGATGTTCACTCCTGGAGTCTGAAGTCAGGTGGGCCTTAGGAAGCATCACTACAAACAGAGCTAGTAGAGGTGATGAAATTCCAGCTGAGCTATTTCAAGTCCTAAAAGATGCTGCTGTTAAAGTGCTACACTCATTCAGAAAATTTGAAAAACTCAGCAGTGGCTACAGGACTGTAAAGATCAGTTTTCATTCCAATCCCAAAGAAAGGCGATGCCAAAGAACGCTCAAACTACCACACAATTGCACTCATCACACATGCTAGCAAATAAATGCTCAGAATTCTCCAAACCAGGCATCAACAGTAGTAAACTGAGAAATTCCAGATGTTCAAGCTGGATTTAGAAAAGGCAGAGGAACCAGAGATCAAACTGCCAGCATCCATTGGATCATTGAAAAAGCAAGAGAGTTCCAGAAAAACAACTACTTCTGCTTTATTGACTATGCCAAAGCCTTTGTCTGTGTGGATCACAACAAACTGTGGAAAATTCTGAAAGAGATGGGAATATCAGAACCACCTGACCTGCCTCCTGAGAAATCTGTATGCAGGTCAAGAAGCAACAGTTAGAACCAGACATGAAACAACAGACTGGTTCCAAATTGGGAAAAGAGTATGTCAAGGCTCTGTATTGTCACCCTGCTTATTTATTTAACTTATATGTAGAGTACATCATTTG
Source organism: Bubalus bubalis (assembly GCF_019923935.1). NCBI lineage: Eukaryota > Metazoa > Chordata > Mammalia > Artiodactyla > Bovidae > Bubalus > Bubalus bubalis. The sequence continues at coordinate 110,635,037 of NC_059160.1, forward strand.
AAACGCTAGTCTGGATGAAGCACAAGCTGGAATCAAGATTGCCGGAAGAAATATCAATAACCTCAGATATGCTGATGACACCACCTTCATGGTGGAAAGCAAAGAGGAACTAAAGAGCCTCTTGTTGAAAGTGAAAGAGGAGAGGAGAGTGAAAAAGTTGGCTTAAAGCTCAACATTCAAAAACGAAGATGATGGCATCTGGTCCCATCACTTCATGGCAGATAGATGGGAAAACAGTGGAAACAGTGACAGACTTTAATTTTGGGGCTCTAAAATCACTACAGATGGTGACTGCAGCCATGAAATTAAAAGATGCTTGCTTCTTGGAAGGAAAGCTATGACCAACCTAGGCAGCATATTAAAAAGCAGAGACATCACTCTGCCAACAAAGGTCCACACAGTCAAAGCTATGGTTTTTCCAGTAGTCATGTATGGTTGTGCGAGTTGGACAGTAAAAAAGGCTGCATGCTGAAAATTGATGCTTTCAAATTGTGGTGCTGGAGAAGATGCTTGAGAGTCCTTTGGACTGCACAAAGATCAATCCAGTCAGTAATCCTAAAGGAAATCATTCCTGAATATTCACTGGAAGGACTGATGCTAAAGCGGAAGCTCCAATACTTTGGCCACCTGATGCGAAGAACTGACTCCTTAGAATATACCCTGATGCTGGGAAAGATAGAAGGCAGGAGGAGAAGGGGATACAAAGAATGAGATGATTGGATGACAGTACCGATTCATGGACATGAGTTTGAGCAAAGGAGTTGGTGATGGATAGGGAAGCCTGGCGTGCTGCAATCCTTGGGGTCACCAAGAGTTGGATACGACTAAGCGACTGAACTGAACTGATGTTAGCATGTAATTCAACAAACATTGTTTTTCATCAGTACATAGTATTTGTAGAGTAGATCTGCTGATATTAAAGTCACCATTCCCCCTGCCCAAACTATGGACACTGAAATTATATAATATTTTGTCATCATAAATAAAATGTCTATAGACATTTCTATTTCCCCTCATAGGTAGAATTATTCCTTAGGTATAGAATCTTAGAACTGGAATCTTAGTGAATTACTTTCATTTCTTAATAAATATTCCAAAGTGTTTTTCTAAGGGATTTTACTAGTTTCTACTTCTACTGTGTTTATTAATGTGCAGCTTCTTTAACTCTATTTTAAAATTATCTGCCAGAATCTGAAGGATTTTTTTTTCCACAGAGATTCTTCAAGTTTGCGAACAAGTAGTTCATATACAAGAAGAAAATGGGAAGATGATCTTAAAAAGAATAGCTCAATTAATGAAGGATCAACTTATCACAAAAGGTAATAATATAATTCTTAAGTAACGTTGATGTATTCTTTTATTAAAATATGAGGCAGTTTGTTTGGAGCTCTCAATTTAATATTAAAAATGTGCCTTTATATATTTTTTGTTGTTTAAATAAACCTTCATTTAAAGACACAGAATCTATATTTAACAACAGGTTGAAAATTTGCTCCTACTTATGCCTTCCTATTATGTATTTTTAAATTAAATATTTTGAAGTATCTTTTAGATTATATTGAAAAGGAATTCTGTATATAATTACATACAAGTCAATTATGTAATTGGAGCATTTGAAATAGTAACTTGATTTATCTCATTTGGTGACTTGAAAAGTTTTTACTTGTGTTAGAACTCAGAGTAGTAGAAATGCCATGAATTGGAATGTTGGTAATATATTGGAGAGGGAGTAGAATATCTATGCATTATTTTTTCTGCTAAAAGCAATCAAAAAGACTAAAAGATCAACAGATACAATACAGGCATGGGTCACTCCTAAGGCTGTGACCCATTGCCGAAACTTTTTTTTTTTTTTTTTTCAAAAATGTTAGTCTTAACTTCCCCTGCGTAAAACCAAAGTGTTTTTCCAGGCATGTCCATATGACATAGAGCAGTTCCAGAAATGTAAGCTGTCAGATCATCTTTAAATCTTGTTGGTGGGTGGGGGTTTAGTAAAATGATACACTACCAAATTAGTGAAATCATCTAGACTCTAGCAAGTTGTAGGTGCAACTCTTGGTGCTGGAGCCGGTGGTGTATTTAGGAACACAGTTTTTAAGATTTTTTTCCTAGCCTTGTGAATCTGTATAATGTATAGACATTGACTATAGAATACACCTACAGACACATCCTATATAGATATGACTCTTTCCTTTAGTTGCTCCTTTGGTAGAAGACAAGATGATTTGATTAGTTCTAGTGTTCCAAGCACCACATCAACACCAACAGTTACCTCTGCAGCTGGGCTTCAGAAAAGCCTGCTTTCCAGCACAAGCACTACTACAAAGATTACAACGGGTTCTTCCTCAGCAGGCACACAAAGCAGGTGAGTCACAGATACATTTTGTGTTCAGGCCTCCTGTGTGCTTATGTATGTGCATGCATTTTTGTGTAGAAGATTGTGGGGCTCTGGATTTTTTCATTGACCTGGTTAAAATTATTTACAAACAAAAATTGGTTCCAAAAGAGGCAATTAAATGTCTGGGGAAAAAAATTAAGTTCCTGACTTAAGAACTTTTCCTTGAATTAAGCGTCTTAAAATGTAAGTTTCTCTTTGACAGCTCTGGGTGAACTTTTTGGTTCATGGTTGAAAGATGTCTCACGTTGTGTTTAAAAAAAAAATCCATCCCTGTAGTCACATGTTTTCAGCTGCTAGAAAGTGCTTTCATTGTTTAGCTGTTTTCCTTTTCTCTTTTTGTGTTGCTGCTTATGGTGCTATAGTACCTCAAATCGTTTGTGGGCTGAGGATAGTACTGAAAAGGAAAAGGACAGTGTTCCTACGGCAGTGACCATTCCTGTTGCTCCAACTGTTGTTAATGCTGCAGCTTCTACCACAACCCTGACTACAACTACTGCTGGCACTGTCTCCTCCACTGCAGAGGTCAGGGAGAGACGCAGGTGTGTACAGGTCATAGTAGCACTGCTGATATATCTTGCCCAATGATGTAAATTGTCTGTTTTGTTCTGTTTTTTAATCTTGGAAAGTTGATGTCCGTCTCTTCAGTAGGTTAATACAATGTGATAACCTATGTCAGCTAAAACTCTGTAAATTGATATAATTAGCAATTATTAGCATTTAGACTTGGTAATCCACCTGTGACAGTTCTTGTTTAAAGGCACTGAGCCAGGCAGTTATCTTACTTAGCCATCTTAGTTTTAATGGTTGTTAGAATTCAAAAAATTTTTGTAGTGAAGATCTAAATACGTGCTCTGAACACATATCAAGCAAATCATACTCACAGAAAATTAGATGTAACATGAAAAAGACAAGTTTTTTATTCTTCTCATTGTTTCCCCCTTCTACTTCATTGTTAAGAAATTTGATGCTTAACAGGTTCCTTTTTGTTGTTGTTATATTTGAAATTTTCATTTTAAAATTCCCTTGTTTAAGAATGCCTTCTTAGGCATATGTGTTAGCCAAATAATTTTACATATGTTTAATACATTCACTTATTTCTGAAGTTTAAATTCTGGTATTTGAACATAGAAGACACTTGTTAAATTTTTTAGAGAGTCTGTGAATTTATTTTGTGTGCTAAAACATACTTAGAGCACTGCTCTCTTCTTCCTGTTGCAGCCAATTGGTATGGAATCACAGATGTGGAAAGGAACTTACTATTATCTTTTATGATATCCTTTACAGAAGAAAACTGAGTCCCAACAATATTAAGCGACTTTGCCACTTTTATATGATTAGTGTGAGAGCTAAGTAAGGCTAGGCCCAAGATTACAGGAGAATCTGTGCAGGGTTCTTTCTGTCTGCTGTATTGCTCTTTGTCCCTAGCTTTGAATTTGGTTTTACCTCTTGGGAAAGAATATTTTAGGAAACTAAATGTAACCTCTTTAAATATTTTATTCTTTCAGAATTAGCCACATAACTGATATTTTCTGTAACTAAATTACCAACCAGATTAATCTGGTTTTATTTCTGGCACATAGTATTCATATGCAGACAGTCTTATATATCTTTTGTCTCTGATGCCTAGCAAAATGCATGGCTTGCTGTAAAAGTGGTAGCATCTTTACAGTAAATTTCTAGTGATTATATGGAAAGTAACAAAATGTTAAATGTTTTGAAAATTTTTTTTAGATTAAAATTTTTTTTCTTTCCTGTCATTGCATCTTTAGTTTCTGTCAGTGTATTTCATTTCTATTTTTATGGTGAAAGTTAATGATACTTCAACAGCACTACAGGCATTTTGTGATTTGAATACCAGTACAGGTCATATCATATTTTAATTATGCTTGCTTGATTTTTCTCTAAATTTAGTAAGTTTTAGGTTTGGGGGTGTTTTCAGTGAGACCACTTAGTCAACAGAAATTAGAGGATCATAGGCATTCATTCTCTTCTAGTGAAAATAAATTTAAGGGCTTTCCTTTTTTGGAAGGCAGTTAAAGGGGAAAAGGTTTAAGAATTCTTGATTTTTTTTACTCCTTGTCTGCCTTAATCCTAAAATAAGAGTTCTCTGTGGGTCAGAATTTCTTCTTCTGTAAAATCAGGTATTTAATTCACAATTTTTGACTTCTAGAATCCTTTCTATTTCTAGCATTCCATACTTTAAAATTTTTTTCCAGTGACGAAGCCAATGACTATCTCCCCCAAATCATCAGTTGTTCAGAACTAGTAAATTATGATTCTTAATCTCAGATTTATTTCTTTATGTTGTTGAAAAGTATTAAGTTTCAGCCTTTTAGAATTAATCCTGTAAGATTTTAAAGATTGTGAATTAAATATTTAGTGATGTTAAGACACAACAGGTCCTATAGTGTAAGGAAAAAAATGTCTATTGACATTTTTCCTAGTCTATATTATAGAAAATTTGTCTTGTTTCAGTGATGTTTGCAGTAATATTAATGTTTGTGTTTTGTTTGATGTCAAATACTTGTTTGCAATTTTGACCTTGCTGTTTGTCTTTTTTTTTTTGGCCACTCAGCTTGTGGGATCTTAGTTCCCTGATCAGGGATTGAACCCTGGGCCCTCAGCAGTGAAAGTTCAGAGTCCTCACCACTGGACTTCCAGGGAATTCCTCTGTTTTATGTTTTAATTAAATGTTATTAATTATTTCAAAATGTATATGGTTGAAAATTTTCCCCTGTATTGTATATATGGTGATTTGAGTTTGCCATTCCCTCTCCAGGGGATCTTCCCAACCAGGAATTGAACTCTAATATTCTGCATTACAGGCAGATTTGTTACTGTCTGAGCCACCAGGGAAGCCCTGAATATTCTGTGGCTTAAAAAGATGTTAATACATTTATGCCGTTTTTATATACCTTTACATATTCACTTTTAAATACTATATACAGTTACTGTGTACACTATTACGTTCCACAGTAGTTTTGAGTTTTCCTGGTTTTATTGATCAGGTTTAGGTTAGAATTTTCTGTTTTTATAAAATTTTTAGTTGATTAATTGGAGGGGGGAGGCATCAGGGAGAAGAGAGGAGAAGCTCACTTTAAATAGATGAGTTCCCTAGTGGCCTAGAGTGGAAGATTTCACTACCATGGCCTGGATTCAGTCTCTGATGGAGGAACTGAGATCCTGCAAGCCTCGGGGAATATCAAGATAGACAGACAGGTGGAGCATGATGAAAAATTATTTCATTGTTCAAGTATTTCTAATACTCCATAGCCTTTTCAAACTGCAAAATACTACCTTACCAATAACTTCATATGTGTAGTATGAATTCCCATGGTTTCGTACAACTACTCATTTTTACCATTTTCTCTTGACTCAGCCACCTCCCATTTGACCACTTATCTTCCCTCTGGAAGGAAAAGTGCTGAGTGAGAAGCAAGAGTTGGTATTGCTTTTTAGAGATGTAATTTGGTTGACAAAAATATAAATATTATTGAAACAAACAAAAAAAACCAAAAACAAACAAAAAAAAGATGTCAGTTGCTCAGTTGTGTCTGACTCTCTGCAACCCCATGACCCCTCTGTCCATGGAATTCTCCAGGCAAGAATACTGGAGTGGGTAGCCATTCCCTTCTCCAGGGGATCTTCCCATTATAAATAAATATAAATGTCTCAGCCAGTAAATGTTAGGGAAAGAAATAATATACAGAATAATTGCCTTTACTGGGGGAAAAGTCCTTAATTTAGAAATAACCTTTGGATTGTTCAGAAAATAGTGGGCAGTCTATGACTAGTAAGTAAAATTACATACCCTATGTAGTTACAAGGAAGAAATCCAGTATGACAATATGATACAGTAATGTTTAAGGCAGCAATGAAATTTGGTATATTCTGCCATCTTTTTTGATGACTAGCTCTTTGGAATTAAAAACATACTAAAAACATGAATTTTCTGTCTTCTCTATGTTCTATTCGTAGAGGTCTGCTCTGTATAGACAGCTCAGGGAAGGAGAAAGGAACTAAACATCAGATGGGGACTATCAAATGTACAGGAAATATATTCAGTTCATTCAGTCGCTAAGTCGTGTCCAACTCTTTGCAACCCCATAAATCACAGCACTCCAAGGCCTCCCTGTCCATCACCAACTCCCGGAGTTCACTCAGACTCATGTCCATCAAGTTGGTGATGCCATCCAGCCATCTCATCCTCTGTCGTCCCCTTCTCCTCCTGCCCCAAATCCCTCCCAGCATCAGTCTTTTCCAATGAGTCAACTCTTCGCATGACGTGGCCAAAGTATTAGAGTTTCAGCTTTAGCATCATTCCTTCCGATGAACACCCAGGACTGATCTCCTTTAGAATGGACTGGTTAGATCTCCTTGCAGTCCAAGGGACTCTCAAGAGTCTTCTCCAACACCACAGTTCAAAAGCATCAATTCTTCGGCGCTCAGCTTTCTTCACGGTCCAACTCTCACATCCATACATGACCACTGGAAAAACCATAGCCTTGACTAGACGGACCTTTGTTGGCAAAGTAATGTCTGCTTTTGAATATGCTATCTAGGTTGGTCATAACTTTCCTTCAGAGGAGTAAACATCTTAATTTCATGGCTGCAATCACCATCTGCAGTGATTTTAGAGCCCCCAAAAATAAAGTCTGTCACTGTTTCCACTGTTTCCCCATCTATTTCCCATGAAGTGATGGGACCAGATGCCATGATCTTCGTTTTCTGAATGTTGAGTTTTAAGGCAACTTTTTCACTCCCCTCTTTCACTTTCATCAAGAGGCTTTTTAGTTCCTCTTCACTTTCTGCCATAAGGGTGGTGTCATCTGCATATCTGAGGTTATTGATATTTCTCCCGGCAATCTTGACTCCAACTGTGCTTCTTCCAGCCCAGCGTTTCTCATGATGTACTCTGCATATAAGTTAAATAAGCAGGGTGACAATATACAGCCTTGACATACTCCTTTTCCTATTTGGAACCTTAGCCTAAATATGCATTAGCTTTTGAAAAAGCTAATGATGAATAGTTTCAAAATGTCATATTACTAGAAAGCTATATTTATGGATTACTAACAATTGGATTTGTACTGAGTCTTTATCAGTTATTATGGTTAAAATTAATTCTATCTTTTGCTATACTATTTTTCATTTTCCTTTTAAAATACCCAAAAGGCACTGTAACCCTCTAAATCTCTTATTCATTAACAGCATGTATATTGAGGTAAGGACATTTCTAAAGCCCCAAATTGCTGACTTTAAGAGGTTTTAGTCTCTTTGATTTTTTTCAAGTTTGCAATACTAAGAATAGTGAATCTTGTAGTCTAGTTTTAGAGAGACAAATTCCAAAAAATTCAAGACTTTGAATGGAGAGAAAGATGCATTCATATGTATAAAAAAAAATTGTGAAGAAATAGTAATTAAGGTGTTTGATGATGTGTTTTACTCTTTGAACTTAGAGCTTTAAAAGAACAGATTTTTTAAAAAGGCCTGAAACAAAGAGAAAATTCCGAAGTTTGTCATGAATATGTGAATAATGTCATGAAGGCTGAAGACCAGAATGAATTACAAATTGACAAAAACAACCAAAGTTAACCCAGGAGGATTTTTTAAAAAATAGCTTTTAGAGATAGCGGCGTTATGATAGGTTATTGATAAACTTAATGGTTCTGTCTGGTCTTTGCTTATTTAACCCGTTAATTCATTATTTACCTTTTGACGTAGATTGCATGCTTTTGAAATTGTCCATACCTTGTGACAAGATGGAACATAGGCTTCAGTTCAGTTCAGTTCAGTCCCTCAGTCGTGTCTGACTCTTTGCGACCCCAAGAACTGCAGCACAACAGGTCTCCCTGTCCATCACCAACTCCTGGAGTTTACCCAAACGCATGTCCATTGAGTAGATGATGCCATCCAACAATCTCATCCTCTGTTGTCCCCTTCCCCTTCAGCCCTTAATCCCTCCCAGCGTCAGGGTCTTCTCAAATGAGTCAGTGCTTCACATCAGGTGGCCAAAGTATTGGAGTTTCAGCTTCAATATCAGTCCTTCTGATAAACACCCAGGACTGGCCTCCTTTAGGATGGACTAGTTGGATCTCCTTGCAGTCCAAGGGACTCTCAAGAGTCTTCTCCAACACCACAGTTCAAAAGCATCAATTCTTTGGTGCTCAGCTTTCTTTATAGTCAACTCTCACATCCATAAATGACTACTGAAAAAACCATAACCTTGACTAGGTGGACCTTAATTGACAAAGTAATGTCTCTGCTTTTTAATATGCTGTCTAGGTTGGTCATAACTTTGCTTCCAAGGAGTAAGCGCCTTTTAATTTCATGGCTGCAGTGACCATCTGCAGTGATTTGGGAGCCCCCAAAAATAAAGTCTGTGACTATTTCCACTGTTTCCCCATCTGTTTGGCATGAAGTGATGGGACTGGAAGCCATAATCTTAGTTTTCTGAATGTTGAACTTTAAACCAACTTTTTCACTCTCCTCTTTTACTTTCATCAAGAGGCTCTTTCATTCTTCTTCACTTTTTGCCATAAGGGTAGTGTCATCTGCATATCTGAGGTTATTGATATTTCTCCCGGCAATCTTGATTCCAGCTGTGCTTTTTCCTGTCCAGCGTTTCTCATGATGTACTCTGCATGTAAGTTAAATAAGCAGGGTGACAATATACAGCCTTGACGTACTCTTTTTCCTATTTGGAACCAGTCTGTTATTCCATGTCCAGTTCTAACTGTTGCTTCCTGACTTGTATACAGGTTTCTCAAGAGGCAGGTCAGGTGGTCTGGTATTCCCATCTCTTTCAGAATTTTCCACAGTTTATTGTGATCCACACAGTCAAAGGCTTTGGCATAGTCAATAAAGCAGAAATAGATGTTTTTCTGGAACTCTCTTGCTTTTTCGATGATCCAGTGGATGTTGGCAATTTAATCTCTGGTTCCTCTGCCTTTTCTAAAACCAGCTTGAACTTCTGGAAGTTCACTGTTCATGTATTGCTGAAGCCTGGCTTGGAGAATTTGAGCATTACTTTACTAGCGTGTGAGATGAGTGGAATTGTGCGGTAGTTTGAGCATTCTTTGGCATTGCTTTTCTTTGGGATTGGAATGAAAACTGTCCTTTTCCAGTGCTGTGGCCTTTGCTGAGTTTTCCAAATTCACTGATGTATTGAGTGCAACACTTTCACAGCATCATCTTTTAGGATTTGAAATAGCACAACTGGAATTCCATCATCTCCACTAGCTCTGTTTGTAGTGATGCTTCCTAAGGCCCACTTGACTTCACATTCCAGGATGTCTGGCTCTAGGTGAGTGATCACACCATCATGATTATCTAGGTCGTGAAGATCTTTTTTATATAGTTCTTCTGTGTATTCTTGCCACCTCTTCTTAATATCTTCTGCTTCTGTTAGGTCAATACCTTTTCTGTCTTTTATTGTGCCCATCTTTGCATGACATGTTCCCTTGGTATCTCTTATTTTCTTGAAGAGACCTCTAGTCTTTCCCATTCTATTGTTTTCCTCTATTTCTTTGCACTGATCACTGAGGAAGGCTTTCTTATCTCTCCTTGTTATTCTTTGGAACTCTGCATTGAGATGTTTATATCTTTCCGATTCTCCTTTGCTTTTTTCTTCTCTTCTTTTCACAGCTATTTGTAAGGCCTCCTCAGAGCCATTTTGCTTTTTTGTACTTCTTTTTCTTGGGGATCATCTTGATCCCTGTCTCCTGTACAATGCCACGAACCTCTGTCCATAGTTCATCAGTCACTCCGTCTATCAGATTTAGCCCTTTAAATCTATTTCTCACTCCACTGTATAAACATAAGGGATTCAATTTAGGTCATACCAGAATGGTCTAATGGTTTTCCTCACTTTCTTCATTTTAAGTCTGAATTTGGCAGTAAGGAGTTCATGATCTGAGCCACAGTCAGCTCCCGTTCTTGTTTTTGCTGACTGTATAGAGCTTCTCCATCTTTGGCTGGAAAGAATGTAATCAATCTGATTTCAGTGTTGACCATCTGGTGATGTCCATGTGTAAAGTCTTCTCTTGTGTTGTTGGAAGAGGGTGTTTGCTTTGAGCAGTGCGTTCTCTTGGCAAAAGCCTATTAGCCTTTGCCCTGCTTCATTCTGTACTCCAAGGCCAAATTTGCCACTTACTCCAGGTGTTTCTTGACTTCCTACTTTTGCATTCCAATCCCCTATCATGAAAAGGACATCTTTTTGAGGTGTTAGTTCTAAAAGGTCTTGTAGGTCTCCATAGAACCATTCAACTTCAGCTTCTTCAGCTTTACTGGTTGGGGCACAGTCTTGGATTCCCGTGACATTGGATGGTTTGCCTTGGAAACGAACAGAGATCATTCTGTCGTTTTTGAGATTGCATCCAAGTACTGCATTTCAGACTCCTTTGTTGACTATGATGGCCACTCCATTTCTTTTAAGGGATTCCTGGCCACAGTAGTAGATATAATGGTCATCTGAGTTAAATTCGCCCATTCCAGTCCATCTTCGTTCACTGATTCCTAGAATGTTGACGTTCACTCTTGCTATCTCCTGTTTGACCACTTCCAATTTGCCTTGATTCATGGACCTGACATTCCAGGTTCCTATGCAGTATTGCTCTTTACAGCATCGGACCTTGCTTCTATCACCAGTCCCATCCACAACTGGGTGTTGTTTTTGCTTTGGCTCCATCCCTTCATTCTTTCTGGAGTTATTTCTCCACTGATCTCCAGTAGCATAATGGGCACCTACCAATGAACTAGGAAGTTCATCTTTCAGTGTTCTATCTTTTTGCCCTTTCATACTGTTCATGGGGTTCTCAAGGCAAGACTACTGAAGTGGTTTGCCATTCTCTTCTCCATTGGACCACTTTCTGTCAGACCTCTCCACCATGACCTGTCCGTCTTGGGTGGCCCCACAGGGCATGGCTTAATTTCATTGAGTTAGACAAGTTGTGGTCCGTGTGATCAGATTGGCTTGTTGTCTGTGAATGTGGTTTCAGTCTGTCTGCCCTCTGACGTCCTCTCAGCGCCTGCTGTCTTCCTTGGGTTTCTCTTACCTTAAACATGGGGTATCTCTTCACAGCTTCTCCTGCAAAGAGCAGCTGCTGCTCCTTACCCTGGACGTGGGGTAGCTCCTCTCGGCCACCGCCCCTGACCTTGGATGAGGAGTAGCTCCTGCCGCGCAGCCACCGCTGCTAGGCTTAGATTTAAAATGTAAAATCTAGTGAAGATAATACCAAATGTTATTTTCTGTATCAGAAATTCAGTGACTGAAGAGTAAGATGCTGATTTTAAAGGAGTTCATATATGACAGTACTTGAAGTTTTAGAGAACTTTAAGTATGAACAAAAATATGATGTCTGCCAATAATATTTTTAGTCAGTGCAGGATGACAGGAGTGCAGGGAGTCGTGCTTCTTCACTAGTCACCTTACACCCTACAAACTGCATTCAGTCCTAATGATGTTACCATAAAAAGACATTGACAGTCTATAGCTTCACATATTATCTAGGATGATGTTGAAAGGAGCTAAGAGATATGATATTACAAGTTTGAGAAAACAAAACTGTGGATAGGAAAAATATTTTTAAATATATGTTAATATGAGTAGTTACAGTCTAAAAAACTATCAAACTGCATTGTTGAATTTCAGAATGGGTCTAACCATTTTCTGATAACTCTTTCTTAAAATCCATTAAAATGCTAAACTTAAATGTTTCATTTATGTACATTCATGTGTGATTACATTCACAGGTAATGTATTTCCAACTGACGATTTTTATTTATTACTGTAGATCATACCTCACTCCTGTTAGAGATGAAGAGTCTGAATCCCAAAGAAAAGCAAGATCTAGACAAGCAAGACAGTCTAGAAGATCAACACAGGTATATTTAATGTGTGTAATATATAAAAGTTCAGAATTATGTTTCCCCTTTTCACATTTTGTGCAAATATTGATCTCAGTATATCATATGAATGAGTCTTAAAATATAAAAGTTGCTTTAGTAATCCTACTGTAACCCTTTAAATATGGCTATGCTGGTAATATTACATTTTATCTAATTACATTTCATCTGATATTACATATGGCTATTACTGTTAAGGCATGTTTTGTATGCCTTTGTATATCTCTTTGAGTATTTATGTTTCTATTCCTAATATAGTGTCTGATTCAGAGTATTTGATTAGTGTTAAAAATGAATCATATATGATGTCTTATAATTATTAAATCATTCTGAGTATTGGGAAGGGGTGGGAAATAAGCATTTTATGTTAGGTATTTCAAAAAGCTGATGTGCAAGTATGAGAAAAATGTCAACTCCAGCTAATTATCCTCTTCTTACCTCCTTGCCGTTCTGATTATGTCCCTTATATCTCTTTCTGTCTTCCATTTCGTGCGGTTCAGGGGCTCCAAAGTCCAGATTAAACTATTTGACCCTTACCATTACTTACATTTCAAGTTAAACTATGTATTTCATAGGATCTTAACATGTTTTTTATGTGTTTGTACCTTTACGTCTTAAAATTCAACCTATCCTTTTGGGGACTTAACCTTCAAAAATTACCGCCCTACTGAAATCTTCTCTTTGTTCATCTACATATATAAAAACTCATAAATACATGTTAACTTTAATATATAAATAGTGTATATATTGGCTTTTCCTTCTTTCTTTGAACTTCTTACAAATATTTATATTCATACGGTCAGTTCCTGTGCTGTTTTGTTACTTTCTTTAATAAAGAGACAATTTCTTGCATATATTTTATTTCTTTCCCAGTACATACTATTGTGCTAGCTCATGATGATTCTTCATAGAATGAATATGACTTGCTAAGTAGAAATTCTGTTTAAATTTGCAGACCAGTTCTAAACATGAATATTTGACTTGTAATACATTCATATTTAATTTAACATATCTTTTTTTGTGTGCAGGGGGTAACATTGACTGATCTTCAAGAAGCTGAAAAAACAATAGGGAGGAGTCGTTCCACCCGAACCAGAGAACAAGAAAATGAAGAAAAAGAGGAAAAAGAGAAACAGGATAAAGAAAAGCAGGAAGAAAAGAAGGAATCAGAAACATCTAGAGAAGATGAATATAAACAAAAGTACTCCAGAACATATGATGAGGTAATAGTATACCAACAACACAACTAGGTCATATGGCATGGGTAGTTCTTATGATTCTCAAAATGCAAGAGATTTATTTACTAACAAACCACATGCAAATTACTCATAAGGATTTTAACTGGAAGTCTTAGTTATCTTGACATGAGTAGAACATTACTTTTCCTTTAAAATGAACTTAAATATTTTATGTTTTTTCTGTGTTTAATATTTCAAATGGGTGTTAATTTTCACGTTTCACAGACTTATCAACGCTACAGACCAGTATCAACTTCAAGTTCAACCACTCCCTCCTCTTTACTTTCTACAATGAGCAGTTCACTTTATACTTCAAGTCAATTAAACAGGCCAAATAGTCTTGTAGGTATAACTTCTGCTTACTCCAGAGGATTAACAAAGGAAAATGAAAGAGGTAAGAATGAAAATTCGAAAACACTTTGTTTCCTTCAGATAATTCTTTGAGTTGGTTTTTCCTAATTAATATAGTTTAACAGAAAAGAGCCAACATCCTAAACTGGGACTCATTATACCTAACCAGAAAGAATATGATGGTTGAGAATGAGAAAAGTAGAAAATAAAAACAGAAAATTGTATGATCTGGCATTGATACATGTATCTTTATTGCCCAAGACTTCAAAAATCTTTATATAGATCAGCATAGAAGTTGGTATAGAAAAACTGGAGGGGTGATTATTTCTAATAACAGTTTATTAATCTTTCAAGTCATTTCTTGCATATTATGTAGATCATACCTTTTAACTATTTATTGTGAAATTGTTTTAAACAAAAATCATTTAACATATATATAAAGTCCTTGCCAAAAAAATTATTTCTATGCTTATTTCTTGAAAAATAGGTTTCTTTTTCAGCTGTATATTGGCATGTTGATGATATTAGCATTTCCTATTATTGCATATAAGCTACCTACATAAACTCTAATTAACTCCTACTTTAAGAAATGGGTGCTAAATAAAAGTATTCCAATTGTAGGTATTTTATATTTTAAAAGCAAAATCAAATAGTATTCAGTTCAGTTCAGTCGCTCAGTCGTGTCCAACTCTTTGTGACCCCATGAATTGCAGCACACCAGGCCTCCCTGTCCATCACCATCTCCCGGAGTTCACTCAGACTCACGTCCATCGAGTCAGTGATGCCATCCAGCCATCTCATCCTCTGTCGTCCCCTTCTCCTCCTGCCCCCAATCCCTCCCAGCATCAGAGTCTTCTCCAATGAGTCAGCTTTTCACATGAGGTGGCCAAAGTACTGGAGTTTCAGCTTTAGTATCATTCCTTCCAAAGAAATCCCAGGGCTGATCTCCTTTAGAATGGACTGGTTGGATCTCCTTGTAGTCCAAGGGACTCTCAAGAGTCTTCTTCAACCAAAAGCATCAATTCTTCGGTGCTCAGCTTTCTTCACAGTCCAACTCTTGCATCCATACGTGACCACAGGAAAAACCATAGCCTTGACTAGACGGACCTTTGTTGTCAAAGTAACGTCTCTGCTTTTCAATATGCTGTCTAGGTTGGTCATAACTTTTCTTCCAAGGAGTAAGCGTCTTTTAATTTCATGGCTGCAGTCACCATCTGCAGTGATTTTGGAGCCCCCTAAAATAAAGTCTGTCACTGTTTCCACTGTTGCCCCATCTATTTGCCATGAAGTGATGGGACCAGATGCCATGATCTTCGTTTTCTGAATGTTGAGTTTTAAGGCAACTTTTTCACTCCCCTCTTTCACTTTCATCAAGAGGCTTTTTAGTTCCTCTTCACTTTCTGCCATAAGGGTGGTGTCATCTGCATATCTGAGGTTATTGATATTTCTCCCGGCAATCTTGATTCCAGCTTGTGCTTCTTCCAGCCCAGCGTTTCTCATGATGTACTCTGCATATAAGTTAAATAAGCAGGGTGACAATATACAGCCTTGATGTACTCCTTTTCCTATTTGGAACCAGTCTGTTGTTCCATGTCCAGTTCTAACTGTAGGTTTCTCAAGAGGCAGGTCAGGTGGTCTGGTATTGCCATCTCTTTCAGAATTTTCCACAGTTTATTGTGATTAGTCATGATAATATCAGTAGTCCTATAGGAGTAAGCTTCAGAAAACTAAATTTTTTTCAACTGGAAGCTGGCTGTTCATTTGTTGGACATTGAAATATTTCAGTTCTTTAAACCTCTGAGTGTGAGGCCTGTGTAATGATTATAAAAATTTTGAGCCAACATTTAAATTAGGGATATTTAAATAAAAGTTCAAATTTCTGTTTTCTTTTGAAAAGTTGGAAGATACGACAACACTGGATCTGAATTCTCACATCAGCAATTGATTAGAGCTGAGAAACAGCAGGCTCCCCACCCCCAACCCCCCCGCCACACACACACACACACACACACACACACACACTCTCTTATATAACTTGGATGACCACTGTTGGTTTTGGAGTTTGAGGCCTTTGCACTAAACTAATTCTAAAAACATTAAGCCCCTCTTAATACTAGAATTTTGGAGTTTCTTTTGCTTTTTTCACAGAAGGAGACAAGGAGCCTGCTAATGACACGGGAGCCTTTTCACAATCATTTTTAGCATTACTTTGCTCCATATTTCTACTTTTTAAAGCATATTCAGAGGTTCTAATATTCTTCTAGTATGTAAGTCTGAGGATATTTTAACTATCCCAGGAAGGGAACAAATTTGAAGATTTTACATTGATTTGTTTTTAATAAAAGATAATTTTTTCCCAAGGCAGGTAAAAAGGTTTGCTCTGAGATACTAAAAGAAAATTCAGTGAATGGTGCATTGATTCTACTGCCGCATGAGGACTGGGAATGGCAGAAGTAGGAACTGATAGATGTGTGTGCCTGCTAGCTGCTCCATTGTTAGAGACTGGGCATGAGAACTATTTTCCTGTCAGACACTAATAACTAGGGCACCATTCTCTTCATAGGATTGATTTATTTTCTTTTCAGTAAATATTATTAAATGTGTCTTTTAAGCAACATTTTTGTTTTAAGCACTAGAAAAATGAAGTAATTAAAATTCTTGATTTTCAAGAGTGTGTCTAATGGGAGACACAGGCATGTTTAAACCAGGTGTTACAGGAGCACTGAGGAGGCAAAAATTATTTCTGATTAGAGAACTTCAGAAACTTTCACAGAGGTTGACTTAGAATTGTTTTCATATTTACTTTGCAAATAATTTAAAGATGCATTGCTGCCATATGATTAATTTTAATCCTTAACAGAGGGAGAAAAGAAAGAAGAAGAAAAAGAGGGGGAAGATAAATCACAACCTAAATCAATCAGAGAACGAAGGCGACCAAGAGAGAAAAGAAGATCTACGGGAGTTTCGTTTTGGACACAAGATGTGAGAACTTATTAAAATAAATCTACTTGATATATGCTTAATCTTTCTAGGAATCTACAATAATAATTTCTTATATGCCTCAGATTATGTATTCTTTAGGTCAGCACTATGTGTTTAAGCTAGTTATTTAAATCAGAAGAGTTTTTCTTTTTAAGAATAAACAACTACTCAGATTTCTGACATTACTTACAAGCAAGAGTACTGTCCCAGTATTGGAATAAAAAAATAATGGCTGCAATGTTATAAATTTTAATTTTTTCTTCTTCATCTCTATTTGCCTGACATTGCTATTCATTTGCAGGAGAAAGAAGAACTATGGGATAACACAGTTAATGTGAAATTTATCCTATTTCAATACAACATATACCTCAGAAAGGCAAAACTAATTTAGTTTTCGGGGATTTTTTTTTTAGCCTTTTCCCCCCCCCCCCAGGAAAAAAAAATGCAGAAAAGTTTAAACATGAAGAAGTATATCATCCCACCCCAGATAGTCATTGTTAAGTTAAATCTCTTCCACTTTCCCAACTCCCAATTATTTATATTTGAAGACAATTTTAGTAATACTACATGTGTAAAAATTTCAGTATGAATTTTCAAGAGATAAGGACTCCTTTTTAAAATATTAAAATTTTATTTTTTAAAAGTAATATAAGTAACCATAAATACTATCTTTTAATGAGTGATCATAATACCATGATCATGTTTATTTTAAATAAATTGACAATAAATCCTTAATACTGAATAGACAGTCACTTTTAATGTCCTCCTGACTCATATTGCCTGGAAGGACCTAATTGTCCACCTGGCCTCATGGGCATATCCTCTGTCCATTTACACAGACGTGTGGTGGTGGATTAGTCGCTAAGTCGAGTCCAACTCTTGGGACCTCATGGACTGTGGCCTGCCAGGCTTCTCTGATCATGGGATTCTCCGGGCAGGAGTACTGGAGTGGGTTGCCATTTCCTTCTCCTAGGGATCTTCCCAACCCGGGGATTGAACCCCAGTCTCCTTCATTGCAGACAGATTCTTTACCACTTAGGCTTCCCTAGTGGCTCAGACGTTAAAGCGTCTGCCTGCAATGCAGGAGACCTGGGTTGATCCCTGGGTCAGGAAGATCCCCTAGAGAAGGAAATGGCAACCCACTCCAGTATTCTTGCCTGGAGAATCCCCTGGATGGAGGAGCCTGGTGGGCTACAGTCCTCAGGGTCGCAAAGAGTCGGACACGACTGAGTGACTTCACTTTCACTTTCACTTTGACTCCTATTGCCATAGATGGTCTGTTGTAATTTTATTTTTTGCTGATTTGATTAGCATCCAAATAAGGACCATAAATTATGATTAATTTTTTCTTTCAAGTCTCTTTTAAAAAATCAGTTACTCCTTCCATCTCTTTTTTTCTTACAATTATTTTTTAATGAACTGGGTTATATTCCTGAAGTATAGTTTAACACATTCATGTAGTTTTTTTTTTGTGTTTCATATAAATTGGTAATTTGAGGTGTAGAAATGATCAGATTCTGGTTCAGTATTCTCTTGGCAGGGTGTTTTTTTTCTTTGTCAGGAAGTACGTGATGTCTGGTTGATGTTAATTGATTGGTCAGTAATATTTTAATAATAATAATAAAGCCTGTCAGTCTTAGCATCTTAGTAACTCTTACTACTTAAAAATTCTTACCTTTTTAATAACTTATATGTATTAGGTGTTTAATAAGCAAAGCTTTTTTATACAGTATTTATTCTTCCCCAGTTTTATTTGCACCAGCTCTCCCTTCAAAACTCCACTTTCTAGAGTCATACACATAACTAGCATTATAATGATTGTTCCTGAGATCTGTGTAGGCAATAGTCATCCTTTTAATTTGACCTTGCATTGAATTGTGTTCTAATCAACCATCAGCACAGATATCCTTTCCTTTCCATAGCCTCTTGATTGAACCTGTATCAAACAGTATACAAAAACGGCTCTGTCAAAGAAAGGGTGGTGTATGGTTAGGCAAGTTATTACCAGGTTTCCTTTTTTTTTCCTAGTTACCACTTTTCAAGACTTCTGAGCCTCCCCATTTTTAAAATATTCAATTCCTGTGTTCTTTCGTGAAACAGTAATGCGTAAAGACAACCAGTTCATATTGTGGAATTAATACATTTATATTATTAAATAATGCTAGTAGTAGCAGCATTGATTGCTCTTGTTTGGTTAGCAACTTCAAATACCATTTTTGCTAGAAACCACATGATGGGTTGTATAAAGATCCTCTATAACCCTTAGGACAATTCTGTAAGGTTTTTATCCCCACTTTATGGATGAGGTAACTATAACTCAGAATTTTCTTTATTAAATTTACCCTAACTCACAGAGCTGAAAATAGCTGTACCAGTCTGAAATAGGATGATTTAATCTTAAAGCCTGTGGTATTTTTATAGTGAGCCTGAGCCAGATGCGTTGATTGTGTATTTCCCTTTTCTTTCAGTCCGTTAAGTCTTATTGAGTTTTTCAGCTTTCTAATAGAATATTCCCATTGGCTGAGAGTCTAGACTTTTAGCCTACCAAGCCTTGTGTTTTCTATTTGGTGTGCTATAAAGTCCCAAGAAATTGCTAGATAGCTAAACTACCTAAGCATAACAGGATTGTATATAAATCTTACCACGCTTATAGAATGGAGCTTTTCTTACTTAAGATAATGTTTCCTATTTTTGCTGCCTCATTATATTTGGACAGCTAAATAGTATCTGTTTTGACTATTAAAGTACATGCAATAACATCACAATATAAAATTGAATATCATATTTTCACATTAAACCTCCAGCATCCTCATCCCCAGTATGAATGTGTTTTTAAAATCAGAATGTTAGGTAGATGGTCTTTCTTCACTATATATGCTAACCTAATTAGATTGTACTATGCAGATAAAACAGGCTTCCTGTAAATGGGGTAGAAAAATTCCCACTTAAAAACCAGTTTTCCTTTTGATCCATTTCTTGTTATATTTTCCCAAGTCATTTTAAATTAGAAAAGCCTTAATATATTTAAATATTAACTGTTTCAAAATTATCTTCACTTTTCTAAAATAAATTGATAATCTATTTTAGAGTGATGAAAATGAACAAGAACAACAATCTGATACAGAGGAGGGATCCAATAAGAAAGAAGTTCAGGTAATTAGCATTATTTTCTGTATTTAGAAATATTTGTATTTTTAAGGATTACATTTTACTTTTGTTTATATTTATTCATGTAAGACAGTTACTGTACACTGTACCTGCATGCTGGGGATAGATAGACCATCAGTGGTTTTCTGAAATCGGGTGTGGAGGACTGGAAAGGGGCACAAAGAGTATTTCAGAGACATTGGGAATACTCTAGATCCTGATCGTAGAGGGTTTTTTGGGGTGTACACAACTGTCAGAACTCATCAACTGTATACTCTAAGTGGGTCTAGTTTATTGTATGTATGTTAGCCTTCAAAGTTGAAAAAAAAAAAACCGAGAAAACAGGTTTCCACGCTATCCAAAAGTAGAGTGTTCAGTAATCTTTTGTAAGCCACATAAGGCAAAGAGGGAATTACCTTACGACACATCTTGCTAACGGTTGCATGAGGTAAATTGAGATAAATTGCAGTGCACACAGTCAAAAGCTATGGCAGCTTAAACTGAGTGTAGTTCCCAGGAAGGAGTTGGAGGTGCCCCTCTTACTCCTTAATGTGTTCTGCCTCTATAATGGCTTGCTGCAAAACACGCTGAATGCTTTTTTCACTTTTTGCCTTTAAGCAAGCCTACCTGTTACACCTTTGACCAAAGAAAAGTATCTAAAGGCTATCCAGAAGTAGTGCATACCTTACCAGACCCAGAGTTTAGTTTTGTAAACGGCAGGATTATATTCTGGAGAAGATAATAGGTCATTTTAACTTTTTTTACATTTGTTTAGAAATTTCGTGCCTCTAAACAACTTTTACATTCATTATCACTGCTGATCTTTCCATTAATCTTGAGGAAAAGGTTCCCTGCCCTCCAACCCCAGTACTGATTAAAGAAATGAAGGCAAGTTTGACAAGATTGCATAGCTATCAAATGACCAAAGTTTCTTCCCACTAGTTTTTTCCCCTTCTGTTCTCTGTTGTTTGCCTCTGCACAAAGCTGACATACATGGAAAAACTTTGTTTACATAGGAGTAGATGGTACAATATGAGTTAGTCTTAATGTTTTAAATTCAAGTGTCCAGCCTGAAACGGCATTCTGGTCATATTTTCTTCATTTTGACATTGCTACATAAAGCTGTTAAGATTACTTTTAGTTGTTGGGATCGACAATAATGTGAAGTGACCAGAAGTTGGTTCCCTGTATTAGGTGACTGTGGACATTACTCTTAGGGACAAGTTTGTGTATTTTGACCCAAAAGGTACCTTTATTTTCTCTTTAGGTAGCCAGACAAGTTGAAGAATCAGTTACTTGCAAGGGTGAATTTTTTGCAGGCCAAGTTTTGTCATTTTTAAACCCTTTGCCTGTTAGTTGTCAGCACTTCCCCATTCACCTGTGTCTCTTGTTTATTATTTTCTGTAAACTTGTCCATCATCTTCTTCGCCCAGTGATACCCTATGAATTCTCATCTTTCAAGGAGAAACAGTGGACAGATAAGCAAGAGCGAGGGAATTAGTAAACCATCTCCAGCTGACACTTCTCACTGCCATATCACACAGATCCCTGGTCCCACCAGGCTGGGGTAGGAGGTGAAAGATGTTCTGGCTTCCAAGCTTGTGGTTTTGAAGCATATTGATATATGTTATATTGAAGTCTTATTGTTAAAATTATATATGAGGTACATTGAATAGAATATTGTTTTTATGAAAAAAATTTCTTAGTTCCAAACAATTTAAATAGTTTTTGTTCATTTTAAATAGAGCATTGTTTAGATCTTGCTTTGTGCTAACATTTTTTCAGTTCCAAGCAACACAAAACCCAGCTTGAACTGGATTAAACAAAGATAATTTACTGTATGTCAATTATATTACACAACCCTCTATGTCAGCTTCATACTCAGGCTGCTTTACAACATAGGACTGGAACTATGATAATTAGTTTAGGCCAGCTGAGGCCCACCACTGAGATAGTTCAGCTGTTTTGCTGTGAATATGTGCTGCATACCACCTCACCTAAACTTAGTGACCGCTGTACCATGAGAGAAAGGGAGAATGGAGGTTAAGACAGAAACTTGTAGTGTCTTCTACAATGGACTAGAAAAGTGCTTCCACCAAATAGAGTTGCTCTCTTATGAAAATTTGTAGTGTCAGCCCTTGTTTTTCTGTGAAAAAGTATGATCAACCCAATTCTGTGTATTTTTGAAATAGTGTTATCACTACCTCAGAAGTGTTTTATAACAAAACTTTTACTCAGTTTATAGAATCCAAGTTCACCAAATTGAAAAAATGACTCTGTGGCATATACTTTTTTGCTTCAAAGAAAAGTAAATTTTAAGATAACCAGAAAGTTGTTAAATTTTTTGAATTGCCTTTGAAACTACTTCAGGATATAAATTTTTAAAAAATTAAGATAAAATTTGATCCAGAAAACTTGAGTTACTTTATCATAGTGTGGTTCATTATTCCATAAATGGGGCTTCTGTTGCTTAGGCTATTATGATTTGCTTTCATTAAACTATAGGATGGTAAAACTTCTACTATGTGAAGAACATTAGTAATAAGTCAAAAATTTAAATAAGCATGGCAAGAAACTATGAAGAAAGGATTAATAGATTTGATTGTCTAAACAGGAAAAGCTAGAAAATTGCAAAAAAGACATCCTTATTAAAATTGAGACACATTTGATCACCTTAAATAGTGTAGCCCTCTTTTATTGGAGAAGGCAATGGCACCCCACTCCAGTACTTTGCCTGGAAAATCCCATGGATGGAGGAGCCTGGTAGGCTGCAGTACATGAGGTCGCGAAGAGTTGGGCACGACTGAACGACTTGACTTTCACTTTTCACTTTCATGCATTGGAGAAGGAAATGGCAACCCACTCCAGTGTTCTTGCCTGGAGAGTCCCAGGGACGGGGGAGCCTGGTGGCTGCTGTCTATGGGGTCACACAGAGTCGGACACGACTGAAGTGACTTAGCAGCAGCAGCCCTCTTTTATAGCATTTAAAAGGTCAATATTTGTACTGTTTAAAAGACACAGTTAAAAAAAATTGGAAGCAGAATCCATGAAATTTATAAACATAACAAAAGAAGAAATATAAATGGCCAATAAGCTTAAAATATATTTACTCTCATTAATAGCCAAAGACATAATAATTAATACCAAAGTGAAATCGACAAAGGTTAATAATGCTCAGGTTTGTCATGATTAGTTTTGAAATAGGCATTTTCATATAACACTTTGGGGCTATAATAAATTCATTTTCTTGAGAGATCAGTTGAGCAACACAAATCTGAACCCTTCAGAAAAAGTTCATGCCTCTTTGCTTTTCAGTTACACTTCAAGACATTTATTTCCAGTGAAGTGACTTACGTGTGCAAAAATAAGTCTAAAGTGTTGATAGCAGCATGGCTTTTGAAGCAGAATATTAAAAACTTTCAAAATGTCTATTAGTTGGGAATAGATTAAATAAAATGTATTTGTATGGATAGATATTTATGTGTTCACATAGTTATGTATACAGAAAAGATTAACAGTAGTTATCTTTAGCATTTGAGAGATGGGGAATCATAGAGGAACTTTGTTATAGTATGGTATATGATCTTATGGTATTGTAGTCAGAAAAACTTAAAGGATATTTTTACCTCAGAAAAACAATTTTAAACCACAAGGGGGAAAAAAAAAAGCACAGAGAGTCACAAGGACATTATGCTAAGTGAAATAAACAGGTTGCCAGAAAGCACCTTCTGTATGATTCCACGGGCATCCCTGTTGGCTCGGACGGTAAAGAATCTGCCTGCAATGTTGGAGACCCAGGTTCGATCTCCCAGAGTAGGGAAGATCCCCTGGAAAGGGGAATGGAAGCCCACTCCAGCATTCTTGCCTGGAGAATTCCATGTACAGAGGAGTCTTGTGGGCTATAGCCGATGGGGTCAAAAAGAGTCCGAGTCTGACACAACTGACAACGCTTGTGCTCTCACCAAAGTATTCAAACTCTTGTGTAACAAAGAGTAGAATTGTGGTTGCCAGGAGCTGGGGGTAGGAGGGTATAGAGATTTGTTTCAGTTCAGTTCAGTCGCTCAGTCGTGTCCGACTCTTTGTGACCCCATGAATCGCAGCACACCAGGCCTCCCTGTCCATCACCAACTCCCGGAGTTCACTCAAACTCATGTGCATCGAGTTGGTGATACCATCCAGCCATCTCATCCTCTGTCGTCCTCTTCTCCTCCTGCCCCCGATCCCTCCCATCATCAGGGTCTTTTCCAATGAGTCAGCTCTTTACATGAGGTGGCCAAAGTATTGGCGTTGCAGAGATTTGTTTAGTGGGTATAAAATGACAGTTTTGCAAGATGAAAAAAGTTGTAGAGAGCTGTTACACAGCAGTGTGAATATAGTTAGCGCTACTAAACTATACTCTTAAAAGTGACTTGGATAGTTTTTTGCTTTATGTGCTTTTAACTAAAATTTCAATGGCACCCCACTCCAGTACTCTCGCCTGGAAAATCCCATGGATGGAGGAGCCTGGTAGGCTACAGTCCATGGGGTCGCTAAGAGTCGGACACAACTGAGCGACTTCACTTTCACTTTTCACTTTCATGCATTGGAGAAGGAAATGGCAACCCACTCCAGTGTTCTTGCCTGGAGAATCCCAGGGACGGGGGAGCCTGGTGGGCTGCCATCTATGGGGTCGCACAGAGTCGGACACAACTGAAGCGACTTAGCAGCAGCAGCAGCAGGAATTCCCTGGCAGTCTAGTGGTTAGGACTCCAAACTATCAGTGCAGGAGGCATGGGTTCCATCCCTGCTTGGGGAACTCAGATCCTGCATGCCACACAGCATGGCCAAAAACAAATATATATGTAACATAATCAGTAATAGCACCATGACTTTTAAAGACAAAAAAATAGAATTTGAGTGATTTCTGCGACTACTG
Organism: Bubalus bubalis; assembly: GCF_019923935.1. NCBI lineage: Eukaryota > Metazoa > Chordata > Mammalia > Artiodactyla > Bovidae > Bubalus > Bubalus bubalis. The sequence continues at coordinate 110,659,974 of NC_059160.1, forward strand.
GAAGTTTTTATTTATTCTTAAAATTAAGTTAAACCAGTGAACCAGAGTTCACACTGAGGCGAGATGTGATGTTTTCGTTTGATATGTATACATTTTATTTCACATGTGGATATTTTCCAGAATTTGAATAAATAATATCTTTTTATTTGCTTCTGCTTTCTTTATTTGAGATATAATTGATATATAAAATATTGCGCATGTTATTATTCCATATTTGTGTATTGTGAAATGTTTAGTACAATAAACATCCATTACCACACATGTACACATAGATACAATTATTTTCTTGTGATAGGAACTTTCAAAATCTATTCTTTCAGCAGCTTATGGATTTGAATTATATTGTGAAAATTGAAATTTAACTTCAAAATTGTTAATTATTATAAAATTAAAGAATAAATCAATAAAGTAAGCATTACATAAAACATGGGCAGCAAGTATAAAATTGGTTTTGCAAAGGAAACTTAAATAGACTTTAGTAAGACATTTTTAATCTGAATGAGGCTCAAACGGCTCCAAAGGAAGCCAGTGATTTCACAGCAAGCACATTTAAAGGTAAATATAATGGGAAAATTCAAATATCTAAAATGCAGAAATTAAACAAGCCATTTCTGAATAGTTACTTTATAGAAAATTATAGATTCAGTGTTTCAATGGAAAGAGCTAAAGATGCTAATCCCCGAAAAACGTCTTTGACTCCAATGAGACTATTTTATCCTAGTAATCGTTTCACCATTTACATTAAGAAGAGTTGTGGAGTGTCAGTATAGCATACCACTTCCTTGAGAAAATGAATCATAGTTTCCTATACCCTCATTGCTAAAGTTTGGAGGAATGTATAGCTGGATTTCCAGAAAATGAATTGTAAACAAAATATGTATACACTGTTGTACATCAGATACTTCAGTATTCATTTGTTGGTCTGTCCTGTTACTACCTCAAAAACAGAAAAATGGGAAAGATAGTTACTTTGAGATGTCACATAATAAACGTGCATTTTGTAATGTAATATGTTACTTTCTCCTGCTAAGTGAATTGTAAGTAATTGGTATGTGTCTTAGTCTTTCTTTTTTTCCCCTCCTAATTATAGTGTCATTTGTAGAAATTCACAAAATATGACTTTAAATTGGAAAATGTAATTGTATAGTATTGGACAATTAGAAATTTACGGTGACTCTGTTCTAGAATTTCTTTGTAAAACAACCACATTGATGTTAAAGTGCATAGATTAAATATGTATTAATGTGAAAATAATATTGAAGTTAAATTTTCTTGATTAATCAGTGAGTTACTTAAATGAAAGCATAAAAATTTAGTTACTTATGTTTTTCTCTTTTTAGACGGATTCCATTTCTAGGTACGTTTTACTTGTGTTTTTTTATTGATCTTTTTCTCATTTTATCCTTTCTAAAAATATGTTGCTAGGTATTGATAAATTTTTTAAGTTGATAGAATTATTTTAGTAATAAAAAATCTATAGATATTTAGATGACCTCATAAGTGTTAATAACTTTCTTCATCAATTGTCATAGTAAGTTGCTAGGAAAGATTTTTTTCTCAAATCTTTCCAACAGTTATAGTTTTCTTAAGCTTCCTAAGTTACTTCAACATTGACCATCTCATTATTCACATTAGAAGCCAATGAAATCCACCAGAAATTTATTTCATCAGATACTTAGACTCTTCTCCCTTATCCCTGCTTCAGATTAAGAAAGAAAAAGCCAATGAAGACACTTTTAAAAAGTGTCATCTAGCTCAAATTGTTCATTTTTTTCAGAGAACCTCAACCAATATATTAATACTTGAATCTAATTTCTATTCCTCTTCTCTTACCAATAATTGTTAACCAAATTTGTCCTTGTAAAACCAAGGACAAATTTTTATATTCTGATGATTCTTTTGAATTGAAATGTAGAGGCATTAGCATTGATCAGAAAAAAACAGATTCAGAACCAGATAAGAAGATCCTCCTCTTCAAAAGAGATATGTTCTTCTTCTTTAGGACAAACCTATTTCTGTTATCTCTTACTATCTCCGAGGATTTGGTTCCAGGAACTTACCCCACCCACCCAATGCAGTGGATTTCAAAATCCACAGATGCGCAAATCCCCTGTATAAAATGGTATAGTACTGTCTGTTTATTACTCTGGAAAGACTCTAGTTAGTTCATCATCTACAATGTTACTAATTTTAAAATACATTCATATGCCACTTAAAGGAAAAGTACTACCAATTAAACTGTAATACACATCAGTTGTAAGCCCTGTTCTGATTTCAGAGATGTTAAAATGTGAAAAAAAATATGATTTAAAATTTTTGAAATAATTTATCGTGATGTAAAACCAGTTTTGACTTTCAGATATAGAGATTTTTGAACCTCCTTCTCAAACAACGGAAGTTAGTATTAAAAATAACTTCCCTTTTATTTATTACATATCATGAAAGTTGATTAGATAACCGATAAAGGAGAATATTATCTACTATTTTGGAATATCTAGTTAAAATACTAGGATGCATGTTAATGTAAGTTGTGAAAGCCTGTAATAAAGATTTTGACTCAAACTCATCTTTTGAAGATATGAAATCAGTTCTACATCAGCTAGTGATCGATATGATTCCTTGCTGGGTCGCTCTGGATCATACAGTTACTCAGAAGAAAGAAAACCTTACAGTAGCAGGCTAGAAAAGGATGATTCAACTGACTTTAAAAAGGTACTTGGGTTATTCAGTTATATTTAATTAAAAATAATCTCTTTGTTGAGATTTTTGTGTTTGGATATTACTCCTGGAAACTCATAATTAAATCACTTTCTTAAATGACTTTTAATTTTTCAGTTTTTGGCAATTAATTGTAAGTAGAATATAAATAGCTATTTGTTTGCCTTTTTAAAGTAAAGGGGAAAGTAACCAGGACTACCTGTGCATTGAAGTTTCTCAGGCCAGTACTGTGGTACTGTGGTTGAGCTGAAAGGGGACACTGAGTAGATTTGGAGTAGAGGGGGTAGGGTGCATGTGTGTGCGTGTGAGAGAGAGAGCTATCTTTTCTTTATTTGTTAACAGGAAGCAGCCAAACAAAGAATATAGCTTTTCCCAGGAGAATATAGTATTTCCTAGGTAACTGAAAACTTACGATAGTTCAAGTGCTATTAAGGATGAAAGTAATTAAGAAATAAGTCCTGGAAACAAAGCAATCTAGAATTCTTAAGATCAAGATTCTTCATATTGCAAACTTTGAATAAACCTAATGAAGTTTGTTGGAGGAAAAGGAAGGTTTGTAGTAATTGTACATGTGTGAGATACTTGGCAGCTATCTTAATTGCCCATTAAGAAAGTAAAGTCAACAGAAGGAAGATAGGGGTCAGTTTATGTTAGGAATAAGATTCAGTCATTCATTCAGTAAAGAACTGAACACTGAAGTGTACTCTGTAGTGAAGTTCTACTTGTGGCCAGTGGAGATGGAGATACTGTCCCTGCTCTGATGAGTACCTTCCATGGAGTAGGCAGACAAACTTTATCATATAATCATACACATCAGTAGATAATTTCTAAATTTGAAACCATAATCCTGAAGTAAAGACACAATTTTATAAAAGTACATAGCAAAGAAGTGACAGGGTCTGAGGGTAGATTTCCTGTGGTACATACATATAATGGAATTTTATTCAGCCATAAAAGGGAATGCATTTGAGTCGGTTTTAATGAAGTGGATGAACCTAGAGCCGATTATACAGAGTGAAATAAGTCAGAAAGACAAAAACAGTTATTTCATATTAAGCATTTATACATTTGGGGTCTAGAAGGATGGTACTGATGAAATTATTTGCAGGGCAGCAATGGAGACATAGACCTAGAGAACAGACTTTTGGACTCGGTGGAGGGGGGTGGGGGAGGAAGGAGAGGGTGGGACGCATGGAGGGAGAAACATGGACGCTTACATTACTATATGTAAAATAGACAGCCAAAGGGAATCTGCCGTATGGCTCAGGGAACTGAAAAGGGGCTCTGTAACAACCTAGAGGGGTGGGACGGGGAGGAAGGTGGGAGGGAAATTCAGGAGGGAGGGGACATATTTATAACTATGGCTGATTCATGTTGATATTTGGCAGAAACTAACACAATTCTGTAAAGAAACTATCCTTCAATTTTTAGAAAAAAAAAATCAATTTTTAACAAAAGAAGTAAAACTTCAGCCAAGAACAGCAAGACAATTAGTAGTCAACTGGCAAAATGGGAGAAAAGATGTTTCAGATGGAATTGCAAGCACATAGACCAGCCTGATGATGGGAGGGTACATAATGTATTGAAGTAATTAAATTTTTCTTGTGGCTGGTAGAGATTGTTATTTTGAAAATTTAACTCTTGCTGCTTTGTATAAAGTAGATTAGAAGGAGGTCAAGAGAGCAACTCTAATAATGGAAATGTCTAGGTAAGAGATAAATGTAGCCATCTGTGGTTATAATATTAGAGATGAGGGAAAAATAAGTAGTAGATTCAGGTGTTAAGAAAATATTCAAGAAATCATTCACTTTCCTTTTAACTTTAGTAAAAATAATACAAGTATAATGATAAATGCCACTGATGCTCCATCTCAGTGTCAGAAATTAAAGAGGGAATGATAGGCAGAAAAGCTCACAGACCCCAAATAAAGATAACAATGGCTCTTTATAACCTCAGCTGTGGTCGCTGCATAGGTATGTGGTCCCTCTTTATCAGATAACTGAGTTTTTTTAATGGAAGCTGAAAAGTCATGGTTTGCAGCTTAGGTATTAGTTTTAAATACTGGAACTAGTTTTTGAAGAATTTATGTGGGACAAAAACGCCTGCATAACCAAAAGTTTCTGCCTTGAGACCACAAAGCATTTAAATATAATATATTTAATGTATTTATTTAATAACATATGTTATATCAATCTTCCTGTTTTAATATTGCAAAGTGATCATTGGGAAATCTTAAAATAGTAAGAAAGCAGAAAAGTAATTTGTTCTTCTCCCCTAATTTGCATAGCTTTATGAACAAATTCTAGCCGAAAATGAAAAGCTGAAAGCGCAGCTCCATGATACAAATATGGAACTGACAGATCTTAAATTACAATTGGAAAAAGCCACCCAGGTTTGTACATTTTTTCTCTTTGTTACTCTCAAGGTAATGGTTGTCATTTATTCTATCTAAAAGTTGCATTGTAATTTTCTCTTGTGTTCTGGATGTAAGTTTGGTTATTGATAATAGCTTATTTATTAATAAGGAATCAAGATAATACAGCTTACTGGTAACTTTTATTTTTTTCTGATATAGAAGTATAGCCTTATGGTGGAAAATCAAAGTATTTTTAAGCCTTTTAATGTCTATGTTGTAGTACATGAAGGATTTTAAATGCTTATTTCCAGCATACCAAATGTAGGAAAGCAATAAAGGCATCTATACAGAATCTTGGGCTTCCCAGGTGGCTCAGTGGTAAAGAATCCACCTGTCAGTGCAGGAGAATCAGGTTCAATCCCTGGGTCGGGAGGATCCCCTGGAGAAGAAAATGGCAACCCACTCCAGTATTCTTGCCTGGGAAATCCCGTGGGCAGGGGAGCCCTGGCAGACTACAGTCCATGGGATCACAGAAACAGTCAGACCCAACTTAGCAAATAACAACAATAATTACAGACAGTCTTCCTAAAGCCATAAAAAATTTTTATAATAATTTTTGTTCATTAAGAATGTTTACTGTTAAAAAAAACTGATTTAATAATAATTCAAAAAGAAGATAACAGCCTGGCAGAGATAATTTTAGAAGTGAAAACTTGAATAGCCAAGCAGAACTAGGCCTTAGATCATACACATCCTAGCCTCGTATATACAGTCTAGGACGTGTATGAGCTACGAATTGTTTCCCAAGCTGTTTTTTCATAAAACACTAGTTCTGGGAGATAGTAATAAGTGCTGTCTCCTCTTCTTCCTCCTCTTCTTTTTTGTGTTCCACTTGAAAAAAAGAAAAGAGCTTTGTGACCTATGTAACTGAAAAATACTGTATATTCTGTACCTTGGAGATTTAGCAGGGCTGATTTATATGTTAAAGGCTCGAAGGAGTCCTATAAATTTTAAGGAAGTAAACTTGTTTAATGTTAAACATAAGACTTTCTAGCATAAACACATTTCTACGGTAAACTTTTAGAATCTAGTTTGAAAGCACTCATCTAGAATGGCATCTTCAGCTCTATAAATGAGACATTCCTTTCTTTGACTAAAGACTCAGGCTATGAAGATACACAGAGAAGTACTGCAGAACAAGAGCACATTTCCTAGTGCAGATACACAGAGAAGTACTGCAGAACAAGAGCACATTTCCTAGTGCGGTGTCATAAAAACTTGGAATGTCATACAAGTTTAAACTTGCTGGCCTACACTTAAGTCTCATGGTAAACTGGAATGTCATCATTCTAGGTTGCATTAATAGCTTAGCGAGCCGCCACAAAATATCATAACTAATTCCCTGAAACTAGCTTTAGTTCTAGACATTTGGTCATAATATTTTATGAATAAAAATAACCATTGTTCCCTACTGTAGTATTCTGTCATTACGGTGACCCTGCTTACTGCCTTCTCTGTATGTTTCTCTACTTCTCTGCCTACTCTGTTGTCATCTAATTCTTCCTATAAGTTTCTCATTCAAACTCTACAAGAGAGAGAACTGATAGAATTAGCCAGTTATCATCAACATGAAGCAGTCTTGTTAGTGCCCATGGTTCTGTTTGTATCCATTTCACAGGACACTGGACAACTGTTGCAAGCTGCCTTTGGGTCAAGTACCAATTTCTGTTCCCATTGACTGTGGTCAGAAAAATAAGTCACTGAATTAGAGTATGAGATATCGAGTAAATATTCAAAATTAATATCTTAGTTGGAAACACTGTGTAAATGTCATTTCAAAAATTTAGGGGTACATGTAAAAATAAAAGTGACAGAATGTTAAACTTTTTGTTCAACTTTATTGAGTTATTTACCCTGAGTATTTAAGTGTACTGTAAATCTGTATATTTTTTTAAGCATTTCTTTGATAACTATTTATGAATATATATAGTAGTGTAGTTTTGATAGTTGCATGGAATTTTTCCAAGGAAAAAATCATCTTACTAAGAATTAATCTTGAGATAGTAGATTGTGGACAAAATTTTTTTTATAAAATTCAACAATCATTGGCTGATATGTTTAGCAAGCTAGGAAAAAACAGAATTGGAAATTCCCTAGTGGTCCAGTGGTTGAGCCTCTGCACTTTCACTGCTATGGGCCCAGGTTCAATCACTGGTCGGGAAGCTAAGATCCTATAAGCTGCACAGCATGACCAAAAAAGAAGAGAAGTAAGCTTGAAGTTTAGGTCTATTTCATAGTTTTCTGCCAAGGACTGTAGAATCACTGAATCCTGCCTTAGTCCAGCCACCCTATTCCCTATACAGTCCCCAAGGGAGCAAAATAGGCTGATTTGCCAGAAACCAATTGATGAATAATTATTTTGTCAAATATCAATTCAGCAGGTTTGCTAAATGTGATTTTAACAGCTTTAACTGGAATATTTACCCAAAAAATTAAAGTTTTTTTTTTAACCTAAAAAATTAGCACATAAATCGTAAAATTGCTGAACTGTCCCTGTATTAAAAAAAATAATAAAATGCTAATTTTCTGTTTAACATTTTATTAATTTGTATGTATTTAACACTGTTCCAACAATTTTTTATTTATTTCAGTTGTTGTTTAATGTCTTTTTAACATTTTTCAATCTTTTTAGCATTTTACTATTCATTTGCACTTGCTTAAGTGGCATATTTAGCCTTTGTTTTGTTTTTCTAGCAATCAAAATACAAATTTAAAGACATCATATCAGAATTTGCAGAAGCAGTCTCATTTATAATTCTGAATTTGATTTTTAATAGTAAGCAACTGGAATACCTAACTTTTCTTTTTCCGGAAAGAGTAAGCACAAAAAAAAACATAAAACATTTCAACAGCAGACTAAGAATTCCCTGGAGGTCCAGCAATTAGAACTCTGCACTTGTATTACCAAGGGCCTGTGTTTGATCCCTGGTTGAGGAACTTAAGATCCCATAAGCTGGGCGGTGTTGGTCCCTCCCCCCGTAAAAATCAGTTGTATGAGGACTTCCCTGGCAATGCAGTGGTTGGGACTGTGCTCTTCCACTGCAGCGGACACAGGTTCAATCCCTGGTCAGAGAGCTAACATACCACATGCTGCATGGTGCAGCCAAAAGTCTATTTAGTTAAAATTTAAAATATATAAAAATAACTAAACAGATTGGATCGCCGTGATTGTTGTTGTTGTTCAGTCGTTAAGTCATGACCTTTAGACCCCATGGACTGCAGCACGCCAGGCTCCCCTATCCTTCACTATCTCCCAGAGTTTTCTCAGATTCATGTCCATTGAGTCGGTGATGCTATCTAACTATCTCATCCTGTGCTGCCCTCTTCTCTTTTGCCTTCAGTCTTTCTTGTATATGTATCTTCACCAGTGAGTTGGCTCTTGGGGGTCAGGTGCCCAAAGTGTTGGAGCTTCAGCTTCAACATCAGTCCTTCCAGTGATTATTCAGGGTTGGTTTTCTTTATGATTGATTGGTTTGATCTCCTTGCTGTCCAGGGGACTCTGAGGAGTCTTCTCCAACACCAAGTTCAAAAGCATCAATTCTTTGGCACTTAGCCTTCTTTCTGGTCCAACTCTCACATCCATACGTGAGTACTATAAAAACCGTAGCTTTGACTATATGGACTTTGTGGGCAAAGTGATGTCTCTGCTTTTTAATACGCTGTGTAGATTTGTCATAGCTTTCCTTCCAAGGAGCAAGTGTCTTCTGATTTCATGGCTGAAATCACCACCCTCAGTGATGTTGGAGCCCAAGAAAATAAAATCTGTCACTGTCCAACTTTCCTCATCTATTTGCCATGAAGTGATGAGACCAAATGCCATGGTCTTGGTTTTTTGAATGTTGAGTTTTAAGCTGTTTTTTCACTCTTTTCTTTCACCTTCATCAAGGGGCTCTTTATCTTTAGTTCCTCTTCACTTTCTGCCATTCCAGCTTGTTACTCATCCAGCACAGCATTTTGCTTGATATATTCTGCATATAAGTTAAATAAACAAAGTGACAATTTAAATTCCCAATTTACAGCCAGTACATTGTTCCATGTCTGGTTCTAACTATTGCTTGACTGGCTTCTCCGGTTTCTCGCGAGACAGATAAGATAGTCTGGTATTCCCATTTTTTTAATGAATTTTCCACAGCTGCTTGTGATCCACACAGTCAAAGGCTTTCGCATAGTCAATTAAACTATTAGTAATTGCCCTCTGCTCTTCCCTAGTAGCATATTGGACATCTTCCGACCTGTGTGCATATGTAAGTGCTCAGTCGTGTCCAACTCTTTGCGACCCCACAGATTGTAGCCCACCAGGCTCCTCTGTTCGTGCGATTCTCCAGGCAAGAATATCAGAGTGGGTTGCCGTTTCCTTCTCCAGGAGATCTTCCAAACCCAGGGATCAAACCCATGTCTCAAGCGTCTCCTGCACTGGCAAGTGGATTCTTTACCACTGAGCCACCTGGGAATTACTCTTCCAACCTATGGAGGCTTATCTTCCAGTGTCATATCTTTTTTGTCTTTTCATACTGTTAGTGAGATTCTCGTGGCAAGAATACTGCCGTGGTTTGCCATTCCCTTCTCCAGTGGACCATGTTTTGTCAGAACTCTTCACTATGACCCGTCCATCTTGAGTGGCACTGCACAGCATGGTTCATAGCTTCACTGAGTTACACAGGCCCCTTCAGCACGAAGGCTGTGATCCATGAAGCGGGGACGGCCATGATTAGATCTTAATTTATATACTATAACTATAAAAAAGAAATTTTGCAGGAAAGATCAAAGAGTAACTGCTTTACAAACCCTGATAGTACAAAAATATGAATGTTGAAAGGATTGACAGAAGAGAAAATTATATTAAGAAATGTTTTTGAATTGCCAAATTAATGAAGTTGTGCTTAATCACGATGAACTGTTTGTGTGTGTGTATATATATATATAGTTTTTTAAAGGATATTTTGTGGTTAATGACCATAAAAGAGCATTCTTGTTAAGTAGTTAGCAAAAACCATTCTTGGTAAATTTTTAAAATTGGTTATTCAGTACATTGGCTTCTGGGGGATGAACCTTTTGATGAATTCATTTTCAGTAAATTGAAAAGGAATCCCAAGGGAAATGTATGAACAGAGGTCATTGTAAATAAAAACTAAGCACTTGCTTTTTTACTGTCCCTGTGCTCAATACCCACACGCACAGCTCCCTGGTTTTGAGTGCAACATGTGGCTTAAAGGCCCAGAGGTCCTTTTCATCTCGAGATCTCTGTAGTTGACTGTATAGTACAGGAAGCAGAAAACAGAAAAATGAGACCTAAGCTTGCCAGGAAAAGAAAAGCTGTGTAGCTGGGATTTCTTATAAGAGATGTGATCCTTCTTACCAATTTTGGAACATGGATGATTAGAGAAAGAGCTAGCAAGAGAGGGGAAGAGGCCAGACTGCATGGGTACAGAGGCACACGATCTGGTCCAATCCACATTTCAGTCAGGGTCCTGGAATCTGAGCATGCGGGTTAGCCTCTCTTCACTGTGTGTAGACAGAGAGAGACCTTGCGCATGGGAGGGAAGACTGGGGTGTTTTTGGCTTTGTGCCCAGTAGTTACCCATCCTTGCTCCCAGCTTAACTGTGAAGACTTGAGGCTAAATGATACATAGAGGATGTCTAAGCATTCCTCTAATAAATCTTTGTTTTAATTTCGGTACAAATTCTGTTTTCTTTTTTCTTTACTCACACTGTATTATTACTCCTCCTGAATAACATTACAAGAGCAGAGGAGCATGGCAGGCTACAGTCCATGGGGGCATAAGGAGTCAGACGCACGCACGCGCGCGCACACACACACACACACACACACACACACAGTTACTATGATCCTCTCCCCTTCCCCATCATTATTGCACTTACATCTCTTTATGTTTCTTACCTCCTTACAGAGACAAGAAAGATTCGCTGATAGGTCACTATTAGAAATGGAAAAAAGGGTAAGTGTTGATCTTAATGAATAAATAATCATTTTTCCCCTTTATTTTTTGTGTAAGCAATAATAGGTTTTCTTTAGTTTTGTTTTTATGGACAGTAGTTTTAATTAGTTTAAATTTATATTTATTAATTTGATTATGAATGTTTTATTAGAATGTTAGCTTATCCTCTTTATAGAGTCTTACAGGGTAAAATTACCTTGTTAAATAAAATTTAATTTACTGTGTTATTCTTTCAATGGACCAAAAAACATATCTTAATTCTGAAACATACCCATTGTGGTAATGAATCTGATATTTTTTAAATGCCATTTATCTCTCTCTGATTGTGTTGATATACTTAAAACACATTAATCATATATACATTTGGTTTAATTCTTTGCAAAAATAAAATACTTCCATTTTAAAGGTATGGAGACCAAATTTTTTAATTCTTTTTAAAGTTAATAATATTTAATTTTGAGTTTAAATATTTAACTTAAGTAGGCTCTTTTAAGCCAAAAAATTAGTGTAAGAAAATCCTTTTACCATTTTATGTCTTTCTACAATTTCTTGTCTGGCTATGATATATTCACTTGTATTTTTCTCCCTTTATTATTACTATTATTGCTCAGGGATCTGGCAGTGGGCATAGGAATAACTCCACAAGTTTAGTCTGAACAGTTGAAGATGTATATAAATGATCAAAAGTAAATGGAAAAATGCTTAAAGAGTACCTGTAATACTACTGAGCAGTGGCTAGATTTTCAAGGTTTCAGCCACAGAAGAAATTACATACTGTGGAGCTGTGATCTCTAGATCAAAGAGAGTCAAGAGTACTTGGTATATTTTCTTCCATTCCATTTCAAAAATAGCCAATTTACCTTTTTAATCCCCCTAAAAAGGAGAAAAGTTATGTAAATGCAGAATAATAGACAAAAAGTTATCTATGTCATTTACTAAATTGTAATGTGTAATAACTACTAGTTTTATTATGATTTCATCAGGTTTTAGAAATCATTGTTCTAGGCTTTTTAAAAACCTATTGATCTAACTTGTAATTGCTAAATTTTAGAATCAATTATTATATTAAATGTAATGTTATTACATCACAGTATAACTTATGGAATTTTATATCCAAGATATGTAGAAATAGTAAATAAATGTCTTCAGTCTCCTTTATCCATACTAATAGTTGGGGTGAAAGACATAGTTTACCATATACTTAAAATATTATTTGTTTTTGAGATAGTCACATTTTTAAAGAATATTTAATTTTTTGTGAAAATGTGTTTATTACAAAAATTTTAGCAAAAGATGAAAGTAAAATCTCCCTATCATGCAGAGATAAGTGATATTTTTCATTTAGGCTTATGCACTTAAATAATATACCCATGTTCATATTCAGACATTCCCACCTGACCTTCTTTTTCTGCCTGTCAAATGCAGATAAATTACAGAGCAGTCAGTCTACTCTCAGTTTAACAGACGCTGGTAGTCATAGTACTAATAATAACTGCTAACTTTTATTTAGCACTGTCTTACATACCAGGCAGGCACTGAGTTAAGTACTTTATATGTATTTTTTTCTCTTAACCATATTTTTAAATGGTAACAAGTTTCTCAGATATAAGAAATTGCCTGCAACTTTACAGTTGGCAGTTTGACAATTCAATATAGTGTTCTTGTCTTGCTTTACCACTAATTAGTTAAAATCTTGAAGACACATAATAAAATTAAGGCTGATGAGGGTGTTCCCCATCAGCTGGAGGAAATATTCTATTGCTGATATTGTACAAAGTGATGAGGATCAAATATTACATGTCCTGGTATTTTGAGAAGTGCAGTAGTTTTATGAATGGGTTGTGGCTGTACTGTTAACTAGGAGAAAGTTCTTTTTATCAAAAATAACATTTTTGTCTACCTAATAATTTTTAAACATGCTAATATAATAGAAAAACACTATACTTAAAAGCCTATGAATAGGATTCCATCTGTTTTTTAAAATCACATACCCTAAAAATGTTAACATTTACAGTAAATGTACTGCTTTACTAAGTATCAGCATTAATTATTAATCTGGGAAAGAATGTCTTGGAAATAGTGTCAATGTGATTAAACTAAATTTAAATGGTTTGTATCTGAAAGGTGACCGGCAAGAGTCAGTATCTTCTCGGCGGTATGACCTAACCAAAGTTTTAAGCACATTAATTACTGCTGCTTGCTTCTTGCATAACACCCTAGAATGCTTATTATTTAAGGGAGAATAAGAGTGCACACTGCAGTAATATACTGTATGTTGCCTTTGCCTGTCACTCTTTGAAACGAAGGGGTTTAAAATAAATGCTACAGTTGCTTCTTTATTAGATTCACTGCATTAATGCTACACAGAGTATAAAACTAAATACAAAGCTCTAAAGTCGACTGGACAAATGATGACTAGTATACACTGTGGGTGGAGGGATAACCATCTTTTAGAACGTTTTGAAATTTTAAAATACACATACTTGAGTCACGTTTGCTTCTTGCTTTTTCTGCTTCTTATCACTGTAGAGTAATTGCATCTCTGTGTGAGTTTTTGTTCTTTTCTTTTCTGTGCAGTCTTCAGTCTTAAGTATCAGTTTACTCTATCCCTAGTTTTATGTAAACTAAAAACAGTTTGAACATGTTATGTGGCATTTTACCAGAAGGTCAAAGCTTTAAAGAAAGAGCTTATAGGAAGTAATAAAGTAATGATCTTCATATTTATTTCTCTCAAATTTTGGAGAGCTCTTTACACATCACTGGCATCACATCTTTTTCTACACTGCTCCTGATTTGATTGTTTATTCTAAAGTGTCACTCTTTCACAATTTAGAGGAAAATTTAAGAGTATAATGATTATATCAGTAACAGTAATACCTTAAATTCATCTAGGAACGAAGAGCTCTAGAAAGAAGAATATCTGAAATGGAAGAAGAGCTGAAAGTAAGTAAACAGTGCTGCGGTGTAAACTCAGCTTTCACAGTGCTAGCATAGACACCGTGTTCATCCATCGTTCCCAGAGTTGCTCATGCACTTTGTGAGTTATCTATGTCTTGTGCTTCTATTTCTTCCTAAAGTCAGGTTTTATGTGAGCTAGAAAAGTATTTAAAACTCAAATTCTTTTGTTAATCTGTTTTTATGGCACTTTTGATGTTCAGGTATAGAATAAATAAGATGATATTGACTAAGATTTGGAATGTCTCATTTATTCTTTACATTTCAAATATTCTGTTCCCTGGAGAGAAAATGGTGAACGGGGATCATGCAAAAATGTTCTTTGAAAATGAAGGACATTAGAGTAGTGGACAGAGGTACAGCTTATTGAACTCTGCATCACCTGTGAAAACAGATAAGAAAAGCATAATATAATTAATTGATTACCTCTTATTACATTGGCTTGTATAAAATAATCATATTATAAATTAATGAACTAATGCATAGGATATTATGCCCATAGAATTAGAATTTTAAGATTTAAATGTTTTTCTATTGAATTATTTGGTTTTTTATTGGAACATGGAATAGCTTTGGAGAAAATGTTTTTGGATTTTGTTTGCTTGTGTATTTTGTTTGCTAAGGAATTTTAGAACTGCGCTGTTTACTTATATAAATTTCATGGAATATTCTCTTAAGACTCTTAATTTTTTCTTCTTACATTTGTTGCCTGTGATTCTTTATATTTTCATTGTACTCTTCCACTTTCTTATTTTTTATTTTCTATTTCTTTATGTTCTGATTCCTGCAGAATCTGCACCAAATAAAGCAAATTCAAACTCTGAGAGAGTTAAATGAGCGACTGCTGACTGAGAATAGGGCCTTGACAAGAGTGGTAGCCAAGCGCTCAGGGTTCTGTAGGCAACTGCAGTCTGTGAATCTATAATTTATAGTTTCATCATTTCTTCTTAGTAGAGCCAGGCAGGTGTTTTTGTATTAGTAAGCGTGTCTTGAGCTCAATTTTACAAATTAATGCCATTGTGTCTGGAACTTGTCATGTAACTGTTTAATTGTGCATGTCTTCTCAGAATGTTAGAAAGTGTCACTAATTGTGTATTGTCACTGATAAACTGCAGTAAACTAAGGGAATGATCTCAGCATTTAGATAAAAGACTTATCTGTACTTTTACAAAGCTTGTGTACATTTTTGGCTCTACAGATTTTTAGCACTTAAAAATATGACTTCAATTCTTTACTGGAAAATGGAACACAAACAGTGTAACATATATTTTATATATAATTAATATATATGTAGAAGCTGAAGTTTAAACATGATTATCTGCTTTTCAAAATAATGTCATTTCAGTCAGAACCATCTTAATTAAATATTACTCAGTTGTCTATTCTAGAGGTATCCTAATAGATAAACTTCAGATTACTATATTTTATATCCATACATTCTGAGCACAGGTTAAGAATTGATTGGTTCCACATAAAATTAAACTTCTCATGAAAATTTTGCATAGGATAGTTTTGCAAGTAGTTTTACTTTTATCTAAATTGATAACCTAGTACATTTTGAAAGCGGAGGAAAGAGACCTAATTATCTTGGAAAGTATGTTTTAATGTCCAAAATATAAGCTATTCCAGTTCCTATCAAATCTGGCAGAGCACATGTCATTTAAATCATTCTTAGTAGAAAACCCAATTAACTTACAGTATTTCCTCCCTCTCCTTCACTTTGTCTATAAAAAAAAATTTGATACATTTTCAGGGTGTAAGGGTGTATTTTTCTATTTACTCCAAACACTAGTAGTATTTTTTATGAAATTTTTAAGAAATTTTAAGAAATTTTTAAGATATTTTAAGAAATTCAGACTTATTACTTTGGCTTGTAAATTATTTTTGTCTAATGAGAGTAGTAATTGCTTTATTACCATTTATTGAGCACCTATCTTGGATCAAACATTATGTACCAGGCATTTAAACTTAATACAAGGTAGATCATTTAAGGAATTTTAATAATTTAAAACAAGTCTGACTCCCTCAAAACTTCCCTAAATAGTCGGGTTTTCTTGCAGAGTAACAGTGTGGCTTGAGGTCTGACATAAACAAAGCAAAAGGCCTTAATTTAGGCTAACAGAAACTCTTAAAGGAATTCCCTTTAAGAGCCTATCCTAACATAAAAACAGTCTTCCTTTCCTTGGCTGCTCTAATATGGTATGCTTGTGAGTCATGATATCAAGCAATTTAGTACATTTCAGTTGATAACTTTGGGAGAATAAACCTTTCATTTCATCATTTATTAAACTAATTAGCTTCACAAATTGTGGGGAGGGGCCTCTTTCTTCCTGATATATGTTTTAGTCATTAGAAGTATATATAACTGACAAAGCTTGTTCATGTGTCTTGTGGTAAAACATAACATTTAAAGAGGAACACGTTAATCTCATTATTGAATTCAAACTTTTTCTTCTATTTTTCCTCTCACAGATGTTACCAGACTTGAAAGCAGACAACCAGAGGCTAAAAGATGAAAATGGGGCCTTGATCAGAGTTATAAGCAAACTTTCCAAATAAAAAAAAAGCAGCAAGTAATGGAATTGCACATACTAGTAACCCAGTGGACCATAATTGACCATCACTGGAAGCCTGGGAAGAATCCTTGGAGACTGTCATTTTTGGATGTCCTGCCAAATGCCCTCTTATCTAGGAGTTTTGTTTAATTTTCTGTTTTTTTTTTTTTTTCTTGTATCAAGACCATTGTTTCATGTTAATGCAGCTGCTGAGAAGAATTTTTTTTATGACTGAGAAAACTTGTTTACAGCTCCAGCATATAAGGAAAGTGTTCAAGGCCAGATATGCCTCAGATATTTAACCAGTAAGCCTTAGTTGTACATAAATACTTTTGTGTCAACAAAAACTCAGCTCTCACAGAAGACAGTTATTCAGCATTTTATGATGTGCCATGCCAGTTTCCAGTTTTTCAATATTTAATTTTATTTTATTTTGTTTTGTTATTGCTTTACATCTAAGTTTGGGTTTGTATCTTTTCCTTCTAACTCTTCATGTGGCAGACTTTCTGTCGTCTCACAGCTTTCTCATTTACAGAAAAGAACACTTGCTCCTCTGAAATCATTGTCATATATTAGGCTAATGTTGTTGTCCCCACCTGGAACTGAATTGCTTGGTGGAACATTTGCTTTCACTGTTTGTGCAATATGCATTTATTCCTTTTATGAATGCTTTAAAGTCATTTGAGATTAGATTCTTTTAAGTCCTATTTTCTGCCTTCATTGGTCACTTTTTTGTTTTTGTTTGTTTTTTATTATTGTAGTGTAAGATGTTAGGTTCTGTAATCTTCACATTCATTTTAGCAGGTACTGAGTGATGCTGTATATATAAATAAGTGTATTGTTTGATTTTTAGACCACCACATGGCATGCTTGACTATTATTTCAAATGTCTGTTAATGCAAAGTAGGCTACTCCATAATAGTGTTAAAAACAAAACTTACTAACAAAGTGATATAAAGACTTAAATTAACACATTATGTGGAGCCCTATCTTTACAAAAGTTTTCTACTGTAAAATGCTTTTACTTTTATTTGCAGTTTTCATTTGATAGTATTCAACCATAATTAAAGTTGCATAAAATAATTGCTTCACATTTCACATACCTATATTTATCTGAGAGCTGTCTAAAACTGTTGTGCTAGCCAAAGTAACGCTATGGAATCATTTGCAGACTTAACCCGTGAGTTCGTGTGAAATGCACTGTTATCGCCATGGAGGCATTGACTTTGATACCACCATCATGTTCAGACCATTTTATACATTTCAGTGGCCTTTTTTAAAAAAAAGAAAAAGAAAAGCAAAACCAAGTAAATAGTGAAGATGGCATTTATTTGGACAAATAGCTTTTATATTTTCATTAAACCATGCAAAAAGTACTATATCTTTCTGGCACATAACTGTCTCCTTAACCACTGAACAGTTCAGCCATTTGAATAAATTGTACATTGTAAAGCTTATAGTAGCTAATTGTATTATTGATTGTATTGTATACTATTAAATGTGAATTTGTACCCCTTCATTTTAAAAGGTCATTGTGTTCTACTGCCTATTTTAGATTACGTTGGGGTTGGGAAAGGGTGTTTTGGTAAGCAGGATTTTAAGTCCTCTCTTGATTGGTTTTATGAAGATATAAGGTTATGCTCTTACTACCAAGCTCAGGATTCTTGATTTTTAAAGGTACAAGGATAGTTGTGGGAATTTTATTTTTGGTTACATTTGAACTGTATGAATGGTGGGTCTGAATATAGAGAATTTCCATGGTCTTACGTGGATGTAAAACATACAGATAATTGATCAGTTTGAGTGACTGCAACATATTCAGGTTGCACAACAGTTAGGCATGCTAAGGATTATATTTGTGAAGTTTGGATGCCTGTGAAGAATGATTAAATACGTGTTTCTAATATTTTAGTGTTTTGTATTTAGGTTATTTATTCTTTGTATCTAAAACTGAACAGCTACTGTGCTATATTGATTTTATTGGTAGTATTGAGCAGACCTTGTTTCTGCATGAAACTAGTTGCAAAACCCACTATTTTGGAAATAAAAATGTATTTTGACATATACAAATAAAATGAATAAAACTATTTTAAATGTGTGAACTTTTACTGAAGACGTTTAAAACTTTGTTCTGATATTTAAATTCTGCATGGGTATCTTCACTAACTGCTTTACTTGGATTCCATTGGTATAATTTTTGAAATTGTAATATTGTGATAACTTGCACAACATTGTACATGCACATCTGTAAATTTAAGCTTAATTGCCATATTTATGCAATCTGTGTATCAATTTGAACAAATGTTTATATATTTTACATAAAGCTATCTGTGTGCAGAATCTGAGAACTAGTTTTTTTATGATAAGTGGGTAAAGAATAATGATGAAAGTGAGTTTCAAGACAGTAGCTTTGTAAGCATAAGACTTCATTTACCTAAGTATTTCGTGGCTTCTAAATTAAACCTGTGCTTTTTCTTAATTGCAGAGATAGACTTGGGAATACATATAAAGATAATATTCCATTGAAATGTAAAGTAGTAGATCATTCTCCAAACTAGAACTGTCCTAAATTCAACCCCAAGCTAACTATACATCTGTAAGTAGATAAGAGACGTTTCTGGTTGGGGAACTTTGGTAGAGGACTTGCAGTGGTAAAGCCTATGTTTAACAAATTAATACGGCAAGACTTGAATTCTCTTGTTTCCACTTCCAGTACTTTCCCTGTGCATGCTTACAGAATGATAGATATTCCTGTTGTTTTTCCTGCATACAGAAAAGAATTTCACGTGCAAATACGTCAAACCAAAAGCAAAATAGCTATAGAACTATCTAGGAGAGTATTCATATCAAAAGTAAAGTAGATATTCACTAATTCATTAGGCTGCTTTATTCTTTTGCTTAAGGGTTTATTAGTTCAGTTGCTCAGTCATGTCCAACTCTGTGACCCCCATGGACTACAGTACACCAGGCTTCCCTGTCCATCACCAACTCCCAAAGCTTGCTCAAACCCATGTCCATCAAGTCAGTGATGCCATCCAACCATCTTATCCTCTGTCGTCCCCTTCTCCTCCTAAGAGTTTATTACCACTTAGTCTTTCCCGGCAAATCTGAAACAATCATGACTCCCAGTGTCAGCACTCAGTGAATGGTGTAAGAATCAAATATCCAGAGGTCAAATTGTTTCCAAACTAGTACACTGTATTCCCCATAAGAAATAACAGCCTTGTTTGTAGGTTGTCCTTCACTTTGTCATTTATAAGCAGAATACAGAACTAACTCTCTGACCAGTTTTTAACAATCCGTTAGTCATATCGTGCTAGAGAAAACCTTTGGTTGCAAAGATGAAAGCTGACTGATAAGCCGTCTTTTCTGTGATGTTCCATATTTTACACTGTGTGTGGTCTCTGTGTCAGAGTGTGAGTATGAGAGTTGTCCAAAAAGGGTTGGGTGTAGAATGAAGTACTTATTTTCCTATTAAATATCTTTAAGTAGCTAAGTACATTTCTTGACTTTAATTTTAGAAAGGGTCTCTGGGGTTATATGCTATGAAACAACAGAGCGCTCTCTCTGGTGTCATGTTGCTGTTCTAAGCCCACCAGATGATCAGATTACAAAGTAATAAATTTAAAAACATAGGAGCCAGAAGTTTAAAATTCTATAATAAAATGACATAAATAATTCTTACTACTGTAACTTAAAACTTTATTACAAGTTTTCTAAAGTTTATTAGAAGTAGGCATTTTTGAGCCAGGTTGTTTCAGCTTGTCATTGCTTAAATTTCAGTAAACATACAGGTTACAGACATTAACTGTCTTTTAATTAATTTTAAAAAGCTGATGAGGAAAAGAAAGGGAAATGTGAGAAGAAATGAGCAATCTTAGATTTTGTCCTGGATATCATTCAGTTTGTAGGGCCTGTGTTTTGTCTTACAGGCCTAATGAGAATGGAAGTGGAAAAGAGAAGGATTTACCTTCTCTTCCCTTCCCCACACTCAAATTACTCTTACAGGTTTGTTTTGATACAGGTCTGTTTCAATAGGCTGTCTAGTTTGATCTTTAGACAACAGGCTGGGTGGCTATCGGTGAGAAAGCTGAGATGTACAGATTACTAACTGGGTCAACATTCCAAGCCTAGTACAGAGCTAATCTCTTACCTAAATTTAGTGGTGGTTATCATTTTTTTCCCCCCAAATTCCTCATCTAGGACTTTCCCCTCTGTATTGCTTAGTTTTATAGTTTTTACATGTTGAGATGGTGTTTCTTGGTTTTTTTTTTTTTTCTTCTACATTCTTTCTCTAATCCCACATTCTTGCTCACACACCCACTAAATTTTTTTCTCCTTAGGACTTTACTAAACTATGTGCACTATACTGAGATTCTTAAAAGATTTAATGCTTAAGCAACTAGTTGATTTCCTGGTGCAAATTCTAACTATGCCTAGTAGACCCATCATAAATTTGTAAAGGATAAAATTTGTATTCACATCAACTCATAGAAATGACCCCACCCGAAAAGAAAGTACGGTTGGCCCTCTGCATCTGTAAGATTCAGAGGGCCAGCTATACTATGTACTATTTGAGGAACTCGAGTATCCACAGATTTTGGTATCCATGGCAATCCTGGAGCCAATCCCCCACAGACACTGAAGGACAGCTGTACTCAAAACATACAATAGGTCTCTATAAGATATGCGTGGCAGCAGTGTGACTCTAACTGGTAAGTTACTGTGTAACAGATACACCTTGCCTGCACTTGTTTTTATAATAAAATGTGTTCTAGTGATACACTAGTGTATGTGAATATGTTCGGAGCTAAAGAAAATCAAGACCAAGTAGAGAGCATAAGAAGCTCCACACAAAAATGAGATAACTTGACAATATAACTTAGTATGTTAGTTCTCTCCAATATTTTACAGTTCCCTCTGTGTCTAAGTGTATTTTTTTTTTTTTTAATTTGAGGAAAGCATTTTTAGAAAACGTTACAAATCAAAATTTTGTGGGATCTGTAGAACCTTTCCAGAACCTATAGGGTACTGATTTTTTAAAAACTTGACAGTGTGGAAGGAGCTTTCGATTTAGTCAGATCTAGATTAAAACCTCAGCTACACCACTTGATAATTGTGTGACATTGGTCAGATTAACCTTTCAGGCCCACTTTTTCAGGTAAATGACATATCTATATAAAGTGCCTTGAACAATTCGTTGAGCTTAGTGGATTGATGCAGAACAAACATATTACATTGAAGAAATTGTATTTATCTCTTGTGACTTTTAAAAATACTAATCTACTTTAGTTTCTGCTAGGCTTATTTGATAAATGTTGATAAATAGTATTTCCAAAGAATCTCTTCATGATAAAAAATTAATAGGATTGTTTCTTCTTATATTAAAGCAAAATTTTGGATTAATTTACCCAGTTAACCATAAACACTTATTTTTCACTCTGGGATCAGTAAGGGAGAAATAAATGAGGTGGATTTTGGAGGACCTCCTACAACCATTGGAAAGAAGGAAAAAGTACCATACACCTCTGTAACCATGCCACATCTGTCCTAACAGATTCCAGGAATACTGACTTTCGTGTGAATCTAATCCATCTGGACCCTGTTCTATTATCAAAAAAGGAGAAAGTGTCAAGGAATTTATAGAAGTGCTATACAAAATGTATTTGCCATGGAATAGACGGTAAGTATGGGCTAGTAAGTGTTTTAATGAATATGTAATGTTGTTACTCTAAATTGTAATTTTTCATTAAAATTCATAGTTGTTGAAATGTCAAGATTATCAGTACTTTAGGATGCTTCTAAAGTCTGCATAATGCTTTTCAGAAGATATCGTGAGGTCATCTGGGCCATTTATCAACCTACAGATCAAGACTAACCTTGTTGCATAGTCTGCGTAAGAGTTGTATAATCTCATCTGTGTCTGAAATTTAATGAGTCCTGCCTATCTCATTCTTGGACTGTACCTCTGATGTCTAGTACTTCCTTTACTGTAACCAATAAAAAGCCAGAGAAGGGGAGCTAAATCTTAGTATTTTCAGTGTTCCGGATCCTATACATACCTTGTTTTTCTGGTTTTAAATTATTTTTAATCTGTTTATTTTATTCTTTTATGAGCTTCATGAAAGGACAAAATCTTTTTCATCTTTGGTCTCAGCCATTAATAATAGTACCTGGCACATAGTACATATTTGCTTGCTGTTTTTAAAAGGAAATAGTAAATATGAATAATTGCGATACATGTATATTGTGGAGGAAAAAATATTGACTGTCATCCAGACTTTTAAGAAAACTTTGTAAGATGTTGAGTCCTGCAGACTTTGTTTCAGTCATGCGACAAATTCTTATTAGCACTTCCATGCCAAACAGCCCTATGGAGTAGGAATACTCCCAGAAGCAAACAAGCAAAGACAAGACCTGCCTTGTGGAGGTTACTTTCAGGGAAGAGGAAGATGGAAAATAAGCAGTTATGCTATTTCAGAAGATAGTAGTTACTGTGGAAAAAATAGAGCAAGGAAGGAGGGTGAGCTAGTCAGAGAAGGCTTCACTGAGAAGGTAACATTTGAGCCAAAACTGAAAGAAGGGGAAGACAAAAAACCGCAGGTGTTTGAGAGAAAAGCATGTCCAGGCAGACAGAGCCACGAAGCACAGGCCTTGAGGTGCAGGTGCGCTGGAGTGTTTGGACAAACATCAAGGCTGTGTGGTCACACAGCCAAGTGGGCAAGAAGCAGAGCAGTAGGAGAGGAAGTTGGAGAGGCATCCGAGAGCTGGATGAAGGGCGTGCTTAGATGCGTTTTGACCAATGCTGTGCACCAGCCTTTCTGCTTCAAGAACTTGACTCTCTTTCTCTATACCCTTTCCCAAGGATATTCTGTAGCTCTTTAAAGTCACATACTTTTGTAAAATTAGTTTTTATAAGAGATCAGATCAGATCAGATCAGTCGCTCAGTCGTGTCGGACTCTTTGCGACCCCATGAATCGCAGCATGCCAGGCCTCCCTGTCCATCACCAACTCCCGGAGTTCACTGAGACTCATCCATCGAGTCAGTGATGCCATCCAGCCATCTCATCCTCTGTTGTCCCCTTCTCCTCCTGCCCCTAATCCCTCCCAGCATCTTTTCCAATGAGTCAACTCTTCGCATGAGGTGGCCAAAGTACTGGAGTTTCAGCTTCAGCATCATTCCTTCCAAAGAATTCCCAGGGCTGATCTCCTTCAGAATGGACTGGTTGGATCTCCTTGCAGTCCAAGGGACTCTCAAGAGTCTTCCCCAACACCACAGTTCAAAAGCATCAATTCTTCGGCCCTCAGCCTTCTTCACAGTCCAACTCTCACATCCATACATGACCACAGGAAAAACCATAGCCTTGACTAGACGAACCTTTGTTGGCAAAGTAATGTCTCTGCTTTTGAATATGCTATCTAGGTTGGTCATAACTTTATTGATCATAAATTGGGGAGAATAATTATATTAGAAAATCGAGGCTAACTTTCCTAAGGGGAAACTTACTCATATGATGTAAGTAAGACATTGACTAAAACTCTTTGACAACCAAGTTAGAAATGGAAGAAATGGAGTATTACAAATATCATTACTGTGTAGAAAAAAGTGCATCAGTTCAGTGGGCAAAATAAACATTTTGGATCACTTCTCAGGAATGAATTTTCTCATTGGTTTTATATTCCCAGTGTACATTGTCATTTGTCTCTGTTTTTCGGGATAGTATTTCACTTCAAATGACCGTTTCTTTTTTATACTTTCAAAAGCACAATCTAGAATATAAAGTGTGCTTCCACAAATGTTACAATGTACTTTCAAGAGAGATCAAAGTACTTTAATCCAAGTATGAAGTATTCACTTACCTTTCTTGTCCCAGGAACGTCTCAGGACTAGTTAGATTTGTCATGTCACCACAACAGTGTTTCTCACGCTGGAATCACCTAGAGAGCTCGTTCAGATGTGGTTTAGGCTCCACTTTCTTTTTCTAATTCAGTGTTTGGTGTCTGTACGTAGTGCTGGTCCAGGGACCATATTTTGAGACCCGCTGCATTACAATATCCGGTGTTCCTCTTCTAAATGGAAATGGAGAATTCAAAAGTAAAATCCCTTGTGAGAAGATAACATGTAGATCTCCAATGTTAATAGTTAAAAGAAGTTCAAATATACCAAACCTTGAGTAACACCACTGATAGTCTAAAAATAGGAGATCATGTGTCCAATCGTACCATGCACACCTGTCTGGGGAGAAGGACACATGCAGACAAATTGAGTCCATTTTACCAGGAAATCAAATAGAAATGTAAAAGGATTGTGTATATATGAAACAAGCACCAAGATGACAAGCCCATACATTTGATCAGGAAAGGGGTAGCAAATCCCTTACTTTGCCTTTTCTCTTCTTGCTAGACACAGAAGATGCCTTCAATTCTAGTTATGGGGAAGCAAATGTCCTAAAATCTCAGTCTTTTACAAGGTTAATTTAGGAAAGCAACACAACCACCCTCTCACCACTGAGGCCCATGCTGCTTACACTCCATATAAGTGCCATACACGCTGCAGGGCTTGCTGCAGGGCCTCAGCTAGTCTAAAACTGTGCACCGTGTTACTGCAGTCTTCAGTAACTAGATACACCAAGGCTGCTACTTACTATAGCTAAACTGTTGGACTAGGGGAGCTGGACTTAACCGGTTCATATATATGTATACACATTTTATCTGTATTAGTAGATCATCATGAGATCAACACAAGGCCAGCAGTATCAGCATCACCTGGGAATTGATTAGAAATGCAGATTCTTGGGCTTTACCCCAAACTTACTGAATTGGAAACAAGATAAAGCCCACCAAGACCTCAAGGGATTATGATGCAAGATAAAATTTAAGAGCTACTAGCCTATAGGTCTGTAGGTTTCAAATCTAGATCACCTGGGCTGACATGGAACTGAATGTTGAAAAAATTCTCTACCACTACTAGGGAATGAAAAGGATTATCAGGGGGTAGAGAGAAATCTCTAGCTACGTTGGAAGCATAATACTGTTTCCACTCAATTTGAAAAACACAAAGGAAGAGTTTACTTTTGAAACTTGAATGAGGAGGTTCATAATCGTAAAATTAATCAGGCTGAGCAGA
Organism: Bubalus bubalis; assembly: GCF_019923935.1. Taxonomy (NCBI): domain Eukaryota; kingdom Metazoa; phylum Chordata; class Mammalia; order Artiodactyla; family Bovidae; genus Bubalus; species Bubalus bubalis. Next base: position 110,685,703 of record NC_059160.1, read on the forward strand.
TTCACCTCAAAGGAAGAGCGCATCCCCTTTAATATGTGCATGTGTGCTAAGTCACTTCAGTCGAGTCTGACTCTTTGCAACGCTATGGACTGTAGCCCGCTAAGCTCCTCTGTCCATCTATTCTTCAGGCAAGAATACTGGACTGGGTTTCCATGCCCTCCTCCAGGGGATCTTCCCAACCCAGGAATCATACTTACATCTGTCTTCTGCATTGGCAAGCAGGTTCTTCACAACTAGTGCCACTTGGGAAGCCCATCACTTTTAAAGGATCCCTACAAAAAGAATCCAACAGGAGATTTTTGTTTGAGGGAAGAATAATACCCAGTTGTGGATGTGACTGGTGATAGAAGCAAGGTCCGATGCTATAAAGAGCAATATTGCATAGGAACTTGGGATGTTAGGTTCATGAATCAAGGCAAATTGGAAGTGGTCAAACAGCAGATGGCAAGAGTGAACGTCAACATTCTAGGAATCAGTGGACTAAAATGGACTGGAATGGGTGAATATAACTCAGATGACCATTATATCTACTACTGTGGGCAGGAGTCCCTTAGAAGAAATGGAGTAGCCATCATAGTCAACAAAAGAGTCTGAAATTCAGTACTTGGATGCAATCTCAAAAATGACAGAATGATCTCTGTTCGTTTCCAAGACAAACCATTCCATATCACGGTAATCCAGCACTGTGCCCCAACCAGTAACACTGAAGAAGCTGAAGTTGAACAGTTCTATGGAGACCTACAAGACCTTTTAGAACTAACACCCAAAAAAGATGTCCTTTTCATTACAGGGGACTGGAGTGCAAAAGTAGGAAGTTGAGAAACACCTGGAGTAACAGACAAATTTGGCCTTGGAGTACAGAATGAAGCACGGCAACGGCTAATAGAGTTTTGCCAAGAGAACGCACTGGTCATAGCAAACACCCTCTTCCAACAACACAAGAGAAGACTCTATACATGGACATCACCAGATGGTCAACACTGAAATCAGACTGATTATATTCTTTGCAGCCAAAGATGGAGAAGCTCTATACAGTCAGCAAAAACAAGACCAGGAGCTGACTGTGGCTCAGATCATGAACTCCTTATTGTCAAATTCAGACTTAAATTGAAGAAAGTGGGGAAAACCACTAGACCATTCAGGTATTACCTAAATCAAATCCCTTATGATTATACAGTGGAAGTGAGAAATAGATTTAAGGGACTAGATCTGATAGAGTGCCTGATGAACTATGGATGGAGGTTTGGGACATTGTACAGGAGACAGGGATCAAGACCATCCCTATGGAAAAGAAATGCACAAAAGCAAAATGGCTGTCTGTGGAGGCCTTACAAACAGCTGTGAAAAGAGAAGCGAAAAGCGAAGAAAAGGAAAGCTATTCCCATATGAATGCAGAGTTCCAAAGAATAGCAAGGAGACATAAGAAAACCTTCCTCAGCGATCAGTGGAAAGAAATAGAGGAAAACAACAGAATGGGAAAGACTTGAGATCTCTTCAAGAAAATTAGAGAGACCAAGGGAATATTTCATGCAAAGATGGGCTCGATAAAGGACAGAAATGATATGGACCTAACAGAAGCAGAAGATATTAAGAAGAGGTGGCAAGAACACACAGAAGAACTGTACGAAAAAGACCTTCATGACCCAGATAATGACGATGTGATCACTCACCTAGAGCCAGACATCCTGGAATGTGAAGTCAAGTGGGCCTTAGAAAGCATCACTATGAACAAAGCTAGTGGAGGGGATGGAATTCCAGTTGAACTATTCCAAATCCTGAAAGATGATGCTGTGAAAGTTCTGCACTCAATATGCCAGCAAATTTGGAAAACTCAGCAGTGGCCACAGGACTGGAAAAGGTCAGTTTTCATTCCAATCCCAAAGAAAGGCAATGCCAAAGAATGCTCAAACTACCGCACAATCGCACTCATCTCACACGCTAGTAAAGTAATGCTCAAAATTCTCCAAGCCAGGCTTCAGCAATATGTGAACTGTGAACTTCCAGATGTTCAAGCTGGTTTTAGAAAAGGCAGAGGAACCAGAGATCAAATTGCCAACATCCGCTGGATCATCAAAAAAGCAAGAAGCTCCAGAAAAACATCTATTTCTGCTTTATTGACTATGTCAAAGTCTTTGACTGTGTGGATCACAATCAACTGTGGAAAATTCTGAAAGAGATGGGAATACCAGACCACCTGACCTGCCTCTTGAGAAATCTGTATGCAGGTCAGGAAGCAACAGTTAGAACTGGACATGGAACAACAGACTGGTTCCAAATAGGAAAAGGAGTCCGTCAAGGCTGTATATTGTCACCCTGCTTATTTAACTTATATGCAGAGTACATCACGAGAAACGCTGGACTGGAAGAAACACAGCTGGAATCAAGATTGCCAGGAGAAATATCAATCACCTCAGATATGCAGATGACACCACCCTTATGGCAGAAAGTGAAGAAGAACTAAAAAGCCTCTTGATAAAAGTGAAAGAGGAGAGTGAAAAAGTTGTCTTAAAGCTCAACATTCAGAAAACTAAGATCATGGCATCTAGTCCCATCACTTCATGGGAAATAGATGGGGAAACAGTGGAAACAGTGTCAGACTTTATTTTGAGGGGCTTCAAAATCACTGCAGATTGTGATTGCAGCCATGAAATTAAAAGACGCTTACTCCTTAGAAGATAAGTTATGACCAACCTAGATAGCATATTCAAAAGCACAGATATTACTTTGCCAACAAGGGTCTGTCTAGTCAAGGCTATGGTTTTTCCAGTGGTCATGTATGGATGTGAGAGTTGGACTGTGAAGAAAGCTGAGCGCCGAAGAATTGATGCTTTTGAACTGTGGTGTTGGAGAAGACTCTTTAGAGTCCCTTGGACTGCAAGGAGGTCCAACCAGTCCATCCTAAAGGAGATCAGTCCTAGGTGTTCATTGGAAGGATTGACGCTAAAGCTGAAACTCCAATACTTTGTCCGCCTCATGCAAAGAGTTGACTCATTGGAAAAGACCCTGATGCTGGGAGGAATTGGGGGCAGGAGGAGAAGGGGACGACAGAGGATGAGATGTCTGGATGGTATCACTGACTCAATGGACATGAATTTGAGTAGACTGCTGGAGTTGATGATGGACAGGGAGGCCTGGTGTGCTGTGATTCATGGGGTCCCAAAGAGTCAGACACGACTGAGTGACTGAACTGAACTGAAGGTTATACCATAAAAATGACTTTATTATTTAGTACTTAATCAAGTAAAAGTGATGTTTCTATCCATTAGAGGACTGCTGCATCTCGGTGAGGTACCAGATCATTGAAGAAACTCCATTCCTGAGACCAGAGATACAGGGCTTGGCTGAGTCTGAGGCTGAAGCAGGACCACAGCTCTTCCAGCCTCTCATTGCCCACCCCACTTCTGAGCAAGCTTCAAATAATATGGACCAGATAACTGGACCAGCCAACAGAAGTGTGTGGTGGGGGAAGGAGCAAGAGCAAAGAAACATCCCTGTGAGGAAGAAACTAATAGAGGAGACTTAAGGTTGGAGCAGAACATTGAGGTAAAGTCTGTAGTAAACCAAGTCCAGTGAAATTTACAACCAGTGGTAAATGTAGCACAACCAAAGACAAGCCCAGCTCAACTCCTCACAAAGTTGACTCAACCTTCCACTGACCTAGCAAAAATGTCATACCTGGTAATAAATATAATGTCTCAATCTCTATGGCTCTACATATTATGTGCAGCAAGCAATCAATAAGTATAAGATAGAAAAAAGCAAAAAAGGAGAGGGTATGGAGAGAAGGGAACCCTTGTGCACTGTTGGTGGGAATGTAAATTGGTACAGCCATTATAGAGAACAGTATGGAGGGTCCTTAAAAACTAAAACTAGAGCTGCCATATGACGCTGCAGTCCCACTCCTGGGCATATGTAGCTCTGAGGAAACCATGCTCTGAAAGGATACATACACCCCAATGTTCATTCTTCATCCTTTTTCTCGCTGATCTTCCATTTGCGTATTTTCTCCTGATCTTTCTTCCAGTTCATGGACCCTTTTGCCATCTTCAGACTGGCATTATGCTCATCCAGTGAATTATTTTAGATATTGTACTTTTCAGTTCTAGAATTTCATTTTCGTTCTTTTTTTTTTTTTTTTTAGTGTGTTAATTGCTTAATCATATGCAACTCTTTGCAACCCCAGGTACTGTAACCTTGCCATGGAATTCTCCAGGCAAGAATACTGGAGTGGGTAGCCATCCTTTCTCCAGGGGATCTTCCCAACCCAGGTATCAAACCCAGGTCTCCCTCGTTGCAGTAGACGTTTTACCGTTGAGTCAATAACTTTTATTTTTTTTCCTGAAATTTCACTTTCTGTTTATTCATTATGAGTGTCTTTTTCTATTAAGTTTTTGAAAATATCTATAATAAAGTCCTTGTCTGCTAATTCTAACATAGAGGTCATCCAGGGTCTATTTCTGTTGACTACTTTTTTCTTGATCCTGGGTCACATTTTCCTGTGTCCTTACATGTCTAATATATATTTTTTTAATTCTAGGCATTATATGTAATATGTGAGTTCATCTTCCTCTGAAAAGTTCTGATTTCCATTCTAGCAGCTGAGTCACCAGCTGATGACTTTAAACATGTGTGTGTGTGTGTGTTAGTTGCTCAGTCATGCCTGACTCTGCAACCCCATGAATTGTAGCCTCCCAGGCTCCTCTGTCCATGGGATTCTCCAGGCAAGAATACTGAAGTGGGTTTTCGTTCCCTTCTCTAGGAGATATTCCTGACCTAGGGATCAAACCTGGGTCTCCTGCATTGCAGTTGGATTTTTTACCATCTGAGCTACCAGGTAAGCCTTTTAAACTTGTGTAAGTTTACTTTATATATATATATGTGTGTGTGTGTGCTAGTCTGTCAGTCGTTTCTGACTCTTTGTGACCCTATGGACTAGCCCACCAGGCTTCTCTGCCCATGTGATTTTCCAAGTAAGAATACTGGAGTGTGTTGACATTCCCTTCTCCAGGGAATCTTCCTGACCCAGAGATCAAACCCAGGTCTTCTGCACTGCAGGCAGGTTCTTTACCATTTGAGCTACCAAGGAAAACACATACTGTGTAAAAAATAATGTAGGAGAGAGGCTCGTTCATTCATCCACTTGAATATCTATTTAATGCAGTAATGCTGAACACTTTGGAGGAATAGTGAAGAAGTTTGTAATAAATTACTATTAAAATACCTATTTCAATTTTACTCTTAGTCATAGAACAAATCTTCAGTTCTAGGAAATAGTCTTTAGTTCAAAGGTGTGGCCTCAAGTTTTGATCACAAAATTGAAGTGTTTACCAAGCCCCTCAGACTTGGTAGGAGCTATGTTCTGTATTAGGTCCTTGAGGAGAGGATTAGGTCATGAGGGTAAAGCTGTCATGAATAGGGTAGGTGCTTTTATAAAAGAGATCCCACAGAGCTTCCTGCCCCTTTCTGCCAGGTGAGGATATAGCAAGCCAATGACCTGGAAGACAGCACTCACTCAGCCGTGCAGGAACACTGATCTTAGACTACTAGCCTCTATAACTGAGAAATAAATTTCTATTGTTGATAAGCCACCCAGCCTGTGACATTTTATTATGATCAGTTCAATTCAGTCGCTCAGTGTTGTCTGACTCTTGCGACCCCATGGACTGCAGCACACCAGACCAAATCCCGGAGCTTACTCAAACTCATGTCCATCAAGTCGGTGATGCCATCCAACCATCTCATCCTCTGTCGTCCCCTTCTCCTCCCACCTTCAGTCCTTCCCAGAATCAGAGTCTTTTCCAATGAGTCGGTTCTTCGCATCAGGTGGCCAGAGTATTGGAGTTTCAGCTTCAGCATCAGTCCTTCTAATGAATATTCAGGACTGATTTCCTTTATGATGGACTGGTCGGATCTCCTTGCAGTCCAAGGGACTTTCAAGAGTCTTCTCCAACACCACAGTTCAAAAGCATCAATTCTTTAGTGCTCAGCTTGCTTTATGGTCCAATTCTCACATCCATACATGATTATTGGAAAATGCATAACTTTGACTAGACGGACCTTTGTTGGCAAAGTAATGTCTCTGCTTTTTAATATGCTGTCTAGGCTGGTCATAGCTTTCCTTCCAAGGAGCAAGTGTCTTTTAATTTCATGGCTGCAGTCATCATCTTCAGTGATTTTGGAGCCCCTGAAAATAAAGTCTCTCACTCTTTCCATTGTTTCCCATCTATTTGCCATGAAGTGATGGGACTGGTTGCCATGATCTTAGTTGTCTGAATGTTGAGTTTTAAGCCAACTTTTTCACTCTCCTCTTTGACTTTCATCAAGAGGCTTTTTAGTTCTTCTTCTCTTTCTTCCATTAGGGTGGTGCCATCTGCATATCTGAGGTGATTGATATTTCTCCCAGCAACCTTGATTGGAGCTTGTGCTTCATCCAGCCCAGCGTTTCTCATGATGTACTCTGCATATAAGTTAAATAAGCAGGGTGACAATATACAGCCTTGACGTACTCCTTTCCCTATTTGGAACCAGTCTGTTGTTCCATGTCCAGTTCTGCTGTTTCTTGACCTGCATACATATTTCTCAGGAGGCAGGTAAGGTGGTCTGGTATTGCCATCTCTTTCAGAATTTTCTACAGTTTGTTGTGATCCACAGAGTCAAAGGCTTTGGTGTAGTCAATAAAGCAAAAGTAGATATTTTTCTAGAACTCTCTTGCTTTTTTGATGACCCAGTGGATGTTGGCAGTTTGATCTCTGGATCCTCTGCCTTTTCTAAAACCAGCTTGAACATCTGGAGGTTCACGGTTCATGTACTATTGAAGCCTGGTTTGGAGAATTTTAAACTTTACTTTGCTAGCATGTGAGATGAGTGCAATTGTGCAGTCTAGTTTGAACATTCTTTGGCATTGCCTTTCTTTGGGTTTGGAATGAAAACTGACCTTTTCCAGTCCTGTGGCCAGTGCTGAGTTTTCCAAATTTGCTGGTATATTGAGTGTAGCACTTTAACAGCAACATCTTTTAGGATTTGAAATCCTAAAATGGAATTTTAGAATTTGGAATTCCATCTCCTCCACTAGATTTGTTTGCAGTGATGCTTCCTAAAGCCCACTTGACTTCACATTCCAGGATGTCTGGCTCTTGGTGAGTGATCCTACCAGCATGATTATCTGGATCCTGAAGGTTGTTTTTGTATAGTTCTCCGGTGTATTCTTGCCACCTCTTCTTAGTATCTTCTGCTTCTGTTAGGTCCATACCATTTCTGTCCTTTATTGAGCCCATCTTTGCATGAAATAATATAATGGTCATCTGAGTTAAATTCACCCATTCCAGTCCATTTTACTTCACTGATTCCTAAAATGTTGATGTTCACTCTTGCCAGCCATGTCCTGTTTGACCACTTCCAATTTGCCTTGATTCATGGACCTAACACACCAGGTTCCTATGCAATACTGTTCTTTACAGTATTGGACTTTACTCCCATCACCAGTCACATCCACAACTGGGTGTGGTTTTTGCTTTGGCTCTGTCTCTTCATTCTTTCTGGAGTTATTTCTCCACTGATCTCCAGTAGCATATTGGGCACCTACCGACTGGGGAGTTCATCTTTCAGTGTCCTATTTTTGCCTTTTCATGCTGTTCATGGGGTTCTCAAGGCAAGAATTCTGAAGTGGTTTGCCATTCCCTTTGCCTTCCCTTTATTATGGTAGCCCATGTAAACTAAGAGAGTAGGATTCAGACTCCAAACTCTGTTCTATAGGGGCAACAATTGAAACTCTACGCAGCATTTTCTAGCTGTTGCTTTCCTGGATGTTTTTGAGACCATATATGTGCAGCTCAGAGGTCATCCAAGAATCTGAAAGACGTTTGTGCACTGATTTTGATAGTCCCATCTTAATGGCTTTCATTTCTAAAATTTTCCCCCTGAATTTCCAACTGGTCTGGCAGCCCCAAATGCTGTCCTCTGATACCTCAAGCCAATAAGGCTACAGCTAAATTTCTAGTTACTCTCTAAGCATTGGGGAATGCCCTCAGGGATCAATCTGTTGAAACGTGGATATCACCAAAAGTAGTTCCCTTTTCTCCAGGGCTAAGTTTTCTCCAGTTTGTAACTGCTTTTGGTCATTCCAGTTATTTTATATATTTTGTCCAAAGCCCATCATTATTGGGATTTCCCTAGGGATCCAGTGGCTAAGACTCCAAGCTCCCAGTGCAGGGGCCTGGGTTCCGTTCCCTGATCACGGAACTAGTTCCCTCATGGGGAAATTAAGACCTGACCCAACCAAAGAAATCATTTTTTAGGTTCAAAATTATTAGCTGTAGGAAATCTTCACCCAATATAAGCTACTCTGTCATGACTAGAAACAAAATCTTTATTACTTTTATAATTTAAAAAAGGCTTGGAAAAAACAAATAAGTCTTGAACAAGTGGACCAAAATACAACATTTTATTTTAGGGAGTAGCTGTATAAGTAATATTTTCCCCTCAGTTTTCAAAATTTTCTGTAATATATTTTTATTTAAACTTTTTTTTTTAAACTTTTTAAAAATAGAATTTTCATGGAGTGAGAAGCATCCCAGATAGTAGGAAGTATATAAACTAAAGTAAAAGGTGTATTTATGTGAAGAACATGAGTCATTCTTTGGTCAGCTGTTGGGTGGAGATGGATTGGTTTTCCAAGGGTGTATTGGAGAAGCTTAAAGAAACCACAAAATTCTACCATATTCAAAGGCAGTTAGCCTCAATTCATTGTTAAATGCCTGGGTTATAAACCTGTTGGATTACCTTTTATAGTAGAAGAATAACTGAACTGAATCTGCCATAGAAAACCTATTTTGTTTAAAATGTCCCAATTAACATTATTTAAAATAATGAATGGGGCTTCTCTGGTGGTTCAGTGGTAAAGAATCTGCTTGTCAGTGCAGGAGACACAGGAAATGTGAGTTTGATCCTTGGGTTGGGAAGATCCCCTGGAAAAGGAAATGGCAACCCACTCCAGTATTCTTGCCTGGGAAATATTATGGACAGGGGAGCTTGATGGGCTCCAGTCCATGGGGTTGCAAAAGAATCTGACATAATTTAGGGGCTCCACACAACAACAAAATAATGAATAAAGTATACGTAGATAACTAATATGTATACATTTGGAGGCAAATCAGCAAGGGATATGGAAAATGGAGACCAAGTAATTTGTAGAGTGATAAAATCTGGGGATGATTTTTAAAGGAGTAGATCTTACTGTCCCCACCATGACACACTTACTGGGTGACTTTCACATTCACAGGGGATTCCTAGATGGTGGCCTCTGGCAAGGATCACATACTGGTGATCATTGGAAATTTCCTTTCAATCTTCGGTGAGATATTGCCCCTCTCTCCCACTCTGGATAGTATATTAGAATTCAAGTAACTGAGAACATTATTTTCAAAAAAACTCTGATTCTACTCTAACTTATTAAATAATTAGAAAACAATTCATTTAATAGGTATTTACTGAATGCCTGCCACATGCAATATACCAGTTCTATTTCAACTATTACTGAAAATTATTGATTACACAATTTACGACTGGTTTAGATAAGGCACCTCTGTAAGGCAACAGAGAGATTGAGAGAATCTCTATTTTAAATAATTTAAGATTCCCTGGTGACTCAGACGGTAAAGAATCTGCCTGCAATGCAGGAAACCCAGGTTCGATCCCTGCGTCGGGAAGATCCCCTGGCAAAGGGAATGGCCACCCACTCCAGTATCTTGCCTGGAGAATTCCATGGACAGAAGAGCCTGGTGGGTCGCAGCGTCAGACACAACTGAGCAACTAATGGTTTCATATTCACTTTCAATCTCTGCTCAAGCCCTTTTCCCCTATTTTAAATAGCACATTTCAAAAAAAAAATAAAATAAAATAAATAGCACATTTCATTCGCATCACTTTCTCTTGGCTTTTAGTAGTAACCTTCCCGCCTGGTATAACCTGTACTTCAATCTTAGTTATGGCATGCAGGATCTTTTCTTGCAGTATGTGGGATCTAGTTCCCTGACCAGGGATTGAACCCGTGACCCCTGCGTGGTAGCACAGAGTCTTAGCCACTGGACTACCAGAGAAGTCCCAGCCTCATGTTTTAAAGGAGCTGAGGTGATGCATGTGTTCACTGGAAGGACTGATGCTGAAGTTGAAGCTCCAGTACTTTTGCCACCTAATGCAAAGAGCTGACTCACTGGAAAAGACTGAGGAAAAGATGTATTGGAAAATGCTGGGCAAGATTGAGGGCAGAGGAGAAGGGGACAAAGGTTGAGATGATTGGATGGCATCACTGACTCGACGGACATGAGTTTGAGCAAACTTCAGGAGATAGTGAAGGACAGGGAAGCCTGGTGTGCTGCAGTTCACGGGGTCGCAAAGCATTGGCACGACTTAGCAACTGAACAACAACATGGAAATTAACTCGTTGATGGAGTTTTGTAGGGGAAAGAGTTTGCAAGAATCCTTAACTTCCTTCATTATCTCTTTCCACCATGCTTGTGTTTGTATCATGAATGTGTGTTTCTTTGTCATCAGGAAGGTAGAAGATACACAACTCTATAGTGCGTCCCAGTGAGGCAGCCTCCTCCCTAATCCAGCAGAGGAGACAATGTGACTGGCCTCAGGCACTGTGCCAGGTTTAACTCTTTGATCCGACTTTGATTTATCCTCTTTATACTCCATCCATGAAAACAAAGTTGCATCCTCAGAACAGGCTTTGGACTTTCCAGGCCTTTGCCCACCGCGTACCTTGTTTCCTAGGCAGCTGTCACAACGCAGCTAAAATACACCCTTCTCAAGAAGCCTGGTGGTCTTTGGGTTCTCATGGCACCACTTTCTGCCTCTGCTACAGTGTTATAATTGACCGTGAGTATATCAGTTCCTTCCACCAGACCATAAGTCAGTAACACATCTTATTTTTGTCTAAGGCCCTGAAATGAGTCATTCCTTCCCTTTACAGTTGTACAAGTTGAATCCATTCTAGAGGCTATTTTAAGCACGAAAGAACAATGTGTATGATATGCTAGGAGATAAAACCAGCTCAGTGACATAGGGGAAAAAAAAGATATTATTATAACAAAAAGAAGATATTCATTATTATAACAAAATATTATTTTAACAAAAATATTATAGTAATATCTGTTTAATGAAGCATTTTGTCATTGATGAAATTTAATAAAAAGAAAGATGTAGTGAGCACTGTAGAATCACAGAGTTGCGACTGGTCTTATATAGCCTTTTGGTCAGTGTCTCCTAATCAGGGAAAAGAATCCCTGGGCAAATAGGCTGGGATGTTAGACAGCTGTGAGTGACGAGTGAAGAGCAAGGGAGGTGGGTGCTGGTAACTTACACTGCAGGTGTGAAAGGCGCTCCCTGTCCTCACACCTTCAGGGCCTCCGAGCACATGCCGGTGGGTGAAACTGTGTGGCTCACCCCATCTTTCCTTTCCGTCGGGATCTGGGGGCTGGAACAACGTTTGGAAGCCCCTGTCCTCACTTGCACACACACCTCTTTCCCTGAGATAGAAGAAAGGAGGCTAAGAAGGGAACTGTAACCACGCTGAAGGCAAGTTCAGTAACTGCTCAGATTGAAGAAATGCACTCCTGTGTGTCTCCTGCAGCCCTAGCTAGAACGCGTGCACGAGGAATGACACCGCGCGCCCACACCTCGCCCTATTGTCAGACACATCCCGAACTGAGTGATCAAATGAATGACTGAATGACCGACTGGACAGAATAATATTAGATGTAAACAAAGAGACAATAAGGTGAATTTGAAAAAGCAAAGAACAATATTGAAGGACTTTTATGTTTTAAATTAGAGAAAACAGACGTATTTAGTGACTTAATAACAGAAATATTAAGCAAGATTTAAATGGCAAAGCTATATAAGTAGTCATACTTAGGTACTATTTGTTACATATAACTAGTACTCAAATTTTTAAAAGTTTATTTAAATTTTCCATGTATAATGTTACTTTAAATATTTCCAGATTTTTAAGAAAGGGCTGAACTTGTCCTTTATCGATGTGCCAACCATCTTTTTCCTTTTGCTTCATTCATTTATTAGTAAACTACTGCATTAAGACTGGATGCCTATAGGCACAACTTATTAATGTGATGAGAGTGTGTGAGTTTTAAATTGTTGTTGAGGAGGCCTCATGTAGACACTGCATCTCAATAGTGACATTTTACCAGTTATGGCATGTTTATGTTTTGGATTTTGAACAGTAATAACATTGGAAGGGGTAGTGAGTCTTAAATAGAATCCTTAAAGTTTATACTCTGTATTTATTTTTACATCTTTGCAAATGTTAGTAAGAGCAAGAGTATTTTCTCAAATCTTAGTCCATAGAATAATCTCTTTAGATGCCACTGGCTTTTCACATTTGGTTGATTGAACCCGCAATCTCCCACATTGCAGGAAGATTCTTTACCATCTGAGCCACCAGGGAAGTCCATTTGGTTGATACTAATCCTAAAAAGCGACTTCCCAGGTGGCACTAGTGGTAAAGAACCCAGCTGCCAATGCAAGAGACATAAGAGACCCTGGTTCTGGTTTGATCCCTGGGTTGGGAAGATCCCCTGAAGGAGGGTATGTCAACTCACTCCAGTTTTCTTGCTTGGAGAATCTCCATCAACAGAGGAGCCTGGCAGGCTACAGTCCATAGTTTCACAAAGAGTTGGACACGATGGAAGCAACTTAAGCATGCTCACAATCCTAAAAATAGAAGTACTCTTTTTGTAGCCTACATACTTATTATTTCCTTATTCTTTGAAAAGTTTCATGTTGGCTCTAAACTAAAAAATTTGTGACCTCAGGTTAAAATGGAACAAGTGAATTTCCCTATCTTGTAATTATTAGAAGATTTAAAAATATGTATCCCTAGGCACAAAACCTACTTGTTATAATTATATGTAATAATAGATTCTTAGGGCATTAAGAATTTTATGTGAGACTTATTAAAAACAGCTCATGACTTCTTTGCCAGTTCAAGTCTGTGCTGCCAGTGAAACCAAAAGACCATGGGAAAGAATGCTCTGCTGACTGCTTTACTAAATATTGTCTGGTATGTTTAGTCCCAAAGAAAAAACAAATTAACATTTCTTAATCACCCACCGTATGCCAAGCATTATAAGCACCTTAACGTGTGTGTGTGTGTGTGCGCGCGCGTGTGTATGATTTAATCCTCTTAACCATAAGAGGCTGTATGATTCCCACTTTACAGAAGAAACTAAAGTCATGAGCTTACAGCATAAGCAACAAAGCCAGGATCTGACCAATATCTGACTCCATGTCCATTTCCTGTGACTTTAGGAAGTCTGCATAAAAGACCTCATGTACTTTCCTTTAAAATCTATTTTGTTCCCACCTGTCTTCATTCACTCTGAACTGTTTTTACTGCAAAAATCTGAAGGTATTCCAATAGAGTTCAGAGCTTCTGTTAGTCAGTAGGTAACTTGCATAGTGAACTTAATATTACCTGACGTGACTAATGAGTGCTACCCATAAACTTCATCTCCGATCCAAGTCCTTGGAAAGGGGCTATATTTGCATGTTTTCTTAATCTCTTTTTAAATTGATGTGAAAATGTACCTCTACTCAATAGTTAAAAACATTGAATTACTAAAATAAATCGGAACATACATTGTTCAGGTTGAAATTTTTGTTCAGCTTTGCACAGGTTGAAATTTTTAAGTGAGCATGTAACTATGTTTTCTAAATTTCTCCTGTAGTTAAACTTTTTTGGCATTTTCTCAGACCTTTTTCACTTTTGCCCATGATGGTACCTCACCTCAGTTCCTTAAATGTTTTTCTCTTCTTTTTCTGTCACTGGTCAAATTTTTCTCCATGTCTGCTTTTGCATCCTGCTCAGATTCCCTCCACAGGCTTGTTAACAATTTCCCTTACACTTGTCTACCAAGTGTCCTTTACGTATTTGAGTATTTAGTCATCCTTGTCATAATTGTTCTGAAAATAGCTTTGGTAAGTGGGCCAGCCCAAAGGACCAGCAATCTCTAAAGTTAATAACACCTTTAGCAAACAAATTATTTTATGATTCACTCCTTCCATGACCCCTCATAAAAGAAAGAAAATTGTTATACAGTGAGAATATAGAAGTAATTAAGCATTTTAAGTTTTCAATAGTTGTTGCAAGGGATTGGTTTGCTCAAATAATTACTTTGATGTTAGGAAAAAATTATATCTCTTAAAGCATAAGTTTTCATTGAAAGAAATATATGCACATTAGAAAACTTCAAAGAGTTAAAACCTTTCTAATTGTGATCCTTATGATATTAGTCTTTAACATGGTCATAAGTTTTTTTTTACACAGTAATATTTAATTTAGTAAAAGGTCCAAATTGCAGATTTTGTAAAAAAAAAAAAAAAAGGTTAGTACTTTTAAACTTGGCTATTAGTTTTACAGGAATCCTAAGGATCTGTACTAAGGATTCACTATTCTGACTTAAGAATTAGTTGTAATTAATAATCTGGGTTTGAAAATAAATAATTTGCTCTATCAAGAAGAAAGTTTTTAATTAGCAGATATAAACTTTATAGCTAAACCAAAAACATCTCTTATTTTATATTTAGAAAAGCATTTTCACCTAAAACATCATAGAGGTAAAGTGGCTGAGGTAGCTGGCAATGATTTTTAGTACATTAATTAAAATAGCATTAACCAAAGGGGGGACATAAAATGTCTTCTGAAGTACTAGTAATGTCTATCACTCGAACCACTAGGTGGCACCAACAAGCTTTTTCCAAATATGTACACTAACTGAAGTATGGCACTTCTCGAATTCCACTCACCTATAAACAATATCCAATAGTACCATTACCAACATGTCTATAAATTCAACCCATCTGTTTAAAGGAAGCTGTATAAAGTACGTCTCTAGACAACAATACATGTTACTACGTTAGCAAATTTATTACCTGCTTAAGCTGTTTACACCATGATTGGGAGTGGGGGCGGTGGCGGGGACGGGACTAAGGGTCAACAGCCCTAGTTCTGTTCTCAGCTCCACCACCAGCTATCTTAATGTCTTGAATAAGTCACTAAACCTCTAAACCTCTCTGGTTACCAGTCTCCTAGTCAATAAAATGAAAGATTAGGACTAGAAGTATTGTTTTCGAAATGCCTTAAGTAAGAAACATTTCTACAAGATTCTTCAGAAGTCTAATATGGAAAATAAATGAAAACAAGCTTGAGTGGGGAGGGAACAGGGGTGGGATGTTAGAAGGAGAAGTTTGTATAAGAAGCACTTTCTACTCTGCTTCTCATCACTTTCCATGATGCCCAACCTGCAGTCCCTATGGTCCAGAAAAAAAAATACTTTGGAGACTAATGACTTAAGAAATTACTAATATCCCTCCTGTTCTAAAAGTCAGATTCTAGGTTTGCAGCTCTGTGAAAATTCTTAAAATTCTTTTGTCTTTATTTGCCATTTCCAGGATATAGGGCTTCCCTTGTGGCTCAGCTGGTAAAGAATCCACCTGCAATGTGGGAGACCTGGGTTCCATCCCTGGGTTTGAAAGATCCCCTGGAAAAGGGAAAAGCAACCCACTCCAGGATTCTGGCCTGGAGAATTCCATGGACTGTATAGTCCATGGGGTTGCAAAGAGTCAGACACGACTGAGAGACTTTTACTTCACTTCACTTTAGGATATAGTGCAGATATCATTTCTTCCATCTTACAGATGAGTAAACTAAAGCTGAGTAATTTAATGTCTTCCTAAAAATCATCTGCACATAGGACCAGAATCCAGGACTTCTGATCCTTTTTTTTTCCCATTAAATTTTTTAGTTTCAGAAAATTACATATTCACATGCAGTTGTGAAAAATAATGTAGAAATTCTATGCACCATTTACCCAGTTCATGGTAATATTTTACACAATTATAGTACCATTTCACAACCAGGATACTGATATTAATACAGTTAAGATACAGATCAATTACAACAACACAAGAATCCCTCAATTGAGTAACATGGAAACTCACATTACCATATGTAAAATAGAGAGCCAATGGAGATTTTCCGATGATTCAAGGAACTCAAACTAGGGCTCTGTAATGACACAGAGGGGTGGGATGGGGAGGAAGGTGGGAGGGAGGTTCAAGAGGGGAGGGATATATGTATACCTATGGGTGATTGATGTTAATGTTTAACAGAAACTAACACAATTCTGTAAAACAATTATCCTTCAATTTAAAAAATTAAAAAAAAAGAATTCCTGCTACTCCTATACCCTACTTAGTCCCTGGGACAACCGCTTTGTTCTCCGTTTCTACAATTTTATCAATTCGAAAATGATATATAGATGGAATCGTATAGTATATAAAGTTCTATGATTTACGTTTTCCCTCTTCATACTTCTCTGGAGATCTATCTAGATTGTTCACATATCCAGAGTTCATACTTTTTTATTGCTGAAGAGTGGTCCCTGATATGGACGTGCCAGCGAGGGTTAGCTATTGACCCACCAAGGACATCTAGGTTCTTTTCAGTTCTGGGCGCTTATAAATCAAGCTGCTATGAGCATTTGTATGCAGGTTTTGTGAGAACATAAGTTTTTATTTCTCTGGGATAAATGCCCAGAAGCACAATTATTGGGCTGTTATGTAGTTGCATGTTTATTTTTTAAAGAAATTGCTATTTTCCAGAGAATGTGCCATTCTACATTCCTACCAGAAATGTAGGAATGATCCAGTTTTCCCCTGTCCTCACCAGGATTTTCACCACTTCTTTTTATTTCAGCTTTTCTGATAGATAATGTAGTGATGTATCACTGTATTCTTAATTCGTATTTCCCTATTGGTGCTAATTTTGTCAAACACCTTTTCATGTGCTTATTTACTATCTATTATTCTTTTCAATTAAAATGTTGCTATGTCTTTTGCTGATTTTCTAACTGGATTTTTTTTTTAACTGTTAAGTTTTGAGAATTCTTTATGTCTTCTAAACACTAGTCTTTGTCTTTTCATCCTCTTAACAAGATCTTTTGTACAGTAAATTTAAAAATTTTTATGAAGGTCAACTCATCAGTTTCCCTTTGATAGATCAGGGTTTTGGTGTCAAGTCTAAGAATGCTTTGTTTCTAGATCTCAAAGATTTTCTTTTATGTTTTTGTCTAAAATTTTTATTTATTTATTTTTTAATTGAAGGATAATTGCTTTACAGAATTGTATTGGTTTCTGCCTAATATTTTACATTTATGTCCATGATCCAGTTTGATTTAACTTTTTGGGTAAGATCTGAGATTAGGTTGAGATTCTTTTTTTTAATGAATGTCCAGTTGTTCTACCACCATTTTTTTAAAAAAGGCTACCTTTCTTCCATTGAGTAACACTTGTACCTTTGTCAAAAATCTCTGGACTCTCTAACCCATCCCACTGATCTCTGTATCTATCTTTCCATCAGTACCAGACTGTCTTGATTAAAGAAGCTATATAATAAATCTTGAAATTGAAAGTGTTGATTCCTCTCACTTCAATCTTTTCTTTTCCAAAATTGTCTTAACTATTTTACTTCCTTTGTCCTTCTGTATACATATTAGAGTCATTTTGTTTGTATCTACAAAAATCTTACTGGAATTTGGATAGCAGTTACATTAACTTTGTATATCAAATCAGGGAGTATTGTCATCTTTACTATGTTGATTCTTCCAACCCACAAAAACAGTATATTTCTTCATTTATTTAGATCTTTATTCTTTTTTCCACTGGTGTTTTGTAGTTTTCAGAATAGAAAACCTACCCATGTTTTGTGATATTTACACCTAAGTATTTCATTTTTTTGAATTGTTGTTCAGTTGCTGTCATATTCAATTCTTTGCAACCCCATGGGCTGCAGCATGGCAGGTTCCCTGCCCTTCACTATCTCCCAGTGTTTGCTCAAACTCACGTCCATTGAGTCAGTGATGCCATCTCATCGTCTGTCACCCCTTCCTCTTCCTGCCCTCAATATTTCCCAGCATTAGGGTCTTTCTCAGTGAGTCAGCTCTTTGTATCACGTGGTCAAAGTATTGACGCTTCAGCTTCAGCGTAAGTCCTTCCAATGAATATTCAGGGTTGGTTTCCTTTAGGATTGACTGGTTTGATCTCCTTGATATCTAAGGGACTCTCAAGTCTTCTCCAGCACCACAGTTCAAAAGCATTGATTCTTCGGTGTTCAGCCTTCCCCTTTATGGTTGAACTCACATCCTTACATGCCTACTGGAAAAACCATAGCTTTGACTAGACGGACCTTTGTCGGCAAAGTGCTGTCTGCTTTTTAATATGCTGTCTAGATTTGTCATAGCTTTTCTTCCAAGGAGTGAGCATCTTTTAATTTTGTGGCTGCAGTCACCACCCACAGTGATTTTGGAGCCCAAGAAAATAAAATCTGTTTCTGTTTCCGTTTTTCCCCCTTCTATTTGCCGTGGAGTGATTGTAGGGTCATTGTAGGGTAATATTATATTTTAATGTTGGTGTCCACATGTTAATTGCTGGTATATATAAACAGAATCAGCTTTAATATGCTTACTTTGTATTATGTGACCTCGATGAATTCACTGATTTTAAGTTTTTTGTAGATTCTCTAGGATTTTCTATAGACAATTATGTCATTTGCAAATAGAAACCGTTTTATCTCTGCCTTTCTGATCAGTATGCCTTTTATTTCCTTTTCTTGCTGTACTGCACTGGCTAGAACCTTCTAGAGCTATGTTGAAGAAGAGTGACGAGAGTAGACATCCTTTCCTTATTCCTGATCTTAGGAGGAAAGCATTATCATTCACCATCAATTTCTGTTTTCTCTTTCCTGTCTTTCTATAGGTTACTTAAACATTTTTTTTTAGAATTCCATTTTTAGCTATGGGTCTTTTTTAATCAAAGAATTTTAAAATTCTTAAATTCTTTACCACTAACCCACAAGAGAAGCCGCCAGTCCAGGATGCATGAGGCAAAAAGAAAACTCAGGGAATTAATCGCCATGTCATTCCTTGGGTTCCAAAATTCCTAGCTGGTCTGCCTTCTTTTCTCCACCTTTCAGAGTCTCTTTATGTTTATTTTACAGAGAATGTATGGACTGTTTAAATATACTTAGTGAGAGAAGTAGGGAAAAGTATATGTCCTCCCTCTTGCCAGAAGTAGAAGTCTATTTTCTGTTCTTTTTATCTAATGCTTTGAGGCAATAATCTCTACCCTGCCATGGAAAATAATAATAGAGGTATCTTAAGTGTGCAATTACTGTCAAATGCAGAAGAGATTGTTATAACTTAAGGACACTTCATGAATCAAGAAGGACTTGACTTGCCATCCTAATAAGTAAATGCTATTGCTACAATTTTTGAAACATTATCTAATGAAGAGCTCAAAAATAATTTATTGTGCCTTTAGTTTTTACCATGTGCCAGGCACTATTCTGGCTGTCTTATATGCGATTAATACTCTCAATATTCAAGTGCAGTAAGAATTATTACAGCTATCTATTTCACAGTTAAGGAAAGTGCGACTTAAAGACTTGAAGTAAATAAGCCAGGTCTTGCATTTAAACTGGGCCCATCTGAAACCAAACACTGAACTTTAACCACTCTGTCATACTGACTCATTCCTTTGAAAGTCAAAGCAAATGCCTATAGAAGGGACCTTCAGGCACCATCTGTCTGGTTCAGACCAAAACTCAACTGTTGCAGACTGACAGATATTGAAAAATATATGAGTACACAGTCATATTGGAAGCAACAAGTTCAGAGTAAAGTGTGGCGATACAAAACAAGAAGTGAACAGAAATGTTTAATGTAAAAGTGACGATTTTACTCCTGACTGTCGCTTGCTTTTGTGTTCCTCAGTTTCTCTGTGCAAAGCTGATGTGGGGAAAACAGGCCCTGTTCTTTAATTGAGTGTGATGTAAGATGTCCTAGCACCATGAATCACAAAACAATGAAATATTTTATGTGGCTTTAAAGCTTTTGAGCCTCAGGGGGAAATACATTCCTGGCCAATGAAGTCTTATGAAGTTGTGTATCAATTCTATCTTTTCAAGTTCTATAAAAGTACTTTTCCTATAACCATTAGTGTTGTCCTTTACATTAATCAAACACATCTCAGTGATATCATCTTTCAATTTATTCTTTTTCTCTCTGCACAGATGGATTTTGATTAGTGTCTTTCTAAACAAATGCCTCTCACAACAATTTGAAGATTCAATCTGAGCTGATCGTCTCTCATTTATGTTCTATCTGCTTTTCTCCAAATCTTCTGAGTTGATTTTAGCAAATAGGCTTGCTTTTTCTTCCCCACCTTTTAAATTACATCACTTTTAGGAACATTCTGTTTGGAAGAACATTTCCTTAGAACTGAAGCTTAGGAATGGTGGCACCAGTGTGTCAGAGCTGAATGGAGACTTAAGGAAGGGAAGCGGAGCAGGAGCTGTCCCTGCAGGTAAATGGCACCACTCGCACTAGGCTCCATCAATCCTTTTGTTGCCTCCTTTATTGTAACAAACAACCAAATGTGACTTTGTTTGGGCTTCCCTCGGGGGCTCAGCGGTAAAGAATCTGCCTGCAAATGCAGGAGATGTGGGTTCCATCCCCGGGTTGGGAAGGTCCCCTCGAGAAGGAAATGGCAACTACTCCAGCATTCTTGCCTGGGAAATCCCACAGACGCAGGAGCCTGGTGGGCTGCGGTCCATGGGGTTGCCAAGAGTCGAACATGAACGTGACTGAGTGGCTACACAACAACAAGCCTTTGTTTACCAGAAGACCTAACGCAATTTTTGTTTCATTGTATTTTTTTCACATTTTGTCATATAGAACTCTACAACTAGACACTGTAATTTTTAAGATGCATTAAACAGTATTTTTAGTGTTTCTATGTGGTACTCATTTTGAAATTACAACATTGTTTACATGTACAAATTATATGAAACAGAATGCATCTACAGAATTTATATTTCTAAAAATCTAATTCACTTAAAAAAATTAATCAATGACTATCACAGAATATTCAAGGATAACTTTGTAAAATAAATGACATTTTAACCTTTTTTTTTGCATTGGTTAATTTTAGGAAACTAATAATATATGCAGGTAAGTTCTACACTCAGGTCAATGTAGTTAATTATTAATAGTAATGCTGCTGCTGCTGCTAAGTGGCTTCAGTCGTGTCCGGCTCTGTGCAACCCCATAGATAGCAGCCCACCAGGCTCCGCTGTCCCTGGGATTATCCAGGCAAGAACACTGGAGTGGGTTGCCATTTCCTTCTCCAATGTAGGAAAGTGAAAAGTGAAAGTGAAGTCGCTCAGTCATGTCCAACTCTTCATGACCCCATGGACTGCAGCCTACCAGGCTCCTCCGTCCATGGGATTTTCTAGGCAAGAGTACTGGAGTGGGGTGCCTAAGTGCTTCATGAGTTTTCCTTTGAGGACTTTACATAAATAATTTCATTTACTTTTCACAACCACCATATGAATTAGGTACATCTTTTGCTCATTTTTCAGTTGAAAAAGATGATACGTAAATAAATTCCCACAAAGAGAAATCCAAATCTGCTTGACCCTAAAGCCTGATCTTCTCTAATAAATACACAAAAATACTTAGGAACTCCAAATTCTTATTTGCTCTCACAGAAATGATGCTAACATTATGGTTTCCTTTCTGGTTGATAGAAATAGCATCAGGCATGTAGTAAAAAATTGGCTGCTATGAAAGCACATTTCTAAGCTCGTTACACTTTTATTTTATTTAATCTACTCAAAACACCAATGAAGTATAAATATTTTTCCCTTTTACAGGCAAAGAAACTGAGGCAGAAGACAAGACCACACAATAAGTGGCATATACAGAATTCAATTAAACAAGGTCTGTCTTTAAATCCATATCTTAACAATATGCTGTTCAGCCCCTGATGGTTCTAATACGGAAGGGCCATCTTCATTCTGTTGAGTCTTTCAAAGCATTAACATAGCATGTACATATCTTTTATTTTAGAAATACTTGCCCTCAATTTTCCTTTTCTTTTTGCTATTAGGTTGAACCATATGAAATTGGTGATATTCAACTATTTACAAAATAGCCAAATATCCCATACTTTTTCAATATAACTCTTTCCCATCCCTTGACTTCTTGATAGCCTATACTATGTCGTACTATTCAAACTTTTAATTCTGTAGATGATACAAGTAGAAAAATAAATTTGGGACTTGCTCCCCTGTGATACAGGCCTATTTCTTTCTGACCTGCTACCTTTTGAACATGGCTTTATCAATGCAAAGAAATACAGGAAAACAACAGAAAGGGAAAAACTAGGGATCTCTTCAAGAAAATCAGAGATACCAAAGGAACTTTTCATGCAAAGATGAGCTCGATAAAGGACAGAAATGGTATGGACCTAACAGAAGCAGAAGATATTAAGAAGAGGTGGCAAGAACACACAAAAGAACTGTACAAAAAAGATCTTCATAACCCAGATAATCACAATGGTGTGATCACTGACCTAGAGCCAGTAATCCTGGAATGTGAAGTCAAGTGGGCCTTAGAAAGCATCACTACGAACAAAGCTAGTGGAGGTGATGGAATTCCAGTTGAACTATTCCAAATCCTGAAAGATGATGCTGTGAAAGTGCTGCACTCAATATGCCAGCAAATTTGGAAAACTCAGCAGTGGCCACAGGACTGGAAAAGGTCAGTTTTCATTCCAATCCCAAAGAAAGGCAATGCCAAAGAATGCTCAAACTACCGCACAATCGCACTCATCTCACACGCTAGTAAAGTAATGCTCAAAATTCTCCAAGCCAGGCTTCAGCAATATGTGAACCGTGAACTTCCAGATGTTCAAGCTGGTTTTAGAAAAGGCAGAGGAACCAGAGATCAAATTGCCAACATCCACTGGATCATAGAAAAAGCAAGAGAGTTCCAGAAAAACATTTATTTCTGCTTCATTGACTATGCCAAAGTCTTTGACTGTGTGGATCACGATAAACTGTGGAAAATTCTGAAAGAGATGGGAATACCAGACCACCTGACCTGCCTCTTGAGAAATCTGTATGCAGGTCAGGAAGCAACAGTTAGAACTGGACATGGAACAACAGACTGGTTCCAAATAGGAAAAGGAATTCGTCAAGGCTGTATATTGTCACCCTGTTTATTTAACTTCTATGCAGAGTACATCATGAGAAACGCTGGACTGGAAGAAATACAAACTGGAATCAAGATTGCCGGGAGAAATATCAATAACCTCAGATATGCAGACGACACCACCCTTATGGCAGAAAGTGAAGAGGAACTCAAAAGCCTCTTGATGAAAGTGAATGTGGAGTGTGAAAAAGTTGGCTTAAAGCTCAACATTCAGAAAACAAAGATCATGGCATCCAGTCCCACCACTTCATGGGAAATAGATGGGGAAACAGTGGAAACAGTGTCAGACTTTATTTTCCTAGGCTCCAAAATCACTGCAGATGGTGACTGCAGCCATGAAATTAAAAGACACTTACTCCTTGGAAGGAAAGTTATGACCAACCTAAATAGCATATTCAAAAGCAGAGACATTACTTTGCCAACAAAGGTTCGTCTAGTCAAGGCTATGGTTTTTCCATTGGTCATGTATAGATGTGAGAGTTGAACTGTGAAGAAGGCTGAGAGCTGAAGAATTGATGCTTTTGAACTGTGGTGTTGGAGAAGACTCTTGAGAGTCCCTTAGACTGCAAGGAGATCCAACCAGTCCATTCTGAAGGAGATCAGCCCTGGGATTTCTTTGGAAGGAATGATGCTGAAGCTGAAACTCCAGTACTTTGGCCACGTCATGCGAAGAGTTGACTCATTTGAAAAGACTCTGCTGCTGGGAGGGATTGGGGGCAGGAGGAGAAGGGGACGACAGAGGATGAGATGGCTGGATGGCATCACTGACTCGATGGACGTGAGTCTTAGTGAACTCCGGGAGTTGGTGATGGACAGGGAGGCCTGGCATGCTGCGATTCATGGGATTGCAAAGAGTCGGACATGACTGAGCGACTGATCTGATCTGATCTGATCTTGTACATTTATTGTGATAATTATATCATACCCATCATGATGTTAGTGGTTTAGAAACTAATATCAGTTTTGGAGAAGGAAGGAGAAGGAAATGGCACATGACTGCAGTATTCTTGGAAAATCCCATGGACAGAGGAGCTGATGGATAACAGTTCATGGGATTTCAAAGAACTGGACACGAGCAACTGAGCACCCACGCATGCACCACTCATAATGTTAGTGGTTTAAAAAATAATGGAGGAGCCAAGATGGCGGAGGAGTAGGATGGGGAGAACACTTTCTCCCTCACAAATTCATCAAAAGAGCATTTAAACGTTGAGTAAATTCCACAAAACAACTTCTGAATGCCGGCAGAGGACATCAGGCACCCAGAAAAGCAACCCAACTCTTCGAAAGGAGATGTTTTATCAATGGTGCTGTATAGAAGGAGAAGTTTTGAAACTACTGTAAAAATAAGACCGATAACTGGAAGTAGGAGGCTTAAGTCCAAACCCTGACTCCAGGGAACTCCTGACTCCAAGGAACATTAATTGACAGGAGCTCATCAAACGCCTCCATACCGACACAGAAACCAAGGACCACACAAGGGCCAACAAGTTCCAGGGCAAGACATACCAAGCAAATTCTCCAGCAACAAAGGAACACAGCCCTGAGCTTCAAGATACAGGCTGCCCAAAGTCACCCCAAAACCATAGACATCTCATAACTCATTACTGGACATTTCATTACACTCCAGAGAGAAGAAATACAGCTCCATCCACCAGAACATCGACACAAGCTTCCCTAACCAGGAAACCTTGACAAGCCACCTGTACAAACCCACACACAGTGAGGAAACGCCACAATAAAGAGAACTCCACAAACTGCCAGAATACAGAAAGGGCACCCTAAACTCAGCAATTTAAACAAGATGAAGAGACAGAGGAATAGCCAGCAGATAAAGGAACGGGATAAATGCCCACCAAACCAAACAAAAGAGGAAGAGATAGGGAATCTACCTGATAAAGAATTCCAAATAATGATAGTGAAATTGATCCAAAATCTTGAAATTAAAATGGAATCACAGATAAATAGCCTGGAGGCAAGGATTGAGAAGATGCAAGAAAGGTTTAACAAGGACTTAGAAGAAATAAAAAAGAGTCAATATATAATGAATAATGCAATAAATGAGATCAAAAACACTCTGGAGGCAACAAATAGTAGAATAACAGAGGCAGAATATAGGATTAGTGAATTAGAAGATAGAATGGTAGAAATAAATGAATCAGAGAGGATAAAAGAAAAACGAATTAAAAGAAATGAGGACAATCTCAGAGACCTCCAGGACAATATTAAACGCTACAACATTCGAATCATAGGGGTCCCAGAAGAAGAAGACAAAAAGAAAGACCATGAGAAAATACTTGAGGAGATAATAGTTGAAAACTTCCCTAAAATGGGGAAGGAAATAATCACCCAAGTCCAAGAAACCCAGAGAGTCCCTAACAGGATAAACCCAAGGCGAAACACCCCAAGACACATATTAATCAAATTAACAAAGATCAAACACAAAGAACAAATATTAAAAGCAGCAAGGGAAAAACAACAAATAACACACAAGGGAATTCCCATAAGGATAACAGCTGATCTTTCAATAGAAACTCTTCAAGCCAGGAGGGAATGGCAAGACATACTTAAAATGATGAAAGAAAATAACCTACAGCCCAGATTATTGTACCCAGCAAGGATCTCATTCAAGTATGAAGGAGAAATCAAAAGCTTTTCAGACAAGCAAAAGCTGAGAGAATTCTGCACCACCAAACCAGCTCTCCAACAAATACTAAAGGATATTCTCTAGACAGGAAACACAAAAATGGTGTATAAATTCGAACCCAAAACAATAAAGTAAATGGCAACGGGATCATACTTATCAGTAATTACCTTAAACGTAAATGGGTTGAATGCCCCAACCAAAAGACAAAGACTGGCTGAATGGATACAAAAACAAGACCCCTACATATGTTGTCTACAAGAGACCCACCTCAAAACAGGGGACACATACAGACTGAAAGTGAAGGGCTGGAAAAAGATTTTCCATGCAAATAGGGACCAAAAGAAAGCAGGAGTAGCAGTACTCATATCAGATAAAATAGACTTTAAAACAAAGACTGTGAAAAGAGACAAAGATGGTCACTACATAATGATCAAAGGATCAATCCAAGAAGAAGATATAACAATTATAAATATATATGCACCCAACACGGGAGCACCGCAGTATGTAAGACAAGTGCTAACAAGTATGAAAGGAGAAATTAACAATAACACAATAATAGTGGGAGACTTTAATACCCCACTCACACCTATGGGTAGATCAACTAAACAGATAATTAACAAGGAAACACAAACTTTAAACGATACAATAGACCAGTTAGACCTAATTGATATCTATAGGACATTTCATCCCAAAACAATGAATTTCACCTTTTTCTCAAGCGCACATGGAACCTTCTCCAGGATAGATCACATCCTGGGCCATAAAGCTAGCCTTGGTAAATTCAAAAAAATAGAAATCATTCCAAGCATCTTTTCTGACCACAATGCAGTACGATTAGATCTCAATTACAAGAGAAAAACTATTAAAAATTC
The DNA here is from genome assembly GCF_019923935.1 of Bubalus bubalis. Taxonomy (NCBI): domain Eukaryota; kingdom Metazoa; phylum Chordata; class Mammalia; order Artiodactyla; family Bovidae; genus Bubalus; species Bubalus bubalis. The sequence continues at coordinate 110,712,357 of NC_059160.1, forward strand.
CAACATATGGAGGCTGAACAACACGCTGCTGAATAACCAACAAATCACAGAAGAAATCAAAAAAGAAATCAAAATTTGCATAGAAACGAATGAAAATGAAAACACAACAACCCAAAACCTGTGGGACACGGTAAAAGCAGTCCTAAGGGGAAAGTTCATAGCAATACAGGCACACCTCAAGAAACAAGAAAAAAGTCAAATAAATAACCTAACTCTACACCTAAAGCAACTAGAAAAGGAAGAAATGAAGAACCCCAGGGTTAGTAGAAGGAAAGAAATCTTAAAACTTAGAGCAGAAATAAATGCAAAAGAAACAAAAGAGATCATAGCAAAAATCAACAAAGCCAAAAGCTGGTTTTTTGAAAGGATAAATAAAATTGACAAACCATTAGCCAGACTCATCGAGAAACAAAGGGAGAAAAATCAAATCAATAAAATTAGAAATGAAAATGGAGAGATCACAATAGACAACACAGAAATACAAAGGATCATAAGAGAGTACTATCAACAATTATATGCCAATAAAATGGACAACGTGGAAGAAATGGACAAATTCTTAGAAAAGTACAACTTTCCAAAACTCGATCAGGAAGAAATAGAAAATCTTAACAGACCCATCACAAGCACGGAAATTGAAACTGTAATAAAAAATCTTCCAGCAAACAAAAGCCCAGGTCCAGACAGCTTCACAGCTGAATTCTACCAAAAATTTAGAGAAGAGCTAACACCTATCCTTCTCAAGCTCTTCCAGAAAATTGCAGAGGATGGTAAACTTCCAAACTCATTCTATGAGGCCACCATCACCCTAATACCAAAACCTGACAAAGATCCCACAAAAAAAGAAAACTACAGGCCAATATCACTGATGAACATAGATGCAAAAATCCTTAACAAAATTCTAGCAATCAGAATCCAACAACACATTAAAAAGATCATACACCATGACCAAGTGGGCTTTATCCCAGGGATGCAAGGATTCTTCAATATCTGCAAATCAATCAATGTAATAGACCACATTAACAAATTGAAAAATAAAAACCATATGATTATCTCAATAGATGCAGAGAAAGCCTTTGACAAAATTCAACATCCATTTATGATCAAAACTCTCCAGAAAGCAGAAATAGAAGGAACATACCTCAACATAATAAAAGCTATATATGACAAACCCACAGCAAACATTATCCTCAATGGTGAAAAATTGAAAGCATTTCCTCTAAAGTCAGGAACAAGACAAGGGTGCCCACTTTCACCATTACTATTCAACATAGTTTTGGAAGTTTTGGCCACAGCAGTCAGAGCAGAAAAAGAAATAAAAGGAATCCAAATTGGAAAAGAAGAAGTAGAGCTCTCACTGTTTGCAGATGACATGATCCTCTACATAGAAAACCCTAAAGACTCCACCAGAAAATTACTAGAACTAATCAATGACTATAGTAAAGTTGCAGGATATAAAATCAACACACAGAAATCCCTTGCATTCCTATACACTAATAATGAGAAAACAGAAAGAGAAATTAAGGAAACAATTCCATTCACCATTGCAACGGAAAGAATAAAATACTTAGGAATATATCTATCTAAAGAAACTAAAGACCTATATATAGAAAACTATAAAACACTGGTGAAAGAAATCAAAGAGGACACTAATAGATGGAGAAATATACCATGTTCATGGATTAGAAGAATCAATATAGTGAAAATGAGTATACTACCCAAAGCAATCTATAGATTCAATGCAATCCCCATCAAGCTACCAACAGCATTCTTCACAGAGCTAGAACAAATAATTTCACAATTTGTATGGAAATACAAAAAACCTCGAATAGCCAAAGCGATCTTGAGAAAGAGAATGGAACTGGAGGAATCAACCTACCTGACTTCAGGCTCTACTACAAAGCCACAGTTATCAAGACAGTATGGTACTGGCACAAAGACAGAAATATAGATCAATGGAACAAAATAGAAAGCCCAGAGATAAATCCACACACATATGGACACCTTATCTTTGACAAAGGAGGCAAGAATATACAATGGATTAAAGACAATCTCTTTAACAAGTGGTGCTGGGAAATCTGGTCAACCACTTGTAGAAGAATGAAACTAGAACACTTTCTAACACCATACACAAAAATAAACTCAAAATGGATTAAAGATCTCAATGTAAGACCAGAAACTATAAAACTCCTAGAGGAGAACATAGGCAAAACACTCTCTGACATACATCACAGCAGGATCCTCTATGACCCACCTCCCAGAATATTGGAAATAAAAGCAAAAATAAACAAATGGGACTTAATTAACCTTAAAAGCTTCTGCACATCAAAGGAAACTATTAGCAAGGTGGAAAGACAGCCTTCAGAATGGGAGAAGATAATAGCAAATGAAGCAACTGACAAACAACTAATCTCGAGAATATACAAGCAACTCCTACAACTCAACTCCAGAAAAATAAATGACCCAATCAAAAAATGGGCCAAAGAACTAAATAGACATTTCTCCAAAGAAGACATCCAGATGGCTAACAAACACATGAAAAGAAGCTCAACATCACTCATTATCAGAGAAATGCAAATCAAAACCACTATGAGGTACCATTTCACACCAGTCAGAATGGCTGCGATCCAAAAGTCTACAAGTAATAAATGCTGGAGAGGGTGTGGAGAAAAGGGAACCCTCTTACACTGTTGGTGGGAATGCAAACTAGTACAGCCACTATGGAGAACAGTGTGGAGATTCCTTAAAAAACTGGAAATAGAAGTGCCTTATGATCCAGCAATCCCACTGCTGGGCATACACACTGAGGAAACCAGAAGGGAAAGAGACACGTGTACCCCAATGTTCATCGCAGCACTGTTTATAATAGCCAGGACATGGAAGCAACCTAGATGTCCATCAGCAGATGAATGGATAAGAAAGCTATGATACATATACACAATGGAGTATTACTCAGCTATTAAAAAGAATACATTTGAATCAGTTCTAATGAGGTGGATGAAACTGGAGCCTATTATACAGAGTGAAGTAAGCCAGAAAGAAAAACACCAATACAGTATACTAACGCATATATATGGAATTTAGAAAGATGGTAACAATAACCCTGTGTACGAGACAGCAAAAGAGACACTGATGTATAGAACAGTCTTATGGACTCTGTGGGAGAGGGAGAGGGTGGGAAGATTTGGGAGAATGGCATTGAAACATGTAAAATATCATGTATGAAACGAGTTGCCAGTCCAGGTTCGATGCACGATACTGGATGCTTGGGGCTGGTGCACTGGGACGACCCAGAGGGATGGAATGGGGAGGGAGGAGGGAGGAGGGTTCAGGATGGGGAACACATGTATACCTGTGGCGGATTCATTTTGATATTTGGCAAAACTAATACAATTATGTAAAGTTTAAAAAAAAAATAACGAGCATGTTTTTCCTTGTTATTTGTCTGGGTTTGGAAGATAAAAATGAAGTTGGAAGAAATTTTCAAAGTAAGCGTCTCCTTTCAACACTTTTCAATCAACATGAACTAAGTACCCACACTCAGTACCCATAGGTGCTGGCACTCTATGAGGCCCTGGGGTGTAGAAAGATAAAACATGGGGGAAAATCATCAACTTGGCCTACAAGAATTTAAAGGACTGCTTATATATTTAACTATTAAGTTTTCTCTGGAATTTTCTGGTTTCCAACATCTGTGCTTAGGGGAGAGTTGCTGCTGCTGCTGCTAAGTCGCTTCAGTCGTGTGCAGACCCTGTGTGACCCCATAGACGGCAGCCCACCAGGCTCCGCCATCCCCAGGATTCTCCAGACAAGAACACTGGAGTGGGTTGCCATTTTCTTCTCCAATGCGTGAAAGTGAAAAGTGAAAGGGAAGTTGCTCAGTCGTGTCCGACTCTTAGCAACCCCATGGACTGCAGCCCACCAGGCTCCTCCGTCCATGGGATTTTCCAGGCAAGAGTACTGGAGTGGGGTGCCATTGCCTTCTCCAGGGGAGAGTTGCATATACATAAAAATCTGCCAGGAGCTATTGATCACTTCCTTTATTGTTACTAACATTGCAAATTACCAATGATGATTTTTTTTTGAAACTGTGGTTGAGAATTAAAATAATTTGGTTGTAAATCTAGATTTCCTTTCTTGAACATGGAGGTGGCTGTCAATAAGGCACTTCAAGTTCTGTGATCGCGTGGTCAGGTGGTTAACAATCTTCCTGCCGATGCAGAGGACATGGGTTCAACCCTTGGTTCAGGAAGATCCCACATGCTGCTGAGGAGCTAAGCTGGGGCACCACAGCTACCTAGCCCACAGTCTAGAGCCCATGCTCTGCAGGAAGAGAAGCCCGAGAGCAGTGATGAAGACCTGGGTCAGCCATAAATAAATAAACATTCTTAAAATTTTCAAAAATGAAGTGAGGCTTCTGAGGAGCCAAATAGACACACACACACAAAGTTCTGTGGTCCTCCAGGTTACTCGGCCTCATAAACACGGGTTCAGGGGACACTGTAGACATAAGCAGTCCCAAGGTTCCACGGGCCCCTGGGACCCTACACAATACTAGTGGACGTACAGTGCAGGCTGAGGAGGGACCAGTCCTTCCCTTTAACCTGTTTCCTCTTCCAAGCTAGAGTGAAGGCTATTTCATAGCATTCACGTCTCATGTTGTTTACTTAAATTTTATTATTATTTTACTTTTGGCTGTGCTGGGCCTTCGTTGCTGTGTGGGCTTTTCTCTAGCTGTGGCTAACTAGGGCTATCCTCTAGATGTGGTCTGTGGGCTTCTCCTTTCAGTGGCTTGTCTTGCTGCAGAACACAAGCTTTATGGCTCATGCGCTTCAGTCATTGTGGCTCCCGGGCTCTAGAGCACAGGCTCAATAATTGTTGCTCACAGGCGTAGTTGCTCCATGGTGCGTGAGATCCTCCTGGACCAGGCATTGAACCCATGTCTCCTGCATCTCCTGCACTGGCAGGCGGATTCTTTACCACTGAGCCACCAGGGAAGCCCTCTTGTTATTTATTAAGGGTGGCTCTTTTTCAGTTGTGTATCATTGACTTATTCATTTGGCAAATATTTGCTAAGAGCCTGCTTGTGTGCCAGGACCAATGCTATGTTTTGAGGACGTAAAATGACTAGACTATGGTTGTAGACCTTGAGGGGCTCACAGTCCCAAAGTACAAATAATTATAAAATAGGATGAAGGTTAAAGCAAGGACTGTGAGCCAACTGCTACAGAGGAATAAGCACCTAGATACTTTGAGAGTGGGCAGCTAATTTATGAAGAATAAGTAGGTGTTTTCAAGACAGAAAAGGGAGCAGCGGGAGCTACTACTGAAGGAAAGAATAAAATTTTTATATGCTACTTTGTATGTATCCGGACCTACTTTAAAAGGAATCAGAGACAAGATTCCATAGTGTGTTAGGTTATGCTAAGATTGAACTTTATCCTGAAGCAAACTAGAGAACAATGAAGGATTTTAATCTAATAGTATAATCATCAGATTTATATTTTGGAATACCATTTCTGTTTAATCTTAATGGTTAAGGAAGTCATTCAGGCTAGAATAGATAAGTTTCTAAAATGGAAACCAGGGCAAGAATTTAAGAGATTTGGGAAGTAGAGACGCTAGCTGTTCTAGAAAATAGGTGGACACAATTCTATCTTTAGAAAGAAGTCAACAGGATCTACTGCTATATTGTCATAACCAGTCTCCACACTTCTTCTACTCTAATTCTTCTGTAGTATATGTGCCATGCATCCACCTATCATTTAAAACTGAAATTTCATGTCATTACCCTGCTCAAAACTCTGCAGTGTTCCCCATCACCCTTAGAATAAAATCTGACTGTAACTCAGCCTACAAGGTCCTGTTTGGTGAGGGCCGCTTACCCTGGTGACCGGATCTCTTTCTTCTCTCCCTCGCCTGAAGGCAGATCTGCCCTCACACTGCGCCCTAGAACAACACCCATCATGCTCCCACCGCAGGACCTGTCCTTTATGGTCTCTCTGCCTGGACTGTCCATCCTCCAGATCTTCTCATAGTTTTCTCCCCTCAGTCAAGTCTTTGTCAGCTGTCACTGATCCAGTTAGGTATTGCCTAAACACCTGACCTAAAATATTCAGTGGCCTTTGCCGACCCCATCTTTCCCTTCAGCCTGCACTTATTAATACTACAACTTGAAATTATAGATTAAATTGTTGATCTCAGTAAAACTGTAAAGTAACAAAAGAAGGATTTAATCAGATTCTAAGATTCTTGCCTCAGCAGAATAAATCAGAGGTTGGGCCACAAGAATCAAATATGTTCAGGCTTTCTTCTCCAAAGTGTGCCCTACAAACTCAGCATCTGTGAGTTTGTTAGAAATGCAGGATCTCAGACCGACCTACCCAATTAGAATCTGCACTTTTAACAAGATCCCTAAGTGATTAAAATCTGAGAAGCACTAATCTATAGCATTATTTTTCAAACTGCAGAGTTACAAGTTACAACTAGCAATATTTTAAATGAATAGAACAGAAGGGCAGGGGATAGTTTAGATTAGGAACAAAAAATAGGAGAGTATAAAACATGTAGATCAATTAAGTATCATCTTAAGAAACTATGTGACATTAACAAACCAAAACAGTTTCTAGATGGGGAGAGTTCGGGTTAACATTTACTAAGAAGGCAAGAACAATTGAACTTTGTACTTCAAAAGGAGGTTTTGGTTTTATGACGTGCTGGTCATATAAGCTGTTTATTTTTATTTCATCAAAGCCTGCAGGTGTTTGCATTCCAATTTACCATTGATAAAGGCTTACAGGTTAGCTTCTTTTAAAAAAAAATTAATCTTAAAAGGGGTTATGAATTAATTGTGTGGGAAAATGAGAATTATAAATTTTAGTTTTCCTTTGAGATAATACAAGCCAAACTTTCAAAAGTTAAGGATGATGCATAATATTACAATTTGTTGTATATTCCGTTTGTAATCATTCCCTAAAGTATTAAAATTCAGCTAATTTGTATAAATTGCAAAAGCAGAAACTGTGATGCTTGATTAGCAGTATATTGTATTAGAAGTCTTTTTGTGGTATATGTTATATGCATAGTAAACTATTACTCAGAAAAAAACTATATACTTACATGCATAATTTCACAATGTAAAATATATCTATTACTATAGATTGTGGTCAAAATGCTTAGAAGCTGCTGCTCCCCAGGTTAGCTAAGAACCTGAGGTAAGACTAAACCCGTGCCGGAAAGCGCTACTGCGTTGTGACAATTAAATCAATCAGATCGTCTAAGGAGAGTTGGAGAAAGAAACCAAAGGGGTTGTTTTGACAAACCTTTTCCAGGCTATTAAAATTGTCCTAGTTTCATCTTATCACATGTAGAGTAGTGCTTAAATTATTCAATTCTTTCCTCCCACCACTGCAAACTTGAAAAAATCAAAGAAGCTAAAACCTCTTAAAATCAGCAATTTGGGGCTTTAGAAATGTCCTTACCTCAACATGCATGCTGTTAATGAGTAACAGATTTAGAGGGTTACAGTGCCTTTTGGGTATTTTAAAAGGAAAATGAAAAATAGAATAGCAAAAGATAGAATTAATTTTAACCATAATAATTGATAAAGACTCAGTACAAATCCAATTGTTAGTAATCCATAAATATAGTTTTCTAGTAATATGACATTTTGAAACTATTCATCATTACCTTTTTCAAAAGCTAATGCATATTTAGGCTACAGTTCCAAATAGGAAAAAGAGTATGTCAAGGCTGTATATTGTCACCCTGCTTATTGAACTTATATGCAGAGTACATCATGAGAAATGCTGGGCTGGAAGAAGCACAGCTGGAGTCAAGATTACAGGGACAAATATCAAGAACCTCAGATATGCAGATGACACCACCCTTATGGCAGAAAGTGAAGAGGAACTAAAAAGCCTCTTGATGAAAGTGAAAGAGGAGAGTGAAAAAGTTGTCTTAAAGCTCAACATTCAGAAAACGAAGATCATGGCATCCAGTCCCATCACTTCATGGCAAATAGATGGGGAAACATGTCAGACTTTATTTTTTTGGGCTCCAAAATCACTGCAGATGGTAACTGCAGCCATGAAACTAAAAGACACTTACTCCTTGGAAGGAAAGTTATGACCAACCTAGATAGCATGTTCAAAAGCAGAGACATTACTTTGCCAACAAAGGTCCGTCTAGTCAAGGCTATGGTTTTTCCTGTGGTCATGTATGGATGTGAGAGTTGGACTGTGAAGAAAGCTGAGAGCCAAAGAATTGATGCTTTTGAACTGTGGTGTTGGAGAAGACTCTTGAGAGTCCCTTGGACTTCAAGGAGATCCAACCAGTCCATTCTGAAGATCAGCCCTGGGATTTCTTTGGAAGGAATGATGCTAAAGCTGAAACTCCAGTACTTTGGCCACCTCATGCGAAGAGTTGACTCATTGGAAAAGACTCTGATGCTGGGAGGGATTGGGGGCAGGAGGAGAAGGGGACGACAGAAGATGAGATGGCTGGATGGCATCACTGACTCGATGGACATGAGTTTGAGTGAACTCCAGGAGTTGGTGATGGACAGGGAGGCCTGGCATGCTGTGATTCATGGGGTCGCAAAGAGTCGGACATGACTGAGCGACTGAACTGAACTGAACTGAACTGAACTGAAAGCCTTTCTTTTGTTCCATAGACATTGCAACATATTGCTAATAGAAAAACATACAAGGTGCACTAATTGCCTAACACATATTCAACAGATCTTTTTAAACATGTTATATTTAAGCCACGGTGGAAAACAGAGTGACATCTCAAGGCAGTTTTTCTAGACAGGAAAAGTTGAGTGTTGATAGATAAGACAATCAGGGGCAAAATTTCTGTACATTTGGGGAAAAAAAAAATAGCCTCTAAATTAAGGCCAAGTGTTAACTAATTAAAGGTTAATGAGTTACTGTACTACCAGGTTATTTGGATCTCACACTCCCTTCCTATTCTTTTGTTGGTCAATTGAATTCTCCCCTAGTATATCCGTTAAAGAGTGAGCAATTTCAGAGCAAGGCTCTGAAACTTCAATCAGTTACGTTTTCTTCGGGTGCATTTTGCCTCTGGATAGAGCCTGTAATCCTTGAAGAGATTAATTTCATATAGTCCTGTATGTATAAAATCCTTAGAATAGTGTTGGGGTAACAAAAAAAGGGTGAAACAAAGAGTAATCAGTGACCACACTGCCTATGGTAGGTACTCCATAAAGACTTGTCCAATGAATCAATAAAAGAATAAATAAAAGTGGAAAAGTCTCCAAGATCTATTTTAAAGCCAAGAAAGCAAGATGCAGTGGTAGTTTATTCTTTAACAGTAGTTTGTATATATATACACACACACATGCATTTGTGTATGTGTGCTGAGTCATTCAGTCATGTCTGACTTTTTGCAAGCCCATGGACTGTAGCCCGTCAGGCTCCTCTATTCATGGAATTCTCCAGGCAGGAATACTGGAGTGGGTAGCCATTCCCTTCTCCACGGGGTCTTCCAGACCCAGGGATCGAACCTGGGTCTCCTGCATTGCAGGCGGATTCTTTACCATCTGAGCCACTAGGGAAGCCCATCTGTGTATGTACATGTGCACATACTTACCTCTGCAGAGACGTTCTGGAAGGATATGCAGGAAGCTGTTAGCAGAGGTAGTCCCTGCGAGCAGAAGGCAGAACTTTGTGGCTGGCCATGGTAAGTCAGAGGGAACTTGATTTGTTACACATTGCCTTTACAGTTTTTGAATATTACCACACACATGCATTATGTAGTAAAAAAAAAAAAAATTTTTTTTTTAATTGCTGATTTAAAGAACCACCTGAGGAAAGCAGATGCTTCTGAAAGTAACAGAGAATTAACAGGCAGAGGCTCAAGAAGCAGAGAGGGGTGAGAATTCCAGAGGGAAAGTGGGAAAGGCCTCCTGTGCCTTTGGCCGTGTAGACTCAAGTAGCCCCATTCCCGGGCCTGTGTCCCCTCCAGCCCACATTTGTCTCCACTCCCAACCTTCCAGGAGCAGCACCGTCTCCATTCCTTGGAGGCACTGACATTTCTGTACTTTTGCCTAAGTGGTTCCATCTACTGGAGTGCACAATTCCTCTCATCTACTTAAAAAAATTTCCCATTCAGTCTTGTTGAAGCCATTTCTCCTCAGTCTGTGCTTGCACAACTTGGTTGTTTTTAATTTTAAAATTTTTATCAGAGTATAGTTGATTTACAGTGTTGTGTTAGTTTCTGCTGTACAGCAAAGTGACACAGAAACATATATCCACTCTTTCAGATTCTCATACAGGACTTTCCTGGTGGCTCAGATGGTAAAGAATCCACCTGCAAGGCAGGAGACCCAGGTTCAATCCCTGGATCGGGAAGATCCCCTGGAGAAGGGAATGGCAACCCATTCCGGTATTCTTGCCTGGAGAATTCCATGGACGGGGGGTCTGGTGGGCTGCACTCCATGGGGTCGAAAAGAGTCAGACATGACTGAGTGACTTAACACCATAGGTTATTACAGAGTACTGAGTAGAGTTCCCTGTGTATACAGTAGGTCTGTATTAGTTTTGTTTGTTTCATTTTTAAGTTTATTTGGCTGCACCAGGTCCTTCTTGCAGCAGGTGTGATCTAGTTCCCTCAAAGTGAAAGAGTTAGTTGCTCAGTCATGTCCGATTCTTCATTATCCAAGAATAATAAAGTAGCCATTCCCTTCTCCAAGGGATCTCCAAACCCAAGGATCAAACCTGGGTCTCCTGCATTGGCAACATAGAGTCTTAACCAATGGACCACCAGGGAAGTCTCAGTTGGTTCTTATTAGTTTTATAACAACCCATTCTTATTTCTATTTAGAACTAAACATCATCTTTTTGTTTACAAGTCTTTTTATTCAGTCTTTTTTGCTATTTCTTTTTGTTTACATACATGTTTACACACCTGGAGGCTGCTTGAAGGCAGCAGGTGTCATTTGCCTTTGTACTCTATTGCTTACACAGTAACTTGGACAGAACAAGCCTGATGCATAGTAGGTATAACCTTCAAAATATTCATTGAGTGAATGAATATAATCTTCTTCTTCATACAGCTTATATACTGACATTAAAATTAGGAGGAGCAATTTCTACTGGAAGATCTATTGAGTGGCCTTAGAAAATACTCATAATGAGTACACTAAAGTTATAGTAGAATGCCCACCAATAAAATTGCCTTAGGGGAATTAAGCTTTTAAAAAAAGTCATTAAATGGATTTTGCAATGATATGCAAATTCACCTGAAAGAGGTCTGACCAATAAAACGGGACTGTAACCAGATTAAAGTCATTAGCATATGCAAAGGAAGACTGTGTCCCTCAGATGCAGGGTTAGCAGCCCCCTTAGCAAACAAGGCTAGGAATGCAAAGGTCCTGGGGAGAGCCATTCCTTGTCTTCAGTTGGCAGGACTCTCCGTATTTGTGGAGATAAATGTCTCAGGCTCTCTCTTAGCAGAGGCCAGTAAACACCGGATTCCTCTAATTAACCCCTCCTGTTCATTTTCCCATACTTATCAAGTAAGCTTCCAGGCTGGCTTTCACTCCCTTGTAGGTCTGCCTTCTTGAATACACACTGTTCACAATGACCTTAACATTCCTGGATTTCTGACCTTCACATTTTTCATTATAAATTGAGTTATTTGGCTTTTAGAAAATGTAGTTCAGGCAAGTGAGCTACATTAATGTGACTGGGTCTCCCTGAGACATTAATAAGCTCTTTAAATGCTGACAAAATCAGAGTTCTGAATCTGCAAAGCTGGAGGATCAAAGGCTATGGCACAAACATCAAGGAATACATCCCCACCCCAATCTGTCCCCACCTCCCAAGTAAAGCTCTGGGAGACAGGCAGCTGACTTCCAGGGCAGCCTTAGGACAGCCATCCTGCCAGTGCGCCGTCTGACAAATATTTATATGGAGAGTACCTGCTGTTTGCCAGACCCACGATGCAAGGACAGAGTGGGGAGAGGCTGTGCAGGGGCCCCACGATACGTGGTTTGTCTGGTCCACTTGTTCTTAGCCCTAAAGTTCACTGATTATGAAGCCCTAATATTTTGATAAAATCAAAAGAAATCTTTCATAGGAAAATGCCCAGAAACCGAGCTGGTCAAGTTGTTTATTTTATTGAAAATTAATTCCTTTGACATATAAGGATGGACTGTGGAATCAGACAGATCCATGCTCAATATTTGGTTTTATCATGTATTAGCCATGTGACACTGGTAAGTTACTTAATCTCTAATGCCTCAATTCTCTGATCTGTGAAAGGGATGCAATATTCAATATTTAAAGGGTTAAATTAGACACTGTATATGAATTAATAGCCTGGTGCTTAGCTTGTAGTAAGCAATAAATAACTGCTATAAGCATTATAATGCAAAATGTTATCTTCATTAATTTAAGTTAAACCTAGGCATCTGCAAAATAAAAGGCAATCTTAGCTTTACTCAATAGTGAATTCCAGTGAAAGGCTCCTTTGATCTGAATAAGAAGTCATGTTATGTCATCTATGTCATCCATTTAATTTCGATTTCTTTTAATGGCAAAAAGCTCTGAAAATAGTGGCTTAATATAGGTTAAAGTACATACTCCAAGACTCATTTAAATTCATGTCTCCTCATCATCACTGTGAATCAATGGAACCATCTTGGGTGAGGTATACATTATTGAAGCTTTCTGTGGGCCAAAAAGGATGATGAATTCATGTTTTAATTTTAAAGTGATCTAAGCAGAAGTAACGTTCAAAAGAATTTCATGGTATTTCGGGGTACTGAAGATTTCTACTTGCAGAGAAACTAACAAGACTTTGAACTTCAAACCACAGGAAGTCCGTCCTCTTCACTGTGAAGTTCACACTGTTGTTTGCTTTCTGTCTTTCTGTCCTTACTTCCTCACATGACAGCTGAGCTGTCAGAGTTGATGGGGTTTCTTTTAGCAGCATCCATAATGCCGTATGCAGGACCTCGGATCAAAAGATTTATTTAGTGTCATGGTCAAACACACCTATGATGTAACAAAACTAGGAACGCACACCTCTCAGTTGTTTCTCTCTCTTCTTCTCTATGGAGCACATCTACAACTTATGCATGAAGTTCAATCACACACTTTACAATTTGTTCTTTGGAAAGTCAGTGGACTAAGTATAATAGAGAAGAGTTTCCTTTTCTGATCTCTTTTCTAGTTAAAATTTCTTGAAAAGGCTGACATCAGGACCAGGCTCTGTGAAAGACTTTCACAGCAGCAAAGTCTCATTTAGGAACCACTGGCACGGCCCGATTCCTGTTGATGCTGAGAGCAACGCGTCATGACAATCATGGGGTGTCTTTAGCAAAGAAGACCGGCCAGGAGTGTGACTGAGCTGAGGTGCTGCATCAGTACCCAGAAACCAAAATATTCCAGTCACATAAAGTTTTCCAGGACAAAGATATTTTTTCACCATTTGGAAAATGACAAGGGCTTGCCAAGTCTCCAAAAGGGGGTCAGAAAAACTGGAATATTTGTTCACTGGAACCAGTGTATGAAAAAAAAAGAACAATAATGGAAGACCTGGTTAAAATGAGAGGCATCGGTGGTTTCATCTGGTTGTTTGCCTGTTGAAGGAAAGTGTTTTAGGAGCCAGTTGAAGAATCTGTTTCCAGATATTAAAAGATCCACGATTCTAAAGGGAAACATGACTTTTGATATTGGCATGACTTCGGTTTTCTTCCTTTGCCTTAAGCCATAAACCTTTTCAAATATTTCTAGGATGGATGGCTTCATTAAAGTTTCTAGAATTTAATGTCTTCTTTTGCTTGGCAAAAAAAGGGGACATTTTAAGGTCGTCCTAAGACATGTCAAAGAAAGTGAAAAGTGAAGTCGCTCAGTCATGTCCGACCTTGCGACCCCGTGGACTGTAGCCCACCAGGCTTCTCTGTCCATGGGATTCCCAGGCAAGAATACTGGAGTGGGTTGCCATTTCCTTCTCCAGGGGATCTTCCTGACCCAGGGATCGAACCCAGGTCTCCTGCATTGCAGGCAGATGCTTTAACCTCTGAGCCACCAGGGAAGCCAAGTTCAATTTTGTTAAAGTTTCAGACTTTTAAAACCAAAACTTTTTGCATGAAACTATTTATACTATACAAGTTCAAGCATTTTTCCTTTAAAAATTACTTTAAATTCCAGCATATTTCAAATATACAAAAGTCCAGAAAATGATATAACAAATAATCTAGGTAGCCCCTACACTGAGATTTAACAAATGTTAATGCACATTTTTCTTAGATCTGTTTCCTTTTTAAAGAAATAAAACATAAGTAACAGTAACATTACAGCTCCTATACCTTTTCCTTCCATCTGTCTTCAGAAGTATTAATAACTAATAAGCTGAATATGGTATATTTGCATTTATATTACAAAAGTATGCATCTGTCAACAGTATGGAAATTTATGTGACTAGTGTCATACTGTAAATATCCTTCTTCTTCTTTTTTGCTGCACTGCACTGCTTGGGGGATCTTAGTTTCCTGCCCAGGCATTGGGCAGTGAAAGTGGAATCCTAGCCACTGGACGCACTGGACTGCCAGGGAATCCCCTACATATCCATTTGAAACTAGTTTGAGATGATGTTTCTGAAATGATATAAACGTTCCATTGTAGTACTAAACTATAATTTCTATATCCACTCTCCTGCTAACTAAAAATAACTTTTCCATTTTCTATTATAATTAGTGCTGCAGGGAACATGTATGTCCATGTGTGCCTCTGCTCATGTCCTAGTTTCTAGGGCAGATACCTAAGAGTGCAACTGCTAGGTTGTCGGGAAATCACATTTTCATCTTGACCAGGTAAGAGAGGAAACGCTGTGTTCCTTTCTTTGAACACATCTGACTCCAAATGTGTGCAGGGGTTTCCCACACTAACCAATTCTCCCACGCTGTGGATACCAACTGGATGCCCTGCAATTCAGTTATAACTAACTAGCCAGTTTGCACAGAGCCCACAGGTTAATGGCTCAGTCCCACAGACTGCAACAGGGAAAGAAGATAAGTCTTCCAACACTTTTGACTGTGAACATGAACAGAGAAAAAGGACATTGGCTGAATTAGATTCTAGAGTCAATGAAAGTTTTTTCTTTAAGAGAGACAGTAGGAAAAACAGTGACCGCCAAGAATTCCAGGCCCTAATCCCCAGAACTTGTGAATATATTGAAAAAATTATATGGCAAAAAGAGATCTGATGTTGAAGGTGGAGTTAAGATTGCTAGTCAACTGATTTTAAAATAGATTATCCAGGTGCTCCCAATATAGTCTCAAGGATCCTTACAGGTGGAAAAGGGGGGCAGAAGAGAGTCATGGGGAGATGTGACGATGGAAGGCAGGCACAGAGGGAAGGGTCATTGCTTGCTTTGAAGATGACCAAGCGCCAAGGAATGTGGGCGGCCTCTAGAGGCGGGAAGGGGCAAGGAGATGGATTCTTCCAGAGAGCGTCTGTAAAGGAATGCCGCACTGCCGGTTCCTTCATTTTAACTCAGGAAGACCCGTCCCCTGTAAGACATCTACAGAACTGTAAGGTGACAAAATCATGTTGTTGAAGATGTCAAGTCTGTGGAAGCTTGTTATAGCAGTAAGTAGAAAACAAATACAGAGGGGATTAATATAGAACGCATTTGCATGTTGAAGGGAATTATTTAAAAGAAGAAATTGATTATGCATGAGAGGAGACTTTAATTGTAGGAGCGAAGCCCTCGAAAGGGGAAAGATACAGACGGCAGGACTGCCTTTGAAAGGAGCTGAGAACTTCATCTAAAAGTAAGGAGGCATGGAGTAGGTCCAGATGGTGGGTAGACGTGTCTTAGCAAGGTCCTACTTAGTAGGTCCTACTTTAGTCAATGAATGGCAAGGCAAGTTCATCGACTGAGAGCAAGGGTGGGATGAGGAGGTTTTGGAGGCTTAAGGGACTGATGTGAACTACTCATTCTGCAGCACAGGAGAACAAACTTACTCAGACTACAGGACTGCCAGACAGCAGGTGCTGCCTGGTTCCCCGGTTGAGACTACGATCACGCAATGCTTCCCAGGTGGCTCAGTGGTAAAGAATCCACCTGCCATCACAAGAGACGTGGATTCGATCTGTGGGTCGGGAAGATCCCTTGGAGTAGGAAATGGCAAACCCACTCCAGTTTCTGTGCCTGGAGAATCCCATGGACAGAGGAGCCTGGCGGGCTATGGTCCACAGGACTGCAAAAGAGTCGGACACCACTTAGTGACTGAGCAGCACGCATAGGGAGGATGCTACGGTATTTTTAATTTAACCTGAGCAGCAGCAGTAGCAGTAGCTGAGCAGGTGTAGGCACAGAAGAGGCTAATAATGACCAGCTTTAAAATCTAAGCTGAGTAAGGAAGTTAGGACAAGAAAAAGGCGTGTTGGATAACGAAAAACTGGCGGGATCAATAGATTAAAAATTGGCTGGAGTGGGGGTACTAGATTAAGGGGTAGGAAGAAGAATGGTTGAAAAATGGGATGTTTATACTGACAGTTTGGAGGTACACTGACTGCTGATGACGTAACTGTGGGAATGGCTAGCTACAGAAGGGTAAAGAGAGAATGAGATTGGAAGTGAGGAGCTCAAGCATCTGAGAAGCCCGATATTGGATAATCTTTGTACATATTATCACTAAGAGCTGACATAGTAGGAGAAAAAGATAGTCAGCCAGGAGCAGAGGTCCTTAGTAAGTCAGAGTGACTGGGAAGTTGGTTGATGAAAGCAGCAAGGAGGTTGCTTTTGTAGGAGGCGGCAAGTCTGATGGCATTACATTCAGTCTGTGGGAAATAGCTCTAATCATCAGAGGTGTAAAATTAGCAGAAGATTCTGCTTTCACTGACATCCAGTCAAAACAGAAGTTCTCTTCTATCAGTAATGTATTTCATAATTCAAGGTGTAAAATGATATATTATTTTATTTTTTGATGCAAATAGTACAAATAGAATTTATCAGAGCTCCAGCATTTATCGTGCACAAATCTATGTATGTGTGTACTACAAATAGAGGATACATGTATGAAGCCAGATTTTTTTTTTTTTTTGGTTTGGTACTTTTTTTTTTAATTTTATTTTATTTTTAAAGTTTACATAATTGTATTAGTTTTGCCAAACATCAAAATGAATCCACCACAGGTATACCTGTGTTCCCCATCCTGAACCCTCCTCCCTCCTCCCTCCCCATTCCATCCCTCTGGGTCGTCCCAGTGCACCAGCCCCAAGCATCCAGTATCGTGCATCAAACCTGGACTGGCAACTCGTTTCATACATGATATTTTACATGTTTCAATGCCCTTCTCCCAAATCTTCCCACCCTCTCCCTCTCCCACAGAGTCCATAAGACTGTTCTATACATCAGTGTCTCTTTTGCTGTCTCGTACACAGGGTTATTGTTACCATCTTTCTAAATTCCATATATATGCGTTAGTATACTGTATTGGTGTTTTTCTTTCTGGCTTACTTCACTCTGTATAATAGGCTCCAGTTTCATCCACCTCATTAGAACTGATTCAAATGTATTCTTTTTAATAGCTGAGTAATACTCCATTGTGTATATGTACCACCGCTTTCTTATCCATTCATCTGCTGATGGACATCTAGGTTGCTTCCATGTCCTGGCTATTATAAACAGTGCTGCGATGAACATTGGGGTACACGTGTCTCTTTCCCTTCTGGTTTTCTCAGTGTGTATGCCCAGCAGTGGGATTGCTGGATCATAAGGCACTTCTATTTCCAGTTTTTTAAGGAATCTCCACACTGTTCTCCATAGTGGCTGTACTAGTTTGCATTTCCACCAACAGTGTAAGAGGGTTCCCTTTTCTCCACACCCTCTCCAGCATTTATTACTTGTAGACTTTTGGATCGCAGCCATTCTGACTGGTGTGAAATGGTACCTCATAGTGGTTTTGATTTGCATTTCTCTGATAATGAGTGATGTTGAGCATCTTTTCATGTGTTTGTTAGCCATCTGGATGTCTTCTTTGGAGAAATGTCTATTTAGTTCTTTGGCCCATTTTTTGATTGGGTCATTTATTTTTCTGGAGTTGAGCTGTAGGAGTTGCTTGTATATTCTCGAGATTAGTTGTTTGTCAGTTGCTTCATTTGCTATTATCTTCTCCCATTCTGAAGGCTGTCTTTTCACCTTGCTAATAGTTTCCTTTGATGTGCAGAAGCTTTTAAGGTTAATTAGGTCCCATTTGTTTATTTTTGCTTTGATTTCCAATATTCTGGGAGGTGGGTCATAGAGGATCCTGCTGTGATGTATGTCAGAGAGTGTTTTGCCTATGTTCTCCTCTAGGAGTTTTATAGTTTCTGGTCTTACGTTTAGATCTTTAATCCATTTTGAGTTTATTTTTGTGTATGATGTTAGAAAGTGTTCTAGTTTCATTCTTCTACAAGTGGTTGACCAGATTTCCCAGCACCACTTGTTAAAGAGATTGTCTTTAATCCATTGTATATTCTTGCCTCCTTTGTCAAAGATAAGGTGTCCATATGTGCGTGGATTTATCTCTGGGCTTTCTATTTTGTTCCATTGATCTATATTTCTGTCTTTGTGCCAGTACCATACTGTCTTGATAACTGTGGCTTTGTAGTACAGCCTGAAGTCAGGTAGGTTTGAAGCCAGATATTTTATGCATTAACTCATAATCAATCATAAAAATGCAGAGAAACAGGATTTTTAGAAATATGTCTGAGAGTAAACTAGTGAATAATTTAGGTTGTTTTTCTGGATTTTTGTGATGTTTATGGCACTTTTCAATTTGTTAAAATTTATAATTTTAAAAGTTGTTCATTCTAAACATTTATTTTTTTAATCTATTTTTTCCTTAAAAAAGGTGCCCTAAGTTTTATAAGCTTCAGACACAACAAAACCTAGATCTTCCCCAAATAGGCCACAAATCTTGCGTAAGGTTTAACAGCAGTGGATGGAAAAAGGGAATATTTTCTAGCTATAAAACACATAGTTTTATGATGGTTAAAAAAGTAACAAAGGGAAATTCAACTATTCTTAGTATTAATGTCAGACATTTTTTCCTGGGAACATTATGTGATGCAATTTTCATAAACAGCCTCCAGAAAACAGTACATTTCATAGAGCTCTTCCCAATACTGTCACTCAATAGGGACTTAAGATGTACTTCAATCAGGGTGAGAATAAGAGGCAGAGGTCTCTACTTGTTTAGCCTCATCACAGATCAGATGTGAAAGTATCTAGAAATCTGCAAAATGGATACATTAGACCTGTTGAACATAACAGGCTGAACACATTTATCGCTACTACTCCTCAAGTAACTTCACTAAAATGAAAGTAAAGTGATAAACCAGTAACAACCAAGAGGATGGGAAATGACAGCAAAATTTTGGAAGATGGAAGATGAAAAACAGACATTAGCAGAGGAAAAAAAGGTGAATTCTAACCATCTTCAAGAGACAAAGTCAGCAAGGATTCCTTTATGCCCTAAAGAAGAAAGCTCAGAAATTAGAGGCAGCAGCATATACTTCAGAAAGGGAAGAAAGAATGGGAATGAAAAAAAAAAAAAGGATTGGCTAAAAATCTACATAAAGGACAATTAGATTCTCAAGTCCTCGCTGTAAGGCCTAATAACAAGGAGGCTGTCTCTCCTGATATTGGTAGAGGACTGGAAGTTCATGCGCTGGAGCTGCTGGAATTACAAATGTACTGAACTTGAACCCAACAGGCATTCAACATAGGGACTGAGTGAACTCTGCATATTGAGTTTTGAGGCTCTCCCAGTCCCTTCTCTTGACTTGGCACTTGAAACAGTTGACAACTAGTGTCACAGACAGAAAGTTTCTTTCTGGGAAACTGATGTGGCCAGGAGAAAATGCCAGAGATGCTGACAATTGACACATGCCTCCACAAAACACCTGGGTCCAAATACCAGCTCCCGAAATGGGGACCATCAGTCAACAAATTCTGCCTTTTGAGAGAAGAGCATCCAGTCAACTTGTCAATGCTTCAGTCTAAAATAACAGGGACTTTCCTGGTGGTCCAGAGGTTAAGACTGTGCCCTTCCACTACAGGGGGCACAGGTTTGATCCCTGGTCAGGGAATTAAGGTCCTGCAGGCCATGCAGAGTGGCCAGTAAATAAATAAAATATGAATGAATAGCAGACTGACAAGGTGAAAACAGGAAAATGAAAAATGAAGACTGAAATAATCAAGAAGATGAAAAGGAACACATAGATAAGAGAGGCAGTGCAGGACCAGCAGAAGAAAAGTTAAAGGAATTTGCTTAGAAAGAGAAAAGATAATGAACGTGATACAAGAACAGGATAATAGGGAAGAAGAACATTTAGAGACTAAGAAACAGATCACAGAAAAAATGGTGACAGAAACAGAAAATTTAATAGAAAGTCTGGCAAATAAGAGACAAAATATCCCTGAAAACAGAATAACATGCCGAACAGACAGAAACTAGAAAAGACAAATAGTTACTAGGGAACACTTAGAAATTCAACATCTATTTAGCAGGGGTTCCAGAAAGAGAATAGAGGAAATGGAAGCGAAGAATTACCAAAGATATAAGAAAAGGAAATCTCCCAGCTGAAGGCCAGAGGGCAGATTTAGAGGGCCCACTGAGTGCCTAACATATAATGAAAAAAGATAAACCATGGCAAACCTTTAAGATAATTAAGAAGATGGGTTAGAAGTTCCAAAACTTTAGAGAGAAAAGACAAAGGAATCTGAATGCCATTGGTTTTCTGGCAACTGTAACTCTGGAAACTAGAAGACAATATAGTGATGCCCTCAAAATTATAAAGGAAAATGGTTTCCAACCTAGAGTTCTAAGCCCCACCAAACTATTAACCAAGTGTGAAGACAAAGGAGAAACAGTTTTCAACATACACAGTCTCCAAGAATGTGCAATCTGATCTCCAGAGTATACTGAAGGAGTACTCAGGTAAAATAAGGGAAAAGAGGACAATATGGAATTCAGGAAACAAGGAGTCTGTATAGGAAATGATTCCCAGGATGTTAGGCAAGTATAATCCCAGGATAAGCACAGACAATGAGCCTTAAAAGTCAGTCCAGGGTAGAGAAGTGGGTGGAGAGCTCCAGGAGAGATCCCTGCAAGAAAACGAGAACCGACAGATCATCTGATATGATTAACTGCATTGAGAGGAAGAAAGTTTGGGACTGACATATAGGAAATACTTGACAAAGTCACAGCTGGGGTGGAGGCAACTCCTGGTAGGTCTCTAGAGGACAGAAGCCAAGGATGCTGCTAAACATCCTGTAATGGACAGGATGACACCGCCAAAGAATTATCCAGTCCCAAAGGTCCACAGTGCTGCAGGTGAGAAAACAGGCCTGGAGTCTGAGGATTATTTCATCAGAACGCTGTACATAAAGATTGATGACATGCAAGCGTGGCAATTTAGAACTGACTCAGCTCAGTATTTTGATGCAATGATGGAAGCAGTCTGGCTGTGAAATATATCTTTGGGAATATTGAGAATGGTAAGGTAAAGACAAAAGATATAATAAACAATAATAATATACAGTGCTTTGTACCTCAATAATTACTTTCATCCATGATTCCTAGGGCACTTTATAGACTAATAATAACTACTCTGGTACTCACATACTACCTTTTATCTAAGGATCTCAGGCACTTTCACAGCACTCTCACAATGTAGGAAGTATTATTATCCCCATTTTGTATGTAAGTAAACAGAGGCACAAAAGTTAAGCAACTTTCCCAAAGTCACACGTCAATAGCAGCCAACATTCCTGACTCAGCGCTTGTTAATACTAAGAGAACTGGTCTAAGAGATGCAGTGATAAATTATGTGGCAGAGTGTTATCCTAGTTCGTTCAGGATCTATTGTTTTCAAGTTAATAATACGTATTTAGTACCTTATCTTTTTGGTCTGTATCTCCCCTCACCTTTAGAAACCCAGGATTCTGTTCAATATCCTATTAATAAAAGAGACTATATTTACGGAGTGTTTTCCTTGACCAAGCAATGCTCAATTCTTAACTTAAAAATATATGCTGTTATTACTGGCTTTATAGTAAAGAAAGCTGAGTTTCAGAGAATTTAAAGAATATGCCCAAGATCGCTCAGCTGTTTTTATGTTTGAATTCAGGTACATTATATCCTCTTTCCACTATATCCTGCAGTCCCTCCAAGAGAAAATCCTCTGGGAAGTTACAAAGCATATTAACGTGAACCTATTTAATGCCCAAACCTCCTCCCTCCTGCCCTCCTGGCCTTAAAACTCAGAAAACAGAGCAATGAATCATTAATTTGAGGAGTTTCAAGTGGCGCTCCCAGGTTGGTACCAGCCAGACTCAGCCTTTTAAACCGATTCCCGAGGAAGGCCTTTAATTTTTTAAAGGGTTTTTCCAGAACTCAATCCGGGTTATCCACATGTTCACTCCCAGCAGACAGACCAAAGAGGAGAACGGGGTGACTTTCCCCTCTGACAGATAAACAGCATGTGAATCACTGTGTCCTGTCCTTATTCCTGGGCAGGCCCACGCGGAGGGCACCATGTGCCACCTGGGCAAAACAGGTAGTACTAAGTAGGAAGAAAGATTGACGTTAGGTAAGAATGTGACTCAGTGCCCGTACACTTGACAGCGATGTGCCCTGGCATTACTCTGATACCCTGCAGTCTGCCTCCAGAGCTGCCTGACAGTGGCAGTTCAGCCTACCCTGATCCAGAAATCTGAGATGATCTGAATCCGAAGGTAAGATTTATCCTATGGCACGTTAACGGCAGAACAGGGACAATCACCGCCCCAGCTCATATCAAATCAGCCTCAAAGCAGCTTTAGGACTTTGGGAGGAAGCTTTGCTGCTACATTCACTGTCTGTGAAGAGGAGGTGTAGAGACAGAGTTAAGAGGAAACTCCAATTTGGGATCGCCGATACAATATATTTTAAAATGAGTTTAACATTTTGTTCTTGCAAGCCTAAGTAATAGTAAAGCCTTGATAATACACTGACAATTGAAGCCCCTCCTTTCAGCCGACACTCTCACCTGAGACCACAGACATAGAAGGAGGGGGCCTGGGTTTCAGTTCTTCCTACTCTCCTGCCTGCCACCCTAGTGCATCTGAAAAGGAGGCAGCGACGAGGAAAAGAGAGGCGAGAGTCTTTTCCCATCCTGGCTAGTTAGGCCCTAAATCATCACCAGTTGATTGCCTTTTCCCCTTCAGCCAGCAGCATTTGAGATTTTTCCCTGGAAGAGTTATGTCTTGTACTTAAAAGGAAGAGTGGTGGGAGACAGGAGAGGCGGAGGACGGCGTGCAGGGCCTTTCGCGCTCCAGAGTCGGAGGCGCCCGGAGGCCGGACGCCGCGCGGCTGCGCGCCCAGGAATGCGTGGTTGCCGCGGCGTCCGCGGGGCTGGCGGCGGCGGGCCGGACCCGGCGTCGCGCACCTGAGCGCCGTGGGGCGGGGCGTCGGCGGGCACAGCCCCCCGCCGCGCGCCGCGCCCCTCGCGCGCCGCCTCGGTCCTTTCCGCCCGCCCTTCGGCGTCGCTCGGCTCCGCTCCTTCCCCTCCCACCTTCCCTCCCTCCCAGCCCGGGAGAACCGCGGGCTCCGGACGGCGAGTTGGCCGTGGCTTCTCGCGCGCGGCCGCTTGGGCTCACCTGGGCGCCCGCTCCCAGCCCCGATCCTCGTCGCCCTCACAACTCCGCTCAGGTAAGGGGCCTCCGGGGCACTGCGCGCTCTCCACGCGAACCTGTGCCCCTGGACTCGGCTGGACGGCTGGGTCAGGACACGTCCCACCTCCTCCGCGAGTCGGTCAGGGGGCTCGGCGCCTCGCCCCGCGATGGTGAGGGTGTCGGCGGCTGGCACCCTGGAACGGAGCGAGGGCTGGAGCGACGGGCCGACAGGTGGCGGGTCTGGCTCGGGTCCCCCGCGACCGCCGGAGACGGGGACCCTGCCTCTCTCTTCCCCTCCAGGGGCGGCTACCGTCCGGGCCCCGCCGTGTAGGTGCGTCGGAGAAAGGCGGCGGGGTGGCGACTCGGCGACTCCTCGCCTGCGGGGCTGAGTGGGGGCGCTCTCGGGGAGGAGGGCCCTGAGGGGCGCGGCCCCGGGGCAGACCCTCGAGCCGGGCGAGGACCTCACGCTTCCCTTCCCCGCCCCCTTTTGTGTTTCCCCTGCAGACCAGCGGGTCCCGGCGGGAGACGCGGCCGCCCCAGCGCCCGGGGGTCGTTCCCTCGCCTCCTCCGGGCGGCGGGAAGGGAGAGGCGGCGGCGGCCGGAGTCGGAGCGGGCGGCCTGAGGTGAGAGCCTGGCCGGCCCCGCTGGGAATATGGCGACCGGTGGCTACCGGACCGGCGGCGGCGGCAGCACCACAGACTTCCTGGAGGAGTGGAAGGCGAAGCGCGAGAAGATGCGCGCCAAGCAGAATCCCCCGGGCCCGGCCGCCCCCGCTGGGGGGACCGGCGACGCGGTTGGGAAGCTCCCGCCGGGGGCCCTGGGCACGTCGGCCGCCGCGGCGGCGGCCAACGAGCTCAACAACAACCTCCCGGGCGGCGGCACCGCCGCAGCCGCACCTGCCGCCCCCGGCCCCGGGGGCGTGAACTGCGCCGTGGGCCCCGCGCCGCTGAGCCGTGCCGCCCCTGGCCCGCGGCGCCCGGAGGACGAGTCCCCCCCCGCCGCCGCCGCCACTTCGGGGGCAGCGCCCGCCCGGGACGGCGAGGAGGAGCGGGACTGCGCCCCGGAGAAGAGCAAGAGCTCGGGCCCCAGCGCCAGGAAAGGCAAAGGACAGATCGAGAAGAGGAAGCTGCGGGAGAAGCGGCGATCCACCGGCGTGGTCAACATCCCCTCCGCAGAGGTGAGCCGGGCGGGGCCGCGGCCGGACCTTGGAGGGCTGCCGCCTCCTGGTCTTATCTCTCCGGGACCCAGAGCTTTCCCTCTCGAGCCTGCACTTCTTAGCCTTTCTCTGAGT
Organism: Bubalus bubalis; assembly: GCF_019923935.1. Taxonomy (NCBI): domain Eukaryota; kingdom Metazoa; phylum Chordata; class Mammalia; order Artiodactyla; family Bovidae; genus Bubalus; species Bubalus bubalis. The sequence continues at coordinate 110,737,327 of NC_059160.1, forward strand.
AGGCAGGCAGGGGGTGATGGAGTTTTACTCTCAACAAACGCTTCCTGGGAAGTTCCCCAACCCAGAGTCGGACACGTGCTTTTCAGGCTTCCTGGCTAAGATCTCAGACACCAGAGCCTTCTTTTCACTGGTGGAAGGATAGCATGGGGCTTCAGAACTTGCCTACTTCGTTTCTGCTTGATCAGTTAGAAAAATTGGTGAATGGTGATGACGACATACTCTATTTAGTTTCCCAGGTGTCGGTCTTAAGTTATCGGATCGTTTCTTTCTTCTTCCCTCTTAGCAGTGTTTAATAGCACCTGTAAAGAAAACTTGGCCTTAGCACTACCCCAGACAGCTTTATCTTTCAATGAACCCAAGATAAGTATATCCAACCGAGCATATGTACTACTTCATATATACACCAGCTGTTGGAAATAGCGCGCGCGCGCGCACACACACGCACGCGCACACACACACACACACACACACACACACACTTACTTTTCCTGAGTGGTATTCTGGACAATAGGAACGCTGTAGCAACCCACAGTTCTTTTGCTCTCTCCATGTGTTGAAGTATTTGACCCTATGAATTCTGGAAAACATTTGTGGCAGGTTTGGGAATTTTTTTTGGAGCGGGGGGAGTGGTGGTTAATTTTTTTTTTTTTTTTTGTATTTTTGAGCAGTCTCATAAACATTTCTGTGGGCAGCAGCAGCATCTTCCCATTAGAATGCTTGGTGAAACTTTTTTACTTATGGTATAACAGCATTTCTCTCAACTCAACAAAACAATCGTAAACAAGTTTTTAGTTGCTTTAATAGTAACTCACCGGCTTGGGGAAGTGATTGAACAATCCTGTTTCACCTTAAGTAAGTTGCATCTTTTGCTCATTGGCTCTAAGGTTTTAACCTTTTTTTTTTCCCTCCTGGCCTTCTAATTTATTCAACTTTGACACACAGTAAGTAAATAGTAAGAATTCACCGACTTTAATTGTGGTTCAGATAAAAACATCTGCAATAAGTTAGGGTGTGTATCAAACATACCAAATTTTTGAGTCTTAATATGATTTCCATACCTAGAAAATCAGTCTGTCTTTGAAGGGTGTATTTTTATGCATGTTTCAGGAAGATTTTTATCAGCCGGCAAAACTGTCCTCTGTGGTTTGCTACTTGCACAAAAGATCTGTTATTCATTAAATTGCTTTAAAAGGAATTCATGAGAGTGGTAATCAAATTTCTAGGGTTTTTTTAAGTTAAAAATATGAAGATTAAGGGGAAACTGAAGACAAGGCTTTGGAAAAGTTACATTCCTCAGCGTTATTTTTAAATATAGCTGATGGTCCAAATAAAATAATTTGTCATTTCCAATCTTTTCCTCATTGTTCATTTGACAGGGATCTTATTTTGGGAGATCTCTTGGCAGATTGTTAAAACTTCATTTTTTTGTCTGGCTGGATGTGCTAAAATTGTTATTTCTCAATACCTTTTTGTGTTTGTTTTTTTAACAAGGATAATGTTTACTGGGAGAAATAAGTATGGTGTATCTTGTGAGGTCCTCAGAAACATCCTTTGTTAATTTTCGTGTTTTGGGTAAGGGAACACAGTGCTGAGAATGTAGATGACTCCCTGTTACAATTGAGTCTAATACTCTGGAATGTTTTTCGTTTGGGTGTTGGCAACTCCTAAATTTAATCTTCCTTAAAAACAAACAACCCAGGGTACCATTTTTTTGTCTGTGGAATTTGAACCTTTTTTATTGAATAGGGAATTGAGCACTGCTTTCTTTTTGTGGTAACTATGGCTCTATCTGTTTCATGCTGTAGGACCCAACAAAACATGGTAATGTTTTACCACAGTATCTAATTAGCAGGCATATTTCTTGAGTTCCTCCTCCCCATATTTTCAGTTTTTAAAAAAATAAAGTCTTTCAGATTATGTTAATCATGTGCCATTTATTTCTCTTAGTAGTTTCAACATTGTAAATGCCGGGTGCTGTGGAGTTTCTTGTATAATACAGTTTACCTCTACTATTTTTAAAAGTCATGTAATATTTTACGAAATTTTCAGGCATAGAAATATAAAAATATTATAAAATATTTTATAATACTATAAAATATAAAAAGATCATCAGTCAATATTCAAAAGTAGAGTTTTATATATATATATATATATATAGTGTTGAATGACTAATCTCTTATTTTCAGGCGGTATTCCCAACCAAGTTTATATTAGTAGATTAGCACGTAACTTACATGCAAAGAGTCTGTTTTAGTGTTTGATAAACATTAAATTTCTTCAAAAGTATTTATTAAGCATCTGTGTAAAACATTTGTTATGACTTTCATTAACTTATTTTACTGATTACAGAGTAACTATAAAATTGTTACAAAAGAACCTGATAGCAGATAAAGATGATACAAGCAACTGGAAGATAGTTTTAGTAAGGAAGCAGTTGAAAATCTTGAAGTGTAGGTGGGGGGGGGATACTGCATGTGATGGCTATAATAAATGCAAATATGTAGATGCTCATTAATGAGATAAACTTCAGTTGCTCTTGTTTACTACGAGTTTTTTTTAAAAAAAACGTTTTTCTAAATTTTTACCTTTTCAGTTTTTTTGAGTACTAGCCCGAATTGAATGTAACATACTGCTGATATTTTTTATACATTTATTGGATGAGCCACATATTTATTACATGTTTCTGTTCAAGGCACTATCATAAGCACTCTGGAGAAAACAAGAATAAGGCAGTGTATATTTTCAAGTAGCAAGACTGTAATCTAGGAAGAAGGCATAATTACATGAAGAAACTTAAGTTCGCACTGAGTTAACAGTTTAAAAACCATCTTAACACAGCATGTAGCTAATTGTTAATTAAAATTGTTGTCTCTTTAAAGGAAAGAGGTGATGGGGCTAAGAGTAGCTATTGAGGTTGAGGGTCTTGAACTGAGACATTTCTTTACTTATATGTTTATACTTATATTCACACATAAATGCATATATACCTGTTTGTATAGTTTTTAAATGTCAAAGTGCAGTGGTTCTTAGCTGTGGCAGGATAGCAACACTATGTGAGGATATTAAATGCCTTCTCCCTCCTTGACCCCTTACATTTAATGGGTCTGGGATGGATCCTGGGTATTAATATTTTGATAAGCTCCCCATGTGAATCAGGATTTAGAATTATTGGGTTTCATTCTATGGATGCAGAAATGAATAGGACACAGGCCTTGCCCACAAGAGGGTTCTTAAGTAATACAGGGAACTGTATTGAGTAGTACAGTGTTAAGTACAGGCTATTGCCTGAGCAGGGTACCGAACTCAAGAGGGTTAGTTGGGGAAGGCTTCCTCGACACTTATGCCCACGTTTTCAGAGTGCTTGTGAGGTTATTGCCGTTTTCCATGGACGGAGGAGCCTGGTAGGCTGCAGTCCGTGGGGTCGCGAAGAGTCTGACACAACTGAGCGACTTCCCTTTCACTTTACACTTTCATGTATTGGAGAAGGAAATGGCAACCCACTCCAGTGTTCTTGCCTGGAGAATCCCAGGGACGGCGGAGCCTGGTGGGGCTCACTATGTGTGACCGTCTATGGGGTCACACAGAGTCGGACACGACTGAAGTGACTTAGCAGCAGCAGCAGCAGGTGTGCGTGAATGGATTAACAGAGGTGGTTTTCAAAGAAAATATAATCTTTCACTAGATAGAGATCTAGTGCTGAGTCGCTTTCAGTCATGAAAACTCGTTGCTACTCTGTGGACTGTAGCCACCGGGCTCATCTGTCTGTGGGATTCTCCAGGCAAGAATAGTAGAGTGGGTTGCCATTTCCTTCTCCAGGGGATTTTCCTGACCCAGGGATTGAACCCGAATCTCTTACGTCTCCTGCATTGGCACACAGGTTCTTTACCGCTTCCGTCACCTGGGAAGTCTCAGATAGAGGTCAAATGATACTAAAGTTTGGATTTAAATATAAAAGTTAAAATTTATTGAAACTTAACTGTTTTCATTGTGGTCAGCTAAAGTGTTTTATGTATTGTCTTAACTAATGCTCACAGCAATCCCCAGTGGTAGTTATACTGTTTTCATCCTCATTTCCAGAGAGAAAATGGAGGCTTAGAGAGTTTAAATGACTCAAGATCACATGGGAAGTGAATAAATGGTAGAGTAGTATTTTAAAAGTTTTTGGTTTTTTGTGTACGTGTGTGTCTAGGGAGAAAGGAGTTTTAAAGAGTTAATCAATCTTGCATTATTTAGCTTATTTCTCTAGATTTTTTCCAATAACTTTTTATTGGAGGTTTATCTTAAATGATTTAAACATATAAATGGGGAAAACAATGAAGGTATGAAATTGAATAGAAATTAAGGTCAAATTTGTAGGCTCAGATTTTGCTTCTAACCCTGTAGTCTGTAGTTTGCTTAGCAAAATTTTGAACACTGAATCATCAGCAAAATACAAACCTGCTTTTGGCTAGCAGTCAGAAAGTGTGGGTCTTTGATTTGACTTAAGTGATACCTTGTTTTTCAGTCAACATGGGATTGTAACACCTACTCCATAGTTTGAAGGAACATTTGATATGTAGAAACTCTTCTAAGTGAACACAATTTAAGTCGCAATTATTCAGCATATTTATTGACCATTATATAGGACAAGTTCCACTTAGTAAGTCTTATAAATCCAGGAAGCTTAAGAAATGCCTTTTGGTATGCCCATTATATTCTAGACTGTCTACCTTTCAATGTGATGAGTCAGGGGAAGGACTAATAGTGATTCAGAGTTGGAGAAAATTGGACTGGTGAATAGAGTAGATACAGGGTAAATACTGAGGTTTCTTAATAAGATTTTAGTCCTAGCCTTTCTAAATGTTGAGCTCATTGATAAATTGAAATTTTAGTATGATCAGAATTTTTAATGAGTTTTCTAAGCTGAGAGGCCTTTTTCCATAAAAATAATAATTATGTAGTTAAAGCAGATGATACATTTGGTATGTTTATTAAGCACCTAGGCACTGATTTAAGCGCCTTATATGTATTGGTGCATTAAATTCTTACTATAGCCTATGGAGAAATGGGACAGAAAGGGCCAGTTACTTGCCTGAGGGGCAAAAGAGAATCTGTCTTCAAAGCCTGGTTCTTAAGAACTATTTTATTATATTTCACTGTATTGTATAAGTATATACCCAGTTTAAGAAATACAAAGATTATTTTATAAGAAGCTAATAAATTACTGTAGAATTTGAAAATGACCATGTTACAAAAGACAGATGAAGTGGGACTTTATTGGAAAAATTCAAGAGCAAATAAATACATAAACAGTGGCATTAAAATTCTTATTTAAAATTTTTGTCAAGCTAGTGGCCTTATGAATGCTCTTCGTTATTTCTCCACTGGTTTACAGCACATGTGATATGGGTCAGAAAATAATAATGCTCTTTAATAGTGGTGCTGACATCTTAGAAGTTTAAAATTACTGGAAATACTGGAGTTTGAAAATTTCCAACACTTTTTTCTTTTCAAAAAGTGAGGTATAATTTACATATCCTGAAATTCACCTTTTTAAAGTGTACATCAGTGGGTTTTAGTATGTTCACAAAGTTGTGCTCTAAGTGCTTTTACATTTTCATCTTAATTTTTTATTATGTTCATAGAACCTGTGGTTTTTGTGGTAAATTTTAGCTTCCTACTCAGTAAAATGCAACAGTATTCAACAGGAGAAGTTATTAAATTAATATACTGTCTGCTTTTCCTGCATTTCACAGAGAAAATAAAATTGTAGAATCTTGTGTTTTTGGTTTCTTAAAACTTAGACCTCTACTACCACTTGTCTTTACTAGAATTTAGTATAAGAGGTACATAATTTAACTGAATGTAGTAGTTCAGCTTGTTTAAAATTTTACATATCTTTCATGGAGATCTGCAAAAAAACATTTGGGAACTTTGATTCAGAGTAAACATGGAGTTTTAGGCAATTAAACTTTAGTCTTTAGTCATTTATTACTTAAGTCAGGGTCCTAAAAGATGTGGCTGTGGATGGGGGTATCTGTACCATTATCATATACGTTATTTATTTAAAATGCAGATTTCTGGGATCTACCTCAGGGAAGAGTTCCCTGAGACTTCATTTTAACATATGCTCACGTGATTCTTGTACTGAAGTTCAAGAACTGACTTAAATGCCTTATACTGGCTTACTGATCTGTGAAATGAAATTGATCCTGATTATTTTATTAATTCATTTAATAGACCTGTGAGATAATGTTTCTGAAAATGCTTAAGAATGACTAAATGATAAATTATAGTTATTATATAGGTATAATACATTGGTAAGTAGTTGTTGATGTCTAATGGAAATTTCTTACAGGGATGTTAAACATTCTTACTTTTTCCACTTAATTAAGAACTTTATAGATATTTTAACAGAGGCAACTTGAGATACTTGGAAATTGAGAGTTTCTTAAACATCTATGTAACGTCATATATTTAGTACAAAATGTGTCTGCCTGGCTTCTTGAAGAAGCCTCGCCTACAGTAAAAACCTCTAATACTTAATGTGTAATTTGAACTTGACGTTCACTCATTTTTCTTTTTTGTATTCTTTAAGGGAAAGTGTATGTTTGTAAATGTTTACTAATTAGTTCAAACCTTTGAAACAGGTTTTGTCCATCTTATTAAAATATTCTCAAGTGAAGTCTTTCCCTTTTGTTTACTACTCTTACATATTTGACCTGTTGGCATCCGTAACTAGCCAGTTGATTCTTACCATATTTGCTTACTGCTGAGGCAGCTTTCAGTGTAAGTCATATGCGTTTTTGTTGATAGCTGCATACAGACTGTTGTTACAGTTGAGCATCAGCCATGTATTACCGTCTCCTTAGGTTACTTACAAATATACCAGGCTCCATGTCACAATGAAGTTAGAGGAACATTTAATTTTTAAAAACAGTCTAATTATTTACTTAAAGGGTAAAAACAGCTCCAGTGAGTTAGAAACTTAGCATATGAATTGGTTAATAAACATTTATTCCATGATAGTCTTTAGAAATTTCCTTCACTGGAATTGTATGGGTTACAATGTTTTTCAATAATAGTTTTATTTGCTTTATAAGGTGAATTTAAAGAAAAAGGGCTGTTGTGTTCTGAAAGTGAATATTTTTTAGAGTTTTGCTGAAATGAGCAGGTAGGAGAGGACTTATGTTGTAGATTACAGTTCTGTGACTGCTAAATTTTGTTTGCAGACTTTTTTTTTTAAATTGTAAGAGACTAACTGAATAAGATAAATAAGAATAATAAAATATCAGTTTGAGATACAGTTGAAAACAAGTTTTGTAATAAAATTAACTTTAAAAGATACCTTTTAATATTCAGCTAATCTGTGGGCATATAAGTGAACAACTTAATCTTATTTGTTTGAGAAATTTTCAGGTTGTATAAAGTATGAAATGATTTTTCTGTTACTTTAGGAATTCTTTGCAGTATATTTTTAGTAGTATTTAAAAAAATGGAAATCTGAGTTATGAAGAACAAAATTAACATTCAGAAGATGGTGCTTGAGGAATATGATTAAAAAATATTTTAGCTGACATAGTCAAAGAAGCTGCATTAAGTCTCAAATTCTTGACAAGACTTCTTGATATTCTATAATGCAAGCAAAAGTTGATCTGAACCAAATTTGTATAAACTTATTTTTTTTTGCTCCTGCTGGTAAAAACTGTGTTAAAAAAGTAATGTGTTCTTTGTAGTTCTCCTGTGTAAATACAGAAGAAGATAGTGAAACCTATCACCTCTTATCTTATACATTTTATTTGTTTCTAATCTTTTGTCTCCATAAAAAATGGAGCCACACTATACAGATTTGTGTGTATATTTAGTCTTTCATTATGAGTACTTTTATGGTGTTATTCTTCAAAAATAAGGATGGATTTTTTTAAAAATTGTGGTAAAATACCATACATAAGATCTTAAATCATTTTTATTCAGTGCTATTAAATACATTCAGGTTGTTGTGAGAAATTACCACTAGCCATCCCCATAACTCTTTCATCTTATAAAATTGAAGCTGTATACTTGTTAAACAATAACTCTCCGTTCTACCCTCCTTCCAGCCTCAGACAACCACCAATATACTTCTGTCTTTAGGAACAGATATGTTTGTGTTATTTGATATTAAAATATTTAAGTATTGCTTTATTGGGAAAAGACCCTACTGTTAAACAGCTATTTATTTCTTTTCATATATTGTGTTTCCTGAATCATTCAAGAAAAGTGTTTGGGTCATTCAAAGCATCTTATAGGTATGGGCACCTTCAGATAATTGTGAAGGATGCCCAGAGATTTTTTTTTTAATCTCCTCTATTGCCTTTGATTTTGGTGGGACACCATGTAGAACTGTAGTAATTACGAGTGTGTGTAAGCTGTAACTCAGCCTATAAGTTCATAAAACTCAACATGGTATGCAGAAGTCACATGATTAAAAACCATAGGGCATATGGAAAAATGGAGTTTAGGGGACTAACACTCAAAAACTTTGTCAGTGACAAGTGAAAAGACAGAAACCTTGTAAGGACTAGTGCAATTTTATACATGTTAAATGGTTAAGAAATAGAAAAGTACTCGAATTAATATGACATGACTTTGTATAAAAGCGCTGAAGTTTGCTTATAGAAGTGGGTCTCAAAAGGGTTGCGATTTGTGAAGTGATGGAAGAAGGGTCATCTGAAGTTGGATTGAAAGTGTAACACCAGATTCAGATGAGTGTGGCTCATAACACATGCAGTGAACTTAGCTGCATGGCAGAAGTTTGTGGTGTGTGTATTTTGTGTTTCTTTGCAGCTGAGTTGTGTTTTCTCTGCTTACCTAGTGTTTCTTGCAGTTGCACAGAAGCAAATGTGAAATTTGGGTTATGCTTAACTTGTTCCATAACATACTAGTTGCTTAGGAGCAAATTGAATTTTCTAAGCAAGTGTTACAGTATGTGGTGTGTGTGTGTGTGTGTGTATGTATGTATGTATGCCCATACATGTACATCTATGTGTCTGTCTATATCTATATGCATGTGTGTGTGTGTGTGAGCTCAGTGTCTGACTCTTTGCAACCCATGGACTATAGCCTGCCAGGCTCCTCTGTCCATGGAATTTTTTAGTCAAGGCTACTCGAGTGGATCGCCATTTCCTCCTTCAAGAGATCTTCTTGACCCAGGGATCAAACCCATGTCTCTTGCATCTCCTGCATTGGCAGGCAGTTTCTTTACCACTGCACCACTTGGGAAGTGCATGTCTGTATGCATAATCATAAATCCGATAATCTAACATGTGAAGTCCAGGTAATGAGGTAGAGAAAGGTCTAGAATGGAGAATGCTTGTTTAAGAGTTTATACTGATACTGATTGCTAGGACAGAGGTAGTAGAAAAAGAAAACAGTGGATGGATTTTAGAAGTCTTTTATTGGCATTTGAAAATTACATAACTGGATGTTTTGAACTGGAAAAGTCTTTAGAGATCATCTGTTCCATACAAAAAAGTATTAATTTGGTATTCCCAGACTACTCCTAAAACTGAAGTTGTCTGTCAGCCTCAGTCTTAACTCCAGCTGAGTGTTGCTCTCTCCCGCCTGCCCTTAAGCTCTATCCTGATTACTATTCAGAATCTTGCTAATTTTATTCCTTCTTCTTAAATACTCAACCTCTCTCTCTCATCTTGCCATTAAGGAATGTTCCCTTAATTCTCCTTCACCTTTCAACTTACTTTTCCTTCCTTAATTGCTCAACTTAAAGGCATTGTTTTCACCTGCCAACTCCCATTTCACTGCTTAGTCTCACTACTTTTTAAAAATCGATTTTGCCAAGTTTGCTTGTAGCCTCATAACTGCCAAACGTGACAGCTTCTTTTCGATTTTCATGCTACCTAACCTTTCTTTCGGAGAAGGCAATGGCACCCCAGTCCAGTACTCTTGCCTGGAAAATCCCACGGGCGGAGGAGCCTGGTGGGCTGCACTCCACGGGGTCGCCAAGAGTCGAGCACGACTGAGCGACTTCACTTGCACTTTTCACTTCCCTGCATTGGAGAAGGAAATGGCAACCCACTCCAGTGTTCTTGCCTGGAGAATCCCAGGGACGGGGGAGCCTGGTGGGCTGCCGTCTATGGGGTCGCACAGAGTCGGACACGACTGAAGCGACTTAGCAGCAGCAACCTTTCTTAAGCATTTGCCTTTGTCACTCCTCTCCCTTGGGGGCTGCAGCACTTTTGGTAGATTCTTTTTCAGTTGGTTTACTCAAAAACATTGGCCAGCCTTCTCTGCGCCCCAGGCACCGTGCTAGCTGATACAGTGAGTCACATTATGTTATCCGTTATCACCTGTCTTTAAGGAACTTCTTCTCTCAGGGATTAAAAAAAATACTGTCTTAGTTTAGGCAGCTATCACAAGAGTATCGTGGACTGGGTGGTTTATAGACAACAGAAGTTTATTTCTCACAGTTCTGGAGGCTGTGAGTCCAAAATCAAGGCTGCAGCAGAATCGGCGTTTGTTGAGGGCCTGCTTTCTAGTTCACTTGTCCTCACAGGGTGTAAGGGGTGAGAGAGATCTCTGGGGTCTTTCTTATCTGAACACTGATCCCATCCTTGAGGACTCTAGCCTTGTGACCTAATCTCCTCCCCAAGGCCCCATCTTCTAGTATCACATTGGAGTTGATGGTCCCCACCCACATAGGGATGTTGGGGAAGTACACTCACTCAGCCTGTAGCAGGTAATTATAAATTTGGTGTTATAAAAACTATGATGGAGAAAAGAACAAAGTACTGAACTAGCTCAGAAAAGGGAGCCGCCAGTTCTGTAAGGGAGTCAGGGAGGGCTTTATGTATGGTGGCTTGACTGGTGAGGGCTTCCCAAGTGCGGAGGGGACACGCGAACATGAGGCCCAGAACCAGGAGGTAATAGCATCATACTGTGTGCATACTGTGTGCCCAGCACCGTGCTGGGGGCTTCCTGTGCATTATTTCCTCGTCTTCACATTAGCTCACAACATAGATAAAAAAATTTTTTTTTCCCCCCTCATTTTACAAGATGAGGAAGTTCAGCCTCAGAGAAGTTGTGACTTGCCCAAAGGTTATACTGGCAAACTTGGATATGACTCCACATTTGTTTGGGTGCCAGTGCCCACACGTTGGTTATCATTGTTGGAAAGAAGGAGGGATATGTTCTAACTGAAGGAATTTTGATGTGCAGCGAATTCATGGTTGGGAGTGAATGGAGAACACGCAGTAAGAATGATACGGACCAATTGTGACAGATCTGAATGTCACGCCGGGGAATTCAGACTTTATTCTGCTATTCTTTGTTAGTATTGTTGGCTGGGCATTTCCTTCCTTTGTCCATATCTATTTATACAGTAAGTCTGACAGCTTCTGGAATAGCATTGCCTGCATAATTTGCAGTTATTAAGGGAATTTTCTTGTTCAGAGACAGGTACCTATTCAAGCATGGTAGACAATATAAAATCCTATAAAAATAATATGCATATAATAGAATAATTAAATGCATATTTTTGCATGGGTTTAAAAAAATGAGAGGATAGGCTCTAAGCAAAGTTATACCAAGTGACTATTACAATAATAATTCTGTACTGAAAATAGATTTGGGGATGCTTTTGGGGAGCAGGATGGAGTGAAGATGGATGCTCGAGTGACATTAAATTGTCAGAGTCTGTTCTGAGTGTAATTATGGGGAGGTTTATAGCTTAATACGATCCCTTGGTTTAGATTTCTCCTTGTATTTCTTGTAAAAGCAAGTGTTAATTTCCATTCCCAGATTCTTTTTTAGTTCATCTTGGGATATAGATGCCAAAGGATGGGCATCACCTTTGTCTCTTTACTGCTTATTATTCTCTCAGCTCTACAGATGTTCCCTTTCTCCCTTCCTTCTGCCTTCTTTTACTTTGAGGAAGTGCTTCTCTAAATCACATTTTAGGAGTATTTATATTTGATAATTTAAAGGTAATATCTTTTTATTGTATAAATTTTGAAATTAAACAGCCAAAATAGGATTGTGCAAGCATCAGCTATAGATTACTGTTATCAATTTGACATATATTCTTTCATTTTTATTTTTATTAATTGGGATTATACCCTATATACATCTTTACAACTGATCTTTAAACTTTATATCATAAATATTATTATTCCCTTTTAAAATTTATTTTGAAAGCAAAGATGTTAACTGCTGCATTTGGTTTTATAAATATAATTTCCACTATCCAATGATAGCTATTACTTTAGAGTTTTAATATACAATTCCTGAGGATATTTTTGGACATACACCTAAAATAAATATCTAAATCCAGAAATTTAGTCATTGTACAAATATTATAAGCTTTTTCTTATCAGTATAGTTTTCTTCTTTTTATTTATTTTTGGCTGTGCTGGGTCTTTGTTGCTATGCAGGTTTCTCTCTAGTTGTGTTGAGTAGAGGCTGCTCTTCATTATGGTGCGCCGGCTTCTCACTGCGATTGCTTCTCCTGTTGCAGAACATGGGCTCTGGGGCGCCTAGGCTTTAGTAGGTGTGGTGCATGGGCTCTGGAGCACAGGCTCCTTAGTTGTGGTACATTGGGCTTAGTTGCTCTGAAGCCTCTCTTAGATCATCTTTATATGTCAGTGAATATGTAACTGTGTTGTGATTCTTAGTGGCTACAGAATATTTAATAATTTAGATGTTTCAGTAAAGCTGCAACACATTTCACTTCCTTAGATTATCTGTTAGACACTGAACTTGGCCTTTTGGGCATTTGTGTTGCTATATCTGTTCCGTTCTCAGCATTGCTAGGATTTGGACAAACTCTTAATTCCTTGAGAATTTGAAATCTAATTTGAAGGAATAAGGTTATATGAGATAATTTTGAAACATTTAAAACGTGTATAATAAGGTGTTGAATATTGTGCCATCCTGTTGGTATAGAGAAGTGAGAGTTCCCAAAGAGGACTGAATAGTCCAGAAAATTTCATCGAGGGTGTATGACGTTTGCGTTGATCTTGAAGGACTGATTAGAAATGGGCAGATGAAAAGGAGAATCATACTTCAGACTGAGAGAGAGCAGAGTGGGCTGTGGTAGAAAGGTGGGAATTAGCAGCCCTTGGAGCTTTGTTTGTTTATTTATTGGCTATGCCGTGCAGCTTGCAGTATCTTAGTTCTCCAGCCAGGATTAGAACACAGGACCTGGTGGCAAGGGCACTGAGTTCTAACCACTGGACTACCAAGGATTTCCTGGAATAAAGGGTTTATGTTAGAAAATGTGTCTCTACTTTCAAACAAACAGAGTAGAAGGATGCAGATATTATAGTCGGTACTTGGATGTTACCTTCAAAGCTCTACTGTGTAGATCGTTTGAAGCACTGAAGTTTATTCATAGTAATACTTCTTCTTTTTAAATTACAGGCATACTTCAGATTTTGTTCTAGATCACCATACTAAACATTGCAATGAAGCAAATCACATGGATTTTTTGGTTTCTTAATGCATGTAAAAGTTATGAGTACACTATAGGAATACTATAGTTTCTTAGCATTATATCTTTTAAAATGTACATACCATAATTAAAGAATTACTTAATTGCTGAAAAATGCTAATCATCTGAGCTTCCAGCAAGTCGTGATTGTTCTTTGTTGGTAGAGCGTCTTGCCTCAGTATTGATGCCTGCTGAATGATCAGGGTGGTAGTTTCTGCAGATTATGGTGATTGGCAATTTCTTAAAACAAGACAATGAAGCTTGCCCCATCAGTTAACTCTTCCTTTGACTAATGATTTCTCTGTGGCATGCAATGCTGTTTGATAGCATTTTACCCACAGAATTTCTTTCAAAGTTGGAGTAAATCTTCTCAAACCCTGCCACTGCTTTATCAACGAAGTGTATGTAATATTCTAAATCCTTTTTTGTCATTTCAGCAGTCTTCACGGCATCTTCACCAGGAGTAGATTCCATCCCAAGAAACCACTTTTCTTTGCTCATACATAAGAAGCAACTCCTTATCCGTTCCAAGTTTTATCATGAAATTGCAGGAACTGAGTCACATCTTCAGGTTTCACTTCTAATTCTAGTTCTCTTGCTGTTTTCACCACATCTGCAGTTACTTTCTTCACTGAAATCTCCCATGGGGGTTGGCATCAACTTCTTCCAAATTCCTGTTGATGTTGGTATTTTGACCTCTTCTCGTAAATCACGAATGTTTTAAATAGCATCTGTATAGTGACTCCTTTCCCGAGATTTTCAGTGTGCACTTGGCTGCCGAGACCCGTCAGAGGAATCATGTCTTATGGTAGCTATTGGTCCTTGATCCTTGGGTCGCAGAATGAATGTTGTATTGGCATGGAAATAAAATGAACCTCATCGTCCGTCTCCATCAGAGCTCTTGGGTGACCAGGCGCATTGTCAGTGAGCAGTCATGCTTTGAAAGGCATCTTCTTTTCTGAGCAGTAGATCTCAACGGTGGGCTAACCATGTTGTAAATACATGTGCTGTTATCCAGATTTTGTTGTTCCTCTTATAGAGCTCAAGGGCCCTGGGATTTTCAGAATGGTAAGTGAACACTGGTTTTAACTTTAGTCTGTATAAGCTCCCAACTGACAAGAGAGTCAGCCTGTCCTTTGAGACCAGGCATTGACCTCTTACTTCTGATTGTGAAAGTCCTTAATGGCATCTTCTTCCAGAATAAGGCTGCTTTTTTCCTTCATTGAAAATCTGTTATTCAGCATAGCCACCTTCATTAATGAACTTAGGTAGATCTTCTGAATAAATTGCTGCAGCTTCTAAATCAGCACTTACTTGCTCTTTCACCTTATCCTTTTATGTTAGAGATGGCTTGCTTGCTTCAACTTCATCAGCCATCCCACGCTAGCTTTAAACTTTCCTTCTGCAGTTTCCTCACCTCTCTCAGCCTTCGTAGAATTGAAAAGAGTTAGAGCCTTGTTTTGGATTAGGGTTTAGATTAATGAAATATTGTGGCCTGGTTTGAGCTATCAAGACCACTAAAACTTTCTCCATGTTAGCAGTAGAGCTGTTTTGTTTTCTAATCATTCAATTCACTTGAATAGCGCTGTTAATTTCCTTCAAGAAGTTTTCCTTTGCATTCACAAGTTGGCTGACTGTCTAGCGCGAGAAGGCTACCTTTAAGCTTGTCTTGCTTTCAGCATGTCTTTCTCAGTAAGCTTAATCCTTCCTAACGTTTAGTTTAAAATGAGAGGCTTGGGACTATTCGTCTTACTTAAACACTTAGAAACCATTGTAGGGTTATTAACTGGCTTAATTTCAATATTGTGTCTCAGGGAATAGGGAAGCCTGAGGAGAAGGCGAGAGATAGGGGACGTGCTGGTTGGTGGAGCAGTCAAAACACACAGCATTTATCAAAGTTCGTTGTCTTATATGATTGCAGTTTTATTGTTGTTCAGTTGCTCAGTTGTGTCCAACTCTTTGTGACTCCATAGATCCCAAAACATTAAAGATCATTGATCACAGATTATAACAACAAATAATGAGTAAGTTTAAACTATTGTGAAAATTTCCAAAATCTGACACAGAGATAGGAAGTGAGCAAAAGCTATTGGAAAAAATGGTTCTGAAAGACTTGTTCAACTCAGCGTTGGTGAAAGAAAATGCAATATTTGCAAAGTGAGGCAAAGCAAAACAGTAAAATGAGATATTCCTGTAACAGACTGTTAAAGCTGCTTTAGTTTATAGAGAAATTGAGTAGAAAGTAGAGAATTCTCATAGTCTCCCCTACTGCCTGGTTTTCCATATCATTAATGTCTTGCATTGGTGTGGCACATTTGTTACAACTGGTGACTAATGTTGATGAACCAATATTAAATAAAATCCACAGTTTACATTACTGTTCACTCTTTGTTATATAGCTTTTATATATATATAGAGAGAGAGAGAGATCATTGAATGTGTAATATCGTGTATCTACCATTGCAGTATCATAGGGAGTAGTTTGCTGCCCCCAAAATTCCTTATGCTTCACCTCCTCCTCTTCCCTGGCAACCACTAATCTATCCACTTTCTCTATAGTTTTGCCTAATCCAAATGTCATATGATTGGATTCCCGCTATGCAGTCTTTTCAGACTGGCTTCTTTGATTTCAGCAACATGCATTTAAGGTTCTAACATTTCATTTTTTAAAATCATAATAATTATATTAATTAGCCTAATCACCTAAGTTACCCCAGAATGATCTGGGATAGTTATTTTCAGAGTCTATCTACCCTCAGCTGCCAAACATTTGTTACTAGTACAGAGTTACAGCATAAATGAGGTGATGAATCTGTTTATCAAATGAACAGTTTTTCAGAAGAATATGCCAGAGCTGTAGTGGAAATTCCAAAAGAGCACTAAAAATATTTTGGTTAATGATGGTATTTTCATAAAATGTGTGCAACTTCATAAGTTGTATATAAAGCCTTGAGAAAGTCCTATTGCTTATTTGATCATGTCAATTAGAATATGTTTGTTAAAATATTAGTCACATTGCTTTTGCTTTCTAGTCCACATTTGTAACTTTTTATGTGGTTTTTCACCAAATATCTAAACCTATGTTTTCACAGTCTATCGAAATCTTTGACTTTCCAAAGATCCTTAGAAAAGGATGTTCATTTTTCTTACTTATTCAATGAAGTGTCAGAAGGGTAAACAATCTAGAGCTTAAGTGCTGTTTTCTTTCCACCTGAGTTCATTTCTAGATGACAATATATTTGAATTAAGAAAGTTACTTCCACCTTTAGTATATAGAACTTAAGACCAAGTTAATTCCAGCACAAGTTGGAATCAAGATTGCAAAGAGAGGTATCAGTAACCTCAAATATGCAGATAACACCACTCTTGCAGAAAGGGAAGAGGAGTTAAGGAGCCTCTTGATGAAGGTGAAAGAGGAGAGTGAAAAGTTGGCTTAAAGCTCAACATTCAAAAAACTAAGATCGTGGCATCCAGTCCCATCACTTCATGGCAAATAGATGGGGAAAAAATGGAAATAGTAAGAGACTTTATTTTATTGGGCTTCAAAATCACTGCAGACGGTGACTGCAGCCATGAAATTAAAAGGCGCTTGCTCCTTGGAAGAGCAGCTTTGACCAACCTAGACAGCATTAAAAAGCAGAGACGTTACTTTGCCAACAAAAGTCCGTCTAGTCAAAGCTATAGTTTTTCCAGTAGTCATGTGTGGATATGAGAGTTGGACCATAAAGAAGGCTGAGCGTTGAAGAATTGATGCTTTTGAACTGTGGTGTTGGAGAAGACTCTTGAGAGTCTTGGACTGCAGAAAGATCAAACCAGTCCATCCTAAAGGAAATCAACCCTGAATATTCATTGAAAAGGCTGACGCAAAGCTGAAACTCCAATACTTTGGCCACCTGATGCAAAGAACTAATTCTCTGGAAAAGACCCTGATGCTGGGAAAGATTGAGGGCGGGAGGAGAAAGGGACAGCAGAAGATGAGATGGTTGGATGGCATCACCAACTCAATGGACATGAGTTTGAGCAAATTCTGGGAGATGGTGAAGGACAGGGAAACCTGGTGTGCTGCAGTCCATGGGGTTGCAGAGTCAGACACGACTGAGTGGTTGAACAACAAGGCCTGTTTCTAGCTTATTGATTAAACCTTTCCTGTATCAATTAAATGTATCCACATGCTTCTTCCAGAGAAGAGATTCAATCTTGAGTTTGGTGGAATATTTTAGGTGGTGAAATGATTAGAGAAAGGGACTTTAATTACATTCCTCAAATTTTCATTTTGTTGAATCCAAGATTAAAAGAGTAAACACAAGGACATCCCAGATGGTACAATGGATGAGAATCTGCCTGCCAATGCAGGGGACACAGGTTTGATCCCTGGTTGGGGAAAATTCTACATCTCATAGAACGATTAACTTATGCACCACAACTGCTGAGCCCACATGCTGCAACTGCTGAAGCCTGCACTCCTAGAGCCTGTGCTCTGCAACAAGAGAAGCCAGCCACTGCAGTGAGAAGCCCATGCACCACGACAGAGTAGCCTGCATGCAGCAATGAAGACCCAGTGCAACAACAATAAAAAGTTAAAAAAGAGAATAAAAGAGTAAAACAAAGCAACTTTAAGCTGTACCTGCTTCTGAAATAATTATTTGAATGTAGTGTTTTCCTTTTTGATGCTTACCTTTCATTGATACACCATTTATTTTAATGTCCTCAACTCTTAGCTCATTGCTTGCTAATGCGTAATTAAGACTTTATTGAGAATGAGGCAGTTATGTCTGAATAAATGATTTCGTTTATAAATTATACTTCCTCCTGGATTCCTGCTCTAAAAATCACAAAATCTTGAAATTGACTTGAAATTGGAGTTCAGTTGATGATAACCCTTTTTTATTGTGAACTACATTAGGTAATGTTACCCATTCCAGTGAATAGTTGAGGATAACAAATACTAGAAAATATCTGCCAAAAAATTTGTGGGCATAAGAGTCAGTTACAGTAATTGCTGTTATTTTGCAATTTTGTAAATTATTCCCTTTGTATCATTTGTGTCTCAGGAAACCATTTTTTTTTTTTTTTAAATGTCAAGTGGAATTTTTTAGAATGAAACTGCATTAAAGATATTTTTAGCATTTTATAACCCACTAATTTTTCTATGAAGAGTTTCATTGTTACTGATTGGAATTTTTGTTCAGGAGAAAAAAATTTATAATAGTATCACATAAGATGGGCATGATAATGATAAAATATTTTGCCCATTTAGTTTTATTTTGACAAATCTAGGAACAGATTTGATAGTTTCATTTGGTGTTGTTTTTCAATAGTCTTTATTTTTAAGAGCAGTCTTAGGGTCACGGTAAACTTGAGTGTGAATTGTAGAGATTTCCCACATAGCTCCTCCCCTTCCATGTGCAGAGCTTTCCCCGTTATCAACATTCCCTACCAGAGCAGTATATTCGTAAAAACTGATGAACCTATGCAGACACCCTAACTCCATGGTTTACATCCTGGTTCTCTCTTGGTGTTGTAAGTTCTATGGGTTTGGGTAAGTGTATAATGTTACATATCTATCAACATAGTACTGTACAGAGCAGTTCCACTGCCCTAAAAATCATCTGTGCTCTGCCTGTACAGATCTGCTCCTGACCCTTGGCAAACACTGATCTTGCTACTGTCTCCACAGTTTTGCTTTTCTAGTACATCATATAGGAGCAATCATGCAGTAAGTAGTCTTTTCATATTGGCTTCTTTTACTTAGGTAATAGGCATTTAAGTTTCTTCCATATCTTTTCATGGCTTGATAGGTCATATCTTTTTAGCACTGAATCATAGTCCATTGTCTGGTTTATTTATCCATTCATCTACTGAAAGACATCTTGGTTGCTTCTGCATTTTGGCAGTTATGAATAAAGCTGTTACAGACATCCATGTGCAGGTTTTTGTGTGGACATAGTTTTCAGCTTCTTTGGGTAAATACCAAGGAGCATGATTGATAAATTATATGGTAAGACTATGTTTAGCTTTTTAAGAAACTGTCAAACTATCTTTAAGAGTGGCTGTATTGTTTCCATCAGCAACCAATAAAAGTTTCTGTTGCTCTATATCTTCAACAGTATTTGGGGTTTTTACTGTTCCTGATTTTGACCATTCTAATAGATATGTGATGGTACCTTGTTTTGATTTATATTTCCCTGATGACTTGTAATGTGGAGCATCTTTTTATATGCTTGTTTGCCATCTGTGTATCTTTCTGATGAAGTGTCTGTTAACAGGTCTTTGGCCCATTTTTAAATTGGCTTGTTTATTTTGTTGAGCTTTAAGAGTTCTTTGCATATTTAGGATAACAGTCCTTTTTCAGACTTGTCTTTTTTCTGGCCGTGCCACATGGCATGCAAAGCATCTGGGATCTTAGTTCCCTACCAGAGATGGAACCTGTGCTCCCTTCAGTGGAAGCGTGGAAGTCTTAGCCACTAGACTGCCAGGGAAGTCCTAAGATGTGTCTTTTGTAAATGTTTTCTCTCCAACTGTGATTTGTCTTCTTGTCCTCTTGACAGTGTCTTTTGCAGAGCAGAAAGTTTTAATGTCTAGTTCGTCAATTATTTCTCTTCATAGATTGTACCTTTGCTGTTGTATCTAAAACATCATTGCCAGGGACTTCCTGGTGGTTCAGTGGTTAAGAATCTGTGCTTTCACTGCAGGGGACCCAGGTTTGATTCCTGGTCGGGAAGCTAAGATCCCATGTGCCTGGGGGCAACTAAGCCCACTTGCCACAACTAGAGTAGCCCCTGCTCACTGCAACTAGAGAGGAAAAGCCCAAGCACTGCAATTAAGATCCACTGCAGCCAAAAAAAAAAAGTAAAAAAATTAACAACAACAAAAAAAGTCATTGCCAAACCCAAGGTCATCTAGAGTTTCTTCTCTGTGAGTTGTCTTCTATAGCTTTATAATTTTAAGCTTTGCATTTAGATTTGTGATGCATTTCGAGTTACTTTTAATGAAAGGTATAGGTCTGAATCTTGATTCTTTTTTTTGCACGTGGATGTTCAGTTGTTGCAGACCATTTTGTCTTTACTCCTTTGTCAGTTAACTGTATTTATACGGATCTGTTTCTGGGCTCTCTGTCTGTTTCATTTCTCCTATTGGCCTGTTCTTTCACCAGTGCCACAGTGTCTTGATTACTGTCGCTTTATACTAAGTATTGGAGTTGGATCATGTCAGTCCTCCAACTTTGATCTTCTTCTTCAATACTGTGTTGACTACTCTGGGTCTTTGGCCTCTCTGTATAAACTTTAGAATCAGTTTGTCAATATCATTGAAAATAATTTGCTAGTCTTTTGATTGTGCTCTCAGTGAATCCATAGATCAAGTTGGAAAGAACTGAAATTTTGACAGTGTTGAATTTTTCTAACTGTGAACACAGAATATCTGTAGTTATTCTGGTATCGTTTCATCAGAATTGTTTTCCTCATATAGATGCTGTACATATTTTGTTATATACTATATATACTAAGTCACTTCAGTTGTGTCCGATTCTGTGTGACCCCATAGACGGCAGCCCACCAGGCTTCCCTGTCCATGGGATTCTCCAGGCAAGAACACTGGAGTGGGTTGCCATTTACTTCTCCAGAACATGAAAGTGAAAAGTGAAAGTGAAGTCGCTCAGTCATGGCCGACCCTCAGCGACCCCATGGACTGCAGCCTACCAGGCTCCTCCGTCCATGGGATTTTCCAGGCAAGAGTACTGGAAGTGGGGTGCCATTGCCTTCTCTGACATATTTTGTTAGATGTACCTAAATATTTCATTTTAGGGGGAGCTAATGTAAAATATTTTGTTTTTAATTTCAAATTCCACTTGTTCATTGCTGGTATATAGGAAAAGTATTGACTTTGAAAATACTAAGCATATATTCTGCAGCCTTGCTGTAATTGATCATTAGTTCTAGAGATTTTTTGATGATTCTTTCAGTTTTTATATATAGGTGATCATGTCATCTGTGAACAGTATTATTTCTTCCTTGCCGATCTGTATACATTACATTTCTTTTTCTTACTGCATTAACTGAGATGATAGTTTCACTTTTTAAGTTTAAAATACCTCATTGCATTGTAATCTTTGAGAATAGTTTTAAAAACAGTAAGATCTCTTACCGACTATGCCAAAGCCTTTGACTGTGTGGATCACAATTAACTGTGGAAAATTCTGAAAGAGATGGGAATACCAGACCACCTGATCTGCCTCTTGAGAAATTTGTATGCAGGTCAGGAAGCAACAGTTAGAACTGGACATGGAACAACAGACTGGTTCCAAATAGGAAAAGGAGTACCTCAAGGCTGTATATTGTCACCCTGTTTATTTAGCTTATATGCAGAGTACATCATGAGAAACGCTGGACTGGAAGAAACACAAGCTGGAATCAAGATTGCTGGGAGAAATATCAATAATCTCAGATATGCAGATGACACCACTCTTATGGCAGAAAGTGAAGAGGAACTCATAAGCCTCTTGATGAAAGTGAAAGTGGAGAGTGAAAAAGTTGGCTTAAAGCTCAACATTCAGAAAACTAAGATCATGGCATCGGGTCCCATCACTTCATGGGAAATAGATGGGGAAACAGTGGAAACAGTGTCAGACTTTATTTTCCTAGGCTCCAATATCACTACAGATGGTGACTGCAGCCATGAAATTAAAAGACACTTACTCCTTGGAAGGAAAGTTATGACCAACCTAGATAGCATATTGAAAAGCAGAGACATTACTTTGCCAACAAAGTTTCGTCTAGTCAAGGCTATGGTTTTTCCTGTGGTCATGTATGGATATGAGAGTTGGACTGTGAAGAAGGCTGAGCACTGAAGAATTGATTCTTTTGAACTGTGGTGTTGGAGAAGACTCTTGAGAGTCCCTTGGACCGCAAGGAGAACCAACCAGTCCATTCTAAAGGAGATCAGCCCTGGGATTTCTTTGGAAGGACTGATGCTAAAGCTGAAACTCCAGTACTTTGGCCACCTGATGCGAAGAGTTGACTTATTGGAAAAGACTCTGATGCTGGGAGGGATTGGGGGCAAGAGGAGAAGGGTATGACAGAGGATGAGATGGCTGGATGGAATCACTGACTCGATGGCCGTGAGTCTGGGTGAACTCTGGGAGTTGGTGATGGATAGGGAGGCCTGGCGTGCTGCGATTCATGGGGTCGCAAAGAGTTGGACATGACTGAGCCACTGATCTGAATTGATCTGATCTGAAGATCTCTTTGTAATTTATTAACTTCCCATGCATTTTTCTTTTAGACTTTGGTTACATACTATCAAACATGCAAGTTTTAAAAATGTTGTTGTTAAAACTGTTTACTTTGTTAAAATGGGGAAAAATAATCCAAATTTGCTTTGGTGCAAAGAATGAAACAATGTGATTAACAACTTTTATTTCTTTCTTGTTTAAAACAAACATCTATCTTTAGCTTTTTATGCACCCACAGGTTAAAAATACTGGCATTCTTTTTTTAGAAAAGTAATCCATTAAAAGCAAAGAATAACTGGTATTTATAGAGAATAAGTTATACAAAATTTGGTCCACTGGAGAAGGAAATGGCACACCACTTAAGTATTCTTGCCTTGAGAACCCCATGAACAGTATGAAAAGGCAAAAAGATAGGACACTGAAAGATGAACTCTGCAGGTTGGTAGGTACCCAGTATGCTACTGGAAATCAGTGGAGAAATAACTCCAAAAGAACGAAGAGACGGAACCAAAGCAAAAACAACACCCAGTTGTGGATGTGACTGGTGATAAAGCAAGGTCTGATGCTGTAAAGAGCAATATTGCATAGGAACGTGGAATGGTAGGTCTATGAATCAAGGCAAATTGGAAGTGGTCAAATAGGAGATGGCAAGAGTGAACATTGACATTTTAGGAATCAAAGAACTAAAATGGACTGGAATGGGTGAATTTAATTCAATGCCCATTATACTACATTATATCTAAGGGCAAGAATCCCTTAGAAGAAATGGAGTAGCCATCATAGTCAACAAAAGAGTCTGAAATGCAGTACTTGGATGCAGTCTCAAAAATGACAGAATGATCTCTGTTCATTTCCAAGGCAAACCATTCAATATCACAGTAATCCAAGTCTATGTCCCAACCAGTAATGCTGAAGAAGCTGAAGTTGAATGGTTCTGTGAAAACCTACAAGACCTTCTAGAACTAGCACCCAAAAAAGATGTCCTTTTCATGATAGGGGACTGGAACAGGCAAATTTGGCCTTGGACTACAGAATGAAGTAGGGCAAAGGCTAATAGAATTTTGCCAAGAGAACACACTGGTCATAGCAAACACCCTCTTCCAACAACACAAGAGAAGACTCTATACATGGACATCACCAGATGGTCAATGCCGAAATCAGATTGATTATATTCTTTGTAGCCAAAGATGGAGAAGCTCTATACAGTCAGCCAAAACAAGACCGGGAGCTGACTGAGGCTCAGATCATGAACTCCTTATTGCCAAATTCAGACTTAAATGGAAGAAAGTGGGGAAAACCATTAGACCATCCAGGTATGACCTAAATCAAATCCCTTACGATTATACAGTGGAAGTGAGAAATAGATTTAAGGGACTAGATCTGATAGAGTGCCTGATTAACTATGGACGGAGGTTTGAGACATTGTACAGGAGACAGGGATCAAGACCATCCCCAAGAAAAAGAAATGCAAAAAGGCAAAATGGCTTTTGAGGAGGCCTTACAAATAGCTGTGAAAAGAAGAGAAGTGAAAAGCAAAGGAGAAAAGAAAAGATATACCCATTTGAATGCAGAGTTCCAAACAATAGCAAGGAGAGATAAGAAAGCCTTCCTCAGTGATCAGTGCAAAGAAATAGAGGAAAACAACAGAATGGAAAAGACTAGAGATCTCTTCAAGAAAATCAGAGATACCAAGGGAACATTTCATGCAAGATGGGCACAATAAAAGACAAATGGTATGGACCTAACAAGCAGAAGATATTAAGAACAGATGGCAAGAATACACAGAAGAACTGTACAAAAAATATCTTCATGACCCAGATAATGACGATGGTGTGATCACTGACCTAGAGCCAGACATCCTGGAATGCGAAGTCAAGTGGGCCTCAGGAAGCATCACTATGAACAAAGCTAGTGGAGGTGATGGAATTCCAGTTGATGATGATGCTGTGAAAGTGCTGCACTCAATATGCCAGCAAATCTGGAAAACTCAGCAGTGGCTACAGGACTGGAAAAGGTCGGTTTTCATTCCAGTCCCAAAGAAAGGCAATGCCAAAGAATGGTCAAACTACCGCACAGTTGCACTCATCTCACACACTAGTAAAGTAATGCTCAAAATTCTCCCATCCAGGCTTCAGCAATACATGAACCGTGAACTTCCAGATGTTCAAGCTGGTTTTAGAAAAGGCAGAGGAACCAGAGATCAAATTGCCAACATCCGCTGGATCATAGAAAAAGCAAGAGAGTTCCAGAAAAACATCTATTTCGGCTTTATTGACTATGCCAAAGCCTTTGACTGTGTGGATCACACAAACTGTGGAAAATTCGGAAAGAGATGGGAATACCAGACAACCTGACCTGCCTCTTGAGAAATTTGTATGCAGGTCAGGAAGCAACAGTTAGAACTGGACATGGAACAACAGACTGGTTCCAAATAGGAAAACGAGTACGTCAAGGCTGTATATTTTCATCCTGCTTATTTAACTTCTATGCAGAGTACATCCTGAGAGACACTGGGCTGGATGAAGCACAAGCTGGAATCAAGATTGCCGGGAGAAATATCAATCACCTCAGATATGCAGATGACACTACCCTTATGGCAGAAAGTGAAGAACTAAAGAGCCTCTTGACAAAAGTGAAAGAGGAGACTGAAAAAGTTGGCTTAAAGCTTAGCATTCAGAAAACTAAGATCATGGCATCGGGTCCCATCACTTCATGGGAAATAGATGGGGAAACAGTGGAAACAGTGACTGACTTTATTTTTGGGGGCTCCCAAATCACTGCAGATCGTGATTGCAACCATAAAATTAAAAGATGCTAACTCCTTGGAAGAAAAGTTATGACCAACCTAGATAGCATATTGAAAAGCAGAGACAGTACTTTGCCAACAAAGGTCCATCTAGTCAAGGCTACGGTTTTTCCAGTGGTCATGTATGGATGTGAGAGTTGGACTGTGAAGAAAGCTGAGCGCCGAAGAATGGACGCTTTTGAACTGTGGTGTTGGAGAAGACTCTTGAGAGTCCCTTGGACTGCAAGGAGATCCAACCAGTCCATCCTAAAGGAGATCAGTCCTGGGTGTTCTTTGAAAGGACTGAAGTTGAAGCTGAAACTCCAATACTTTGGCCACCTGATGCGAAGATTGACTCATTTGAAAGACCCTGAATCTTGGAAAGATGAAGGCGGGAGGAGAAGGGGATGACAGAGGATGAGATGGTTGGATAGCATCACCGACTCAATGGAGATGAGTTTGATTAAGCTCTGGGAGTTGGTGATGGACAGGAATGCCTGCCATGCTTCAGCCCATTGTGTCGCAAAGAGTTGAACACGACTGAGCGACTGAACTGAAGTTATTTAACAGTTTCGTCATACTTTTCCATTTATTACCTTATATTTTATTTTAAAGAACGTTTGAGAGTTGTTCAACTAACAGTGGAGTATCAAGATATTTGTTAGAGTTGCTTCTTCTGGAGCACTTGAAAATGAAGCCTAATTTGGGGTGATTATTGGATGGGGAGATGCTATTTAAATATATTTCTTAGTTCTATGCTTATGATGACTGTATTTCTCAAACCAATAATAATGATATATGACCTGATGACAAGATAAAGTATTTGAAACTTGGATGATTCTGGAAGAAGAGACGTGATCCTAGTCTATGATATGGCTTACTCTTGTCATGTGGAGAAAGTTTTGAGGTTTGCGTGATTCATGAATCTGTACTGCAAGTTACTTAAAATTCTATTAAAATCATAGTGCAGGAAACCATCAGTGTACTATTACTGGTCTTACATCCTTGATCTTTACGTAGCCTCCATTGGATGGGGAATCTTATATATAGCTCAAGCCAATAACTTTCAGAACTAGTCTTTCAGCACCTCTAGGACTGAAGACTTTGAGAGCAAAATGTAAAGAGGGCTCATCAAAGCCCGTATCTGAAATAGAAAAGGACGAGAGTGCATTTTTAGCATGCACCCATTCCTTCCTTTCCATGGCTCGGTTTTTGACGTTTTTCTTCCTGAGGGTCTTGGCCATAGCACACAATTAGAAACACATGTGTGTAAGCATGTTGGTATTTGTATTGGAGGAGACAGTATGCTTCTAGTGAGAAGTCCCCAACGTGCTGTCCGGATCCTTCTCTTTACATTTGTCCTGTCTGTAACCTTCCTTTCTTACCAGGTGTTGTTTTGTTTTGATACTCTTGGAGGTGAAGAGTTCAGAAATAAGATGCTGGAGTAACCAAAGACATACTGTTCAGGGCTACGGGCAGCTTAATGCGAAGAAATACTGGTTATAAGTATGTACCCTGTGTGTAAATATAATACCCAGGTCAATAATTTTAAACTTTGGGCAATCTTATTTCATCTATTTCCCCCAGTTTCCATTATTTGAGGCAATTCTAGAATCTTGCCACTTCATTGTAAACAGTATAAATTTATAAAGATAAGAATTCTTTAATAATAACCACAATACCACTATTAATAAATAATTCCTTAATATCATATATCCGGTGTTCAGATTTCCATGATTATCTCATGCATGTTTTTTACATTTTGCCCAAATAAGATCTGTAGTACAATGCCATTGGTTGCTGCGCCTCTTAAATTTCTTTTAATCTTCGCATTCGTCCTCTTTTATTCTTTTGCAGTTTATTGTTTGATTAAAGCTGATTGTCCTGTGCTGACTGCATCCGCATGGTGGTGTTTAATATAATCATCTGAATTTGTATTTCCTGTAAACACGTAGATTTTGATTTAAACTAGATGTTTGATCAGATTCATGTTCAGTTTTATTTTCTCAAGAATACTTCATAGGTAGTACTTTGTTTTCTCAGGAGGATTAAAACCCTGGTCAGCTCTAATGTTAGCAGATGGTGATGAATTCCCTAGATCATCTGTCCCCAAGCTTTTTAGTTTCAGGATACCTTTATCTTCTTTGTTGTTGTTCAGTCATTCAGTTGTGTCCAACTCTTTGCAACCCTAGGGACTGCAGCCAGGCTTCCCTGTCCTTCACTAGCTCCTGAAACTTGCTCAAACTCATGTCCATTGAGTCAGTGATGCCATCCAACCATATCATCCTCTGTCGGCCCCTTCTACTCCTGGCCTCAATCTTTCCCAGCATCAGGGTCTTTTCCAATGAGTTGACTCTTTGCTCAGGTGGCCAAAGTATTGGGGCTTCAGCTATAGTATCAATCCTTTCAGTGAATATTCAGGGTTGGTTTTCTTTAGGATTGACTGGTTTGATCTCCTTGATGTCCTTGGGGCTCTCAAGAGTCTTGTCCAGCACCACAGTTCAAAAGCATCAATTCTTTGGTGCTCAGGTTTCTTTATAGTCCAACTCTCACATCCATACGTGACCACTGGAAAAACCACAGCTTTGACTAGACAGACCTTTGTGGGCAAGTTATGTCTCTGCTTTTTAATGTACTGTCTAGATTGGTCACAGCTTTTCTTCCAAGGTGCAAGCGTCTTTTTATTACATGGCTGCAGTCACCATCCACAGTGATTTTGGAGCCCAAGAAAATAAAGTCTCTCACTGTTTCCATTTTTTCCCTTTGTATTTGACATGAAGTGATGGGATTGGATGCCATGATCTTAGTTTTTGGAATGTGGAGTTCGAAGCCAGCTTTTTCACTGAATTTTTATATTCTTAAAAATCATTAAAAACCCTAAGGACATTTTGTTTATTGTAAATGTTATTATATCTATTGGTGTTTACCTTATTAGAAAAAAAGCTAAAAAAATTTAGAAATGTCTGTTATTTATTTAAAAATAATAATAATAAACTCACTGTATGTTTAAATAAACATTTTCATGAAAACTATTTTCCAAAACAGAAAGTTAGTGAGAAGGGTGGTCTTATTATACATTTTTGTAGATCTCTTTATTGTTTGGCTTAAAAGAAGATAGCTGGATTCTCATATCTGCTTTATTCTTTAGTCTGTTGTGATATTACTTATGTAATCTCTGGAAACTTCATGTACACTCATGAGAGTGTGTGTGGGGGGGGAAGTGAGTAACATCTTAGTGTCATTATAATAATACTTAGTATCACTGTAATAAGATAGTCTAAAGCTGTCATTTTTCTAGTAGTCATGTATGGATGTGAAAGTTTGACCATAAAGAAGGCTGAGCACCGAAGAGTTAACGGTCTCGAATTGTGGTGCTGGAGAAGACTCGAGAGGCCTCTGTCTGCAGTGAGATCAAATCAGTCCATCCTAAAGGAGATCAGCACTGAATATTCATTGGAAGGACTGATGCTGAACCTCCACTGCTTTGGCCACTTGATGCGAAGAGCTGACTCATTGGAGAGACCCTGATGCTAACAAAGATTGAAGGCAAAAGGAGAAGAGGGCGGCAGATGATGAGGTGGTTAGAGAGCATCCCTGACTCAGTGGACGTGAGTTAGAGCCAACTCTGGGAGATTGTGAAAGACAGGGAAGCCACGGGATCGCAAAGAGTGGGACACAACAGCTGAACAACAACAACAGTTATTGTAGAATATTTTTGATTATGCACATTCTCTGAAAGGTTTTTGGGAACCCACAGGGGTTCCTTTGGACCTTGTTTTGGGGTCTGCTAGTTTATCTTCATTTTATTAGGGGGTTGCAAAATGGTGATACTCCAATTCTTATTACGTTGGAATTTGTTAGTTGGAGTGTTTTATAAATAATGCTTCTCTTTTATCAACTGTTTATTAGTAATTACCTTGAGATGTGATTTGTACAAATAAGATAGGCTCAGTGCTTGTTTCTTTCCCTTTGGAGAGATGGAAGCTTTATTGTATGTTTCACCATGTAAGAGAAAGGACCGTGAAGCCCCACTTTGTACTAATTGAAACCATTGCTTACAGTTAGAATCTCCTAGAAGGGAAGGGAAGCCCTCTGCTAATACATTTGAGTTGCCTTCTTAAATTATTAAGGTGTAGTTTGTATCTTACAGGTTGCTTATTTAATAGTATATCATATAACATTGTAATCTCTTTAAGAAACTACTAGAAGAAGCTAAAAAGGATTGAAGGCTTCCAGGGTATCTGATGGTTTTAGAAATGTGTGAAGATTAACAAGATAATGTCTGTGAATTGTTTAAAGCTGTTGTATATTGTGAGATATATTACTGTTAACTCCATAGAGGGAAGAATATAGGCTTTCTTATGGGATGTTAAGTTTTGCTACAGTTTGATTTTAGAAAACTGAACTTTCTAATCTAATTCCAGAATTGCTTCCCCAATTTGAGCACTCTTGAAGCGAGACTGGGAGTTGTAAGCTGTCCTAAATGATAAAATCCAGAAACTGAAACTGGAATGGAATGAAGTCTGGAGAGAGAAGATATGTGTCAGAGCAGTACAAGCAGTAGATTAATTAGGCATAATAAAACTTAATTTCTTAATTCATCTTCCCCACAAATGAAAGGGGAAAGTCATCTTAATTTCTTACTTGTGTGTACTTGAGATGAAATGTAGAGTCAGTTTTCCTGTACTTAACAGTTTTTATTTTAATTGGCTTTTGGAATTTTTATGGTACAATAGAAATATGTTGAGATGAGTTTATTGAGCCAACCATCTATAGATCTTAAAATATTTGGCAGTTTAAATAGCTATTTAATGTTGTCTGGAAGTGAGAAGGATGTGAGTTGAAGGATATAAGTTGAACCAAACAGAATAATCTGTCAGCAAAATAAATTTTTTCTAGTAGACTTAATCTCTTGTTTTTGGACCTGGTGAAAATTATTTTAGAGATTAGAATTTAATAGCATAGTTACAGTTAGATGGTATCTGTTTTAGTTTTATTTGTAGACTATAAGAAATTTAAAAATATTTATATATTTTGAATATTTGCATAATAATAATAAATATTGAATAATATTTGTCTTTATAGAAGTTCATTGAAAAAAGTTAACATTTTTTGGGAGAATCGTTTGAGTAGCCACCATCATTCCATGGAAAAATACCTGTTTGGAAAATAAATCTTTTCATTGTTTTAATAGTTTTTTCCCCCTTATATATTGGGGGTAATATATCAAACCTCTTTATAGTTGAACCTTATAAATGTTGTTGAATTTTGGAAAAATATTTGGTGAGCTTGTCCTTCCTTCCTGGAAGCTGAAGAATTTTCTAGTTTTTAATGAAGAATGAAGTGATTGGATGTTCACTACAAAGTTAAAATTTTTTTTGATTAAAATAATGAGGAAGCATATTTACTATGTTTACACAATTATCAATATATGTTTCAGTCTTTTTTTTTCTTAAAGGATAAGCTTTGGAACTTTACCAAAAAAATGCTTACTTTGACTTTGAAATACTTTAGTATCACATTTAGAACTTTGAAATAGTTTGGTATCACATTTAGGACTTTCTTCTTAATGCTGTATTTAAAAGCTTTAAATAACTTTTGAAAAACAATATATGACCCCAAACAAGCTAATTCCATGGGTTTAAAAACATAAACAAAAATATACTTTCAGGGCATGTTCAAGTAAATATAGATTCAATTTCTTAGTTTTTTTTTTCAATTGAGATGTAATTGACATATAATACTGTATTTACTTTGGTATGCAACATAATGATTTGATATGTATATCAATTCAAAATGATTATCACAATAAAATTAGTTAACATCCATCACTAAAAAAAAAACAAACACGTGGTATGAT
Organism: Bubalus bubalis; assembly: GCF_019923935.1. Taxonomy (NCBI): domain Eukaryota; kingdom Metazoa; phylum Chordata; class Mammalia; order Artiodactyla; family Bovidae; genus Bubalus; species Bubalus bubalis. The sequence continues at coordinate 110,768,666 of NC_059160.1, forward strand.
AGTTTATAGTAACTGATAATCTATCTAAAAGTATGACATGACCCTAAAGGGTCAACATCTAGAGAAGACTTAAGGCAGTAAAGAAACTTTTTTGGGTTTAATTTGTTACTTTTTTGGGTTTTAATGGAGGATTTTGTAGAGGTGCAGTGAAAGACTGGGACTTGCCTAGTGGCTCAGACAGTAAAGAACCTGCCTAACACATAGTGAAAAAATAGGATCATTCTGGTCTTCCTGGGATCCCAGGTGGCACATTGATAAAGAATTCTGCCAATTGCACCAGGAGGTGCAGGAGACATGGGTTCGATCCCTAGGTCGGGCAGATCCCCTGGAGTTGGAAACGGCAACCTGCTCCAGTATTCTTGCCTGGAGAATTCCATGGACAGAGAAGCCTGGAAGGCTGCAGTCCATGGGGTTCAAAAGAGTCAGATGTGACTGAGCAACTGAGCATGCACATAGCCTTTCAAGTAATGAAAACTCATTTCAGAAAAACATTTGGGAATTAGTTACAGCCCCAGACCTTGATTTGGTAGTCTCTAGTGACTGACTATTTAAAGGACTGTTTTTAGCTTTGTATAGCTTTTTGAAAATAATCATTTATGAAAAACAGGTTAATAGTCCTGTTAAATTTCTTACTAAGTCTGGTTATTTTTAATAGGCAAATTTTTGTTTAGCATGTAAAATAAACTTCTTTATTATAAGCTGCTACTGCTGAATGTTTGTGTTCTCCCTAAATTTTTATATTGAAGCCTAGTCCCCAGTGTGCTGGTACTTGAAGGAGGAGTCTTTGGGAATTGATTGGGTTATGAAGATGGAGGCCTCATGAATGGGCTTAGGGCCCTATAAAGGAGGTTCTAGTGATTTACCTTGCTCCTTCCACCACATAAGAAGAGCAGAGAGACCTTCCTCTGTGACCTGGGAAGTGGCTCTCAACAGAAGGTGCAGTCTGCCCGGGCCTTGATCCTAGCCTCAAGACTGTGAGAAATGAATTTCTGTTTGTAAGTCACCTAGTCTGTGGTATTTTGTTTATGGCAGCCCAAAGGGATTAAGACGTGAACTATTATTCTCTTTGATAATTTCATATTTGCCAAGACTTAGTACTTCTCCTCGGAGAAGGCAGTGGCACCCCACTCCAGTACTCTTGCCTGGAAAATCCCATGGATGGAGGAGCCTGGTAGGCTGCAGTCCATGGGGTCGCTCAGAGTCGGACACGACTGAGCGACTTCACTTTCACTTTTCACTTCCATGCATTGGAGAAGGAAATGGCACCCCACTCCAGTGTTCTTGCCTGGAGAATCCCAGGGGCGGGGGAGCCTGGTGGGCCACCGTCTATGGGGTTGCACAGAGTCGGACACGACTGAAGTGACTTAGCAGCAGCAGCAGTACTTCTCCTGGAATGTTTATTTTGCATGTGCTTTGTAGTTGGATTTATTTTTAATTTTTTAATTTATTTTATTACACTATAAACACAGCCTAGTATAGTATGACTTTATTTCATTTATACGTTGCTGTGTCAGAAGTTCACACTAGCCTGTTTAAAACAAATTTACAAAACTTTAGTTGCCAAATAATCACTAAGGGAGATTTAGTAAGTTTAGGGTAGGACCCATGAATTTGCATTTTAAAGATTGTACCAGATGATTTTGGTGAATGTGGATCATCAGCAGTACCTTTGAAAAATTCTGATTTACAGAATTTATTAATAACTTCATGTTAGCTGAAACATATTACTCAGTTTACATCTCCAGTTTGTTTATCTTGGCTTTCAAAGTTTACTTTTTAAAAGACTTCTTAGAGTTATTATTGGTATTTTGCCTGTGAAGGTAAAGTAAGGAAGCATTAAGAAAATGCTATTTAAACAATGCTGATCCCTAATCTTAAATAACGAAAATGATACTGTGTTGTCATTGTAAATAAAAATAGCCACCACTTACTTGAGGGCTTTTACTTGACAAATATTTTAGGTAAGCACATTTATTTAACCCTAACCTTAAAAGATAGGTGAGCGAATCTCCACCTTCCTAATGAGAAATCTGCACTTGATCAGTTTTATACAAGTAATAACTGATGTAACCAAGGTTGAAATCCATGTTTATCTCATCCTGGAATCCATCTTTCTTAAAAATTAGCATTGTTAATAGTTAACAATGTTCAATAGTACTTATTAAGAATATTATGAAGAATAAATATTTGAAATTAATAATTCTTAATAATTATCCTTACATTCGGAGAAGGCAGTGGCACCCCACTCCAGTACTCTTGCCTGGAAAATCCCATGGGTGGAGGAGCCTAGTAGGCGGCAGTCCATGGGGTTGCTAAGAGTCAGACATGACTGAGCGACTTCACTTTCACTTTTCACTTTCATGCACTGGAGAAGGAAATGGCAACCCACTCCAGTGTTCTTGCCTGGAGAATCCCATGGACAGGGAAGCCTGGTGGGCTGCCGTCTATAGGGTTGCACAGGGTCGGGCATGGCTGAAGCGACTTAGCAGCAGTAGCAGCAACATCCTTACATTAACAAAATTTGTATAATGAGAAAATGATGAGTAGATAGGTATTTGGTAATATGAATGTTTATGTTCCCTCTCAAATTGCTCCCTTGGTGTTGCCTTGGAACCCCAGTCACTCTGAATTTACCATCTTTTTCATACGGAATATAAAGACCTGCTGAGATTCTTTTTGGTTTCCTGCCCATTTTTCCTCTCTCTCTCATGATTTTAAGTGTTGATTCCACATTTTAGAATTTATCTTCTGTCCTCTGGAAATAGACATGATGGGAATGAGTGCCATTTTATGACTTGAAGTTTGCTGATGCATACATAAATGGACGTTACATGATTTGGTGTAAGCCACTGTGGATTTCTTACTCTGGAATCTGTAAGAGTTGGGTTCTTCCTTTGATCTTAATGTGTGAATGATGCTTTTGTCTTGAAGAAAGGATAAAGGGAAGCAAGCCGAACTGAATTCTAGTTCACTTTGATGATGTGGTAGGTCCAATTAGTGATGGGCCAGAAGAAGGATGTAAGAGATTAGTAATCCCAGGCTATTTTGATTTACCCATAGGGAGATGCAGAAGAAAGGGCTAGATACATTAGAAAGATCCAGGCTAAAGACTTAAAAGATGTTTGATTTTTCTGTAACTTTTCCCTAGTTTTCCTGATCTTTGACTTCTTTATTTGTTAGGATACATCTTAATGTAGTTATTCTGTTTAATACCACAGCCTATTTACAGGACTATTGTGAGAATCAAATGAATGTAAAGTATTTTCCCTGCAAATGATTTTTATCATCGTTCCTGTCTCAGATGTCTGGATGTTTTAAGCTCTTCTTATTGACTGGGATTTTTCTGTATTTCAGATAACGTTTACTGCATTTCAGCCTCTTTTGAAAAGGTTGTTTTTTAGCTTGAGAATATTTTCTAGCATTTTTGCAAGTGGCAACATTTGGGTTTTCATTTAGTATATTTTTATTTATTTTTACTTTTTATTGCTTTCCCATTTTACTTTGTAAATGTGATTAACCAGGCTATATATAACCCTTCTATAATTCCCTGAATCCTGTCTCCGCTGAGCCCTGCTTAAAGGTGTGGCCCTTTTGACTGTAGTATCTTTTTTACTGAAGATACACAGGCTTTTCATAAGTGCTTACTGAAATAACTGTTTATGGAGATAAGGGAAAGTGATGAAGGGAGGGAGCTTTAGTTTAATGTAACATGATGCAAACGCAGCATTGAACTTGGTAGTTAACAAATTTCCTAGTTCTAATAGGGCTTTAAATTTAGGTGTTACTAATACAAGAATTTGGGGGGAGTAAATAAGAAAGCTATCTTTCTTATAACTAAAAGTGAAATAGTACCTTACATGTAATGAATTAACTTTTAAGCTACATGCCCATGATAAAACTTCACATGGTGCAGGCACCAGTGTTACTTTCTTGTGTGCCTTCCAGAGTTACTGTACTTTTGCCAATAAATATGTATGGATATCCTAAGATTCTTTCTTTCAAGGCTGATGATGAACACTGTCATGAATTTGAAATCTTTTGTGAGTAATTTCCTAGTTAGAAATATTATGGCTAAGAGTTTGAAGTATAAGTTCTTAAGGGCAGATTTTTTTCCTTAGCTTTAAGTATATAATACAGTTACTATTTGTATTCTCCAGTTTGTAAGATTTCATCTTTTTTTCCAAGTCCAATAAAATGCTTTTTTACAGTGTTGCTATAAAGACTGCATCTGGATTTTAGGGAAGAGGTCTGGCCTAGAGATAACAGTTTGAAGGTAGTCAGTCTACAGTAGTGGTTTTCGTGTTTTAGCACATATCATCACTTGGAGATGAAGAAGGAAATGGCACCCCACTCCAGTACTCTTGCCTGGAAAATCCCATGGACAGAGGAGCGTAGTAGGCTACAGTCCATGGGGTCGCAAAGAGTCGGACACGACTGAGCGACTTCACTTCACTTCACTTGGAGAGCTTGTTAAACACACATTACTGAGGTCCACCCAGTGTCCAATTCAGTAGGTCTGGGTTGGTGTCCAAGAATTGCATTTCTAACTTGTTCCAAAGTGATACTGATGCTACTGTGATTCCACACTTTGAGCATCCATGATCTGTTCTGTTTAAACCATGTGAAAGTAGACAGATTGAGTTAGCTTGGGTGTAAAAGAGCTGACAGTTCTGAGGGCTGAGGCCCTTTAATTAATTGGAGGCAAGGGGTGGGGTGCGGTAGGGTGAGGTACTGCCAGGTGAAGGAGGAAAGTTCAGGTAGTCAAGTAAGTGTGGAAGATCTTTTGTGTTTTATCACTCTCTTGAAAGTTTCAGAATACACAACGTGGTAAAGGACTTAAATTCCTAAGAGAAGAATCAGCTGTTTTAAAGAATGGTTCTGTATGTCTGCCTTGAGGGCAGAAAGAAAGGGTTGCAGTAGGGACTGTTTACTTTTTCCTCTTGGCCTGGGGAGGTTTGGCAGTTACCAAAGGCGAAGTCCTCTGAGTGTATCACAGAGGATGTGATACCGGAGCAAAGGGCCTAGCAGAGTCTCCTAATTGTGAAGGCAGCTTGCCTGTGCTTGAATTCCAGCCATGTTAGTGAATCACTGATCCTTGTATTTGTAATGTGTTTTTTTTTTAATATAATGTTAGACACAGTCAGTTCAGTTCAGTTGCTCCCCATGGACTGCAGCACACCAGGCCTCCCTGACCATCACCAACTCCCAGAGATTACTCAAACTCATGTCCATTGAGTCAGTGATGCCATCCAACCATCTCATCCTCTGTCGTCCCCTTCTCCTCCTGCCCTCAATCTTTCCCAGCATCAGGGTCTTTTCAAGTGGGTCAGCTCTTCACATCGGGGGCCAAAGTATTGGAGTTTCAGCTTCAACATCAGTCCTTCCAATGAACATTGAGGACTGATTTCCTTTAGGATGGACTGGTTGGATCTCCTTGCAGTCCAAGGGACTCTCAAGAGTCTTCTCCAACACCACAGTTCAAAAGCATCAGTTTTTCAGCACTCGGCTTTCTTTATAGTTCAACTCTCACATCCATACATGACCACTGGAAAAACCATAGCCTTGACTGGACAGACCTAGTAGAGTAAAGTAATGTCTCTGCTTTGTTGGTTAAAGTAATGTCTCTGCTTTTTAATATGCTGTCTAGGTTGGTCATAACTTTTCTTCCAAGGAGTAAGCCTCTTTTAATTTCATGGCTGCAGTCACCATCTGCACTGATTTTGGAGCCCCAGAAATAAAGTCTGCCACTGTTAGACACAATAGGTACTCAATAAATTATAACTTTCACCAGATAATCTTTTTTTGGTTCCTGGTTTGTTGATATACCACAGAATCTTTTTTAATTTTGCTAGTGTAGAGATTTATACTTTTTGTATTAATTTCTTGAATTACTCATACCCTTTTTGCATTAAGTTTTGCAGTTTTACTGTGGTACAGAATACAAGGAGAGGGAAGAAATACAGGCCTTCTCTTTTAGTGGCTTAAGCAGAACAGGTGAGCGTGATGTCAGGGGTTTGCAGCCTCAGGCCAGAGGGGCTCTTTGTTGGCACCACCGCACACTGTCTCCCGGTCTAGCAGAATCGCTGCCATAGGCAGCCGCCGAGTCCTTGAGATGGCACTAGCTGGGATGTGCTGAGAGCTTAAAAGACACACTGGATTTGGAAGACTTTGAAAAAAATTTAATATTAACATTTTTTCAAAGTCTTCAAAATCCAGTGTGTCTTTTAAAATATTAAAATATTATATATAATTCTTTATATAAATCATATATTGAAATGATAATTATGAGCTATTTGATTAAAATATATTATTAAAATTAATTTTATCTGTTTATTTTTACTTTTTTTAATGTGGCTACTAGAAAAGGCAATATTGCCTGTGGCTTACATTTTGTTTCCATTTGACAGCATGGATATGGGAAGAGGAAGAGCACAGTGGAAACATCCAACTTTATGACTCTAGCACTTGTCAGTGGATGAAAGGGAAAGGAGAAGATAACTAGACAGTGAATCTTACGAAAAGATGAACACAAATCTGTTATCTTTAAATTGCTTGGCAATAGCAATTAGCATGTGTATTCAAAAGATGTAGAGACTCTTCTATAAATTTTTTTTTGTTTTTTTTAATGAGCATTAATTATGTAAATGACTTTGGAGAGAGAAAACAGCTGTTTATTAATGTGCCCTTTCCTCAAAGAGGTGAGCCAGAGTTTTTAAAAAACAAATCAGACATTTATACTAATTTATATAGATAAGGCTTGACAGTTTGAAGAAAATAAACATGTATTATCTGATCATATTGACCTCATTTTTGGTAATTATAGAAACAGATTTAATGTTAATGCCACTAATAGGTTTATTATACAAACCAGTAGTACTCAAACTGCCACAAGCAACTCTTGAGCAGGAGAAGACATAGTTTATATCCCAGGGTGTCTGCATGGTACTAGTATAGCTGCCCAATTCTTTGAGGTCTTCTGTACTATTCAACAGGATTCCCAGGTGCCTCAGTGGTACAGAATCCGCCTGGCAGTGCAGGAGATGACGTGTTTGCTCTTTGGGTCGGGAAGATCCCCTAGAGAAGGAAATGGTAACCCACTCCAGTATTCTTGCCAGGAGAATCCCATGGACAGAGGAGCCTGACAGGCTACAGTCCGTGGGATAACAGAGTCAGACACGACTGAGGGACTGAGTATGCATGCATGTGCTATTCAACTCCTCCCACCCCCCGTCTTTGAATACATTTAGTGCTTTAGGAATAGGTCCTGTGTGTACTGTGCCTCTGTATGCCATGATGTGTATTTCCAGGAAGAGTGTGTGTACCCTCAAATAAGTACAGCTTCGAAGAAAGTAGAACTAGATCAGATCAAGTGTTCCTTGAAGGCCTCTTTTATGAGTTCTGGATATAATATAGGAGAAGATGATGCCTCTGCTTTCTTTTTTACAGTATTGAAACTATTCTTAATTGGAGGTTAATTCTGTTACACAGTGTCTCCCTCTATCCCATCACATATACAAAATTTTTTCTTATAAATGAGAAGACTAAATACTCTGTTTATAAATTGCAGTTTTTAAAAACAAAATTTTAGTTAACAACACTTTGAGTATAGGTAAAATAACCAAATTTACCAAGTACCTAACTAGTTACAGTAATTACAAATCCGAGGACTTAATCTCTTTTAACCTCAATTTGCTCTCTTATAAAATGGGACTAATTCTTCTTGGTATTGATGTATGCATTAGTAGTAATAATGACATTGATGATAATGACAGTAGAAGTTACTACATTTTATTACCAGACTCCCTTCCAGGCCTTGGGTGGTTGGTATTATTACTCCTATTTTATAAATGAAGAAATTGGCTTTATTTGGAATTCAGATCCATGCGCTATTGTTTTCCTTGAATTTACACATTAATGCCCTCGACCACCATGTTATTTAGCACACAGTTATTGTTGGGCTTCCTTGACGTACTCCTGATAGCTTACAGTGAATGGTGTCAGATTCATGATTTCGGAAGAAGATTTAGCTTCCAGACCAGGGACCAGGCTTGGTCACTCGAGAGCTTTTGTGTAACAGAGTTTTACTAAAGTAAGAAAAGGGACAGAGGAAGCTTCTGATGTAGATATCAGAAGGGGGCGGAGAGTGCCCCCCTCGCTAGTCTTATGAAGGCTTTATATATATTTTACCAGACCCACTCCCACAACATAAGTCTTAAGATATTGGGATTAGAACTAACAGTAGAAAGATCTTACCAGACCCATGGGCTTCCCTGGTGGCTCAGTTGGTAAAGAATCCACCTGTAATGCAGGAGACCCTGGTTCTATTCCTGGGTCAGGAAGATCCCCTGGAGAAGGGCATGGCTACCCGCTCCAATATTCTTGGGCTTCCCTTGCGGCTCAGCTGGTAAAGAATTCACCTGCAATGTGGGAGAGCTGGGTTCGATCCCTGGGTTGGGAAGATCCCCTGGAGAAGGGAATGGCTACCCACTACAGTATTCTGGCCTGGAGAAGTCCATGGACTGTATAGTCCATGGGGTCAATAAGAGTCAGACGCAACTGAGCAACTTTTACTTTCACTTTCACTATTGTTGTTTGGTCACTAAATTGTCTCTCACTCTGCGACTCCAAAGACTGTACCCTTGCAGCACACAGAGTACTCATTAAATGGTAATAGGTTAATAAATAAGCACAAAACAAAATGGCTCTAACAAAGAACACTGACGGAATAGAAAGAGTGACAGTCAAGCCAGAGGTTAAAAGGCCAAAATTTTTGACCAAGGCCATTCTACTAGGTGGAGAAGGGCATGGGAACCCACTCCAGTACTTTTGCCTGGAGAATCCCCTGAACAGAGGAGCCTGGTGGTAGGCTGTAGTCCATGGGGTTGCAAAGAGTCGGACACGACTACAGTAACTTAGCACTCATGCACTCATTCTCCTAGGAGATAATGTAGGAAAAACAGAGATTTGAGCCTGGGGATCCATTTGACTCTAAAGGCAAATGATTTCATTACTTACAGCTTAGTTATGTTGTTCTTCAGTCAGTAAGTCGTGTCCTACTCTTTTGTGACCCCAGTAACTGTAGCCTACCAGGCTCCTCTCTCCATGGGATTTCCCAGGAAGAATACTGGGCTGGGTTGTCATTTCCTTCTCCAGAAGGTATTCCTGACCCAGCAATTAAGCCTGTGTCTCCTTCCTTGGCAGACAGATTATTTACCATTGAGCCACCTGGGAAGCCCCTAGTTATCTCTAAAATGTGGAGAATAGTTATCTGGAGTGGTTGAGTAAATGTAACTGTTAAGTGTTACTCTCTCACTCATAGATACTTAGTTTTAGTGATGATGATTCATATCATAGCTATCTAATGGTAGTATATCCATAGTGAATTCTCTTCTCCTCTTGAATTTATCACTCTTGCTGTTTAAAAATATCATCTTTATAATGATGCAAAATATTCATTGGTTTTTCTTCTTTTACTTCTAACTTTTTTGCTTTTTCTGCCTTTGTCGAATTTCTATGGCTTATGCTCTCCCTATGAAATTAGATTGATGTCCAGTTACTGCCATTCTCATTAAGACTTGGACAGTTCTTTTTGCAAATATTTGTACATTTATATTGTGCTTTTGTTTTCTGTGTCTTTATACTTGTATTTCCCTCTCACCCCATTTCACACTACATTCCGTGTTTTTCACAATGGTCTTTATTCAGTAAACAATATTTGGAGACTTATTATATATTCGGTATTGTGCTAGGTGATAGGGATACAGTGATGGGTTTAATAGAGGTTTTTCCCTGCTTTCCAGACAACAAATATTAAATAAGTGATCATGAGTGGGGTGAGTGTCACAAAAGGGTAAGAATAGGGCGGTGCATCTTAAAGTGTGGTTTTGGGTCTAACATTATCATCACCTGGGATCTTGTGAAAAATGCAGATTCTTGGGCTTCTCTCCAGACCTGCTGTCTTACTTAGCGAGCTCTCCAGGTAATGCTGGTGGGTGGTAGAGCTCAAAAACTTTGATGTATGCTGTTACGAAACCGTGTAACACAGCAGAGTATTCTTATCTTCTGAGTTGATGAGGGTGGTGGTTGTGGTGTGTGCATATGAAGGCTATCCCTATGAAGTATTTTTTAAGCTGTGTTTTCTCCCATTCTCCCTCCTCTTTGCTCTTCTCAGTCCCAGCGCTTCTGCTGCTCGTTTTTCTCTGTTATCCTGAACTGTCCTGTGGTACTTCAGTGTCTGCTTCCATTCCCGGTTTCTAACATGGTCAGGAAAGAACCAGATTCCCGTCAATGCCACATTGAAGTTTACTCTTGAAAAAAAGATTTTATCTGTGCTGTCTTCTGTTTCCTTCATTCATTTCCTCTGATCCTCCTGACTAGGGTAAACCAGCCAGAGGCTGCTCATCAGAGCTGATTGCAGAACTCCAAGTACTTGTATTTATAACCCACCATGTCTGTTGGAGAAGGGAATGGCACCCCACTCCAGTACTCTTGCCTGGAGAATCCCATGGGCAGAGGAGCCTGGCGGGCTACAGTCCATGGGGTCGCAAAGAGTTGGACACGACTGTAGCGATTTAGCACCACGTCTGTGGTAGATTTGCTTTTAATGGCTAGCTATGTCTCCTAAACTGCTATCATGGGCCTGGCACTAAACATAATGAGTACTATATTATCTTCAGCTTTTTTTTTTAAACTTTATTTGTTGCACCCATGTCTAATAAAATAGTTGATTAGAAGGAGTGAATCTTGGGACTTGTTTGTGGTCTATTGGCTAAGACTTGGTGCTTCCAGTATAGGGGGTCCAAGTTTGATCCCATCAGGAAACTAGATCCCACATGCCACAACTAAGACCTTGTGCAGCCAAATAAATAAAATAAATGAGTATTTAATAATAACATGTGTGTGCTCAGTTGTGTCTGACTCTTTGAGACTGTGGACTCTAGCCCACCAGTCTCTCCTCTGTCCATGGAACTCTCCAGGTGAAAATACTGGAGTGGGTAGCCATTCCCTTCTCTAGGGGATCTTCCTGACCCAGGGATTGAACCTATGTCTTGTACATTGGCACATTGGCACGTGGATTCTTTACCATTGAGCCACTTGGGAAGCCCAATAATAATAATATGTCCACCACACCCCACCCCACCCTACCCCCACCACCATGCACGCCAAAAGAAGAGTGAATCTTTTGTCTCCAGGCCCACCCCTCCCACCTCCGCCTTTCAGTTCAGTTCAGTCGCTCAGTCGTGTCCGACTCTTTGCGACCCCATGAACCGCAGCACACTAGGCCTCACTGTCCGTCACCAACTCCCGGAGTCCACCCAAACGTCCATTGAGTCGGTGATGCCGTCCAACCATCTCCTCCTCTGTCATCTCCCTCTCCTCCTGCCCTCAATCTTTCTCAGCATAATCTCTATATAATTTGTAAAACTTCTTTTGGGGAGTATGTAGTCTTTTAAACCCAAATATTCTCTTTTGTTAAATATCAGGAAAAAATGAAAACAGGATGAGCCACTGACTCCTTACTGAAAATCACAGAAAATAACTTTTTAGAACTTCTCATGCTGTTTGTTTCATTGGTAAGTTTTTAATGAATGTCTGGTCTTCAGCTACTGTAGCTTATTTCCTTTCTCTTAAATTATATAAGAATATAATTGATGTTATGAATGATTACAGATAGAAATGTTTGTATTTTTAAAATCAGATTTACTGTGAAATTTTTTAACATTTTAGTTTTTTCTAGAATTGGTTGGTCTGGATAATAAAGTGAGCTCAGGGGCTTTCTCCAGACATTTATTACTACTGTATACATGGAGATGAAGCTCCTGAAATGAGGTAGAGAGCAGGGCAAGTGTTGTTTTTTGTTTGTTTTAAATTAAGTTTTTATTGAATTTGTTACAGTATTGCTTCTGTTGTTTATGTCTTGGTTTCTTGGCCATAGGGTGTATGAGATCTTAGCTTCCAGATCAGGGATTGAACCTGCACCCTCTGCATAGGAAGGCGAAGTGTTAACCACTACATCAGCAGGGAAGTCCCAGGGCCAGTGTTTGTAATGATAGGAACAAATAAAGCGGGACTTCCTCGGTGGTCCAGTGGCTAAGACTCCATGCTCCCTAGTCAGGGAACTAGATCTCACATGCCCCAACTAAGACATGGCACAGCCAAATAAATAAACAATAAAAAAAATAAACAAACAAATAAAGCTTGCTTCTGTTTGTGAATAATAAACCGAGTTTGGCCTTCTACATTGACCTATTTAATCAACTATCTAAAATGCTCCTGCTGCAAAGTATTAGAGATTTTTACCTCGAGCTTAGATTTTTATAAGTATGTTAATAGTCAAGAGACTTAACAGATTGAATTTAATAAATATTCCAAAATGAAACAAAAACAGTTACAATTCTATCTGTGTAAACATTTTAAAGAAGCATTAAAACACGACTACTTACTGGTGGTATTTACTTTGAAGGATGACTAGTTTAGTCTCTTGGAATTTTAATGTTAGATATATAAATCTGCATTTGTTTGGAAGATAGTTCATTTAATTTAATTTACTAAATTAAATTCTTATGTGTACTGATGTGCATCTGTATATAAACATAATTTTTTGTTCTAACATGAGACAAAAAAATTTTACTCTGCTTGGTTGGCTGATAGGATGAACATAAATAACCCCATTACTCATCAAAAAAAAAAAAAACTGGAAGAATTTCAAGTATTTAGTTGCCTATTAAATTTAGATGGGAAGATAGACCTTCAAGTTGGACTTCCTCTCATGCTTAATGAGTATATGCATTAATAACTCTTAGCTTGAATCTGAATTAATTTCCTTTAAAAACTCAAGGATAGTTAATTACTGTTGTTTATGTTAAATATAACATATTAGTTAGGAGGGTGCCAAGGCCAGATGAAAAATAATCTACTAGCATCTAGGATTCATGATTTTTCTTAACTGTATTAACTTTAAATACATTTTTTACTGTCTTTCTAGTTAAAGAAGCATATTATCTGATCAAGGATGACTGCCTTGGTGTTCTTTCTCCTACCTATGAGGTGCACCAACCCTGCCTCATAATCTTCTCTTTTGTACATTGAACTTTTTCGAGGATTTATCTTACATTTGACATTATAGTTTGCTCTTTCCTTGAAAGACTCCCTGAGAGAAAACTTTTTTCTTTGCTTCAGTTATGACTCATTCTCCAAGTTTCTCCTCTAATTCTTTGAACACACTCCATAATTTCTTTGCTTTATTACTTATTAAATGTTGGTGTTCTTTGTGGTCCTTTCCTAGGCCTTCTTCTGAATCTGTATATAATTGCTCAGCAATCTCAACCACTCCTGTAGCTTTAGTTTCTGTATATATGTTAATAATTTAATTTCTTTGTGGAGATAGATTGTCATAAACTGCATAAATTTGAAATGTACCATTTGATAAGTTTTGACATGTGTATACCCATAAAACCATTATAACAATCAAGACATTGAACACATCCATCACCCCCAAAAGTTTACCCATGATCCTTTGTAATTTCTCCCCCATCCAAGGAAACCACTGATGTGCTGTCTGTTACAATAGAATATTTGGCATTTTCTAGAATTTTATATAAATGTAATCATACAGGGTATACTCTTTAAAATCTGGCTTTGAGACTTCCCTGGTGGTCCGCTGGCTAAGACTCTGTGCTCCCAGTGCAAAGGACTCAGGTTCAAATCCTGGTCAGGGAGCTGGATCCTACATGCCGCAACTAGGAGTTCACATGGCACAACTGAATGTACTGCATGCTGCAGCTAAGACCTGGCTCAGCCAAATAAATAAATACTAAAGAAAAGAATCTGGCTTAATTTAGCATAGTTGTTTGGCTTGTATTAGTTTCCCACTAATCCTTTCAGATGGGTTAGCCTCGGGGTGCATCCTCATGTGGATGCACTGGTCAGTGTTGTTGTTTAGTTGCTGAATCGTGTCTGCCGACTCTTGCAAACTCATAAACTGTAGCCTGCCAGGCTCCTCTGTCCATGGGATTCTCCACACAAGAACACCAGAATGGGTTGCTATTTCCTTCTCCAGGGGATCTTCCTAATCCAGGCATCGAAGCTGAATTTCCTGCATTGGCAGGTGGGTTCTTTACCTCTAAACTATCAGGGAAGCCTCAATGCCTAGCTTAAATCTAGAGAGGAGACCCTTCCAGGTCCCTGGAGATTTTGTGCCATTGTATTCAGAACTCTGCTCTGCCTACTCTAGCTACCTTGGCCTTTCTGGACTCCCACATCCACTTCTTCAGTTCAGGTTGATGATTGGTCTCTGCCCAGGTTCTTTCTCACTGTGCTGTACTCTGGAGACTCTAAGAAGTAATTACAGAGTCACCCTTAGTTTTCTGTCTCTCATTATAAATTATTGTGTGCTTATAGTTACTGTCTGAAAACCATTGTTTCATGCATTTTATCTAAGTTGTTGTTTCAGGCAGGCAGATAAATCTGGTCCTTGTTTCTCCAACTTGGCCAGAGTGGATGTCATTTCTGTTAATTGATGAATCTGTATTTCCAGTGCCTCTTTCTCTCTAGAGCTTAATACTTGTGTGTCAGTCTGCCTACTAAATGTTTCTGCTTTTTTCGCCTAAAAATATATAGTCTTCTCTGCTAAACCTTGTTCTTGTGTTCCTTAGCTTGTGAATGAATAGTACAACCATCTACCTAGCTTTTTCAATTTACTGATATTAATATTCTGAATTACATGAATATCTTCCATATTTCCCTGCCCCACCTCCATGTCACATCCATTCATTCACTGCATGTTGTCAACTGTCGTTCCTAGATATTGCTCAGATTCATCTACTTCTCTCATATCCTAATGACTACTGTACTATTTCATGCCACTGATATCACTCATTTGGATCATGGTAGTAGCCAGAGAAGGCGATGGCACCCCACTCCAGTACTCTTGCCTGGAAAATCCCATGGACGGAGGAGCCTGGTAGGCTGCAGTCCATGGGGTCGCTAGGAGTCGGACACGACTGAGCGACTTCACTTTCACTTTTCACTTTCATGCATTGGAGAAGGAAATGGCAACCCACTCCAGTGTTCTTGCCTGGAGAATCCCAGGGATGGGGGAGCCTGGTGGGCTGCCATCTATGGGGTCGCACAGAGTCGGACACAACTGAAGCGACTTAGCAGCAGCAGCAGCAGCAGCTCCTAATTAATTTATCTGCCCCCAGTCTATTCTCCATCTTGTCAGAGCTAGATTTCAAAACACAAATGCATACAATTTTCCTGTTGGGAAAGGATTTAGGAAGTCCATAATTTTTAGTGGGTCAACACTTCCTCCAGTATCAGAGCTATGTTCAGATTTTGAGTTGCTTTCATACTTCCTTTCTGAAATTTTAAAATAATGGAAAGTAGTAATATATAATAAGGTACGGGACTTTTGGATGTCCCGCTGTCAGGATCCCTCAGATTTAATCTTATGTGTGAATCACCTGAAGCTTTTGTAAAAATGCAGATTTTGTTGAAAGTTAGGGTAAGGTGAGGTGGGATGCGGCCTGAGATTGTACTTTTTTAGCAAGAGTAAATGCATTAGAAAACTAACCGTGATGTTAAGAAATTTTAATGAAAACAAACTTGTACTTCCTTTTATTTCCTTGAATTTTTTTCCGCTCAGTACAACAGCAATACTTCACATACTGAAACTGTTGTAGATTCCTTCAGTGTTACTGAGCAGAAAAGAAAGGGCATTTAAATATTGCAGTCCCCAGAACCTAAGTGACAATTCCCTCTCCCAAGGGATGGTAAAGCAACACCAGAATTAGGCTTTTTGAGGAGCTTTCCATCTTAAGAGTCTTCCTTGGTTGATTGATTTATGGGAAGGAGGAACATGTTTTACACAGAGGAACAAGAGGGCTATCTTTGAGCCATTGTTTTAGAATTATTGCAAAGCTTTGTCTGTTATACTTGACCATAGCCTCTCTTTTTAATATATTGATTATAGGTACTACCTTATTACTGATATTCTTGTTTTTATTTTTGGCCATAGTACAACTGTTTTGGATTGGCTAGTCCAAGTGTTCCCCCCTGGGGAAGCACACACATTCTTTGCTGATACTTTAGTGAAATAGTATTTGTAGATAAGATAAAATTTAAATATAGTCACATTTAACTAAACATATTATTTATACAAATGGAGGGTGCTGCAATTGTGGGTAGACTTTTATCCATTAGGTACTGATTATCAATGGGGAAAACCAAGAAGATGCTTGTGATAACAGTGGAATATCCCAGTACTATGACTCAGGGAAATAATACCCTTATTGGTACAAAAATAGGGATTAGACTATTTTTGTGCCAATAAGGGTATTATTTTCCTGAGTCATAGTACTGGGATATTCCACTGTTATCACAAGCATCTTCTTGGTTTTCCCCATTTCTGTTCTTCAAGTACTGTCAATTTATTTTTGTTAATCTTGTTCTCTCAGGTTTGCAGTAGCTCTTCAACATGTTTGACTACTTAAATTAAGCTGATGTGACAGTTTGACTCTTACAGGAAGAGTGCATATTATTCACATAGTACCTCTAGAGTACTTGCATTTCTGCGATTTACCATGCTACGTATAATGATCCTTTAGAACAACTTGAGTTTGTAGGCCTAAACTAAAAATTACGAATTAAATTAAGTTGCCTGTTGTCTACAATTAAAATAATTTGTCAAACTAACAGTTTAAAAAGTAAACTAGAATTTGAAATTGATGAAAGATAGTGTTTTTTAAAAATAAATACTGATATATTCACATGAAAAGTGTTTAAGGAGATTGAAATTGCATCAATTAAAAAAATTATCCTACTTTGTGGTAGAGAACTCTTGTTAAGTAGATCAGTTCAGAATTTTAAGTGATACAGTTGAAACAGGATTTTCTGCATTTGGAATATTTAATTTAATCCCCTTTTTGCTTAAAGTAGAAATGTGATTTTAAATACTGTGTTGTTGTAGACAGATAACACAATAATGTGTAGAAAATTATCAAAGGATTGTTTTAATTGAGATTCTTTGTTATTTTGTGTCTTTGCTAATGATGGAGAAAATAAATGTGAAAACTCACGATAGACCCTGTTAAGTTCCTCAGAAAAGAAGCTCTTTGTCAAATCCTAAATCCAATTCTTTGCTTTTAAGCCAGGTTTCCGTCCCTCACAAACTAATTTAAATCCTCCCAGGAATGCACAGTGTCCCTGCCAAAGGTTTTCTCATGGTGATTGATGAAAAGATTTGCTGCATTCTTTGTAAATACATTTTAGGGACAGGTTAACATAGAGGTTGGAAAATGAAGTAAGTGCACGATGGTCCATATTTTTGTCTTTTTTTATGATTAAACTCTTTCCAAAGAGCTTTGAAAAGACATTCCCTACAGAATCACAAATCTGAAGCTTTTTTATATAAACAGTTCAGAATGACTCTCTTGGAAAACCTTTCTTTAATCAGCTCAAATACTCACGTTTGTCGGGTTGTGGTCTGCATTACAAGGTATATTTAGCCAGCGAGCCTCTCTGTGTTGCTTGGTGTATTAAATACTTAAATGCCACTAATGTTCTTCAAAGTTTTTCAGGGTCTTTGCAGATGTGGGCTTAAATTGTTTTTATCTTCCCTTTTTCTCTTTTTATTGTGGTAAAAAACATAATACATAACATAAAATTTGCCATGTTAACTATCTTAAAATGTACAGTTCAGTGCATTAAGTATATTTACATTGTCAAGCAACCACTTTTTTATTCGTCTTCCCAAACTGAAACTCCATCAAACAGTAACTTCTTATTTTTCCTGCCTGGCTGCCTCCTACTCCTAACAGCCACCATTCTTTCTGTCTGTGAATTTGAGTACTTCAGGTACCTCACACAAGTAGATTCATATCTACATATTTGTTCATTACTGGCTTATTTCATTTAGCATAATATCTTCAAAGTTTCATCTGTGTTGTAGCATGTGTCAGAATTTCCTTATCAAGGGTGAATAATATTCCACTATACATCTATATGATTTTTTGTTTATCCATTCATGGGTCAAATGACACTGAGTTGCTTCCTTTTCTTTCCTTTTGTGCTGAATTTATTATAGAACAAATTCAAGATACTGATTGTATCAGTCGCTTCTAGTGTTTTACAAAAGTGGTTCAGAAATCCACTATAGAAGGGACCTAAGCTTCAGGACTGACTCTTTCTTCCTTGATTTTTCTCATTGTCACTTGAGGCTTTACTTCGTGAGTCCAACCTGGATTTGAGAACAGTCTGATGATCCAGCCAGATCTAAGCTGAAATACCACATGAGACAACTGTGTTGAAAGACTGAGCTGAGATAGGAAAGCCTGAGGGCTGGGATCCAGGATTCAGGCCTAGAAGGGAAAGCTTCAAATGCAAATTGTATATGTACCATAATTTCTGTAACCAGTTCTCTTTTGGTTGTAATTTGCCCTT
This sequence comes from Bubalus bubalis, assembly GCF_019923935.1. Taxonomy (NCBI): domain Eukaryota; kingdom Metazoa; phylum Chordata; class Mammalia; order Artiodactyla; family Bovidae; genus Bubalus; species Bubalus bubalis. Next base: position 110,787,107 of record NC_059160.1, read on the forward strand.
CTTTGAAATTGTACATATTTACATCCCAATTACTTACTGTTTGTATTTTCCGAATTGCCTGTTCATGTTTATGGTATATATTCTGTTCATCACATAGCATAAAAATCTAAGTGTGAAGAAAGAAAATGACTTCAAACTTCAGAAATGTAATAATTTGCTTTATTTTAAAATTTGTATTTATTTCTTGTGATTATGCTTTATTCATTTCTCAGGCATCTGGTTTTCTCTGTTCAAGATCATTTACTCTAGTATCCAAGTTTCCTAGATTTATTGGTTACAGATTCATAGCTGTAAATGTGTTTGTATTGAATTGTTTCTTCCCATGCCATACTAGCCTCATTCACGCTGCTGTTCTGTAATACAGTGAAGGAGTGCTATGACGTTAAAGTTTGAATTGGGTCTCACAAGTTATTCTTCTCTGAGAGCACTGGTGAGATATTATAATATGTAAATTGAATGTTTGCTTAATCAAGATGGAAAAGCATGGAATATAAAAATCAGCTTTTTGGAAATCCTAAACCAGAAAACTAACATCTAAGTCTGTTGACTAGTTTAGCTAAATCTTGACTCAGGGTATGGACTCAGTTGGAAGCACAGTAAAAAGGAGCAGATGTTGATTATGTTTAAAGTATTAGCTCAACCTTTGGGTTTTATGTGAAGGGGTAATTCAGATAATATGATCTCCCGTTGCTCTATGTAACAAGGAGATTTTAAAAGTTAAATTGAGATTGGCTTCCAGTTAGGGAAGAATGCTCATCTAGAGCCAGTGGTATTTACCAACTGCGCCTGTGAAAACATTCCTTTTACCCTCAGATGCTCACTCAGCTTCCTGTTATCCAAGTGACATTATTATAGCCTTTAGTAGTCAGAGAAATTAAAAGCACATTTTAAAAGCATGAATAACAGAATCTCCCTTCAGTTTTACAGAATTACTGCTTCTTATGATAATTCAAGTATCAGAGGATTTCTGAAAACGTAGAGAGTTTGTTTAACTGCTAAACTTTCTGTGACATTTTAAAGACACAGATCATAGAATTATAAAGCATATGTCAGTTGTTTTTGTTGTTTGGTTGAGCTGCTCAGTAACTTCTGACTTCATTTAATTGAAAGTGTGACCATTTGAGAAGTTTGGGCCATTTTTTTTGCTATGTTTTTTCATTGGTTGAACTAGCAATGTAATTAAGTCCTCAGCTATGATAAGATGAACATATGAATATACTTTATCAAATCAAAGTTTTTTATCTGGGTACAGTACCTCTGTGGAGTGCAAAATGGAGTAAGTTTAGTTTATTGGCCATTTGCTTACCTACTAGTCTTTAGTCTTTATTTACCTATTAGTCTTTAGTCATTTACTCTATGGATTTTTATGCAGATTTCTAAATGTTAGGAGTGTAGGAATGTAGAAAACTTTAGTATTGGAAATGTAATTCTGAAACTTAGTGGATTAATAAATGTTTTTTCCCCTTATATCACACTTTTTCCTGTTCAGCTACCCTTCTTTCCCCCAACTGGAATGATAAGTAAATTCCTTCTGAGTCTGCCTGCAATGCGGGAGATGTGGGTTTGATTCCTGGTTCGGGAGGATCATCTGGAGAAGGGAGAGGCTACCCACTCCAGTATACTTGCCTGGAGAATTCCATGGACAGAGGAGCCTGGTGGGCTGCAGTCCATGGGGTCACAAAGAGTCAGACACAACTGAGTGACTAGCACTTTCTGAGTCTTGGAATTTTACTTTGTAAAAGGGAGTTGTGTAAAGACTTCCTCTATTGCCTGGCTAACTCGGTGCCTAATGTGTAGTAGAAGCTCCGTAAATGATAGTTTCAGTGGGGGAAGGAATGGATGGGACGAAGTGAGAGAGTAGCATTGAAGTATATACATTACCGGGTGGAAAATAGATAGCTAGTGGGAAATTGCTGTGTAACACAGGTAGCTCAGCCTGGTGCTCTGCCTGGTGCTCTGTGACCTCCCAGATGGGTGGGATTGGCAATTGGGAGGCAGCCCTGAGAGGGAGGAGATACATGTATGCTTATGGCTGATTCACGGTTATGGCAGAAGCCAACACAACATTGTTAAACAATTATCCTTCAGTTAAAATTTTTTTAAAAAATGGTTCCGTTCAGTTCAGTCACTCAGAAATGTCTGACTCTTTGTGACCCCATGAACCACAGCACGCCAGGCCTCCCTGTCCATCACCAACTCCCAGAGTTTACCCAAACTCATGTCCATTGAGTTGGTGATGCCATCCAACCATCTCATCCTCTGTCGTCCCCTTCTCCTCCCACCTTCAGTCTTTCCCAGCATCAGGGTCTTTTCCAATGAGTCAGCTCTTCGCATCAGGTGGCCTAAGTACTGGAGTTTCAGCTTCAACATCAGTCCTTCCAATGAACACCCAGGAGTGGTCTCCTTTAGGATGGACTGGTTGGATCTCCTTGCAGTCCAAGGGACTCTCAAGAGTCTTCTCCAACACCACAGTTCAAAAGCATCAATTCTTCGGTGCTCAGCTTTCTTTATAGTCCAACTCTCACATCCACGCATGACTACTGGAAAAACCATAGCCTTGACTAGACGGACCTTTGTTGGCAAAGTAATGTGTCTGCTTTTTAATGTGCTGTCTAGGTTGGTCATAACTTTCCTTCCAAGGAGTAAGCATCTTTTAATATCATGGCTGCAGTCACCATCCGCAGTCATTTTGGAGCCCAGAAAAATAAAGTGAGCCACTTGTTTCCACTGTTTCTCCCTCTATTTGCCATGAAGTGATGGGACCAGATGCCACGATCTTAGTTTTCTGAATGCTAAGCTTTAAGCCAACTTTTTCACTCTCCTCTTTCACTTTCATCAAGAGGCTCTTTAGTCCTTCTTCACTTTCTGCCATAAGGGTGGTGTCATCTGCATATCTGAGGTTCTTGATATTTCTCCCGGCAATCTTGATTCCAGCTTGTGCTTCCTCCAGCCCAGCGTTTCTCATGATGTACTCTGCATATAAGTTAAATAAGTAGGGTGACAATATACAGCCTTGACGTACTCCTTTTCCTATTTGGAACCAGTCTGTTGTTCCATGTCCAGTTCTAACTGTTGCTTCTTGACCTGCATACAGATATCTCAGTAGGCAGGTCAGGTGGTCTGGTATTCCTATCTCTTTTAAGAATTTTCCACAGTTTGCTGTGATTCACACAGTCAAAGGCTCTGGCATAGTCAATAAAGCAGAAATAGATGTTTTTCTGGAACTCTCTTGCTTTTTCGATGATCCAGCAGATGTTTGCAATTTGATCTCTGGTTCCTCTGCCTTTTCTAAAACCAGGTTGAACATCTGAAAGTTCATGGTTCACATATTGCTGGTAGTTTCTATTAATTTACAGTTTTCCTCTTTTCTACTTATCTAAAGTGTGAAAATTGCTCCGTCATGTCCGACTCTTTGCAACCCCATGGACCCTTGCCAGGCTCCTCTGTCCATAGAATTAATTCTCCAGGCCAGAATATTGGAGTGGGTATCCGTTCCCTTCTCCAGGGGATCTTCCCAACCAAGGGATTGAACCCAGGTCTCCGGCATTGCAGGCAGATTCTTTATCATCTGAGCCACCATGGAAGCCCCTACCTTATCTAAGTGCTTTCTTATTCATGTAACCTATTTTCCAATTTTTAGAACTTTAAGCTACTCTAGCTCAAAGAATACTTTGTATCTAATGCTGTATCTTGGGAAAATGTGTCTGAAAAAGCACCCCTTTGTTTAACCTGTGTCATGTCAGTGTACTTCCAGAAAACTTTGCTTCCTAAAGTATATCTATTAAAAATATTCCTAGAATCAGAATTCAAGGCATCTTTGGAGTTTGAAGTAATTTTCGTTTACCTGGCCTTAATTTACCATCCAGTTTAGTCATTGTCTCTGCGGTAGTGTGCCTCAAAGTTTAGACATTCACATAACATCTGCTGTTTCTGCGAAGTGCTTAAGTTAATAGTTACTTAATAGTTTTTAAACTTGGCCTTAGATAAGCAATAATAGTTTTGAAGTTATAGGTTCTGTAAACTAGCTATATTATTTCTAATGTATATTAAAACAATTATATAACATTTTGTGATTGTTTAAAATTGTATTGATTTACCTTTTATTAATTGCCTGAAGTTTCCCTGACAAGATGATCATCTAGCCTCTGAATATAATTCCCTTTCTTGTTTCTCTCCCTTTCTATATAAACTTGAACATAATAAATCTTTTTTTTTTAATAGTGAAATATGGCTCTTTGGTGAACAGTGTTAGTTGCTCTGCTGCTGCTGCTAAGTCACTTTAGTCGTGTCCGACTCTGTGCAACGCCATAGATGGCAGCCCACCAGGCTTCCCCGTCCCTGGGATTCTCCAGGCAAGAACACTGGAGTGGGTTGCCATTTCCTTCTCCAGTGCATGAAAGTGAAGTTGCTTAGTCTTGTCCAGTCATGTCTGATTCTTTGCGGCCCCATGGCCTGCCAGGCTCCTCTGTCCATGGGATTTTCCAGGCAAGAATACTGGAGTGGATTGCCATTCCCTTCTCCATGGAATCTTCCCAGCTTAGGGATTGAACCTGTGTCTCCTGAATCACAGGCAGATTCTTTACTTCCTGAGCCACCAGGGAAACAGGAACCATTATAAATACTGCATACAGCTATCTGATAAGTCTCAAAATACGGGGAATATTTAATATACTTTTTTCACTTTAATATTTTAAGATATTCACTTGGAGAAGGAGACTAGAAATACCCCTATTTTATATGTAGATTTTCCATTCTTTGAAGCCAAAGATGGCATCACCAACTCTATGGACATGAGTTTGAGTGAACTCCAGGAGTTGGTGATGGACAGGGTGGCCTGGTGTGCTGTGATTCATGGGGTCTCAAAGAGTTGGACGCGACTGAGCCACTGAACTGAACTGATGTAGATTTTCACTGGTTTCAGCAGGATCCCTGCCTCACCTCCACCCTTGACTGTTACTAATTTCTCAGAGTCAGGCGCTTTTTTGGTTCAGTGTTTGTTCAGTTCAGTTTAGTTGCTTAGTCGTGTCCAACTCTTTGTGACCCCATGGACTGTAGCATACCAGGCTTCCCTGTCCATCAGCAACTCCTGGAGCCTGCTCAAACTCAAGTCCATCGTGTTGGTGATGCCATCCAACTATCTCCCACCTTCAATCTTTCCCAACATCAGGGTCTTTTCCAGTGAGTCGGTTCTTTGCATCAGGTGGCCAAAGTATTGGAGTTTCAGCTTCAGCATCAGTCCTTCCAATGAATATTCAGGACTGGTTTCCTTTACAATGGACAGGTTGGATCTCCTTGCAGTCCAAGGGGCTCTCAAGAGTCTTTTCCAACACCATAGTTCAAAAGCATCAATTCTTCAGTGCTTAGCTTTATTTATAGTCCAATTCTCACATCCATACATGACTACTGGAAAAACAATAGCTTTGACTAGATGAACCTTTCTTGGAAAGTAATGTCTCTGCTTTTTAATATGCTCTCTAGGTTGGTCATAGCTTTTCTTCCAAGGAGCAGGCGTCTTTTAATTTCCTGGCTGCAGTCACCATCTGCAGTGATTTTGGAGCCCAAAAAATAGTCTGTCACTGTTACCGCTGTTTCCCCATCTATTTCCCATGAAGTGATGGGACCAGATGCCATGATCTTAGTTTTCTGAATGTTGAGTTTTAAGGCAACTTTTTAACTCTCCTCTTTCACTTTCATCAAGAGGACTCTTTAGTTCTTCTTCACTTTCTGCCATAAGGGTGGTGTCGTCTGCACATCTGAGGTTATTGATGTTTTTCCCAGCAATCTTGATTCCAGCTTGTGCTTCAGTCAGCCCAACATTTCGCATGATGTACTCTGCATATAAGTTAAATAAGCAGGGTGACAATATACAGCCTTGATATACTTCTTTCCCGATTTGGAACCAGTCTGTTGTTCCATGTCTGGTTCTAACTGTTGCTTCTTGACCTGCATACAGATATCTCAGTAGGCAGGTGGTCTGGTATTCCCATCTCTTTTAAGAATTTTCCACAGTTTGCTGTGATCCACACAATGAAAGGCTTTGGCGTAGTCAATAAAGGAGAAGTAGATGTTTTTCTGGGATCTCTCTTGCTTTTTCGATGATCCAGCGGATGTTGGCAATTTCATCTTTGGTTCCTCTGCCTTTTCTAAATTGAGCTAGAATATCTGGAAGTTCATGGTTCATGTCCTGTTGAAGCCTGGCTTGGAAAATTTTGAGTGTTTGTAGAGTAAACCTTTTCCATGGGGATAAGATAAGTTGCCTGAAGAGGACGGGGAGTGGGGTGTCCTAACTCCCTCTTAAACAGACTTCTCACCATTCCCCCTGGTTTTGCCGAGTCCTCTCCCTTGCCTTTAGGGACTTTTGAACTTTCAGTTCCTAAATCTTTTCCCCAATTTCTTGGTATAATTTTTCCTCCCTTTTCTGGCTGAAATGTAGATTTCAGCTTTTTCTGCTCTGTGAAATAAGCAGTTCATCTGTATTTTAAAGCCAAAATTTAGCTGTCGGGTCTCTTTTGTCTCGATTTTTATTGATAAGTGCTAATTTGTTTTTAAACATTTCTTCATTGTCATTTTAGTGGAAGGGAGCTGGGATTAAATATATATTTTGCAACTATCAATCGAATCTGAATTCCATGAGGAGAGAATTATTTGTCTTGTGTTTTTTTTTTGCTCCATTGCTGTTTGCATGTATATGTTTGAAAGAAAGAGGGATCCATTTGTTTGTATAATAAGTAGCATATTAGTGCTTAATAAGCATAATTTCATTTGAATATTCTTCAGTGTGGTTATAAAAACAAATGACCCTACTTATGGTTGAAAATACTGGTACTTGCGAGGAACTGGAACTTGCTTAAAGTTAGTGGTAGCAGATCTTGACTGCTACCCCTTGTTCTTAATTGAGACCCTGAGCTTGGTTCAACTGAAAAGCCTTATGAATTGCTATGACCAGATCAACATTGGGCTTTGTGGGCCTTGAAATTTTTCAGAGGAACACTATTGTTGGGATAATGAGCATACTGTTATGTCAGAATAGGGTTCTGAAAGTATTATACTTCAGAGAACTTTTGTATAATATTGACATTGTCAATGTCATATTTATTGTTACCACGACCCATGTGAATTTGTTGAAGAAGCTGAGTCTTTATCATAAGAATACTATGTAGTTGTTTTCCCTATTAGGGAGAAAAGAAGATGAATTTGTGGCAGCCCAAATGAAGGCTTAAGAGTATTTTATTCCAGAGATAGCTGCAGAGGGGCTAAACTCTTTAGACAAGAACTGGACTTCAGCTGAGCAACAGGGAGGGATGGAGAATGTTCTTTGAAAAGGTGAGGAGTACTTTAGACATTTGTAGATAGAGTTAATAGAGCCTACATGGTAACTTTTATATATGGTCTTTTGAGGATGATATAGTCATTTAATGTTTCATTAAGTTTATTGATAGTCCCCACAGAGAATGTCATCAACTTTGGCCTTTTTAGGTTACATATTATTATTTAGGGGGAAATACTTAGGCTACACATAAAATCTAGTTCTCTGTGATAATCTAAGGAGGCATCAGCCGAGGTCTGCAGCAGATTGTGTCATTGATGATATGTACCCTATTTTAGATTTGTAGGAAAAAAGAGATACCCCCAATTTCAGGGACTTAAAGGAAAAAAAGGATTCCACCATCTTTTAAAGGGTCTTAAGGTTGTTAAAAAGAAGCAACATAAAGCAGGAGGGAGATTTCTAAGTTTTATCCATATAACCCTCTGCTACCTCTCTTCTTCCCAATAAATAAAACAAGAGGCAAGGTTAAGGGAAAAAAAAAGTTTGGTGACAGTCCCAGTGGCATTTCATTTTAGACTCAAGAAGGTTCCCAAACTTTCTCAGTTCACCACACGCCTAGTGTGCCAGTAATTCCTTCAAAGAAATACCAAATTACACCATTTATTAATACTTAGTAGTTAGGTCTAAACAGGTTAAGTATTTGTGTTCTAATGACTAAATAATGAATTTGAATTCTTTTACTTTTTTCTTTGAAGAAAGTTTTTTTCTTTTTTTTTTTTTTAACTTCAGCCGAGCTGCACTGCATGTGGAATCTTGGTTCCTTGACTAGGGATCAAACCCATGGCCCCTCCGGTGGAAGCACAGAGTCCTAACCACTGGACTCCCAAGGACTTACCCCAAGAAATATTATAATTTTATTCTTAAGTAGCTAAAATTTTTTTCTAATGGGATGTATACATCTTATATTAATACTAGACAACTTCTTAAAACGTAGAATGAAATGAGATGGGAACTTCTCTCATTTCATTTTACACATTTATTTTTTGTTTTGGCCATAATTTTTTTCTTTCCTTTTAAAAAATTTTTTTTAGTTCCAGAGGCTTAGTTTTGCAAGATAATGAGTATGTGTAAAGGAATGCAGTAGGATCTAATTTGAAACTGAACTCTTTTGAGCTAGTGGCTCATACAGTGTTCCACAGATGGCAAAAATGTTTGTTTCCCTTGGAGCTTGTGGGTCTCCTGTACCTTAGTGTGCTGTTGGGGGACCATCATCCCTATTTAAGAATTATTAGGGATACAGTGTGTAGTCTCAAGTGTATTTAAAATCTAACTTTGAATTGAAATCCTGGTTTCAATTTAGACTTCACATAAATTGTCTTTACTTTAGGTTTCTAGTCTTAAAGGGAAAATATATTTATAGTCAAAGTAACAAATATACAAAACTTCCTCTCTCTTCTCACAGACTTTAAAAGTTAATCATTGTTGTAAGTAAAAGTTATTTTTTTAAACTTTCTGTAAAAGGGCAATATTGAAATACTAGTTGTTTGATAAAGGGAATAGGAAAACAGCTAAGGCAAGGAGAAATGGAATTTTTGTTACCTAGTGTCCTATTTAAATCTTTTATGTAAGTGATTTGGTCAACAGTAAATGCGTTCTGAACACTGAAGGAAGGTATGTAAATGAATACTTCATGCTTGTAATTGTTAGGCATATAATTTGATCTGAACTATGTAATGGGAAAGGCATATTATTATCATTCCTTAAAAGACTTTGAAAGTAGGCTATGCAAGAACATTTTTCAGTAAATGTCAGAATTAAGACAAAATGAACTTATCATTTACTATAGACATTTTGTTTTCTGTCTCATTATAAAAGTCTGGTTCATTTCTTCTGACAATGAGTTCAAGAACTTTGGATCCTTGTAAAATAAACTGAAACTCAATGATATGGGATTTTGGCAATTTAAACCAATCTTAAATTTCAATTATAAAGAAAAGAAACCACATAATAAGCATATTTGTACTGAAGGAATGCTCTCCTTTCTAAATAATAAGTAACTATTGTTTGTCAATGTTCATTGATTCAGATGTGTGAGATTAAGCGTTATTATCTTAATATTTGTTTTTATACTAAATAGTCTGTATTTATAAAGAAGACATGGACACAAATCAAATAGTAGACCAAAAATGATCCACCTTAGTTTATGTATCTGTTATTCAGTCCAGTAGCATTGAAATTTTTCTCATATGGTTAAGATCCTAATGAAACATTTAAATATTGCTTTCTTTCTGATATTCCTTAACAGTTGAAAATATTACATGGCTCTAGCTTCTCTTCACATGTTTTAAAATAATGGTATATTATAGTTTGGTGAAATTTTCTTTCTCAGTGGCACATAAAAATAATGGTATTAGAACCGGCAATCACTTTATGGCAAATAGATGGCATCACTGACTCAATGGATGTGAGTGTCAGCAAGCTCCAGGAGTTCGTGAGGGACAGGGAGGCCTTGCATGCTGCAGTGCAGGGGTTCACAGAGAGCTGGACACACTGATTAGAACCAGACGTGGAGCAACAGACTGGTTCAAAATTGAGAAAGGAGTACGTCAGGGCTGTATATTGTCACCCTCCTTATTTAACTTCTGTGCTGGGTACATCATGCGAAATACCAGACTGGATGAAGTACAGGCTGGAATCAAGATTGCTGGGAGAAATATCAGTAACCTCAGGTATGTAGATGACAGCACCCTAATGACAGAAAGTGAAGAGGAACTAAAGAGCCTCTTGATGAAGGTGAAACAAGAGAGAGAAAAGGTGCCTTAAAACTCAACATTCAAAAAACTAAGATCACAGCATTTGGTCCCATCGCTTTGTGGCAAATAAATGGGGAAACAGTAAAAACAGTGACAGGCTTTATTTTCTTGGGCTCCAAAATCATTGTGGATGGTGACCACAGCCATGAAATTAAAAGACGCTTGCTCCTTGGAAGAAAAGCTATGACAAACCTAGAGAGCATATTAAAAAACAGAGATGTCACTTTGCTGACAAAGGTCCGTGTAGTCAGAGCTGTGGTTTTTCCCGGTAGTCATGTATAGATGTGAGAGTTGGACCATAAAGAAGGCTGAACACTGAAGAATTGATGCTTTTGAACTGTGGTGCTGGAGAAGACTCTTAAGAGTCCCTGCAAGGAGATCAAACCAGTCAATCCTAAAGGAAATCAGTCTTGAATATTCATTGGAAGAAATGATGCTGAAGCTGAAGCTCCAGTACTTTGGCCACCTGATTTGAAGAGCTAACTCATTGGAAAAGACCTTGATGCTGGGAAAGATTGAGGCAGGAGGCAAAGGGGGCACCAGAGGATGTGACAGATGGCATCACCGACTCAATGGACGTGAGTTTGAACAAGCTCTGGGAAATAGGAAAGTTGGTGGGCTGCAGTCCATAGGGTCCCCAGAATCGAATACAACTGACTGAACAACAGCAACAGTGTTTTCAATCAATGGCATCTTTAGATTCAGTGAAATATTTTTCTGATCATCTGCTCCCCCGCCATTCACCCTATAGTATCTCAGATAAATGAATGTTTATGATTCCTGAAAATGCTCAGGATAGAATTGTTACTCAGATTCCCATGGTTAAATCATTAGACATTCTTAATCCTATTAGTAAACATTGTATAAAATACCTGCTGTATTTGAGACCCTTTTTTATAACAGTGAAAGTAAGGAACAAGCTCAGTCACACAGAATAGTAAATACGGCCTAGTAATTGAGAACATAGGTTCTGCAGCCAACTTGTTTGTGTTTAAGTAGCAGTTCCTTCACTTGTTAGGTGTGTGACTTGAGGCAAATTGCTTGTGAGTGTACATGTGCTCAGTCATGTCCAATTCTTTGTGACTCTCTGGATTGCAGCCTGCCAGGTTCCTCTGCAAGTTGCTTAACTGCTTCCAAATGTGTAAAATAAGGATGATAATAGTTTCTATCTTATAGGGTTGTTGTCTAAATTAAAAGACTTATACTCTGAAAAATACTTCAAACAGTGCCTGGCTTATGGTTGCTATATAAATGTCATGTTCTTGTCATTTTTATATTTGCGTTAGCATGAATAGTGTTCTCTCTAAAAACATTTAAAATATAGCACTTAGCTAACTTTGTATATGGAGAAGGCAGTGGCACCCCACTCCAGTGTTCTTGCCTGGAGAATCCCAGGGCCGGGGGAGCCTGGTGGGCTGCTGTCTATGGGGTCGCACAGAGTTGGACACGACTGAAGCGACTTAGCAGCAGCAGCAACTTTGTATAATCAGTATACTTGAGAATTAAGGACACAAATAGAGTTTGTTATCTAATGAAAGTTAAAGCAAAATGAATCTGTTTGTCTAATACAGTAATTAGACAAAACTTGTTTAAGTGTTTAGTTCCCTTTTTATTGATTCTTTTTCTAGCCACTGCCAATACAGTTCAATTATTTCCCCTAACTTCTGACTCTTAGATGCACATACACATATACTCATAATTTCTCATCCAGGATTCCTTCCTACCAAACCATTCCAGGATTGAGTTTCTTTAAGCTGCATTCCTATACTCCCGGCTGCTCAGTTCTCTCCCAGTTCTTGTATCCTCTTCATACCCAAGATATGTGTATCCAAAGTATAAAAGAGCTTGAGAAATTGGAATCTCCTGGTCATACAGGTTGGGTTGCTTACTTGGGTCATATTATGACTAGAAGCCTGGGGTAAAGGAAGACGACGGTACAGCAACTAGGACTGAGTCCTTGAGTCTTGGGGCCAAGGGATGAGGGAGATATAAAAGAGTTAGGACTAAGGGAGTGCTAAGGAGAGAGACCCTTGGTGGGTGGGGAGCGTGCTATGCTCAAGTAGATTAGTTTACTTGTGAAGTTGCTCATTCATTTATTAGTATTCAGGTACCTGTAGTATGCCCGCCTCTGTATTAAGTGCTAACTTACATTCAAGATCAGTTTTAGTTTTTTTACATAGACAAAACTTTGTATTTTTCTGTAAGAGAAGCTGTTCTTAAAAACGGAAGTATATATTAATATGAATGATTTATATGATAAATTGCTTTCAGATTGACTATTTGGGGGATGAGAGGATATGCATAGGGGACAGTTTAGTTCAGTCGCTCAGTCGTGTCCGACTCTTTGCGACCCCATGAATCGCAGCACGCAGGCCTCCCTGTCCATCACCAACTCCTGGAGTTCACTCAGACTCACGGCCATCGAGTCAGTGATGCCATCCAGCCATCTCATCCTCTGCCGTCCCCTTCTCCTCCTGCCCCCAATCCCTCCCAGCATCAGAGTCTTTTCCAATGAGTCAACTCTTCGCATGAGGTGGCCAAAGTACTGGAGTTTCAGCTTTAGCATCATTCCTTCCAAAGAACACCCAGGGCTGATCTCCTTCAGAATGGACTGGCTGGATCTCCTTGCAGTCCAAGGGACTCTCAAGAGTCTTCTCCAACACCACAGTTCAAAAGCATCAGTTCTTTGACACTCAGCCTTCTTCACAGTCCAACTCTCACATCCATACATGACCACAGGAAAAACCATAGCCTTGACTAGACGGACCTTTGTTGGCAAAGTAATGTCTCTGCTTTTCAATATGCTATCTAGGTTGGTCATAACTTTCCTTCCAAGCAGTAAGCATCTTTAATTTCATGGCTGTAATCACCATCTGCAGTGATTTTGGAGCCCCAAAAAATAAAGTCTGACACTGTTTCCCCATCTATCTCCCATGAAGTGTTGGGGCCAGATGCCATGATCTTATAGTTTTCTGAATGTTGAGCTTTAAGCCAACTTTTTCCCTCTCCACTTTCACTTTCATCCAGAGGCTTTTTACTTCCTCTTCACTTTCTGCCATAAGGGTGGTGTCATCTGCATATCTGAGGTTCTTGATATTTCTCCCGGCAATCTTGATTCCAGCTTGTGCTTCTTCAAGCCCAGCGTTTCTCATGATGTACTCTGCATATAAGTTAAATAAGCAGGGTGACAATATACAGCCTTGACGGACTCCTTTTCCTATTTGGAACCAGTCTGTTGTTCCATGTCCAGTTCTAACTGTTGCTTCCTGACCTGCATACAGATTTCTCAAGAGGCAGGTCAGGTGGTCTGGTATTCCCATCTCTTTCAGAATTTCCCACAGTTTATTGTGATCCGCACAGTCAAAGGCTCTGGCATAGTCAATAAACCAGAAATAGATGTTTTTCTGGAACTCTCTTGCTTTTTCGATGATCCAGCGGATGTTGGCAATTTGATCTCTGGTTGGTCTGCCTTTTCTAAAACCAGCTTGAACATCAGGAAGTTCACAGTTCACATATTGCTGAAGCCTGGCTTGGAGAATTTTGAGCATTACTTTACTAGCGTGTGAGATGAGTGCAATTGTGCGTAGTTTGACAAGGAAATTTAAACAGAAATGTAAAGCTTCTTAATGGGGCTAGACAAATGCTCCTGAAGGAGAGAGAGGACTGAAAATGAGATTTATAGACGCCACATCAAAAAGCTACATTGTCTCTGTAGGACCTGTACATAGCTTTAGCTGTGCATGTGGACCCTGTAGCATAATTCTAACTCGCCCCATATTCTTCTCTAGGATCCCTTTTCCTATAACCTTTCCTTGTTTAGTTACTTTTTAATAGTACTGACCATTGGTGGAAATTCTGGCCAAAGGAAACAGAGAAGCTGTTTGGTGGCTTTGTTTCTATAAGCAGAAAAGAGGATTCCAGGACAATTGCTCATTTTCAGAGGATTCGGTTCTATCATTATTTTTTGTTCAAATATGTATACAAATTATTCTTCATTGTGTTTTTCCAAATATTTCTGAATTCTCAGAGAAGCAAATTGCATTGGGGAAATCTCATCGTGTGTTAGATTGCCTTCTGTTCTATTGAATAATCTTTTTTCTCCCTGCCCCCTAAAACTTCAACAGGTGGTTTGACTATAGGAAATTCTGAGTGTTTTTATAGATACCCATACTCACAAAAGCTAGTAAGATAACTTATTTTAAAAGTTTCAGGGCTTCTGCCTATAGTCCTTTTAGACTCGTTTTAGTTTTGGGTCCTCTGAATTTATTAATCACTAGTTTTCATTCTTCAAGAGAAGGGATTTGAAGCTGAGAATGATCCATATGCATTATGTAAGAGGAAAGTGTTGCTTGTTCATTGCTGAAGAAATGAGTCTTTACTGAATTTACATAGTGTTTCTCACAGTATTCTGTATACAGCGAGGTTTTGAAAATCCTGTTTCTCGTTAGAATCTGTAATGAAATTGACTGTGATTATCAGAAGGTATTTCAAACTGATTACAGATTTTTCAAAATGTATTTTTAAGCAGAAGGAATGTTTTTGAATAAAAGTGAATAAATATGCTGTTAAAATTGTTGAAAAATATTATAGGCCAGTTTTCTTGTTGTTTAGTAGCTAAGTTGAGTCCAACTCTTCTGTGAGTTGGACTACCCCATGGACTGTAGCCCAGCAGGCTTCTCCGTCCACAGGATTTCCCAGGCAAGGATACTGGTGTGGTTTGCCATTTGCTTTGCCAGAGCATCTTCCCAACCCAGGGATCAAACTCACCTCCCCTGCTTTGGTAGATAGTTTCTTTACCACTGAGCCATCAGGGAAGCCGTAGGACAGTCTTCGGAAAGATTTTAGGGAATTTGCATGTATATTTATTATGTTCCCATTATATAGGTGTTACTGACAAGAAGCTGAAAGATCCAGAAATAATACTGGATGAGGTCTCTGCAGTTTGGAAACCTTGAGACCTAATTAAGTAGGCAGAATTTGCAACATAAAAGGCACCAGAGCTATATATATATATAGTGTATATAATCAAGAACTAGAATGAGTTAAAAGTTAAGGAATTAAGAATTTATAATCTGATGTTTTACATTTGAAATAATTAGACAAGGTTTCATTTGGTAAATACAAAGCACCTACCATACTTGTGGTTGGATTAACACAGGAGAGAAGGGAGAAAGCGATTCCAGTTGAAACAGCATTGAGCAAAGGAATCTGTACTAGTACGTACCTGTGAGGATTAAATGTAATAATCCAAATAAAGTATTAAAATAGTGTCTAGTACATTGTAAATGTCCAATAAAAGTTAGCTATTATCAGCTTGTTTACTTGTACATCTGAATGTTCTTTGATGGGAGTTGTTATAATGATAATAAAACATTTACTAAGTTGTAATGTTGCTTTGTGTATCACTAATTTTTAGCTTTTTGTGAACCTATTTCCTTTAATCCTTAAAATTTTATGGGACATAATTATTGTCATCCCCATATTAAGATTAAAAAAACTGAAGCATAGACTAATTAAATATATTATTGCCCAAACATCTAGGAAGTTGAAGAATGGTCATATGACTAGCATGCATCATTGGATGTAGCTGAGGAAAGGTTGTGAATACCGGATTGCTTAAATCAGATAATGTGCTCAGTCGCGCCCAACATTTTGCAACCCCTCCGTTTGTAGCCCGCCAGGCTCCTCTGTCCATGGTATTTCCCAAGCAAGAATACTGGAATGGCTTGTCATTTCCTCCTCCAGGGTATTTTCCCAATTTAGGGATCGAACCCGGGTCTGTTGCATCTCCTGCATTGGCAGGTGAATTCTTTACTACTGAACCACCTGGGAATCCCAGTACAGAAATTTGGAACCTCTAATAAGCTGTACTGTATATTTTCAAGTATATTAAACGGGTGTGCTGTGTGCTCAGTTGTGTCCAACTCTTTGCAACCCCATGGAGTGTAGCACATCCCAGGCTCCTCTGTCCATGGAATTTTCCAGGCAAGACTATTGGAGCAGGTTGCCATTTCCTACTCCAGGGAGTAGGAAAAAGACATGAACCCATGTCTTTTGTATTGGCAGGTGGATTCTTTACCACTAACACTACCAGGGAAGCCCATGTTAAACAAGACATGTTCATAAATATGCCACCTGGATCTTTAGCTAATTTCATTTAGGCTGAGTATCTCCATCTTTCTATCCTTTGCTAAAACTTGTTTATACACATAGCCAATTTACTGCCTAGCTTGGGTTTCAGAATTAAAGTGATTTTTAATTTAAAAAAAAAAAGAGAGAAATTATGGCATTGACATGAGTGACATTACTTTTAAAATATAAGCATCCATCAAATGTTCAAAGTGTGAAAGTGTTAGTTGCTTAGTCATTGTCTGACTCTTTGGGACCCCATAGACTGTAGCCTGCCAGGCTCCTCTGTCCATGGGATTCTCCAGGCAAGAATAGAGGAGTGGGTTGCCATCCCCTTCTCCAGGGGATCTTCCCAACCCAGGGATCGAACTCAGGTCTCCTCATTGCAGGCAGATTCTTTATCATCTGAGCCACCAGGATACTCTAAATGTTCAAATGTATCTCTAAAATAAAAAAAGAAAAAGAAATGTTCAAAGGTTTCACTATTTTTATTTTCATTTAAACCAAGTATGTTGTGAGCTGAAAATCTTAGACAAGGTGTATATCTATTGAAAGCTAAATATAGGTATTTTGCGTTGTGTGTTTTCTTTGATTACTCATTGCTTCTCTGGAAGTATAATCAATAGCTTTTGAACTACTGAGCTTTAAGAGGGTGATGTTTGTTTTTCCAGCCTCAGCACTAAACTTACTAAGAACCATCGTTGATACTTTTAAGATAGAATATACTTTACGTATTTGTCTCTCTTTTTGTAGTTCCTTTTGAAGATAGTCTCTCTCCTTATTCTAGTGCCTAGTTTGTTTTCCTAGCATTGTTTGTGTGACTCATGTTGAGGAATTTTTGTATTGTAAATACCAAAGCCTAGTACTTGGAATTACTAATCATTAAAACAAATGCAGTTATGTTGAGACTTGGGTTGTAGTTAATAAAAGAAAGTGTACGGTATAAAGATTGTAGAAAGAATTTTCACCTAAAACTAGTATGATTCTTGAGTCTTTCTTACTAAGTTTGGTAACTTAAAAAATCCAGTGGGAGAAAGTCAGATATTGATAGAAGATGATATTAATAAAGTTGTTATGTTCAAGTATAATTGCACAAATAATATGTTGGATAAGACTTGCTTCTGAGTTACCTGTTTGAACAGTTAAAGGATATGCAGAGACCCTCCTTACTCATTCCAAAAATTAGACAACTTCCTGAAAATATTTATGAATTAAGTTTATACAGTAGAATTGGACTCGCAGCAGTGATGAGCTTTAAATTAGAAACAGCTGATCTGCGAAAAGAAGAGACACGAAAAGCAAAGGAGAAAAGGAAAGATAAAAGCATCTGAATGCAGAGTTCCAAAGAGTAGCAAGGAAAGATAAGAAAGCCTTCCTCAGCAAACAATGCAAAGAAATAGAGGAAAACAACAGAATGGGAAAGACTAGAGATCTCTTCAAGAAAATTAGAGATACCAAGGGAACATTTCATGCAAAGATGGGCTCAATAAAGGACAGAAATAGTATGGACCTAACAGAAACAGAAGATATTAAGAAGAGGTGGCAAAAATACACAGAAGAACTGTACAAAAAAGATCTTCACGACCAAGATAATGACGATGGTGTGATCACTGACCTAGAGCCAGACATCCTGGAATGTGAAGTCAAGTGGGCCTTAGAAAGTATCACTACAAACAAAGCTAGTGGAGGTGATGGAATTCCAGTTGAACTATTCCAAATCCTGAAAGATGATGCTGTGAAAGTGCTGCACTCAATATGCCAGCAAATTTGGAAAACTCAGCAGCGGCCACAGGACTGGAAAAGGGCAGTTTTCATTCCAATCCCAAAGAAAGGCAATGCCAAAGAATGCTCAAACTACTGCACAATTGCACTCATCTCACACACTAGTAAAGTAATGCTCAAAATTCTCCCATCCAGGCTTCAGCAATATGTGAACCGTGAACTTCCTGATGTTCAAGCTGGTTTTAGAAAAGGCAGACCAACCAGAGATCAAATTGCCAACATCCGCTGGATCATCGAAAAAGCAAGAGAGTTCCAGAAAAACATCTATTTCTGATTTATTGACTATGCCAGAGCCTTTGACTGTGTGGATCACAATAAACTGTGGGAAATTCTGAAAGAGATGGGAATACCAGACCACCTGACCTGCCTCTTGAGAAATCTGTATGCAGGTCAGGAAGCAACAGTTAGAACTGGACATGGAACAACAGACTGGTTCCAAATAGGAAAAGGAGTCCGTCAAGGCTGTATATTGTCACCCTGCTTATTTAACTTATATGCAGAGTACATCATGAGAAACGCTGGGCTTGAAGAAGCACAAGCTGGAATCAAGATTGCCGGGAGAAATATCAAGAACCTCAGATATGCAGATGACACCACCCTTATGGCAGAAAGTGAAGAGGAAGTAAAAAGCCTCTGGATGAAAGTGAAAGTGGAGAGGGAAAAAGTTGGCTTAAAGCTCAACATTCAGAAAACTATAAGATCATGGCATCTGGCCCCAACACTTCATGGGAGATAGATGGGGAAACAGTGTCAGACTTTATTTTTTGGGGCTCCAAAATCACTGCAGATGGTGATTACAGCCATGAAATTAAAGATGCTTACTGCTTGGAAGGAAAGTTATGACCAACCTAGATAGCATATTGAAAAGCAGAGACAGTACTTTGCCAACAAAGGTCCGTCTAGTCAAGGCTATGGTTTTTCCTGTGGTCATGTATGGATGTGAGAGTTGGACTGTGAAGAAGGCTGAGCGCCGAAGAATGGACGCTTTTGAACTGTGGTGTTGGAGAAGACTCTTGAGAGTCCCTTGGACTGCAAGGAGATCCAGCCAGTCCATTCTGAAGGAGATCAGCCCTGGGTGTTCTTTGGAAGGAATGATGCCAGAGCTGAAACTCCAGTACTTTGGCCACCTCATGCGAAGAGTTGACTCATTGGAAAAGACTCTGATGCTGGGAGGGATTGGGGGCAGGAGGAGAAGGGGACGGCAGAGGATGAGATGGCTGGATGGCATCACTGACTCGATGGCCGTGAGTCTGAGTGAACTCCGGGAGCTGGTGATGGACAGGGAGGCCTGGCGTGCTGCGATTCATGGGGTCGCAGAGTCGGACATGACTGAGCTACTGAACTGAACTGAGCTGATATGACAGATTGATGCCATTTTTGAATTCTTAGGGTTTTCCTTCTGAGCTGGACCCTCAGTACTTGTCTGGAAATCCTTTACGTATTTTTAACTCAGTTTTATATTTCCTGCAAAAAGGAGATGAGTCCTGGGTGTTCATTGGAAGGACTGATGTTGAAGCTGAAACTCCAATACTTTGGCCACCTGATGCGAAGAGCTGACTCATTGGAAAAGACCGTGTTGCTGGGAAAGATTGAGGGCGGGAGGAGAAGGGGACGAGAGAGCATGAGATGTTGGATGGCATCACCGCCTCAATGGACATGGGTTTTGGTGGACTCCAGGAGTTGGTGATGGACAGTGAGGCCTGGTGTGCTGTGGTTCATGGGGTCGCAAATAGTCGAACATGACTGAGCCACTGAACTGAACTGAACGTATTTTAAACTTTGAAGCCTATGCCCCACTACCTCGTCATCAACTTTTACCCATGTTTGTCAGCAGATGAACACAGTTAGTTCTCAGAGAAGCTAGAGAACCCTCTGTCAGAACTGTTTTAATATTCCTGTATCGTCTTACTTATCTGCATTTGAGCCATCTTGAGAGCCTCCCTTGCGCTTTTACTAGAAAAGGTTTAGCCTTTGACTTCTCCCTTGGTCCTTCCTTTCCTCTTACATATGCTACAAATATTTTAGATGCTCCATACCAAACTTGTCATCATTTCTTCTCTTTCTAAATTATCTGCGTGCCAGAAGGGTACCATGAACTAGAAATCTAGAAGTTGTCTTGTTACACTGCTTACTGCTTTTCAGTTTCAGTTCATTCAGATCCCACTGCTGTTTGCTGTCTGTCCCCATTACCTACTTTAATTTCCTTAGTTCTAACTCATTGCACAGCCCTGTAATGCTCCCATTTTATAAGATCACGTAGCTAATTAATGTTGTTTGGTTTTCTCCAAATAATTTATACATTAATTCAAATGTATTGAAGTAATTATTCTACCAGGAGAATTTGCTGTCTGGAAATGGCCGGACAGTTTTGAGAATGAATACTATTGAAGGGAAACTGCGAGAGACAGTGTGTGTGTGTGTGTGTTAGTTGCTCAGTCGTGTCCAACTCTTGGCAACCCCAGGGACTGCAGTCTGCCAGGCCCTTCTTGTCCATGGGATTTCCCAGGCAAGAATACTGGAGTGGGTTGCCATTTCCTTCTCTAGGGGATCTTCCCCACCCAGTGATCAAACCTGGGTCTCCAGCTTTGATTCTTTACTGTCTGAGCCACCAGGGAAACCCTTAATCCTATTCACTTTTAATGATAAAAATAATGTGATTTGGGCATTACCATAAATTGATCAGTAGAACATAATAGAAAGCTAAAACATAGCCATATATAGAAATACAAAGATGCCGTTTTGAATCGGTGGTGCAGAGTTAGTGACTGCTTAGAGCCCCGAGGGTGGGCCTAGAGCTGTTACTCATACAGCCTCCTGCCAGTGCAGGGGGGGCCATCCATGTCTGTGACTAGAACACTTGCTTATAAAACAAATTATTAGAATCCAGACTCGCTGTACAAGAAATTAAATATGAGATGAAAAAGTTTAAAAATGAGATGGTAAAAATTAAAATATGTGTTTAATAAGTCTTAAAGTGGGAAAAACATTTTATTAACATAAAACCACAGGAAGAAAATCCCAGAAGGAAAACTTAAACAATTAAAAGGTGAGCTAGAACAATAAATTGACAATATGCTAGACAAGGATTACCATTTTATTATATGAAGAGCTTTTGGAAATACTAAAGAAATGAATAAACCAGAATAAAAATTGAGAGAGGGTGTCAGTAACAAAAAGTGAAAATATGCAAAGAACTACATAAAGCCACTAAAAAGAGAACAGAAGTTCATCCTGCTAACTAGGATTCAGTGAAACCATTACTTATCTAATACGTTCGGCAAGAGTTAAAACAATCTTAATAACGGTGTGTTCAGTTGTGTCCAACTCTTTGTGACCCCGTGGACTGTAGTCTGCCCAGTTCCTCTGTCCATGGAATTTTCCAGGCAAGAATACTAAAGCGGGTTGCCATTTTCTACTCCAGTAGATCTTCCTGACCCAGGGATCAAACCCTTGTCTCTAGCATCTCCAGCATTGGCAGGGGATTCTTTACCACTGGGCCACCTGGGAAGGCCAGTGAGACAACCTTAATGTTCTTGCAGGAAAATTTGGCAGCATGTTATAAGCACTATAAAAATTAGAGATGGGCACACAAATTTATTTGAAAGGCTATTTAGCTTATATATCCCACAACACAGATCTGATTAAATAAATCATGCTGTGTTCATAATCTAGTATCATACTCGGCAGCTGCTAACATTTTTGTGAAAATGAAGAGGTGGCTTCCCAGGTGGCTCTAGTGGTAAAGATACCGCTGCCAATTCAGGAGACGCCGGTTCGATCCCTAGGTCAGGAAGATCCCCTGGAGGAGGTCATGGCATCCCACTCCAGTATTCTTCTTGGGGAAATTTCTTGGACAGAGGAGCCTGGCAGGCTATGGTCTGTGGGGTTGCAGAGTTGAACATGACTGAAGCAACCTAGCATGCACACATGATATGACTAAGTCTCAAAACAAGATGCCTACAGTTATAGATTTACGGGTTTAAAAAAGAAAAAGTTCTAGTAGAGTGATCTGTATCAAAGTGATGATGGTTGTTTATTTTAAAATAAAGGGTGATTTTTATTTTCTTTTCTCTATTTTAAAAGTTTTCTTATAATGTACATTAATTTTGTAATTAGGAAAAAAAATGTCATTTTCTGTTTAAAAAGTAACTATAGTTTTTAGGCTGTTATTATTATTTGTTGAGTTTGCTGAAAATGAGAGTGCTGCCTCTCTAATCATGAATGTTGTTGCTCTTCAAAGACCTTGACACTGCTGAGCCCTGAGAGCTGATGGGATCCCAGCAGGAGGTAGTAGGGTTGAATTGTTCTTGCCTGAGTCGTGTCTGATAGTATCAGTGTAGAATCTGTTGGTGGGCAAGGTACTTTAAAATTGTGGAAAATGAAATTCTGTTTTCATTTTCTGTTTTTTAGAGTATTATATTTTTAGGTTCTTTACAAGTAAGATTGCTTTTTTAGTCTAATGGTGCAAATTCAGCTTTTAAATTCATGAACTCAAAGTACTTATGTTGTATGTTACCAAGTTGTTAGACAGCATAACTGATTCAGTGTGATAGATGAAATTGGTTGCTACTTTACAAAGTTAATCAGGATGTTTAATGATTAGTCTTGAAAATTTATACATTTTAATTTGCCCCACTTTTTCTGGCTTGAGGCCGCGTGTGTGTGTGCGTGTGTGTGTGTGTGTGTGTGTGCATGTTTGTAGCAGTTTGCAGTCACTGTATTATAGATATATGTGACCTTTTTCAGCTACCTAATGTGAGAACCACAGTTATTTATTTTGCTTAGTTCTTTTTACATAAAAATGCTTACATTAATTTGATCTTATTTCAGTGTTCTTTTTGCTGTGCTGTAAAGGTTCTTTTGTTAACCATTTCTTGACTTAGGAGCAGAGTGGGAAGGCTAGGAAAAGCTAGGCAGAGGTTGAGTGATGACAGAGTAGTATATGCTAGATAAAGGACTAATGGAGGATGGAAAAAAGTGTATTACCAAGAGGGAGGCAGATAAAGCAACAGTGGTGCCGGTAGAAGAAAGCAAGTGGGATCTGTCTTTAAACTCTCCTAATACCTTTCCTGGACATAGTAACTTTCATTTTGGGGAACACAGTCACTTATCCAAATTCGTGGTTTATAATTGTGTGATCCCAAATACAGAATTTTTTCCCCTCCCCTGGAGCTATGTAGTTATTTCTTTTTTCCAAAAGCTTTGCTTAGATTGCTTAATTGATTTTCTTCTAAATGTGAAGGGAAATGAGCATGCTTTTAGAGCCACATTTGTATGATTTATGGTACATTGATACAATTAAGCTTACTTGAGTGTTTAGTTCTGTTGTAATTATGTTCCTTGTTCTGGTTCATATGATGAAAATGTACTGCTATTCCCTAGTCTTATCATCTTATAGAGAAGTAATTGTGCAAAAATTTACTGAAAAACTAAAACACCTGAAGAATCTGTATGGATTCCTTGTATTAGGATCAGATGTGCATAGATCACAGAGACTGAGGCATTTGGAAAGAAAAATATGGTATTACATTTTGGGGGGGGGATTCTGAAAATTAAGGGAACTAATATTTTTAAATGGATTTTATGAACTAGTGTTTGGAGGTGAATGAATTGTTCGATTCATTTATAAGACGCCTCACTTATGATAGGGAATAAATAAGAAAAAGGAATGTGAAGCAGTCTCTAGCTGTTGCTGCTGCTGCTAAGTCGCTTCAGTCGTGTCCGACTCTGTGCGACCCCATAGACGGCAGCCCACCAGGCTCCCCTGTCCCTAGGATTCTCCAGGCAAGAACACTGGAGAGGGTTGCCATTTCCTTCTCCAGTGCATGAAAGTGAAAAGTGAAAGTGAAGTCGCTCAGTCGTGTCCACCTCAGCGACCCCATGGATTGCAGCCCACCAGGCTCCTCCGTCCATGGGATTTTCTAGGCGAGAGTACTGGAGGGGGTCGCCAGTGCCTTCTCCAGTCTCGAGCTAGGTTTTCCAAAAACTAGATAGTAGACCACACAATTTATTCTAATTATGGAAGTGTCAAAACTTGGCTTAGGCATTTATTGTATTAAAAATTAAATAATTCCTAATGCATATGACATTTATAAAAATTGTACTTTCTTTAGTTGAATGTGCATAGTTTCAGAAAAATAATAGCTCTGAGTGATGATTGTTGTGCTTAGGTATACCTTTACTGTCCAAGAATTCTAATTGATGTAAGTACAAAGCTCTGTTGAATATCTCTTCTCCATATATGTAAGCACGCCAAGTCGCTTCAGTAATGTCAGACGCTTGAGACTGTATGGACTGTAACCTCCAGGCTCCTCTGTCCCTGGGATTCTCCAAGCAAGAAGACTGGAGTAGGTTGCCATGTGCTTCTCCAGGAGATCCTGCTGACCCAGGGATCGAACCTGCATCTCGTCTGTCTCCCCCATTGGTCAGCAGGTTCTTTACCATTAGTGTCGCCGTAGAAGCCCCTCTCCGTATACTAGAAGCATTTAAAAAGGTTATTGTGAAGAAAGAAAAAATAAGTTAATACATGTTGTGTTTAAAGTAGGCAAATGATATGTTGGTTGCTTTTTTCTGGATTCCTGAGTTCTGTGGGAATCTCCTTTTTAAAATTGGTAGTGAAAAGCTATCGTGAAATGGGTCTTCTTTAGTTATTTTGGTCTTTGACCTTACTAAATGTTTGATATTTTAAAAACCTTTTTTTGGACTGATAAAAGTGTGTTTTATTAGTGAGTCAAATACCACAAATAGCTTTGCTGCCAGTGACATTTTCCAAAATGTTGAGCAACTTAAAAAAAATTATTATTAACAAAAATGAAATATCTTATTCCCTTCTTTTAAAGGTTAGTTATCTTTTGGGAAAAAATCCGCATGTAATTTAAAATCCTGAAACCTCTACCCCCAACACCTTCCCCCCACCCGCATAAAATGTGTTTAGGCTCAGGTAATTTTTGTGCTCCAAGATCACTGCAGATGGTGACTGCAGCCATGAAATTAAAAAACGCTCCTTGGAAGAATGACCAACCTAGGCAGCATATTAAAAAGCATAGACATTACTTTGCCAGCAGAAGTTCGTCTAAGTGTCAAAGCTGTGGTTTTTCTAGTAGTCATATATGGATGTGAGAGTTGGACTATAAAGAAAGCTGAGCACCAAAGAATTGATACTTTTGAACTGTGGTGTTGGAGAAAACTCTTTAGAGTCCCCTGGACTTCAAGGAGATCCAACCAGTCCATCCTAGAGGAAATCAGTCCTGAGCATTCATTGGAAGGACTGATGCTGAAGCTGAAACCCCAGAAGTTTGGCCGCCTGATGTGAAAAGCTGACTCATTGGAAAAGACCCTGACTCTGGGAAAGACTGAAGGCGGGTAGAGAAGGGACGACAGAGGATGAGATGGTTGGATGGCATCACCGACTCAATAGACATGAGTTTGAGTAAACTCTGGGAGCTGGTGAAAGACTGAAGGTGGGAGGAGAAGGGACAACAGAGGATGAGATGCTTGGATGGCATCACCGACTCAATGGACATGAGTTTGAGTAAACTCTGGGAGCTGGTGAAAGACTGAAGGTGGGAGGAGAAGGGACGACAGAGGATGAGATGCTTGGATGGCATCACCGACTCAATGGACATGAGTTTGAGTAAACTCTGGGAGCTGGTGATGGACAGGGAGGCCTGGTGTGCTGCAGTCCATGAGGTTGCAAAAAGTGGGACACGGCTGAGTAACTGAACTGACTAAATTACAAATAGATTTTTCTTCTGCATGGCTGTTCAGTATTACAGTCTACATTTGGATGGAATGTGAGTCAGTTCTTTCTTAGAGGGACTAATTTTTCAAATTATACATTTTTAAATTATGCAAGATATCCATTTCATGCTTCTGATCCATAAACAAGTAATATATATTTAAAAATTATCAACATGAGCAGAAATTCCTCCACAAAATTGCCTGCTTCTTAGGGAGTGGTATTGACTGAATAAGAATCATTGGCCAGAGAAACAGTCAAAGAATAGGGAATCCTTTCACCAGGCCCAAAGATATGAAAGAACTTCAAAAACAAATAGCTTCAAGTTGAGTGAAACTTACTGGAGAAAGGTCTTTTTCAAGGAGCCAACTAAGTTTCATTCTGTAGCTGAGAAAAGCAAAATGTTAATCAGGAGGAATTCCAGAGGGCACTAAGGGATGATTTAGAAGGGAGAGGAGGGACAAAGGACTGGGTCAGATTAAGGAGTGTACCGGGCAGTATGGAAAGAAGAGTCTGTGTCAGTGTTGGGGTGAGACCTGGGGAAGTTTGGTCTGCTGTCAATGACTGAAATAAACATGGAAATGAGACCTGATAGAATTCCTAGAAGTCCCTTTAAAATGGAAAAAAAAAAAAAAAAAAAAAAGTAAAAATCTTAACATATACAGAACTACAGAGTAGATGAATCTTTATGTAACTATTATCCAGCTATAACAATAGTTAGCTCTTAGCTACTCCATTTGTCCTGTAACTGCCAGTAATTTTGTGTTCTGCAAGGTGACCTAAGACCCTCACAAATAATATGAAACCAGAATTCCACTGAAAAGTGCTCACTGATATTTTCTGTCTTTTTTCTTCGTTTAAACTCTGGGTTATGGTGCAGTAAATGGATTTCATGAATGATAAATAGGTCATATGTGGTAGTTGGAAAACTGAGTTTGTGGTTTGTCTTTAAATGGCTTGGGCTGGAGTTCTGACTGCACCCCTCAATAACTTTGTGTCCTTCAGCCTCTTACTTAATTCTAATCCTCACATTCTTCTTATATAAAGTAGTACATACCTCCTGTGCTTTTTATGAAAATTACTTGTGTTTGAAGTACTAGCTGTCAGTGTTTCACAGTGGTCTACGCACCTAGATGATACTCAGTTACTATTAGATGCTATTACTATTTTAAGTGACCAACCTGGAATTTGAATCTTGGTCTCTCAGATTCCAAATTCCAAATTCTCATAATTTTTTAATCTAACATAGAACTCATTTTAATACCTCCACCAACATTTCTTTCTTTGTGAAGTGAAAGTGTTAGTTACTTAGTTGTGTCCAACTCTTTACGACCCCATAAACTGTAACCTGCCAGGCTCCTCTGTCCGTGGAATTTTCCAGGCAAGAATATTGGAATGGGTTGCCATTTCCTTCTCCAGGAATCTTCCTGACCCAGGGATTGAACCTGTGTCTCTTGCATCACCTGCATTGGCAGGTGGGTTATTTACCACTAGCGCCCCCTGGGAAGCCTCTGTTGACCTCTTGTCCTGTACTCCGTTCTCTTTTCTAGCATCATAAGTTTTCATACACTTGAAATGATGAAAATTTATTTCTAATGCTGAAATCTCTTATTCCTCTTCCCTGGTTTTATCAGATAGCACTTCCAGAGTGATGCTAACATCTGTGTTGATAGTGGACATCAATGTCTTAAGTCTGGCTTTGCTTTTAAATTTTGTTGTTATTTTGGCATAAAACATTTATCTGTTGGTTTGAAGAAATCTTTTTAAAAGTCCTAAGAGAGATTCTTCTTCTAATCAGTATTAATTTCTTAAACTTTGGTACCCTTTACTAGATTTCTTTTATTGAGTCTGTCTCCTACCTCAGATATATCTTTTTTTTTTTTTTTTGCCCCTGCTGCATGGCTTGTGGGATCTTAGTTCCCCAACCAGGGATTGAATGTGGGCCCCAGAAGTGAAAGCACTGAGTCTTAACCACTGGATTGACAGGGAATTCCCAAATATATCATTTTTCGTAGGACCACATTGCCTACTGTGTTGTTTAACTAGTCTTTCCACTTTTGGTCCCTGTCCCTATTAATCAGAACTCTGAACTGCTGGTACAAGTTCCTGCCCCAAGTCAGCCTTGATCATGTTTTATTTATATTCCAGGGAATTGTATCACTAGAACATCTTTCCATGTTATGTAATGAAAAGTGCAGACTTCTAAGGCTATTTATTATCTGTATTTCTTTGTGAACAGAGCATATGCCTTTCCATTACTCGCCTCTGTCAAGAACTTTAAAGGATCTGAGATCTTAGCCTCTCATAGGTTAACAAGTTAGCCTCCTATGGGTTCATGGATCCTGGTAGAAGACACTAGTCTCCTGGGTCAGAGTCAAGAACAGTTTGTTACAGCAATAGCAGCAGCCACAATCTTATCATGTGTCTTGTACCAGTTACCTAAGCCCCAGTTCCCACAGATTGAGGAGATGAGGGCCAGGTGACACCTGTACACAGTTAGTTGCATTACAGGAGGGACCCTGAGCATTTTCTGGAATCTCAACCTACCTGTTTTTTTAATTCATCCCTTCCATTCCATCCCCCAGCTTTCTCTCCATAACATCTTGATGTAAGACTGCGTCTCAGCAGATGCTTCTTCCATACCCGCCCCATGGCCCCTGTGTCTGTGAATGTGCCGCTGATTTTTCTGTGTTCTCCTATACTGTAAGCTCCAGTGACCCTTGCTTTGCATAGTGGCTTCAGTCTTTCTCTGCACAATATGTAAATCCTATTGCCTTTCCTGCTGTCCTGCCATTGGTATATCTCAGAGTGCCTGCAGAGACATTATTTATTTTTTGTCTCTTTTAGAACACACAAAGGCACTGTATTGGTTAAGAATGTGTTCAGTTACAAGGATTAGATGACCACCATTTCACATTGGGTGTAGTGGATAGAGTTTTGTTTTCTGTTTGTGGGTTTTTTTTCCCCCCATGTATGAAGCCTGGAGGTAGATAATGCAGGTGTTGATTCAATTTTTAAACAGTCCTTTATCATGCAAGCCTTTTCATATGCTCTTCCCATCATCTGAAATTCTTTTTTCTGTATTTGCAATTCCAAATTAAACTCATTTTTTAAGTTACAAGTTCCACAGAGTCTTTTGTTGAAGATTTACTCTTGAAGTGAAAATACTCATAGGTACTACTAAGGTAGAAAAAGGGCCACTATCATTGAGTTATCTATGCACATACACACACATGCGTACACATCTTCCCATTAGATTCTGCATTCTGTGTCTGTGTGGTGTGTCTGTTGCTGCTGCTAAGTCGCTTCAGTCGTGTCTGACTCTGTGCGACCCCATAGACGGCAGCCCACCAGGCTCCCCCATCCCTGGGATTCTCCAGGCAAGAACACTGGAGTGGGTTGCCATTTCCTTCTCCAATGCATGAAAGTGAAAAGTGAAAGTGAAGTCGCTCAGTCATGTCTGACTCTTAGCGACCCCATGGACCACAGCCTACCAGGCTCCTCTGTCCATGGGATTTTCTAGGCAAGAGTACTGGAGTGGGGTGCCATTGCCTTCTGTGTGTCTGTTATTACCCTCCAAAAAGTACTTTAAGATACACAGTCTATGTACTTGAAGATAGAGTGATACAGAATAAATGAACCCTAGCTTTAAGCAAACCCTGTCACTAGTGGTTAGAGCCTCGAGAAAAGATGTTGACAGGTGTGAATGTGGAGGTTTGGGTTTTAAGTAGATAATTTAGTTTATAGGAATTAAATGCACCTGTTGTTGAAAGGAACACTTGTATTGTGTAGTTTCTGAATGCTCCATATTTCTATTTGCTATCAAATTTATCTTCACATACTTTTAATAAAAACATTTTATTAATATTATATAGAAATAAAATGAAAACTATTCTTTCTTTCAGTGCTTAGATGAATATGAAGATGACGAAGCTGGGCAGAAAGAGCGGAAACGAGAAGATGCGATTACACAACAGAACACAATGCAAAATGAGGCTGTAAGCTTGTTAGATCCAGGAAGTTCTTACCTGCTACAAGTGAGTATTTAGAAATTCTAGACTGTCACTAGCTATTTTAACAATAGTTTTTTTAACTTACTGGTAATAATTTTTCCAATTTTATTTTAATTGCATCAGCTCCCCTGAAGTACTTTAAATGAATTTAACTATGTATTTTCCTTATGTCTAAATACCTTTTGATGTAAGCAGTATTTGGTTCTTAGATCCTGATCAATGAATATTTACTGATTAACCAAGCAGGTTTAAACAGTATCCATTGTGAAAATAACCAGGAAAAGTAATTAGCTCTTTTGCTGTTAAGTAAGGTTTAGGAGACAGTTCTGTTCTCAGCTGATATTTGCTTTAGAATTACATAGCAAGTAGAATTGAATAACAAGTTTCTACTAAGTGAAATGTTTAAACATAATAAAACACAATATGTAGTATTGTGAATTGCCAGATACATCAGTGCTTCTGTGTAGTTATAAAATACTTTTTAAAAGAAAATTTAGGTCAGTTTCTAATTAGGTGTTATCTTGGCTTCTTGTGGCACAGAGAATTGGAAGATGTTGGCATTGGAGTACCTCAGTTTAAAGCAGATTGCTCTGCAGAATCATTCCATGCAAACTGTCATTTGGGAATGATCTGTATATATTTAATCTTAAATTAATCTGGCGATATTTTGAGGTGTTAAGCTGCTGTGTTGTCTTTTCAGCGTTTTATTTTTTTTTAATGCATTTTATTATGATACCACTTTAAAAGGGGGTTTCCAAGCAGTACATGCGTCTCCCTGTTTTATTGATGAAAAAAGATGAAATATAAGGTTGCCTATTAACTTGCAGGGTTATAATAGAAGGCATTTAACTGAAAGAGGCAAAATGTTTTGAAGTGGTTTGGATATGAATGCAAAATTCCTCTTTTCTCTTCTCTTCGAGGCGGATATTGAGGTGGTGAATGGTAGAGTAACGCGGGTTTGTCTGTTCCCCTGTATTGCAGTTGCTACTACTAGGAGAAGTAGTGCCCTATTATATTAAACTATCTTTGTATCCTTTGTGTATCACAACAAAGTTGAAATGAAACCTATACATATTCCAGGTGAAGAAATAGGCTTACTTTGTTAGGATAGAGACAGTATAGCATTTAGATTGAGAATCTAGACCTGGTTTCAGTTCTTGATCATGTCACTTAACATCAGGCAACAGCTTTTGGAAAGAGAGCTGATTTATTTCTGTTGAATGAAGTCCTTACCCTTCGATGCTGGGGAGCTTAGTGTTTAGGTTATTCCCAGGTTTAAACCCAGATACGGAGAAGTGTCAGCTGATCTGGTCTCTTGCAGTTTAACTTCTTTCCTATAGCTTTACTAGTCTCTTCCTAGATCTACCCTTCATTTCTCTCATTTTCATTTGTTTCATTAGCAATTAGGATGTGACTCACTGGTGATCGTGGTTTTAAGTATCTATTTTTCAGGCTGTGTGCTTAGGATGAAAGAGAAGCAGAGAGTCTCCCGTGGATTACAGACTGCCACACTGAAGTGGGAATGGGAACAAGAACTCTTCTGTCTACATAGCTGGCCTCTCTCTGAGTTCCTACCTAAACTCATATTCTGTTACTCTAAGATAGGATAGATTTTATTTATAATTCCAACTTCAAAAACAATAAATAGAAAGAAAATATTGGCATTAAAAAATACATATTATGTATTTATGGCTGCGCTGGGTCTCCATGGCTGCATGAGGGCTTTCTCTAGTGGCAGGTGGAGGCTCCTCTCTAGTTGTGGGGCAGGGGCTTCGCATTGTGGAGGCTTCTCTTGATGTAGAGCACTGGCCTGGGGTGCTCAGGCTCAGTAGTTGTGGTGAATGGACTTGGTTGTCCTGCAGCCTGTGGAATCTTCCTGGACCAGGGATTGAACCCATGTCGCCTGTATTGGCAGGCAGATTCTTAACCACTGGACCACCAAGGAAGTCTCCATTGGTTGTTTTAAGGCTTTCTTCTTTTTTTTTTTTTTAACAGACCAGAGAGAAAGACTTTGTTTCTTAGCATTATCTATGTGGTAGCACAGTTGTCAAGAATCCACCTACAGTGCAGGAGAAACAAGAGACACAGGTTCCATCCCTGGGTCAGGAAGATCCCCTGGAGGAGGAAATGGCAACCCATTCTAGGATTCTTACCTGGGAAATCCCATGGGCAGAAGAGCCTGGCAGGCTGCAGTCCATGGAGTCACCAAGAGTCCCACACAGCTGAGCACACAGGGTACATGTGAATCTTCGCCATTCAGTGAAACAGATTTTTTGAAATGAAGAATGAAATGGGAACATGGATTTGGGGTAATAGTATGCTTTATGAAAGGTTAGAGTATTTTAAGTTTCTGTTTGGCTTTTTTCAAGTAATATGGAGTAGCAGTAATAAAATATGAGCCTTTAAATTTTTTTCTTTCATTTTTACCTATGATTTTACACATTTTAGCCATGTTTTTCCCTAGGTAGTCATGCCTAATCCTGTCAGTTTTTAAAGTAATATATTAAATCTCTGATAAATAATACAGGATCAATGGAAAATATGAAAGATAGGCAAGTACCTTTCTTTATGTATTTTTATAAATTGTTTATTAAATTTTAAACATTAGGCTTAATTAATTTAAAAGGAAACATATGTCACATGCTAAAAAATGCAAAAAGCATAGAAAGGAAAAAAATAGTAAAAAGTCTCTCTCACCTACCTGGTTACCTTCTTTGGAGGCAACTAGTGCTTTCTTTTGGAGAAGGAAATGGCAACCCACTCCAGTGTTCTTGCCTGGAGAATCCCAGGGACGGGGGAGCCTGGTGGGCTGCTGTCTCTGGGGTCGCACAGAGTCAGACACGACTGAAGCGACTTAGCAGCAGCAGCAGCAGCAGTGCTTTCTTTTCTTGTACATTCTTCTGAAGGCAGTGTGTGTGTATAATATACATATTCCTAATTTTAGGCGCACTCTTGCAGCTTGTTCTTTTCATTTAATATTGTGGAGAGACTTCTGCGATAGTACATAAAGAGCTTCCTTATTATCTTTTTTGTAACCACAGAATATTCTGTTTTATAGATGTATCGTAATTTTTCTGACTTGATCATTTAGTTGAAACATGTACGTTTTTGATGCTACAAACAATGTAGTGGTAAAAACCTTTCAATATGTAAGCAACTTACAGTCTTTTGTGTATGTGTGTATAAATCAGTAGGATAAAACCCTAGCACTGGGATCTCTGAGTGAAAAGGAATACATGTTTGTAATTTTGATGATATTGCCAAAATTCTCTTTGTAGGTGTTAGAGCATGAACATTTTTTTCATGTTATTCAAATCTCTTTATATATTATTTTCACTGGCATAGAATTTTCTTTTTTAATGTGAATAGTAGTTGATACAAATTTCCCATTAATAGGATTCCTCAGTGGTTAAACATTTTTGCTGTTATAAGTACTACTGAAAGTAATATCTATGTAAATTGAACTTGTTTTGAATTATTTTCTTTGGCCAGATTACCAGAGATAGACTTATTGGGTCAAAGGTCATAACAATTTTTAAAAATTATTTATTAGCTATCCCTCATGACTTGCGGGATCTTAGTTCCCCACCAGGGATTGAACTGGTTCTTCTTGCAGTGGAAGCACAAAATCCTAATTACTGGACCACCAGTGAAAGTGGAACTTGCTCAGTTGTGTCCGACTCTGTAACACCATGGACTATACAGTCCATGGAATTCTCCAGGCCAGAATACTGGAGTGGGTAGCCTTTCCCTTCTCCAGGGGATCTTCCCAACCCAGGGATCGAACCCAGGTCTCCCGCATTGCAGGTGGATTCTTTACCAGCTGAATCACAAGGGACCCCCAGGGAATTCCCTATAATTCATATTTAAGACTAAAAATTTCTCAACATATTGCCTAAATTACTTATAAAGAAAAGTTTATCAGTTTATGTAATCAAGAGCATTTTATGAGAGGGCATTTATGAATTTTATTTTACTTCTTTCTTTGATTCATTTATTGATTTTCCTTTTAAAACATTCTCAGGCTAACTGAAAAGTTACAAGTACTGTGTAGAGAATTTTTTTTCCCCCTTAAAATGTTTGAGAGTAAGTTGCTAACTTGATGCCTTATTACCCCCAATACTTCCCTGTGTGTTTTCTGCAATGAAGATCTCCTGCATAACTGCAACATAGCTCTTCAAGATAGAAAATTAAAATTGACATTGACACATTTTTTTACCATCTAGTTTCTTCAGATACCATCAAGTTTCACCAGTTGTCCC
This sequence comes from Bubalus bubalis, assembly GCF_019923935.1. Taxonomy (NCBI): domain Eukaryota; kingdom Metazoa; phylum Chordata; class Mammalia; order Artiodactyla; family Bovidae; genus Bubalus; species Bubalus bubalis. The sequence goes on from NC_059160.1 coordinate 110,821,111, forward strand.
AATCATATCCTAAATTATAGCAAAGGGTCTAGTTCAGAATCACATATTCTGTTTAGTTGCTGTATCTCCTTAGTTTCTAGTTTGATCCATCTTTCTTTAGCTTTCTTAATCTTAACACTTTTTAAGATTATAGGTCATTTATTTTTATCATATGACCTTCGGTTTGGGTTATCTAATATTTACTTCTGATGAGATTCATGTTGTGTATATCACAGAATTGACGCCGTGTTTTTCTCAGTGTGTAGTCCATCAGGTGACACATGGTTTTAATGTGTTCCGTTGCTGCTGCTGATCACTTTGGTCATATGATTAAGGTAGTGTTTGCCAGGCTTCCCTGCTGCTGTTTAATAAGTGCTTTGTGGCTAAGTCCTCTGAGCCATGTAGATGACTTTGTCTCCATCAAACTCTCTATTCTCTGCACCCATTTGTCTGTCATCTATTTATGTCTATATATCTGTATCAACTCACTACTCGCCATTTTATCTGATGGGTTTTACCCATCCTGTATTAGCTTGATTGCCACAAATTTGGTATCTTAAAACGCCACAAATTTGGTATCTTAAAACAACACAAGTTTATCAACTTACAGTGGTTTTAGTTGGCAATCTCATTGGACTTGTAAAACTGTGGATCGAAATCAAAGGGTAAAATCAGGACTGCATTCCTTTTTGGATGCTATAGGAGAGAATCCATTTCCTTGCCTCTTCCAGCTTTTAGCAGCTACCTGAATTCCTTGTCCCTCTTCCTTCTTCAAGGTAAAAATTGTGACTTTTCTGCTTTGCTCTATTTCCCTCTGACTTTCTGCCTCTTTCTTCCACTTTGAGTGACCATTGTGATTACAATGGGCCCATTAGATAACGCAGTACAATCTCCCTATTTAAGGTCATTGATTAGCTACCTTAATTTCCCTTTGCTGTGTAACCTAATATGTTCGAAGGTTTTAGAAATTAAGATGTGAATATCTTTGAGGGTCATTAGTCTACCTTGTTGTTCAGTTGCTAAGTCGTGTCTGACTCCTTGCAGCCCCATGAACTGCAGCACACCAGGCTTCCCTGTCTTTCACTATCTCCCTGAGTTTGCTCTACCACAGCATCACTGTTTATTTTAATATTCACAGTATCCCAGATTTGGCCAGTGGGAGCCCCTGTAACCTTTTGTATCATTTGCTGCATCTCCGTCTTTCTTCGAATACTTCTTTGTTTTCTGGTGTAATAAGGTATTGCAGACTCATCTGGAGCTTTCTTACTCCAGCCTTGAAAGCAGCTGTGTCTCTAAGGAGCCCTGATTCCTTTTATTGAAAATGATAGTATGAAGCCAAGATCTGGGCTGTAGTTGTGTTCATGTTGTTGAGGTGTCACCGTTCCTAGTCCCGCTCTATGTACAGACCTACTTTGTGTGCCTATATGCGCATACATACGTATGCACATCTGTTTGCTGCTTACTTACCTGTCTAGCTAGCTACATCTATTTATGCAGATATTGAAACTAATTTATACCAGTATGGCCAATTGTAATCTGATATCGCAAGGCTTAGTCTAGTATTTGTAACTCCCTTTTCTGACATTGGGTAACCTGTTTCACATTATTCTTAATATGTTTTCTTATTTATTCAGTTCCCCTGTATGTAACCTCTCTCCCATTGTCACTCCTTCCTCACGCTGATGCCTTCCTCACCACAAGTGGGTTCTGACGTCACATATTGGTTTTACCTTCTGCATGAACACTCTTCACTTTCTTCAGGCTTGGCCATTCCCTTGTGAGGCTGCAGAGTTCCCTCTTTACCCTGCTTGGTTCTGACTCCTCATAGCAGGTCACTCCCCCTGTGGATCCCCAGCCACCCTGCTTTGCCCCTGCCGTCCCATGAGGGCTGCTCTTCCCTCAGGGCTTTCTTTGCCCTGCGCAGACCTCATGCTGGATTACTCCTCCCTGGGGATGCCTTATCAACCTGATTGGGTTTTCACCCACCCAGGCCAGGCTACCACTCTGTGGATGCTCTCTTCATCCTATTTATTGGGGCTCTAGCACATCTCCCCTGCTCATTCCCTACAGAGATCCTCTCCACACCCTGCACAGGCTGTGAATTCTCCATGCCAGGCCGCATCTTCGAGGGAATACCTTCTTTACCCTTATGGGCAAAACCCCCATTTTGGGCCACCCTCCTCCGTGGATGACCATCATGCCCTCACACTCTGGGGCTCTCAGTATCCCTTCATGGGGCTCCCTTTCTGACCTCTCCTCAGGCCTGATACCCTGACTTCCCTTTCCTGCATTGTCCACCTCTCGTCGTTCTGCTCAGGCTCTGATTTCTCATACCAGGCCAAGTTCCCCTGCTGTATGTACATTATGTTCAGTTTTCTTATTTTCATTTTTAAGTTATTTTATCAGTTATACCTTATAGATGTTCCATTCTTCATTCATCTTCAACTTTGTATCTTTAGTATCAATACCTTGTGTATACCAGTATAGGTATTTTAATGTACTCCTGAAAGTCAGTTAACATGGTATACCATAGTTTTATTGGGGGCTCAAATAAATTTAAATAACTTGAGTATTATTTTACTATATTCTACTGGGCCTGTATTTGTCTAATCTTATTTCACATTTGCTTTTATATTTGTTCATACTTTACAAGTTGTGATCTCCCATTGCACCTGTAAAGACAATGTTCGTGGGATTTCCTTATTGAGCATTGTAAGCTTGAATGAAGCAGAATGTTTTATTTAAACTTAAATAAACCAATTTGCTTTGCCAGCTTTTTCTAAGCTCTACATAGATCTTTCTCCTTTCCTTTTGTAATATAAACCATGCCATTGCAAGGAAGATTATTTTAGGAAAAGTATATTTTAAATCAGTAGTATAATAGACTTTGGAGTTATTGAAGGTCTAATTACATCGTCTTTGAAACTTTAAAGACCAGTATAACCTTAACCTTTGTATTTTTTATAAGAGTTTCAGTGATACTGAAAGTGTTTCTTCTCCCCCGCCCCTACATTTAGACTAAAATTGTCAACTTTTTAACAGTTATGGTAATTGTTATCACTGTTTGCTCGGAAATCTTTGTGGTCCCTGAAATATAGAGGCTTATAGTTATATTTGTATAGAATTGTGTATTAATACATAGAAGCATCAAGCATTTTCCTCCTCAAAATTGTAAGGGACTGTTCAGTTCAGTCGCTCAGTCGTGTCCGACTCTGTGACCCCATGAATCGCAGCACGCCAGGCCTCCCTGTCCATCACCAACTCCCAGAGTTCACCCAGACTCACGTCCATCGAGTCAGTGATGCCATCCAGCCATCTCATCCTCTGCCGTCCCCTTCTCCTCCTGCCCCCAATCCCTCCCAGCATCAGAGTCTTTTCCAATGAGTCAACTCTTCGCATGAGGTGGCCAAAGTACTGGAGTTTCAGCTTTAGCATCATTCCTTCCAAAGAACACCCAGGGCTGATCTCCTTCAGAATGGACTGGTTGGATCTCCTTGCAGTCCAAGGGACCCTCAAGAGTCTTCTCCAACACCACAATTCAAAAGCATCAATTCTTCGGCGCTCAGCCTTCTTCACAGTCCAACTCTCGCATCCATACATAACCACAGAAAAAACCATAGCCTTGACTAAATGGACCTTTGTTGGCAAAGTAATGTCTCTGCTTTTGAATATGCTATCTAGGTTGGTCATAACTTTCCTTCCAAGGAGTAAACGTCACTGCACTATAGGTGTTGAATTTTTTTTCCCTTCTGTCTAATATTTCAGTTTTGTCTTTTTGTCAGGGTGTAAAGATGGCTTTAAGCTCCCATCTGTACATATCAGTTTTGAATACGCTTGAGAAGCAGGCTGCCACCCCTCCCAATCTCTGCTGACACTAATGTAGTCTGTCTGATTTGAGGAGCATTTGGTTGTTAAGCAATGAAATTTGGTTACCAGAGTCACTGTGAAATAATATTTAACTACAAAATGTATAATCTAATAAAAACAGTTTTCAAATCTGGCCAATAAGCAATAAACTTAAGAGTGTTGGTCTGCTTTAGAATCTTAACTTGAATATAAGTTATATAGAAATAGACTTAAATCTGATTGTTAACATATCTTGGACTTGAGCATGGAGTAGTTTGGTCAAGTATGTCTGAGTTTATAATTTTATCAGTTGTACCAGACGAGTTGTACAGAAAATACTGTAAAACTTGAGATATGTTTTAAGTGACTGTGTGCTCAGTCGCTCAGTTATGTCTGACTCTTTGCAATCCCATGGACTATAGCCCGCCAGGCTCTGCTGCCCATGGAATTTTTCCAGGCAAGAATAATGAAATGGATTGCCATTTCCTACTCCAGAGGATCTTCCCTACCCAGGGATTGAGCCCACACCTCCTGCATTGGCAGGCAGATTCTTTAGCACTGTGCCACCTGGAAAGCGCCTTTTAAGTGACTAGTTGTTTTTTAAAAAGCTGTAAGAAATGTAAAAAATTAGTAACATACCACTTCTTCTTGTTAATAGTATACTTCAGTGGTACTTTTAAATCATTTGTAGGCAGGCCAGTGTAACAGTAGTATCATGCTACTGTAGGGTAGTGTTGCCAAAAACATCCTGCATTTCACATTTCTGTACAGATTAAAATTCTAATCTAAATGTGTGTTAGTCTCTAGTTCTACCATGTAAGGGGAAAATGCCTACATGAAGCCTCAAATATTTTTTATTGCCAGGTTTCCATACCATTACAGTCAATATATCAGCTACACACAAATCCATCAGTGTAGCAGAGGCTCTTATCATTTAGCAGTTATGCTAATTTCATTGCAGTAAGAAGTAGTCTGGATAATCAGGCTGATGTCATTTTTTGAAATATTTCAGTTATAACCAAAATCAGAGAGGTGTTTATGTTTTGGATCTTACTGTGTCATTAGCATCTTTTCTAATGCATATTTAATTTAGATGGACATCCTTTAAGGTCTGTGCCTAAAGTTTTAGTTCATGTATAATAAGATTAGGGAATATTATGAAAGAAAACCTTGATAAAATATTAGTTGGAATACTGCTTATAAAACTTAAGGGGAAAAGTTGCATTTGAAATCATTACTTTGAGTGTATACACATAACTTTAGTATTTCTTTCTGCTTTATCTAAATAACTAGGATTACACATTTTAATCTAGTTACTATGGTTTAAAAAATAGTTTTAAAAAACTAGATTTTATAAAGTATATTCTTTGTTATTCACTTAGAGATATCATATTTTTGTAAATAGGAGCTCTGTTTTACATGTTTGGTGTTAGAGTACAAAGATTCATCTGTCTTATCTTTAGGGTCTCATAGTTTAATGACAGGTAGATAAGAAACTGTTTAAAGCTGACTTGCTAGGCTTTTGTTATTGTCCCTGCTATGAGATCAGTTGGTGCCCAGAAGAGGGTAAAATGTCTTTGAACCAACTGTCGGACCAAGGCTCCTCCAGGGGTGATCCTATTAAAGGGCCAGGCCCACACACATGGGCACTTCTTGTATCGTATCACCTGGTTACTTTCGAAAACTTTTTAATTCCAAGGTGGTGCTTTTTCTATAACTGTAGATTACCAGGGAAGTTATTTCTATAGGTTGTCAATATATATTTATTGCATACTGTTTATACTGAGGTTTTGGGGGAAAAAGAAATCAAAAGTGAGAGACCCCTGCTGCTCCTTTATCGCATCACTTAAAAATGCGATAAAGTCATATTTAAATAAGTGATGTAGGCTGTTGTGGTGTGTGCTACGTGTGCTCAGTCATGTCTAACTCTCTGTGACTCCATGGACTGGAGCCCACTAGGCTCCTTTGTCCATGGAATTTCCCAGGCAGGAATACTGGAGTGGGATGCCATTTGCTAGTAGGCTGTAGTAATGGGACTTTATTGATTTGGAGGAATTAAGTCAGATTTATTAAAGTTCTGCTCAGAAAATTCAGTAAAGATTCTTCCACATCCTAGGTTTTTTAAAAAAAAACCTTCACTGTCAATTTTAAATTATTCACCTGTTGCAAAGGAGTTTTACTAATTGTTTTTATCACTTCCATCATTTAATCCCCACAACAACCTGGTAAAGTAGACATTGTTTTTATTCCTATTTTAGAGATGAAGAAACTGAGACTAATGGAAGTTAAATAACTTACCACAGTCTCACAGCTACTGGGTAGCCTGTCTGGTTGGAACTTGATTCTAAGTCTTAGTCATAACTGTATGACTTTTCTATCTTGTTTTTCCACATTGATACATTCTTTACTCTACCATGTAGTATTTGCTGTTTTAGGCTGGAATCTGATCATCTTATGGGCTTCCCTAGTGGCTCACATGGTAAAGAATCTGCTTGCAATGCAGGAGATCAGGGTTTGATCCCTGGGTCTCGAAGATGCCCTGGAGAAGGGAATGCCTACCCACTCCAGTATTCTTGCCTGGAAATTCCATGGACAGAGGAATCTGGTTGGCTGCAGTCCATGGGCTTGCAGAGTCAAAGACTTACTTATTTAAAAAATTAAAAAAAAATTATAGGAGTATGGTTGATTTGTAATCTGTTAAGTAAGACTTATCATTTAATTTTGACTATGTGTTAGTTGCTCAGTCGTGTCCATCTCTTTGCTACCCCATGGATTGTAGTCCGCCAGGCTCCTCCATCAATTTGATTTTCCAGGCAAGAATACTGGAGTGGGTTGCCATATCCTTCTCCAGGGGATGTTCCCGACCCAGGAATTAAACCTGGGTCTCCTGCATTGCAGGCAGACTCTTTACTTTACCATCTGAGCCACCAGGGAAGCCCTAATTTTGACTATGTTATTAAAGTGATACTGCAGAAGACAAAACAGAGTCTTCAACCAACAGAAGACTGCCCTGTTGGTGGCAAGGCAACATAGTTTTCCCATTTCCCTGATGGCTCAGTGGGAAAGAATCCGCCTGCCAAGCAAGAGATGCAGGTTTGATCCCTGGGTTGGGACGATTCCTTGGAGAAGGAAATGGCAACCCACTCTAGTATGCTTGGCTGGGAAATCCCATGGACAGAGGAGCCTGGTGGGCTATAGTCCATGGGGTTGTGAAAGAGTCGGACATGACTTAGCAACTAAATAGCAACAACAATAGTTTTCTCACCCCAGTGCTTAATATTAACTTACAGCTATCTTTTTTGGGGGGAGGTCTAGCTTAGAATCAGCATAAAAAATATTTTCTCACCTTTTATTTTTAGCTATTTTAAAAAATAAACATTAATCATTATATGTCTGTGGTGAATTGTACCCCTCCCTCCTTTTTTTTTTTAAACTGAGGGCATAGAAAACACTAGAAGGGGGATATGTTGTGTTTTTTAATGGTCGACTTCCAAAAAGGTTTAGATTGGTTGATGAATGATAACCCTTTAAAATATTTTTCTAAGCTTTTAAAATGTTTCCAAATTAAAGATATAATCTTTAAACAGTGATTGGTTTTGTCTGAAAAATCAAATGTAGGATATTGTTTTGTTTGATCAGCAATGTGAATTTTTAAAAGTAATGGTAATTGTTCCAACATTCTCTATCAATTGTTTTATATAACCTGGAATTGTGTGTGCTTTTACACATACCCAAACTGATATGTTGTTATTTTTACTTTACAGGAGCCATCTAGAACAGTTTCAGGCAGATACAAAAGGTAAGAATCCTTAAGTTAAGACTAAGAACATATTGCAGACATAAGTGTAATGTCAGAAACCTTAATTGTCCTCTTAAAAAGAAACTGCATTGTAGGCAGACCACAACTTATTCTCACATACTCTGCAGTCTGAAAACTGCACACAGCATGGATTTGTAAAGGTTTGATGAACTTAGCAAAAGAAACTTAGAGTCATTTTCACTTGTGTATTTAAACACTGAAAAGATAAGTATAAACCCTGTACTAGTCAGCTTGGAATGCCATAACAAAATGCCATAGACAGGATGGCTAAAATAGAAATTTATTTTCTCACAGTTCTGGAGGCTGTGAAGTCCAGAATCAGTCAGAGTGCCAGCATGGTTTGGTTCTCATGAGGGTTCTCTTCCTGACTCTCAGAGAACTGCCTGCTCACTGTGACCTCATGTGATGGAGAGAGTGGGTAATTTGGTCCGATTCTGTTGGTGAAGGCCCGCCTGCCAGTTGCAGACTTAACAGCTTGCCACTGTGTCCTCACGTAGTGGGAGGGGCTAGAGAGCTCTGCGGTGGCAGTGCGCTTATACACGTGCAGAAGGGCTCCAACTCTGTGACCTAGGCACCTCCTGCAGCCTCACCTCCCAGTGCCCTTACGTTGGACATTAGGGTTTCAGCATAAGAATTTCGAGGGACGCAAGCATTCAAACCACTGAATAATGCTTTTTACCAGAAAATGTGTTTGAATGTATGTGCTTATGTACAGGATGAAGATCAGAATTAAGTATGAGAAGTTGTTTAACAAGAGATGGCTGAAGTAGTAGTGTCCTTCCCTGTTGAAGCCATAAAGTTGCAGAAGATGTGGTCATCATGCTTGTGCTAATAATTATAGTATAATGGTAAATCTTATCAAGTCTTATAATGTCCAGGGTACTTTATGGAGCTCTCATTCAATTCTTGCAGTTATCTTATAAAGAAGGTACTGTTGGTAAAATATTTACTTTGTAGGTGAGGGAAATGAGATAAAGAGGTAGAATCATTTCACTGTGGTTACAAAACTAGTCAGTATGAGTCCAGATTTGAACTCAGGCAGCCTGACTCCAGAACCCACATGCCTGTGCAAGACCATCTACTTCGATTTATATGTATAAAACCTCTGTTTTCCTCTGTTTTATGTTAAGTTTAAAATATATGGTTAAAAGTTGTGGTTATTATAGTGTATATAAATAAAATATTGATTAAGAAGAGCTGTTATTTTATTACTAAGTTATTAAATAGAAAAGATTTAAATGTTTACTGATAAAACAATGTTTAAGAAGGCTAAGGTAATCAAGGACTAAGTAAATCTGACATATTTGGCACTGCTGCTGCTTTTTATTTTAATTTCTGAGTAATTTTTATATAGGTATAATGAAACCTGTGATTCCTTTAAACTTCTAACATGTAAACATTGTTTGGTAATTTTTACTTAGCATGACTAGTTTAAACTGGAAAGAATCTTTTTTTGTTTACTAGCAAGCATTGTCAATCAAAAAGCTTTGATTTGGCCCATTTGCAGGCCACATTCTCAAGCCAAAGTATTTTTATCAGTTTTTGTTTTGGGAAATAAAAATGAACTTCAGTAACTTACCACATTTGTTGTATCATTCATACACATTAAGTTCTTAAGTCAGTTCAGTTCAGTTCATTCACTCAGTCATGTCCGACTCTTTGCAACCCCATGAATCGCAGCATGCCAGGTCTCCCTGTCCATCACCAACTCCCGGAGTTCACCCAAACTCATGTCCATTAAATCGGTGATGCCATCCAGCCATCTCATCCTCTGTCTTCCCTTTCTCCTCCTGCCCCCAATCCCTCCCAGCATCTGAGTCTTTTCCAATGAGTCAACTCTTCGCATGATACACCTTAAATTATAATTGGCACTTTTCAGATTTGCATTCTTTAGTTAGGGTTATTAGGGGAATAATTTCCTTACAAATCTTCATCAAAAGCTTTATTTACCATTGATCATTTATTTACCATTTATCATTGTGTTAAATCAGGAAGACAATTGATTTCACAGGGTGTATGTTTTTATTTTCAAGCTTTTTAGACCATTATTTTACTTGTGACCTGTTCGTACACTTGTTGCTTCTTTTATTTTCATAGCCTAGAACATGTGGTTTGTTACTTTTCAACTCTCAAAGGTTTAGCTATGTTTAGTACTACTAAAAAATTTTTTTTAGGTTACTAATTATTATTCACAAACTCATTGCAACTCAGACACAAGATAAAAAACAAACAAAATCTAGATCTGAACTTATTAATGCCTTATCTAGAGGAATTTGTTGTATTGTATATCAACAGTTAATTACATTCATTAATCTGTCAACAAGTTGCAACAAAGATTGGAGAATGTATATTTCTTGGAGAGGGTGTCTGCTGATTAATGGGGATGAAAAAAAGGAGGAATGGGCTAAAGGATGGATATTTGGCATTATATGTTAGAAAATATTTTCAGTAAACCAAATAACTTACACATATGGCTACACAAACTTAAAAAGTCATTAGAGGATACAGCCATCCACAAGATCAGTTTGTGTGTTCTTATAAATTATGAATTAAATATTAATTTTTTCTTACAGTTATCAAGGATGCTTTGAATTTGTTAAGCAGTGACTCTAGTTATGCCCTATTTATTGAATCAACTCATTTACGTAGAACATTTCTTAAATATTCACTGAACTCCTTTTTATAAAGCATGTTTAAATGGGGCTTCCCTGGTGATCTAGTGCTTGAGGCTTTGCGCTCCCAGTGCAGGTCCGATCCCTGATCAGGGAACTAGATCCCACATGCCACAACTAAGAGTTTGTATGCTGCAGCTAAAGGCTCCGCATGCCACAGCAGAGGGTGCAGATCCCTGTGTGCTGCAAGTAAGACCCGACACAGCCAAGGATATAAATATTGTTTTAAAAAAACAACTATGTTTCAATAACTTTGGAAAATTATTTGGAGGTGGGGGTCATAAAGTTTCTGAAACTTAAGGTTTAGGAAGGGTGGACCGGTGGTCATGTATTTGTGGGGTTTTTTTCTCCCCAATGTGTAATTTTTGTAATAGAATGTTTCCTTGGTTAAGTTTATAGTGATCTCTTTAAGATAATTTACTGTATTTAACATATAAGAAAAGAACATGTATGATAGCCCCTAACAGAAAAACTTAAATTTATAACAATGAAATAGCGTATATGCTGTAATATATTAATGTAAAGTTACAATATGGACATTAAACTGATGTTGTAGAAAACATTACCTATAAGAATTAATAATTATCGGAAAATTATTACCTATTTATATTAAACAAGTAGGGAGAGCATATAACAAAGGGTATGATAATAAAACAGTGTCTCATATAAAGTGTTCTAAACTTGAACTCTATTGACAAGCTGCTAAATTTCTATGTAAAAGAATATCATGCTTATTTCGGAGAAGAGCTATATTTTTCATCAGATTTTCAAAGGGATCTGCAATCCAAAAAGGTTATGAACTACTAATAATTGATATATTGTGGAATTGTGGCTCAGCTGGTAAAGAATCCACCTGCAATACAGGAGACCTGGGTTCGATCCCTTGGTTGGGAAGATCCTCTGGAGAAGGGAAAGGCTACCCACTCCGAAAGGCTACCCACTCCGGTAGTCTGACCTGGAGAATTCCATGGACTGTATAGTTCATGGGGTCGCAAAGAGTTGGACAGGACTGAGCGACTTTCACTTTTATAACATCTGTGTCTCTGGGTTATTGGGGTTACTGGAGAGATTGATCATGTTATCTGTTTCCCACAGTGAATATGTATCATAACTCTCATAGAGTCTGAGAAATGACTTTTGTATTCAATTGTCGCTCTGTTTATGTGTGTGTGTTTAAAGGGAGAGAGAAAGCCTACCCAGCGGGTGGGGCTGTTTGGGACAGGGACTGCAGTGGTGGAGTACAGTCAGGCAGTGAGCATATTGAGAATGCAGAGGTCAGGCTGGTGCTTGTTGGTTATTTAATTAAGGATCTTACAGTTTATCCAGTACTCCTGAATATTTGATATACTTTCTAAAAGGAGGATTTTATTCAGGAGTCTTGTGTTACTTCTAATTGTGAAACTTTAAAGTATCTTATTTTATTGTTGGCCCACACAAGGGCCAACAAGTTCCAAAGCAAGATATACCATGCAAATTCTCCAGCAACATAGGAACACAGCCCTGAGCTCCAATATACAGGCTGTCCAAAGTTACTACAAAACCATAAACATCTCATAACTCATTAATGGACACTTCATTGCACTCCAGAGAGAAGAAATCCAGCTCCACCCACCAGAACACCGACACAGGCTTCCCTAACCAAGAAACCTTGACAAGCCACCTGTACAAACCCACCCACAGTGAGGAAACTCCACAATAAAGAGAACTCCACAAACTGCCAGAATACAGAAAGGACACCCCAAATGCAGCAATATAAACAGGATGAAGAGACAGAGGAATACTCAGCAGGTAAAGGAACAGGATAAATGCCCACCAAACCAAACAAAAGAGGAAGAGATAGGGAATCTACCTGATAAAGAATTCCGAATAATGATAGTGAAAATGATCCAAAATCTTGAAATCAAAATGGAATCACAGATAAATAGCCTGGAGACAAAGATTGAGAAGATGCAAGAAAGGTTTAATAAAGACCTAGAAGAAATAAAAGACAGTCAATATATAATGAATAATGCAATAAATGAGATCAAAAACACTCTGGAGGCAACAAATAGTAGAATAACAGAGGCAGAAGATAGGATTAGTGAATTAGAAGATAGAATGGTAGAAATAAATGAATCAGAGAGGAAAAAAGAAAAACGAATTAAAAGAAATGAGGACAATCTCATAGACCTCCAGGACAATATTAAACGCTTCAACATTTGAATCATAGGAGTCCCAGAAAAAGAAGACAAAAAGAAAGACCATGAGAAAATACTTGAGGAAATAATAGTTGAAAACTTCCCTAAAATGGGGAAGGAAATAATCACCCAAGTCCAAGAAACCCAGAGAGTCCCAAACAGGATAAACCCAAGGTGAAACACCCCAAGACACATATTAATCAAATTAACAAAGATCAAACACAAAGAACAAATATTAAAAGCAGCAGGGGAAATACAATAAATATCACACAAGGGGATTCCCATAAGGATAACAGCTGATCTTTCAATAGAAACTCTTCAGGCCAGGAGGGAATGGCAAGACATACTTAAAGTGATGAAAGAAAATAACCTACAGCCCAGATTACTGTACCCAGCAAGGATCTCATTCAAATATGAAGGAGAAATTAAAATATCTTATTTTAGCATAAAATTCCTCTAGTTGTAGTCTCATGGTGCTGCCAGTCTTGTCCTCATGGTAGTTTTAGAATAACAATGTTTATCCCCCAACACAGCACCTTCTATTCTTCCCACAGAAGATATGAAAATTCCCAGAGGGGAAAAATTTTCAGTAAACAGTGGTGTTTATCCTTGATAATACTGTTTATTCTTGTTCCTTTTCTGAACATTTCGGTTAATAACTTTGTAACTAAGGGCAGAGGAGGATTCTTTTTGGAGGTGTATTAGTTAGAGACTTGTGTTAACATTCCTGAGTAGAACGTTGCAATCTTTTTGGAGTTAATAAAACAATCTTTTATTCTGGGTATTGTGCACTGTACATATCTAGCCCTGAAAATAGGTTAAAACATTTCTGTTTTTAAAATAAACAGAGCTAAATTTGGCAATAAGAGCTAGTAACACAATTATTCACAATTATGACAGTATTCTTTACAAACATAATACATAGTAGGGACAAATCACTGATTTTTTTTTCAGTAATATTCCTTGTTTTGAATTTGTATATTATCATTTGTATAAAGCAGTAAGAAGGATTTTTAATTAATAGATTAAACTTTTTGAAATCTTATTTTAAGCTTGTATGTACATCAAGCAAATACAAACATATTAGGGTATATCCACATGTTTAGGTTTTTATTTGTAGTTGTCAGCATTGTAGTTTGTATTTGAATAATCATGTGGTTGATGCAGGTGTGGACTTTTTTAAGTGAAAAGAGGCCTTTAAAATGATTCTAGTTCTCTTTTATGTATGCTGCAACTTAGGTGATAACCTTACTCTCTTGATTTTCTTTCTACTGCTCTGCTGGTATTTCCCAGTTTTATTTGTATTTCTTCCTTTCCTGTACTTATTCTTTATGTGTTGGTGTTACTCAGCACTTTGTCTTATTATTTTTGTTCTGTTTATTTGTACTAGAAATTTTTTTCACTCTGATGACTTCAGTTATTATATATACCTATGCTGATGATTCCAAATCATTAGCTCCGTTCCTATATAACCAACAACTTTAAAATACCTATTTTTAGATATCATAGAAGCATCTTAAACTCAGCATGTTCAAAAGCAAACTTGTGAAGCTTAGATTTCAGTGAAAGTGAATGGGATGTTGCTCAGTTTGTCCTACTCTTTGTGACCCTATGGACTGTAGCCTACTAGGCTCCTCTGTCCATGGGATTTTCCAGGCAAGAGTACTGGAGTGGGCTGCCATTTCCTTCTCCAGGGGATCTTCCTGACCCAGGGATCGAGCCCAGGTCTCCTGCATTGCAGGCAGACGCTTTACCATCTGAGCCACCAGGGAAGCCCTAGATTTCAATTCAGTTCAGTTCACTTCAGTCGCTCAGTCGTGTCCGCCTCTTTGCGACCCCATGAATTGCAGCACGCCAGGCCTCCCTGTCCATCCCCAACTCCCGGAGTTCACTCAAACTCAGGTCCATCGAGTTGGTGATGCATGCCATCCAGCCATCTCATCCTCTGTTGTTCCCTTTTCCTCCTGGCCCCAATCCCTCCCAGCATCAGGGTCTTTTCCAGTGAGTCAGCTCTTTGCGTGAGGCAGCCATAGTACTGGAGTTTCAGCTTTAGCATCAGTCCTTCCAAAGAATTCCCAGGGCTGATCTCCTTTAGAATGGACCAATTGGATCTCCTTGCAGTCTAAGGGACTCTCAAGAGTCTTCTCCAACACCACAGTTCAAAAGCATCAATTCTCCAGTGCTCAGCTTTCTTCACATCCATACATGACCACTGGAAAAACCATAGCCTTGACTAGACGGACCTTGTTGGCAAAGTAATGTCTCTTCTTTTCAATATGCTGTCTAGGTTGGTCATAACTTTCCTTCCAAGGAGTAAGCGTCTTTTAATTTCATGGCTGCAGTCACCATCTGCAGTGATTTTGGAGCCTAGGAAAATAAAGTCTGACACTGTTTCCACTGTTTCCTTATCCATTTGCCATGAAGTGATGGGACCAGATGCCATGATCTTCATTTTCTGAATGTTGAGCTTTAAATAAACTTTTTCACTCTCCTCTTTCACCTTCATCAAGAGGCTTTTTACTTCCTCTTTACTTTCTGCCATAAGGGTGGTGTCATCTACACATCTGAGGTTATTGATATTTCTCACGGCAATCATAAAATCAGATGTGTTTTTACAAATTAGAAAAAATTATTATGATGCTTTGTATTTTTAAGTGAAAAATTTAAAAACTCTGTGAGGCATCTCTTTCTGTTATAGCCATTAAAAATAAAAAATGCATGCTCATCTTAGAACTGTACCTTCGAATCTTTATATTTCATAAGTTAAAATAAGTTCCTCAGAAGTAAAGAAGCATCTTCAAATTATACTTTCATTAAGAACATTATAGTCAGTTTTTGTGAAAACAAAGAAAACTTACACCATAGTTAAAATGTACACTTAAAATTCTTTTCATCCCTTTATGTTCTATTTTTTGTGATACAGTAATAATATTTTAATAATACCATGTTCTAAATCATAGTATTTAATTTACATATATATTTGTATAATTATATATGAATATATTATAATCACATATAATAGTATAAATCATAATATAAAACAGATAAATATACATACTAATGTGTATATAGTGAATAAATTTAGAAACCATTCATTGAAATTCTTCTTAAAATAGTTTTCAGTCTCCTGCTTGCTTTTCCAGTGTCATATCTTATCACTCCTATGTTTACATTTCATGCTTTAGCCATATTGGATTTTTCTGTTTCTCATAGGCCACATACTCTTTCATATTTGCACATTCTTATTCCTCTTTTAAGTCTTGAGTTTAAACATTCTTTTAATGCTGTTCAAAGTGTGGTCCTTGAACTGTTTGTTTCTAACCCATGACAAAGTAAGAATAAAACATAGAAGTAAATATTTAGAAGCCTGAATTTCATTTTGACATTGTTATCATCACACCCAGGTTCATGATAAGTGGCCTCCTTTATGAACAGGATATCGACTAATTCAAGTACCATGGTACATATGCGTTTGTTGGTTTTTTTTTAAACTTTTGCTCTAACTTTTTAGAGCAAAACTGAGGAAAAGGTACACAGGTTTCCCATCTAAACCTGTCCTCACAGGTGGATAGCCTCCTTCCTACAGGGAGGTGTATCTGTTACAGTTGATGAACTTACACTGACACATTGTAACCAAATTCCCTAGTTTATATGGTTCTCTCTTGGTGGTGTACCTTCTGTCAGATCAGATCAGATCAGTCGCTCAGTCGTGTCCGACTCTTTGTGACCCCATGAATCGCAGCACACCAGGCCTCCCTGTCCATCACCAACTTCCGGAGTTCACTCAGACTCACGTCCATCGAGTCAGTGATGCCATCCAGCCATCTCATCCTCTGCCGTCCCCTTCTCCTCCTGCCCCCAATCCCTCCCAGCATCAGAGTCTTTTCCAATGAGTCAACTCTTCGCATGAGGTGGCCAAAGTACTGGAGTTTCAGCTTTAGCATCATTCCTTCCAAAGAAATCCCAGGGCTGATCTCCTTCAGAATGGACTGGTTGGATCTCCTTGCAGTCCAAGGGACCCTCAAGAGTCTTCTCCAACACCACAATTCAAAAGCATCAATTCTTCGGTGCTCAGCCTTCTTCACAGTCCAACTCTCACATCCATACATGACCACAGGAGAAACCATAGCCTTGACTAGACGGACCTTTGTTGGCAAAGTAATGTCTCTGCTTTTGAATATGCTATCTAGGTTGGTCATAACTTTCCTTCCAAGGAGTAAGCGTCTTTTAATTTCATGGCTGCAGTCACCATCTGCAGTGATTTTGGAGCCCAGAAAAATAAAGTCTGACACTGTTTCCACTGTTTCCCCATCTATTTCCCATGAAGTGGTGGGCCGGATGCCATGATCTTCGTTTTCTGAATGTTGAGGTTTAAGCCAACTTTTTCACTCTCCACTTTCACTTTCATCAAGAGGCTTTTGAGTTCCTTTTCACTTTCTGCCATAAGGGTGGTGTCGTCTGCATATCTGAGGTTCTTGATATTTCTCCTGGCAATCTTGATTCCAGTTTGTGTTTCTTCCAGTCCAGTGTTTCTCATGATGTACTCTGCATATAAGTTAAATAAGCAGGGTGACAATATACAGCCTTGACGAACTCCTTTTCCTGTTTGGAACCAGTCTGTTGTTCCATGTCCAGTTCTAACTGTTGCTTCCTGACCTGCATACAGATTTCTCAAGAGGTAGATCAGGTGGTCTGGTATTCCCATCTCTTTCAGAATTTTCCACAGTTTATTGTGATCCATACAGTCAAAGGCTTTGGCATAGTCAATAAAGCAGAAATAGATGTTTTTCTGGAACTCTCTTGCTTTTTCTGTGATTCAGCGGATGTTGGCAATTTGATCTCTGGTTGGTCTGCCTTTTCTAAAACCAGCTTGAACATCAGGAAGTTCACGGTTCACATATTGCTGAAGCCTGGCTTGGAGAATTTTGAGCATTGCTTTACTAGCGTGTGAGATGAGTGCAATTGTGCGGTAGTTTGAGCATTCTTTGGCATTGCCTTTCTTTGGGATTGGAATGAAAACTGACCTTTTCCAGTCCTGTGGCCACTGCTGAGTTTTCCAAATTTGCTGGCATATTGAGTGCAGCACTTTCACAGCATCATCTTTCAGGATTTGGAATAGCTCAACTGGAATTCCATCACCTCCACTAGCTTTGTTCGTAGTGATGCTTCCTAAGGCCCACTTGACTTCACATTCCAGGATGTCTGACTCGAGGTCAGTGATCACACCATTGTGATTGTCTGGGTCGTGAAGATCTTTTTTGTACAGTTCTTCTGTGTATTCTTCCCACCTCTTCTTAATATCTTCTGCTTCTGTTAGGTCCATACCATTTCTGTCCTTTATCGAGCTCATCTTTGCATGAAATGTTCCTTTGTTATCTCTGATTTTCTTGAAGAGATGCCTAGTCTTTCCCATTCTGTTGTTTTCCTCTATTTCTTTGCATTGATCGCCGAAGAAGCCTTTCTTATCTCTTCTTGCTATTCTGTGGAACTCTGCATTCAGATGTTTATATCTTTCCTTTTCTCCTTTGCTTTTTGCTTCTCTTCTTTTCACAGCTATTTGTAAGGCCTCCCCAGACAGCCATTTTGCTTTTTTTCATTTCTTTTCTATGGGAATGGTCTTTATCCCTGTCTCCTGTACAATGTCACGAACCTCATTCCATAGTTCATCAGGCACTCTATCAGATCTAGGCCCTTAAATCTATGTCTCACTTCCACTGTATAATCTCATAAGGGATTTGATTTAGGTCATACCTGAATGGTCTAGTGGTTTTCCCTACTTTCTTCAATTAAGTCTGAATTTGGCAATAAGGAGTTCATGGTCTGAGCCACAGTCAGCTCCTGGTCTTGTTTTTGTTGACTGTATAGAGCTTCTCCATCTTTGGCTGCAAAGAATATAATCAATCTGATTTCAGTGTTGACCATCTGGTGATGTCCATGTGTAGAGTCTTCTCTTGTGTTGTTGGAAGGGTATGTTTGCTATGACCAGTGCATTTTCTTGGCAAAACTCTATTAGCCTTTGCCCTGCTTCATTCCGTATTCCAAGGCCAAATTTGCCTGTTACTCCAGGTGTTTCTTGACTTCCTACTTTTGCATTCCAGTCCCCTATAATGAAAAGGACATCTTTTTTGGGTGTTAGTTCTAAAAGGTCTTGTAGGTCTTCATAGAACCGTTCAACTTCAGCTTCTTCAGCATGACTGGTTGGGGCATAGACTTGGATTACTGTGATATTGAATGGTTTGCCTTGGAAACGAACAGAGATTATTCTGTCATTTTTGAGATTGCATCCAAGTACTGCATTTCGAACTCTTTTGTTGACCATGATGGCTATTCCATTTCTTCTGAGGGATTCCTGCCCGCAGTAGTAGATATAATGGTCATCTGAGTAAATTCACCCATTCCAGTCCATTTCAGTTCGCTGATTCCTAGAATGTTGATATTCACTCTTGCCATCTCTTGTTTGACCACTTCCAATTTACCTTGATTCATGGACCTGACATTCCAGGTTCCTATGCAATATTGCTCTTTACAGCATCGGACATTGCTTCTATCACCAGTCACATCCACAACTGTGTATTGTTTTTGCTTTGGCTCCATCCCTTCATTCTTTCTGGAGTTATTTCTCCACTGATCTCCAGTAGCATATTGGGCACCTACCGACCTGAGGAGTTTCTCTTTCAGTATCCTATCATTTTGCCTTTTCATACTGTTCATGGGGTTCTCAGGGCAAGAATACTGAAGTGGTTTGCCATTCCCTTCTCCAGTGGACCACATTCTGTCAAATCTCTCCACCATGACCCGCCCATCTTGGGTTGCCCCACGGGCATGGCCTAGATTCATTGAGTTAGACAAGGCTGTGGTCCTAGTGTGATTAGATTGACTAGTTTTCTGTGAGTATGGTTTCAGTGTGTTTGCCCTCTGATGCCCTCTTGCAACACTTACCGTCTTACTTGGGTTTCTCTTACCTTGGACGTGGGCTATCTCTTCACGGCTGCTCCAGCAAAGCGCAGCCATTGCTCCTTACCTTGGACGAGGGGTATCTCCTCACCGCTGCCCTTCCTGACCTTCAATGTGGGATAGCTCCTCTAGGCCCTCCTGCGCCCACGCAGCCACGGCTCCTTGGACGTGGGATTGGTCTTCCCGGCCACCGCCCCTGGCCTCGGGCTTAGGGGCGTGAGGTAGCTCTTCCCGCCTGTCGCTCCTGGCCTCGGGCTTAGGGGTGTGGGGTAACTCCTCTCGTCGCCGCCCCTGGCCTCGGGCGTGGGTTGCTTCTCCCGGCCGCTGCCCCTGGCCTTGGGGCGTGGGGGCGTGGGGTAGCTCCTCCCGGCCGCCACCCCTGACCTCGGTCGCGGGGTAACTCCTCTTGTCACCACCCCTGACCTTGGACGTGGTGTATCTCCTCTCGGCCGCTCCCCCTGACCTCGGACGCGGGGTAGCTCCTCTCGGCCGTTCCTGTGCCGTCGCAGTCTGGTACTCTCGGCCGCTGCCCCTGACCTCGGACATGGGGTAACTCCTCTTGGCTGCTGCCCTTCGGGCATGGGGCCCTCCCGGCTTCTGCCTCTGACCTCAAACGTGGGGTGGCTCCTCTCGGCCGAGCTAATGTGTAATGCCATGTCTCCATCACTATGTAAAATGATACTATGGTATGATACTATGGTATCATTTTAGTTTCTGATCTTTTTATGCTCCATAGTTTTGCCTTTGCCACAGAGTCATATAATTGAAACCAAACAGTATATAGCCTTCTCAGCTTGGCTTCTTTCACTTAATAATATAAATTTAAATTTTCTCCATATTGTTTCATGGTTTAATAGCCCATTTCTTTTTATGTGGTGAATAATATTCCATTTTCTGGATATCCCACAGTTTATTTATCCACTTGCTCTCAAGTTTTGGCAGTTATAAACAAAGCTATAAACATCCATGCATAGGTTTTTGTGTAGACATATGTTTTCAGCTCCTTTAGATTAATAACAAGGAGCATGATCCATGGTAAGAGTATGTTTAGTTTTATAAGAAAACCACCAAACTGTTTCAGAAGCAGCTGTACCAGTTTACATTCCAACCAGCAGTGAATAAGAGTTAATGTTGCTCTATATCCTCACTAGTGTTGATCCTGATTTTAGTCATTTTAATGTGTGTGTAGCAGTATCTGATTTTAATTTGCATTTCCCTGATTACAGATGATATGGAACATCTTCCTATATGCTATTTCGCCATCTGTATATCTTGTTTTCTGATGAGGTGTCTATTAAGTTCTTTGGCTCATTTTTCAGTCTGGTGGTTTGTTATTGTTAAATTGTAGAATTCTCTGTATATTTTGGATAATAGTTCTTTATCAGATATATCCTTTTGTAAATATTTTCTTCCAGGCTGGCTTGTCTTGTTCTTTTAACATTGTCTTTCACAGAGCAGAGATATTTAAAATTTTAATGAAGTTCAGCTATCAGTCATGGCTTCCCAGGTGGCTCAGTGGTAAAGAATCTGCCTGCCAGTGCATGAGACAAAGGTTTGATCCCTGGGTCAGGAAGGTCTCCTGGAGAAGGAAAAGGCAACCCACTCCAGTATTCTTGCCTCGGAAATCCAATGGATAGAGGAGCCTGGTGGACTACAGTCCAAGGGGTTGCAAAAGAATCAGATACGACTTAGTGACTAAACAGCAACAACTATCAACTATTTTTCATGGATTGTGCCTTTGATGTTTTACCTAAGAAGTCATCAGCATACCCAGAGTCTTCTACATTTTCTCCTATGTTAGTTGTCTTCTATAAGATTATATATTAATAGTTTTGCATTTTTCATTTACGTCTTGATCCATTTTGAGTTAACTTTTGTTAAGGGTATGAGTTCTTCGTTTTATTTTTCATTGCATGCACATGTCCAGTTGTTTTCCATTTGTTGAAAAGACAGTTTTGTTCCATTATATTGCCTGTACCCCTTGTCAAAGAGTTGTGGCTTATTTATGTGAGTCTCTTTCCGCTTCTGTTGCTGTTCCATTGCTCAGTTTGTCTCTTCTTTTACCAGTACTGCACTGTCATGATTACTATAGCTTCAAACTAAGTCTTAAGTTGGGTGGTGTTAGCCCTCCAACTTTGTTAATTAATATTGTGTTGCCTATTCTGGATCTGGCCTCTCCATGTAAACTTTAGAATTAGTTTGTCAGTACCAAAAAATAACTTGTTAGGATTTTGATTGGGCTTGCATTGAGCCAAGAGATCAATGGGAAATCAAAGTTGGGAAGAAGTGGCACGTACCAACATTGACTCTTCCTGTCCACTAACTGGTTTCTCCATTTACTTAGTTCTTCTTTGGTGTCTTTCATCAGTTTTTGTTCTTTTCCTCATATAGATGTTATACATTTTGTTAGATTTATACAGAAATATCTCATTTTGTAGAGAGCTAATGTAAATCTGTTGTTTTAAATTTCAAATCTCACTTGTTCATTTCTAGTGTGTAGGAAAGGGATTGACTTTTGTGTATTACCCTTATGTCTTGCAGACTAGCTGTAATTGCTTACTCATTTCAGGAATTTTTTTGTGTTGGTCCTTTCACATTTTCTCCATAGGTGATCATATCATCTGTGAACAAAGGCAGTTTTATCTCTTCCTTCCCCGTCTGTATACCTTTTATTTCCTTTTCTTGTCTTATTGTATTACCTAGACTTCCAGTAAGATACTGAAAAGGAGTTGGTGAAGGGAGACATTCTTGCCTTGTTGTTGATCATAGCAGGAAAGCTTTGAGTGTCTCACCACTAGGTATGATGTAGGTTTGTGTGTGTGTGTGTAGATATTCTTGATCAGGTTTAGGAAATTCCTTTCTGTGCTTAGTTGTACTTTTTTTTTTTTTTTAATTGTATATAGATGTTATAGGCTCCTCGGTCCTTGGGATTTTCTAGGCATGAATACTGGAGTGGGTTGCCATTTCCTTCTCCAGGGGATCTTCCCGACCCAGGGATCGAACCCGGGTCTCCCGCATTGTAGGCAGACGCTTTACCGTCCAAGCTACCTGGGAAGCCATATAGATGTTAGATTTTGTCAAATGCTTTTTCTGTGTCTGTGTGACATGTGATCCTTCTTTAGCCTGTTACTGCAATAGATTACATAATTGTGTGTGTTTTTTTTTAAAACAGAATCAGCCTTGAATAAATGCCATTTCATTTTTGGTGGATAATTTTTTTCTATACATTCTCAAATTCGATGTGCAAATATTTTGTTAAGGATTTTTGTGTCAGTGTTCATGAGAGATCTTAATCTTTATTTTTTAGTTTTCTTATGATATCTGTCTGATTTTGGTATTAGAGTAATGCTGGCCTCATAAATTAAAATGTATTCCTGTTATTTTTACTTCTGAAAGAGATTTTAGTAATCTGTATAATTTCTTCCTTAGATTTTGGATGGATTCACTAGTGAAGCCATCTGGGCCTGATACTTTCTGTTTTGCAAAGTTATTAATTATTGATTCCATTTCTTTAATACATACCAGCCTATTGAAATTATTTGTTTCTTGTGTGAATTTTGGCAGATTGTAGCTTCCAAGCAATTGATCTGTTTCATCGAGGTTATCAAATTTGTGGTCAGAGTATTACTTTATTATTATTTGCATGTCCATGGAATCTTCAGTGATACTCCCTCTTTCATTTCGGTTGGTAGTCTGTGTCCTCTCTTTTTCTTAGCTTGGCTAGAGGCCTATTGGTTTTGTTGATATTTTTAAAGAAATAGTTATTGGTTCTTTGATTATTCTTTATTGGTTTCTTGTTTTCAGTTTCATTAATTTCTGCTCTAGTTCTTGTTATTCTTTTATCTGCTTATTTTGGATTTAAAATGCTCTTTCTTTCCTAGTTTCCTAGGGTAGAAACTTAGAGTATTGATTTTAGATCTTACATGCGTTCAGTGTACACGTTCCTTTCTAAGCACTACTTTCACTGCATTCCACAGATGATAAGTTTTAAGTTTTTTTTGTTTTGTTCAAAATACTTTAAAATTTCTCTTGAGATTTCTTCTTTGACCCATGTGTTATTTAGAAGTGCATTGTTTAATCTCCATGTTATTCGGGAGTTTTCCAGTTATCTTTCTGTTATTAGTTCTTGTCTAATTCTATTGTGCTCTAAGACCAGGCACAATATGATTTCTAATCTTTTAAATTTGTGACGGTGGGTTTTATGACCCTGAGTTTGGTTTATCTTGATCATCTTGCAAGCTAGAAAAGAATGTATATTTTGCTATGCCTGTGTTATTTTTATGTTGCTGCTGCTGCTGCTAAGTCGCTTCAGTCATGTCTGACTCTGTGCAACCCCGTAGATGTCAGCCCACCAGACCTCCCCGTCTCTGGGGTTCTCCAGGCAAGAACACTGGAGTGGGTTGCCATTTCCTTCTCCAACATTTTTATGTTAGTCATTTGTAAACCAAAATGTGTAAGAATTGAAGAAAATGTGAAGATATATTTACCTTAGAAATCTTGTGTTAAATTTAATCAGACATACTCTTGTTCCATAAATAAAACAATTAAGAAGTAGACATATACTTAAATAAGTAAAAGCTAAAAATCTTTTTTATTCTTTTCAGTTTCTGCTTTATTAGTATTATCTAAATCTAAGAAGTAAATTTTACATTCTTTATTTTTAATCTTAATTTACTTAGGATAAAACAAACTTTACTAGACTTTTTAAAAGAAAAGATACATCTTTTTTTGAGTGTGACAGAAGTAGTAGACCAGAGTATGATAATGATGGAAGTAATTTCAAAGAGATACAGACCAAAAGAGTTTGTACTTGTTTTGTTGGGAAATATTATCCCTTCTATAGTGAGTTCAGTTTTTAGCCATTATTTATAGGGAGGTGCTAAAACCACCCTTATGGCAGAAAGTGAAGAGGAGGTAAAAAGCCTCTTGATGAAAGTGAAAGAGGAGAGTGAAAAAGTTGGCTTAAAGCTCAACATTCAGAAAACGAAGATCATGGCATCCGGTCCCATCACTTCATGGGAAATAGATGGGGAAACAGTGGAAACAGTGTCAGACTTTATTTTTTTGGGCTCCAAAATCACTGTAGATGGCGACTGCAGCCATGAAATTAAAAGACGCTTACTCCTTGGAAGAAAAGTTATGACCAACCTAGATAGCATATTGAAAAGCAGAGACATTACTTTGCCAACAAAGGTCCGTCTAGTCAAGGCTATGGTTTTTCCTGTGGTCATATACGGAGAAGGCAGTGGCACCCCACTCCAGTACTTTTGCCTGGAGAATCCATGGACGGAGGAGCCTGGTTGGCTGCAGTCCATGGGGTCGCTAAGAGTCGGACACGACTGAGCGACTTCACTTTCACTTTTTACTTTCACGCATTGGAGAAGGAAATGGCAACCCACTCCAGTGTTCTTGCCTGGAGAATCCCAGGGACAGGGAAGCCTGGTGGGCTGCCGTCTATGGGGTTGGCACAGAGTCGGACACGACTGAAGCGACTTAGCAGCAGCAGCATGTATGGATGTGAGAGTTGGACTGTGAAGAAAACTGAGTGCCAAAGAATTGATGCTTTTAAACTGTGGTGTTGGAGAAGACTCTTGAGAGTCCCTTGGACTGCAAGGCGATCCAACCAGTCCATTCTAAAGGAGACCAGCCCTGGGATTTCTTTGGAAGGACTGATGCTAAAGCTGAAACTCCAGTACTTTGGCCACCTCATGTGAAGAGTTGACTCATTGGAAAAGACTCTGATGCTGGGAAGGATTGGGGGCAGGAGGAGAAGGGGACGACAGAGGATGAGATAGCTGGATGGCATCACTGACTCGATGGACGTGAGTCTGAGTGAACTCCAGGAGTTGGTGATGGACAGGGAGGCCTGGCGTGCTGCAATTCATGGGGTCACAAAGGGTTGGACACGACTGAGCGACTGAACTGAAAACCATAGTGGGGTTATTTGCAGTACTGTACTGGCTGCTGAAACAATAAAACCACCAAATTTAAGTAGCATTTATATGCACGGCATTACATTCACAACCACAAATGGCTTATTTGAAAGAAAGACTGTCACAGTTAAGAAGCTGACAGAAGCAGATCATCAGGATTTCATTAGTGTTTTGTGAGTTTCTTTTCCAGTCTGACTTCAGGTTGCTGACATTAAAAACTAGGTATGAAAAGTGAAAGATGTTTGCTGGAAGTTGTTGGATGAGTCTGTAGCAAAGTAGATAGTTCATGTAATGCTTCTCAGCTACACCCATAATTTGTTATATTTAGGGATACAGAAGACCGATTCTTTGACAAAGCAGGATAGCAGGAATTTTTGTTACAGTATGATCAATACCTTGATTTTGCTGACATAACAGTAATGTGAAGAAAGAAGTTACTTTTCATCTTCTTTGTTGACAAACAATGCTTGCTGTGAAGTATATAAAACTTTGAAGGGCCAACAGATGCGGTTTGGAATGTTTGTTTGTTTTGCAGGAGTGTGTTCTGATTAGATAGAGACAGTGATAGGGAGCAGTGCTGCAGCCTGTGCCAGAGCACAGATCAATGTCTCCTGCTTTCATTGACAAATTCTGGTTAGGCCGGCTGAGATAAACAGTCACTACAGGCGTGAATTACTGAGACGCTGATAACATTAAAGTTGTGGTTTAAAGAAAATTAAAAGATATGAACTGTTAGCCTATGCTGACGTATACAGTGATTTTTAGAGGGAAACATTTTGACAAAAGTGTTTGACTTTTGGGATGAAAACTTCATGTTTTTACAAGCAAAAACCAGGTTTTATAAATCAACTATACTTCAGTCTTCATTCTAATCCCCAAAAAAGGCAATGCCAAAGAACACTCAAACTACCTCACAGTTGTGCTCATTTCTTATGCTAGCAAAGTAATGCTGAAAATTCTCCAAGCCAGGCTTCAACAGTACATGACCCAAGAACTTCAGATGATCAAGCTGGATTTCGATAAGGCAGAGGAACCAGAGATCAAATTGCCAACATCCCATCATAGAAGAAGCAAGAGATTTCCAGAAAAACATCTACTTCTGCTTCATTGACTATGCTAAAGCCTTTGACTGTGTGGATCACAACAAACTGTGGAAAATTCTGAGAGAGATGGGAATACCAGACCACCTGACCTGCCTTTTGAGAATCCTGTATGCAGGTCAGGAAGCAACAGTTAGAACTGGACATGGAACAACAGACTGGTTCCAAATAGGAAAAGGAGTACGTCAAGGCTGTGTATTGTCATCCTGCTTATTTAACTTATATGCAGAGTACATCATGCAAAATGTCAGGCTGGATGAAGCCCAAGCTGGAATGAAGATAGCTAGGAGAAATGTCAATAACTTCAGATACGCAGATAACACCACCATTATGACCGAAATCGAAGAGGAACTAAAGAGCCTCTTGATAAAAGTGAAAGAGGAGAATGAAGAAGTTGGCCTAAAACTCAACATTCAGAAAACAAAGATCATGGCATCTGGTCCCATCAGTTCATGACAAAGAGATGGGGAAACAATGGGAACAGTGATGGACTTATTTTCTTGGGCTTCAGAATCACTGCAGATGGTGACTGCAGCCATGAAATTAAAAGACACTTGCTCCTTGGAAGAAAAGCTATGACAAATTTAGACAGCATATCAAAAAGCAGAGACATCACTTTGCCAACAAAGGTCCGTTTAGTTAAAGCTATGATTTTTCCAGTAGTCACATATGGATGGGAGAGTTGGACCATAAAGAAGGCTGAGCACTAAGGAATTGATGCTTTTGAACTGTGGTGTTGGAGAAGACTCTTGAGAGTCCCTTGGACAGCAAGGAGATCAAGCCAGTCAATCCTAAAGGAAGTCAACCCTGAATATTCATTGGAAGAACTGATGCTGAAGCTGAAGCTCCAGTACTTTGGCCACCTGACGTGAAGAGCCAACTCATTAGAAAAGACCCTGATGCTGGGAAAGATTGAAGGCAGGAGGAGGAGACGACAGAGGATGAGATGGTTGGATGACATCATTGACTAAATGGACATGAATTTGAGCAAGCTCTGGGAGTTGGTGAAGGACAGGGAAGTCTGGCGTGCCGCAGTCCATGGTATTGCAAAGAGTCAGACACGATTGAGCAACTGAACAACTAGAAATATTTCAATTTTAAAAGAGGAAACTAGTTTGATCCCCAGCCTTTTAAATATGTGTATGAGACTTATATGTCTGATAGCATCATTCTTTTAAAAAAAAAAAAAATGATATTAATTAGCCTTTTGTGCAAGAAAGAAATGCCATGTTTTTAGCGTTACATAAAGACAAAGAAAAAAAATGAAAGAAATTTGGGGGGGAAAGATTTTTCAAATTGTTGTGGTTCGTTCTCCAATACATCAGTAAGTGATGATTTTAGTATTGCACATTTGCAAAATGTTATAATCCATTACCTTACAAATTTGATAAGATACACTTTGAATTTTATTTTCCATCAAAAGAAAACCCTTGCATAGGGAGTTAATGGATCAAAATTCTATTATTTTCATCAAAAATTGTTTCAGATTTAGTTGTAATTTTAATGGATAAATGATTGGAACTGGCTACCAGTAAAGGATTGGGGACAAATTTTGAAAAGTGTCATTTTCTGCATAGTGGGTAATAATGAGTATCCTGAGCTTGCTCAAATCACTTTAAAGTCTCTTCTCTTCTGGTCAGTGTACATCGGTGAAACCAATTTTTCTATTGTGAATGGTATTAAATCATAGAGGTAGTTTAGATATACTTTACCCCTTGTGATCAGCATTGTCATCAGTCCAAGCTAGAGTAGGTTGATGAGCAAGAGAGATTCTAGTCTCCAAGAAAACCCCCAGGAAGCTCTGCCTCCTAGTGTTTTCACCGTGTGTAATCCTTCCCACATCCAGCGCAGGGCTGATGTGGTAGTGTGTCGCCTGTGAGCTTCGGTCACAAGAGACTGCAGTGTGTCTTGGTGGTTGTGTCACTTGTCTCTGGAAGCAGCTGTCTTGTGAACAGTTCAGTAGAGAAGCCCACATACTGAGTAACTGAGGCTTTTGACCAGTCGCCGGTTTGAAACCGAGGCGTTTTGCCATCAGTCCTGTGAATGAGCTTACAGCCAAATTCTCCTCCAGACCAGGCAAGCCTTCAGATGACTGTAGTCCTGACCAACGTCTTGACTAAAACCTCATAAGAGACCCTGAAATACAAGCACCCAGCTAATGTGCTTCCAGATTCCTGACCAACAGAAGCTGTCAAATAATTGTGTTGTTTCAAGCCACTAAATTTTGGCATAATTTTTTATGCAGTAATAGATAACTAATGCAAAAAAATAAGAAGCAAGCTTATTATATTAAAGACTTACATGCTATTAGTTCAGAGTGTGAATTGCTGTTTAATATGAAGAATTGCTATTTCACTGATAAATTTTGGTTAAATAATTAAGAATTACAAAATGATAGAAGTTGCCAGTTTGACAGCTGTTTTTAAATAATAATTGCCTATGTGCATACTTCCAGTGATGATGACTCATTTTCATGTAATTCTTTTTCTTGTTTATCCTATTACTGAAATATAATTTTACGGGTCTGAATCTAGTGCAACATTTAGGCATACATTTTGTATGATGTTTTTCACTTTTATCTTTCCAATTCAATTCTACTTGATCTTACTAAAATATTGGCCCATGATGTAATGGAATTTAAAAATAAAAGGAGAAAGAAAGTAGTTCTTCACTACTTCGTACATTTCTACTAATCTACATTAGGTCCCCTCTCATAGTTCTCAGAGTACCTTACGCTTAACCTTATTGTGATGGTTGTCTTGGTTTATTGTCATTGATCATGTTCTTGTTACACGGGAAGTTCTGTGAAAGTCACAGTCCATGTCTGTGCTTCCTGTTACACCCTCAGTGCCCAAAACAATGTCTGGTACTTAGCAGCTTCTCAGTAGATAGATTAGTCAAAAGAATTAATTTTTTTGTATTTTTATTATATTGAAATAATGATTAACTTCTATAATTATAAATAATTTGGCTATCATAATCATGTATCCTCAGGGGAATGGTAATTGTTTATGGTAAATAGAAAATACTCTTTGCACTCTTCCTGCTGAATATAAGGTATCTTTAAAAAAATGTGTATCTTTTTAATTTCCGTAGCACAACCACCGCCTCTGAAGAAGATGTCTCAAGTAGATTTCCCCGAACAGATAGAAGTGGATTCAGCAGGTATAACAGGGATGCAAATGCTTCAGGTAATTTGGTCTCAAGTAGCAGCACATTGGAAAAGAAAATTGAAGATCTTGAAAAGGTATGAATTACAAATTATTTAAGATCTATGAAATTAATATACCATTAGGATTCCTTTTTCACTTTCAAAGCAGCTGAGAGAGAAAAATTGAAATGTGTAAGGATGAGGCAGTACCAGGAAAGGGAAGAAAATGAGGGGCATGATGGGAGATACTGTTAGTGTTCATTGGTACTTGTACGTGTAGTCAAACAGCAGCTTTGAATCAGTCTTAATTAGATATTTCCTAGATGCATAGTGGCTAAGCATTTTCTGATTTCTTAGTGCTGTTCCATCCAGTTCTGTTGATGTTAAAACTTTTAGAAATGGAGTCAGTTCTTGAATTGCTTAGTATTTAATGGCTCCTCTCATTCTGCCAAGAGTTATCTTTAATATTGATGTATTGAACACAGTCTTTGCCTTTGAAATGGTTGGAAGCATATGCTAGCAGTGTGTACTACTGTGTGTTTATTATTATATAGTCTATTCAGTTTGTAGACTTTCCTCTACATTCTGAGTTAGCGCCTAGAGCCACTGTGATGTCTGCAACGATTTTAAGAGTAAACCTGTTTGAGAGTATCTTTGTGGCTCAGACAGTAAGGAATCGGCCTGCAATGAAGGAACTGTGGATTTCATCCCTGGGTCAGGAAGGTCCACGCTGGAGAAGGGAATGGCTACCCAGTCCAGTATTCTTGCCTGGAGAATTCAATGGACAGAGGAGCCTGACGGGCCACAGTCCATGGAGTCATCAAGAGTCGGACATGACTGAGCGACTAACACTTGAGAACATGTCAAATGAATATTGGCATTAATTTATTAACCATGGGTCCTCAAGTTTGTTCTGTAGACATTCAACCCCTAAAATTAATAATGGTGCTGAATTACTTTCTGATTGTTCAAAGCATATCTTGTTGAATTGAAATTATTCCTTGTAAGATAAAAGTTGCTTTAAGTAGAGATTGAATTTTACTCTTTTTTATAACATTATGATTATTTTTAGTTCACATTTGAACTTTAACACTAGTTTCTGTGAGTTTAAATTGAAAAACTTTAAGGGATATATAGTATACTAGTTTTCAAGTCTGTGCATGCTCAGTCGCTCAGTTGTGTCTGACTCTTTGTAACCCTTTCAACTGCTCCTCCGTCCTTGGGTTTGTTAGGCAAGAATACTGCAATGGGTTGCCATTTTCTCCTCCAGGGGATCTTCCTGACCCAGGGATTGAACCTGCGTCTCCTGCATTACAGGCAGATTCTTTACCTCCAAGCCATCTGGGAAGTCTTAATAGTTTTCAAGGGGGTTCATCAAAAAAGGCTTTTAAAGTTCACAGAAGTTTGGACTGAGTTGTTGGCAGCAGCAGATTAATGAGACTGTCTGACTGCTTTCCTCTGAGGTCATAAGAAAGAAGCCAAATTCTGGCTGAGACTTTTTCAGTTCGGCTTCACTTTTGCTTCTCAGATGGCTGACCCAGCCTAAAGTCCTGGATTCTAAATAAGATTTCTCTGAAAAAGGTGTTGCATTGTTTCTTTTTGTTTGTTTGTTTTGTTTTTGGCCATACACGGCTTGGTGGATCTCAATTTCCCCAACCAGGGATCAGACCCACACTCCCTGCAGTTAGAAGTGTAGAGTCTTTACTGAATGGCTGGGGAAGTCACTGCATTGTTTAAGGGGGAAAAAAGTTTAAAAGCTAATATCATTTTCAGCTGCTTCATTTTACCCATTTGTCAATTAACTGGCAGAGCCAAAAGTAAAATGGAGGATCACTATTTTTCTGTTTTCCACAGAGCAATCTCCTTTTCTTAAACTTTGTATTTTGAACAAAAGTTTTGAATTTCCTTCAGCAGGGTATTAGTCATTTAATATTAAGAGATACTAAAGACCTAAAGTCATTGTGCTTAATTGCTCAGCCATGTCTGACTCTTTGCAACCCTATGGACTGTATGTAGCCCGCCAGGCTCATCTGTCCATGGGGGTTCTCCAGATAAGAAGACTGGAGTGGGTTGCCATGCCCTTAGCCAAGGGATCTTCCCAACCCAGGTCCCTGCATTGTAGGCAGATTATTTACCATCTGAGCCACCAGGGAAGCCCATTTGAGTATTGGTATTTGTTAAAAACTTGTGTAAACATTGATTTAATCAGAAGTATATTTTACAATCCTGTTTCCTCTCATTCACTGGTTCTTTTCTGTGGGATGGGTTCCTCCTTCCCTCCTCAAGTGACTTAAGAAAGTCACTGGAAATTTTCATATATCTAAGGTACTTCACCAGATTTAGTGGATGTATTCTATTTAAGATTAGAAACAACTTGTTACTTCTCAATTAATACTTTCTAATTTTATGTACCAGGAGGTGGTAAGAGAGAGGCAAGAAAACTTAAGACTTGTGAGACTAATGCAAGATAAAGAAGAAATGATTGGAAAACTCAAAGAAGAAATTGATTTGTTGAACAGAGTGAGTATTCACATATTTCATTTTAATGGTTTTGTTTTTTCCTCTCAATTGGATGAAAATACAGAAATATGAAGAAGTAATTTTATTTAATAATGTGAACTGAATAGTTCATTCCTTTGTTAATGTCACAGTAATTTGTGGTAGTCAGGACTGTCATTTCATTCCATAAACTGATTCTTCTGGCCAATTGTCAGTTGTATTTATATTATTCTTCTGGGGATGGACCAGTGAATGGATTTGGTTTGTGTTTTGTTGGAGTCTGGATGCGAGAGGCAGCTTGGTCCGCGCCACGCATAGCATGTACAGCGGTACTGGCACAGAGCTGCCTCAGAGAAGAGCTGAAATCGCTCTTTCTTGCTATAAGAAACTCCACGTGTCTCTGGTTTTGCTGTATTTTGACCACTTTTGCCCGCTCCAGTTATACGTATTCATCCCCCGTTTTAGGTTTAGCCTTACTCCAAGTTCTCTATTACTACTAGTCATAACCCTTTTTCCCTTTCAGCCCTAGTATTTACTTCCTGCTTAAGAAGTAGGTATTAATGCTAGGCCATACTTAGGTAATGGTTATGAGAAGTGATTTCGTAGTTTTCCTTTTTTGAAGGCTTTACATAAGATGGAAGAAAGAAATTTGTTTCAGGGGAAAAAGGAACAAATTCTTAATCCAGTCTTAACTCTAATTCTAAAAGCAGAGAAAATAGAAAGCTGCATTATGTGCAGACTCATTCTAATACAGCTCCATGGCATTAACTGTAGGGTGTACAGGAGGACACTGAAACTCAGGCCAGGTGTAGGAATTGCATAGTTATATGCTGAGCCAGTAATTGACCTTCAGGTATTCAATAGTGTTAATTTTAAGTAAGCTCTTTCATTCTTGATGACTGCCTTTCATCTTGGTTCAGAACATGGGCATTCCTCTATTGGCTATAGAATGTGATTTAATAAAATCTGCAAATATGTTTGATTTCTGTGATGTACTGGCATTGTCTTAGGCACTGTGTTTATTAAAAAGCATAAGACACCTGCCTTTACAGAGTTTATAACCTAATAATGATATATGACTGTATTATTTTATCATTTAATGATAAATCTTAGATAGGTCTCAGTTGTGGTACTTTTAAAAAGGAATCTCATATCTTTATTATTTTTTTTTCCAACAAATTACTTTCCTAATATCATTTATTTACTTTGTGAGTAAATACAAATTCTGTGTTTGTACTTTTAGAACTCAATTCAAAGACAGTATACTAAATGTATCAGAATGCTGCTGTCCAATAGTGTGCTTAGAATTCAGATTTATCTCTCCAAGTTTAGTATTTTGAATTGCAAGGGTAAATCTATAAATGTCTGCTTTTCCAACCATCAGTGAATAGTCTGCCTTGAAATCGTGTTTCTTCAAACTAAAAATTACAGTGGATTGTCTTTGTATTTATCAAGTGATTGTATTTATGGCACTGGGATTAATATAGACAACAGAGACCTGGAATCTGATAGCTTTAAAGCTGG
This sequence comes from Bubalus bubalis, assembly GCF_019923935.1. Classification (NCBI taxonomy): domain Eukaryota; kingdom Metazoa; phylum Chordata; class Mammalia; order Artiodactyla; family Bovidae; genus Bubalus; species Bubalus bubalis. The sequence goes on from NC_059160.1 coordinate 110,854,766, forward strand.
AGGGTAATTACGTAGTGGCTTTTGCATGTTTGTAAACTCGAAAACCTTTCTCTCAACTCGGTAAGCCCCAGATCTCCTTTTCTGTATGCCTCAGTTATGTCACCTCCCCAGAGTCTCACTCCTCAACATGAACACTTGTTAAGATCACCCAAGGTGGTGGAAGTCTATATAGAACTTGTACTTGGGTCCTTCCCAATGCCTAATGTGATACACGTTTGCAGTCCGAGGCCCCAGACCTCTTACTGACTGCATATGTATTTAGCCCTTAATTTGGGGAAGGAGGGATTTTTTTTTTTAACTAAAAACTTGTCATTTTTGATTAGAAATTGGAAGGTTCACAACAAACAGTTCTGCTTTCTGACTTCTCTTTAAAAACTGAAAGATCTGACAAGAGCTGGCCTGCATTATCATGATGCCAGTGAGGAGTCTAAGAGTGCATGCTGCCTTTACCTGGGGCACATACTCCTTCTGAAATTGTTTTCAGAACTAGTCCATGTTTCCAAATTAATTGTTTATATGAATTATCTTTGAATGTGCATTTTGAAGTGTTTTTTTTAAATCGCCTTCAGAATATTTTTAAGCATTTAAAAACTTATGTATTATTTTCCTTTTTGTTTCCTAAAGGACCTAGATGACATAGAAGATGAAAATGAACAACTAAAGCAGGAGAATAAAACTCTTTTGAAGGTTGTTGGGCAGCTAACAAGGTAGAAGATTCAAGGCTCAGTGTGGAAAAATATTTTAAAACTACTGAATGTTATGGTTAATGCTAGGACAATATTCCTATCCTGTAATGCATTAAACTAACTATGTATATTTATTTCTAGAAAACAGTGGGTGTTTCTTTTCAAAATATTTCTTTTTCATTATCAGTTTCAAAAAGTATCAACCTTTTACTCCATGAATAAGTAACATCTTTTAGTTACTAAACTGGTAGGTTAGGCCTCTTTTGGTTTTGTGTGATATTCAAATACTATATGGTTTGAAGTCACAACCATCTGAATATATTGCATGTATGGTAGTATGTTTTCCCCCTCAAAGAATATACTTAGTGTTTGTTTACATGACTTCAGATACTTTTGGGGGAATTACCTGCAAATGCCTTATTACTGATATGTGCAACTTGTTGTATGTTGATGATATTTCATAAAGGTCTTTGGCTACTGTCATTTTTTCTTTCAGCTTATTCTAAGCAATTTAGAAGAACATGGAGTCACACTTTTTATAACAGTCATCTTTAAAAAGGAAAGCTAAAAAAGTCACTTAATATCAAGTAATAGTTGGCTAAATATAAAATTTAAGAGAATACTTGAATTGTGCTATATAGTAAATTAAAATGTACTATTTTGTATTCAGATATTGAAAAAAATTTAAAATCACTTTGACTTTGGAAAAACATACAGTTGTAATTTTAATGTATAATTTCTTATGTAGGTACTCCTTTTTTTATAATTATTCCAAGGTTTATAAGTGAACATGGAGTATTTTAAAGGTTGTTTATTCATCAAGCCTAAAGAATATATATAATTTCAGTGACTGTATAAGAAAAACAATTCATATTTTTAACTACATGCATTAGAATCAAACCAAAATATTTATCCACATTTAAAACATTTATATTTACAGTAACAAAGCAGTACATAAACAGAAATCGTACTGAAATATTTTGTTAATTTCTGACTTGGCAGATAACACTGTGACACAGTTGTTCTCATATGAGAAAATTATTCCCCTACCTCAAATTTAAGGACTTTTCCTCTTAACTTTGGATTTTTAAAAACAGAATTATTTTGAAGAATTATGAAAATTTTCTCTTTGATCAAATAATAATAGTATTTAGACTTGTTTTATGTTACATTTTCATGTTGAGTAAAGAAATTGTCTCCTTTAAGATACATTAAGAATGGTCTGTCTGATGTTGAATCTCTAATAGTACACCAGTTAATGTATGTAAATAGCTTGAATATAGTACAATCCATTTTGGGTACCTACCGACTCTTCACTTGCTATGTCACTACATGATTCACTGTTAGAAGATAGGGAGGGAAATTGCAGAGTAAATGGTGAATAACAGATGTTGAATTCTGAAACTCTCTTCAGTAGCCTAGATTGCACCCTCTCGCCTGCCACAGTCCCCCACTTCAGAAGTTCAATCTTGAGTAATCATCATAGTCACCTGGATTGCTTAAAAGGAGTTCCTGGGTTACCACTTCTAGGTAGGTTTAAGTTGAGGCCTTGGATAGAATAAGCTCAACATGTGGTGATTCGGATCTTAATTTCGATTTGCAAACAGCTCCTCGTGCCTCTTTCCTCCCATAACTTCCATTGGAATCACTGAAATTAACATAATTTTAGCTATCAGCATTATTTCACCCTTTAGTTTTTTTTAATAATTAACTTTGTCTCTGGAAAACTTCTCATATGTCCATATATATATATATTTACCGAAAAGTTCATTGATAGATTACCAAACTTGATATAGTTGTAGAATTACTGCATAACGGCATCCTTTGGGAGAATATTCCCAGCGTGGGAGTAGTGGTTTGCTGCCCGCTTGTCAAAGTGGCATGCCAGGCTCAGTCACCGGCTTTGGCTCTGAAGTCCTCATCTCCCTTTCTTTACCCTTGGATGTATGGCAGAAATATCAGTATTGCCTTGTTTCCCATCCGTAGTTTGGATATTGTGAAAATGCTGTCAGTATTCAGCCTTAAAATATATTAGTGTACTCATTCTCCAAATAAGAGAAGTATTTTGAATTTTCTGTTTAACCCATTGGGAAGTAAAGAAATATCTCATTTCCCTCTTTAAATTTATACCAGGTATTAATGCTTTTAAAGACCAAGCCGTTTTAAAATTTTCCCTTTATTTCAGTTTACCAGGAACGTTTGCAATAATGAACTTTTTACATAGTGGTACGTAGTACGGATGCAGGAAGGAGCCTGACCACTTTGGCAAAGCAGTTCATGTGCTGTCTTCCCTTCCATCCTTAAAATGTGCATTTATATCACATACAGGTTTGACACTGAATGTTGAAACGCAAAGTAGGATCTGCTACAGGTTCCCTTTAAATTTTATAAAAAGCATTGAAATTTTTAAAAGGTTACTTAAATGTACACTATCTTAAAATACTTGACTGTTGTCAATAAAGTGTTAGTTTTTGTGAAATTATTAGTCCCATTCAGAAATATTTCTTATATTTCCTGGAAATTTGTGGCATAATAAAGTATATCCAGAGTTTATGTGTTTATGATATTATTTTCCAAACAATAACTTTATTATCTTTAGGATAAACATGACTTGCTTCCTTGATTTCTGGCATATATTAACTTGTGAATTACTGAAGTTATCTGTTTCATCTTTCTAAAATTGTTACTGATTTTATTGCACTACCGTTACCTTTAGAGAGGAAGAGGAAGGCTTTCCGGTGTGTATTTCTAACGGAATTTACTAAATGTAAATAGCTTGTCAAACCTGCTCAAGTAGCTTATGACATAGAAAATTAAGCATCAGTAGATACCTGAAGCAGTGTATCTTTTAAAATAACTTTAATTCCAGTAGAAAGCAGTGTATTCCTAAAGGTGAAAATCCTACCTCAATTACATGTCGTTTATATTTTCTGGATTAATCTGGATTTTTATAATTAGAAACTAAGATGTAAGTTTTAAAGTCCACTAATACTTTGTGGAAAACAATGCAAGTCAATGTAGTAGAATGTCCATATGTTCAACACTGAAAGACACAATAGGAAGGACTTTGGGTTCAATGATCAATTGGATGTCCTAGACAATATTGCTATGTAAAGTGATAGTCATCTTTCATATTTTTATAATTCTTTGATCTTGACTTAGTACCTAGTAAGTTCATGCAGTATTGGCACTTATTTAATAACTGCTCATAATGTTGTTAATAACCTGTTATAAGATTCAGGCATATGTTTTCATCTTGCAACACAAGAAACAAACACACCAGCTTTTCACTGAGGAGAATTTATTAAGTGAGGAGGAACTAGCATTTGGGAATTAGACCTTTAAGATAACATGCCAAAGTCGGTGGTAAATGTTATTATATCTAAACCATTCCTAATATGTAATAATAAACTTTCTTTTGCACTGGAACTGTGCTCTCATAAACAAAGGACTTCCCATTGATTAGGATTGTAACTAGTATTACTTATCTGAGAACTAGTGACACTTTTCTTTTGTTGTTTTAATGAACTGAAGACATAGTACTAGTTAGACAGCAAATATTTTGCTTATCAAATCCATCAACAAAGGCACTTCCCCCCATGCTGTTGGTTTTCTCACTGCTGTATAGAATATAGAAGTTGGTCATTTGATTCTCAGTGTAGGCTTGAATCATTGCCCAAGAAAACCTGAGCCCACGTTGTTTTTTTTAGTTTACTTAGCTATAATCTCACAGCATATTAAAGTCATATCCCCACCCCCACCCCCAAATAATTATGTTTGAGTATGTGAAAAAGGTATGGTTACGGGGGTATGTTAAATTTGCATACTTTTTTAGCAAGTATTTATTAGTCAACTGGGTATACAATTCTAGATATTACAGAAGTTTCCAGAAAATGGACATGGACCAGCACTTATATCTAGAGTGTATAATCTGTAATGGTATATAAGTAGCATTAGCTGGTCTAATCTGAATAGTTCATTCAAAAGTATTCCTTTTGTATTAATTATCCAGCCATTGTATTTAAACTCTGGATAATAGGTACTGTTTAATTTGCTGCAGCATTTACTGAATGGTGGAAAGACTGAACATATTGGGATGTATCTTTCCATGTTTCTTTCAGATAATTATATATTATGAAAAGAACATTTTAAAGCATTTGGAGCAGTAATGAAGTAAAAACAATTCAATGTATGTCAGATACACCCAACTGTTGATGCTATTCAAATGTGATTTTGTTAGTTTTTCTGTATACATTATTGATTACTGATTTGTTTTTAGGTATTTAAGTCTAATAAACAGTTCACATATTGGCAGTCACTTTGGTAATAATAGAATATTAGTGATGATCACTTGATGGACATTTATTACATGCTTGTTTTGTTTCCCCTTCTGGATGCCTGAGAGATGTATATTACTTTTTTTTGATGAACTTGTTTCTTGAAAGTTTTGACCATGCTATTCAGGGTGTTTAATGTTATGCTTTTCTTCTAAATTTAAGTCTAAGATGTCTGCTGTTACTAGTAAAGATCATATGAAAGCTAAAATTTACTGTTTTGTTGAAAAATCAGCTAATTCAGGTAATCCAATTAATTGTAGAGAAACATCTGATAATTTATTGATCACTTTAGTATTGTGTAGACAACTCTCATAATTCTCATTGCATAGGTTTTTACTGGGGTAGTCAACATGATAAAGATTCACTTCTAATATGCTTTGCATGGAAAATAACAAATATTCAATAAAAATAAATTTTCATTTAATTTTTAACACTGGTTAATTTTTTCTTCCTTCCTCTACCATCAGTAAAACCCTGACCTTGAGTTTTATTTTCAAAGTTAAAGGACAGTGCTAATATTCTAATTAACTTTTGTGCCTCTTACTGAAACAATATGAAATACTTTAAAATCTTTAGAATATTGTTGTAGCAGAGATTGTGTTTTAAAAGAAAAAAATATAGTATTAATAAATCTGAATATATTTGTGGTGGGGCTTTTTGAAATAGTGAGGAAGTGTACACATAATTGTCTTTGTTTTGAAACTACACAAATAATTTCTTAATCCAAACTTGGATCTATCATCCACTAAGTCAGATGGTGGTCAAAGAATTTCAGGTCCCTTACAGTTAGAAAAGATAAGTAGAGATCTGGGAATGTAAAAATCCAGTCTGTTTGGTTTTTTTTTTGTAAATGGTTTACAGAACCTTTTGCCTGATGTGTCATTCTTCATACACCTGCACGGGCTAATCGGTCTTTACTTCTAGAACTGTAGATTAATCTTCTCAGTAATGTCATAGATGTCTAACAAGTGAACAGGCATCTTTCAGTCAGGCTGTTTAGATAATGTCTCAAGTCCTTATGTAAGAATGTACTCCATTAGCAAGTTTATTAAAAAAATTTTGCAAAGTCTCCTAGTCTGCACTGGAACTGGAGCCCTTTATCTTAGACGTCATCAAATCCCACTCCCCCTTTTTTTTCTCTCTCTGTCTCTTCTAGATTCACTCAGTGGGTGCACACAATTCTATGAGTAGCTTTAAACTACGTACATAATTTTTTAATCTCATGCCTCTAGTTTTCTCTTCCCACTTCTACAAGACGTTACATTTTATTTCTGGTCAGCTTCTTGGAAAGAACTATGTAATATTAGACCTTTATGTTAAAGAAACAGAAATAGTTATAATACCCTTTACAATCTCCCTCCTCCTTTTTTGGATGTCTAACCATGTAAGGCTAAAAAGAAAGCAAAATGTATCTCTTAATTCTGGACCAAATGCATAATTCAGCTGTCACTTTAAAAAAACTACTGTGACTGAATAAAGATGCTTTTAATAAAGGAGAAAGCTACTTGGTGTCAGTTGAGCTATATGAAAAAAAAAAAATGAATATGATCCAGTTAAAAGGTAGATGTAAATCACTAAAGAAAATTATGCCAGTAATTTTCATGTTAACTGTATTCTATGTTGAAGTATGCAAAACTACTCAGTATAAATTCTAGTCAATCCATGTATGATCAGCTGCTGTACATGTTTAGATATACTATGGGACATGAAATTTACAGTGTTTATCCAGGGAAATATTTGTGTTTCTTTAAAATGTAAACTATTAATATTTTCTATGATTAAAGGTAAATGATGTCATCAGTGGACATTTTAGCTTTATGGAAGCAAATTTTTAAGAAAAATAGTAGAAAGGTGTCTGATTCCTTTTATTATTCTTGTAGTGCAGAAGTATAAACAAACATATCAGTCAGAGGCATAGGAAAGTTCATTTGAAGAACCTACAAATCACTTTTGGTAAGAATACATTCATCTTATACAGTGTTCAGAAAATTGGGAAAATTATAGCCTTTTGTAGCAGATTGAAAGTTTCATGTATGAGTAGTTCAGGACAGTAAACATCACTAACTTGAAGTAAAATTATGCCAGTAATTTTCACATTAACCGTATTTATTATTTGATGTAAATCAGTTAATCACTGAAAATTGTAATTGAATGAATGGACATTTCAGAATGCTAATTAATGATCAATAGAAGCCTAAGAGTACCTCTTGTAACTCTTTTGAGAGCCATATATCTTCAGTTTTGTTAAGCAGAGTAACTCAGTTAACAATTTGAACATAACTTTAACCCTAATTTCGTATAGGGCATCCTGAATGGCTCAGTGGTAAAGAATCTGCCTGCCATTGCAGGAGTCTTGGTTTCGATCTCTAGGTCAGGAAGATCCCCTGGAAAAGGAAATGGCAACCCACTCCAGTATTCTTGCCTGGAGAAGTCCATGGATAGAGGAGCCTGGCAGGCTACAGTCCATGGGATTGCAAAAGGGTCAGTCACGACCTCCAGTGCCTTAACAATTTCATATATCGTGAAAACATTTGGTGGTTAGTTACTCGGTAGCCATATATGCCAGGCATTGTGTTCAGTGCTGTATTTATTTGATTCCTTAAACTTATGCAAGAAAGAGATTGGGAGATTAATTTGCTCAAGGTGACAAAGCAGTGTTTTGTATCTTTTGCTATGACATACTTTTATGACATAATCACTGTCCTATTAAATATTTTCCCAGTGGTTCTCAGAGTCTGGTCCCCACACTGGTATCCTTGGCTTCACTTAGAAACCTGTTAGAATACAAATTCTTGGGCCCCACCCAACAACAGAATGAGGTGAGGCCCAACAATCTGTTTTAACAAGCCCTTCAAATGATTCTGATGCAGGTCAAAGCTTGCAAATTTGCATTATGCATTTCTATTTTTAAGCAAAGATCTTGGTCTTTCTTTTGCCTTTGGACATTGTATAAGCAATATAACAAGAACTTGTGGGGAAAAAAAAAGTGATCTTTTCCGTGTTGCTTATGTTGCAAAAGATTGTATCAGGAAAAGCCTCAGCATGGATACTGGCAGCTTGACATAAACCTATTAGTTTAGTATTATCTCTGGAACTCAAATGAATTCTTAAGTCCAAGAGTCTGTAAATGAAATCTTTGTTTTTCTGTGTTAAGGTCGATCTCATTGCCTGAAGCTTTTTGGTATCCGAAATGCATTTTTGTTAAACTTTAAACCTTAATGGGAGCAAATAAATGTATGTTTCATCAGAGTTATGGGTTTGTTTTTGTTTTCTTGCGTGTACAGATACTGTGGGGTAGTCCATAGGGAGACTGAATTTTCAATTTACTCTCTGTGGAGCCAGAAATTGAATAGCATTTTCTCCTTAATTGGCCAGTGATGGGAAATCCACAAACTTGCATCTCAATGAGTAAAGAAAATTAAAGTCTATTTGGGTTCATTGTTTTCTTATATTTTGAGGTAGTTAAAGAATTACTTTTTTTTATTTTGTTTTAACTTTCTAAAAGCTCTGGAGCAGGTTTTGATGACAGAATTCTTATGAAGACACGACAGAGAGAACTCAAATACCCCCATACCCGTTTCCTTCTGTTACTGTCTGACATTAGTGTGGTGCATTTGTGACAACTAATGAGTCGTATTGGTGCATTATCATTTACTGAAGTTCATACTTGGTTCAAATAGTCTCACTTTCCCCTAATGTTCTTTCTCTGTTCCAGGATCCACTCTATGGTAGCACATGCCATTTAGCTGTTATTTCTCCTCCTCACACCCTAAATTCTGACAGTTTCTTAGACTTTCTTTGTTTTGATGACCTCAACAGTTCTGAGGTATTACCGGTCAGGTATTTTTCATATCTTACTATGGACATTTCAGATATACACAAAAGAAGAAAAATTACCCAATCTTAGTTTATCTATGCCCCATTTTTTTTACTTTTTTTGCTGAGGTATTTTACAGTTAAATTTCACCTGTAAATACCTGAGTATGAGTGTCTAATAGATAAGGGCTTAAAAAATAACCACAGTATGATCATACCCAACATATTTAATGGTCATTTCTTGATATCATCTGTTTAGTTTGGATTCTCCTGAAAGGCCTGCAAGATATTTAGTGGGGAAAACACCTGTGAGGAAACATGGGGAAGGAGCTAGGGCAGGTTGGGAAACCTCGGTACAGATCTGACTGCAGCAAAGAAGAGAGGGAGGAAGGATGGTTGAGCAGGAAGTCTTCATCCACAGTGAAGTTTGAAGAAAGTTTTAGCAAGTCTTAAAAAGTCCTCCTGCCGAAGATGCTCATTCATCAGAGTACAGTCCTGCATCTTGCAGGAGTGGGCTTGCCTTTGTATTCCTGCTATGCTCCTTTGTTGGCAGGGAGCAGTCAGTAGGAAGCAGGGTCTTAGCTGAACACCGTGGCAGATTCAGATCACAGCAGCTGTCAGTTAATTACCCACCCTACAGTAGGAGAGTAGAGAAGCCCATTTTCATGGCTGTCGCATCCTGTAATACTGTATGTTCACATTTCTGCATATACCTCAAAAAACATTCTTTTTATTCAAATAAAGATCCAAATGAGAGTCATTCATTGCATTTGGTTGCTATGTCTCTTAAGTCTTTTTTAACCTCTAAATTACACACACCTCCCACTTTTGTACCATTTTTCAGGTTAAAATTAGACCATTTGTCTTGTAGAATTTCTCACATTTTGGATTTGACTGATTCTGTCTTTAAGATGCTGTTAAACTTGTCCCTCTATCCCCTCTGTTATCTGTAAATTGTTAATTAGATGTAAGGGAATTTATTAGATTCAATATATATACCTTTTGGGCAGTAATTTTATAGGTACTGTGTACTTCTGTTGAATCATATTAGAAGGTACATAATGTCTGGGTTGTCTCATTTTTAATGATGCTAAGACAGATGGACAGATTCAGATGTTATTAGATTGATTTCTCTATTTAAAAATTTCATAGCAACCTTTTATGTAATGGTTTTAGCAAACTTTGATAAGTATTGCAGTGATAATTTTCAGATTCTTTCATTCTGTTTACGTAAGTAGTTAGAATTCTTTAAAAAGAAACTCTTCTACCAATTACTTGGTTTCCCTAGAACATAAGGAAACTAAGATCACATCCTTTTCCTTTATTTACCAGTTTTACAGTAATGGACCAGAGCCCAGGCAACCTCCAAAGGTAAGTCATATATTTGTTTTATGTAGTTAAAGTCTTTAATTCATTGCAGTATTTTTATTGTGCCCAGATTATCTCGTATTTGGCCACTGGGTGCCCCTTCCAAGTTGGCTTCTGTGTCCTTTTTGTCATAGATAGCCTCCTTGTTTTTTTCTGGCATTAGTTGTTCCAGTCTCATCTTGTGCATTTCCTTTTTAGGACCTGGAATTAAGAGCTACCTTTCTTTTGTAGAAAATTAAAGCCTTGATAATCATCTAAATAATCAGATGAAATAAAAACCCGAGAGTGTTTGCAGAGCTCTTAACTGTAAAAGCTGTAAGAACTTTGAAACATTTTCCAACTGGCACTTTTACTGGAAAATTTTAAAATGATGGAAAGCTCCTTGTTGCTTTGCAATTTCTCATTCATTCATTTTCTGTGCAAGTGATAAGCAGATCTTAGATATCTTGACTTGAAAAAAAATTTAAATCTATTCATGTCTATTAAGCATCTCAGGACGTTACTATAAAAATCAAGTTTTTTTGGTAGTTAAATCCCATTAAAATGGTGTTCAAATTAGAATGCAGCGAAGAAGTAATGTCAACATGTATAGATGTTCATTGAGTTGGATGTGAAATATCAGACAGCTTATACAATAAGGTATGCTAATAAAATAATAATAAAAGTGGTACCCAAATTGTGACTCCTCCCCCCCTCAATTAAATTTGGCCCAACAGACAGCTTATACAATAAGGTATGCTAATAAAATCATAATAAAAGTGGTACCCAAATTGTGACACACAAACCCCTGTCTCTAGTCACATCTGAATGAGGGTCAGTTCTGAAGTGCAAGCCAAGTAAGTTTTCACAGCTGTTGTGAGGCAGTTGTGGTGAGGAGGAGGAGAAGGAGCATTGGATGACGACTAGAGGCAGGTTGTGAAGTTGCCCTGTGACTGAGCCCCCAGGAGTCCTTGCTCTTTAGAGTAAAGCCTGTTTGCTGGCAGCTGTCAACCTAGGGCACCACTTGATAGTGAGCATTGACAAACCTTTTCTTCTATTCCTGCCCATATCTCCATCCAGAAAGAAGGACCCTCTCTTTTCTTCCCAAACGCAGAAACCACCTGTGGCGCTTGTGGTGCGTGGCCTCCTCAGTGCGGGGGCGTCTCTCGTTGCAGAGAAGTGCAGGCTTGAGAGCGCAGGCTCAGTAGTTGTGGTACATGGATTTAATTGCTTCACAGCATGTGCAATCTTCTCGGACCAGGGATTGAAGCAATGTCCTCTACATTGGTAGGCAGATTCTTAACCACTGGACCACCAGGGAAGTTCTAGAGTTCTTGTATTTTTCATCTTGCATTGGCTCACAAATATTCATTGTATATTACTTTGTACTAGTCTCTGATTCTGGGTACTCAGTACATCACAGTGAAGTAAAAGACAAATCCCAGCCTACACGAATTTCTTTCTCTGTTGCCCCCAAGAGAATGTTGGCGCAGGGTGACTGCTTCCTAGAATGTCCTTTGGAACTTTCCAAAAGATGAGAATTGAAATTCACTTATCTTTTGACAGAGAGTAACCTTAATACATATCACAGACTATAGTTTGCATCATAAAAATCATGCTGATAGGTCTAATGTTGGGGAAAGACAAATTTATTCTCCTAATTTTGAGAAATTAGGGATTTTGAGCATAAATTCATACTTCCATTCATGTAATTTGTTGTATGAATTTTTTTGTCTCCAAATCATATCCTTAATGGCCAATGCTAGTAAGTTCTCCGTGGAGGTCAGGATTCTACATTTTCCAGTACAGTCTGATCATCTGAAGCATTTGTAATTATTTCCCATTTCTGTGCTTAATTTTATAATGGATTTCCAAATATGGATCTGTATTCCTGTAGCTCATAAAATTCCCAAAGTCAACCATGGTTAAATAAAACTACTTCTTGTTTTTTTCTTTCCTTCAGAGCTCTGCAGTTGAGGTGGAACCAAGTTACAGTGTACTTTATAAGCTTTTGGTATCTAGTTAGTTGAGAAACCTTCTCCTGTGGTGAAATCATCATCCATTTACTTTTTTTACTTTTTTGTGATTGAGTGATCAGGACACTTTATCCTTTTCCTGTAATTTTTGCCTAAAGATTTATTTATTTTGGGAAGAACCTATGTAGGGGAAGTAGAACCAGTTTTGCAAGGATAAATCCTTGATTCACTTATAAACCCAGGATAGCACTTTCCCTTTTATACTTATATTTTTAAAAACACTCTTAATGTAACTTAAATTGGTAAGAGTTATTTCCCTTTCCCAGGATATTTGAGACGTTTCTCTTATTTTGTCTCAGACAGGTTTATAACATCTTCCTAACTTTGAAAAGGTGAATATCTCCAAGACTGAGAGGACTGTTTCACCTTGAGATCACATGGTGATATAAACAGAATCAGATACCCGTCTAGTACCTGAAAATGGAGGTGTCAACCACTAATAAGATTATTCTGCAACACTGGTCTGTTTAGAGAAAGGTCAGGGATCAAATAATACCATAAAGCCATGTTGTTGTTCAGTCGCTAAGTCATGTCCGACTTGGCCACCTCGTGGACTGCATGCAGCCCACCAGGCTCCTTTGTCCATGGGATTTCTCAGGCAAGAGTACTGGAGTGGGTTGCCATTTCCTTCTCCAGGGGATCTTCCCGACCCAGGGATCAAGTCCCAGCCTCCTCTTGGCAGGCAGATTCTGTATCATTGAGCCACCTGGGAAGCTTACTATAAAATCATAAGATAGAGGAAATCATAAAAATCATTTGAGTGGAGGGAGAATGGAAATTAACTTTTCTCCTTATCTCTTGAGAGCGTGATTTCAATTCATGTGTCCGAGGTCACTCCGGTAGTAGTGGTATAGCCAGATTCTGAATTCGAGGAGGTCTAACTTGGAAGCCAACCTTCCCAAGTGGCACTAGCGGTAAAGAACCTGCCTGCCAGCGCAGGAAAGGTAAGAGACACGGGTTGGATTCCTGGGTTGGGAAGATCCCTTGGAGAAGGAAATGGCAACTCACTACAGTGTTCTTGCCTAGGAAATCTCATGGACAGAGGAGCCTGGCAGTGAACCGTCCATGGGGTCACAGAGTTGGACGTGACTGAAGCAACTTAGCACGTGACATGTGCTAAGTGAACTTGGAAGCCAGCACTTCATTAGGTGGTGAAGAACCTTAGCTGCTGCCCTTGGGTGGTAAACCATGGTTCATCAGATGTTTAGTATATTTTGCTAAATAACCCTGACTATGACTGACACCAACCCTCCCTCCCCAATTCCTTCAAACAGCTCCTAAAGAGGTCTCCTCAGTCGGTTAAGGGATTAATCTCTTCCTAGTTGTGCACCTCCCGTCTAATCCTTTAACCATATGTATGCATTTTGACAACAGTCTGACTCATGTGAGTGTCCCTATGAACTCCAGGTGATTCTGAGGCAGGGTTGGAGAGACTACCACACTTCAAGAAACACCTCCTTGAATTCAGAACCTGGCTATACCACTGCTCTCTGAGTAACCTCGGACACACTGCTTTATAATTTCCTCATCTGCTGCCAGGACAAACCAGTGCCTAACTTGGCTGTCTCATTGTGAAGGTTTAAATGAAAATGTGATGCAGTGCCTGTTTATGATTGATGGGAGAAGCATGAAAATGAAGTACCTTTTATAGTGTGATTTGTACCAATGAAGAAATTGAGATTATAATGATTATGTTCCCTGAAATTAAGCAAAAAGTAATCAGGAAGCTCTAATGAGTAATAAAACTGCCATCTAGTCTTACATATCTGTTTTGCTAGGGAGACTATCTGTACTCAGAAGTCCAATGGAAGTAAGTCAGAACTCTGTCCTAAAAAAGACTGTTGCACTGTGTTGATACAAATGTAACATGATCTCTATAGCCCCTGGAAAATTGTGACTACTCAAGAAACACTGAAGGAAATCTTGTTTGGAGGCAAACATATTGTAGAAAGAAAGAGCTTCTTCATTTAGTTTACTTGAGAAGCTCAGACTGTTATTTCTCAGTTAGCTTTCTCTTCCTTTCAAATCCCCAGGCTCAACCTGGGCCTGTTTCTCTACCAAGAAATATCTCTGCCTGGACTCCTGAACAAATATATTTCAGAGGAGTATCATTAACCGAGCTGATACGGAAACTAAACACGGTGAATCAGCTTGAGTTCAGAAAGGCTGGCAACAGGTCAGTTTCTTTTCTGTACTTCTCCTCTTGTTTTTTCAGTGCACCTGATTACTAGAGACTGGTATGTCCTGATAGCGGAGAACAGGAAGTATATCAAAGCAAGGGGCTGTTTGTCCTCTGACCTGCTCCTGTATAACAGCAAGCATTTTCTGTTGACTTGGATATGTGTATTGTTAATATAAGGCGGCAGAGCAGAGGAGGGCAGTTCCAGGTGTCCTACTAGGGATTTTTTTTTTTATTAAGTCACTGAGGCAGAACACCACAGTGGCAACCGAAAGGGCTAGAACATAGCCACCCCCCCCCCCCCGCCCCCCCGCCTCCTGAATTGCACAAGTTTGAAAGTAATGTTTGTCTTATGACCTAGAAAAAGAATCTTAACTGGAATGTGGGTGTTTTGTTTTTTCTAGTTATATGTATGTATTTGAAATCGTACACACAGCATAATTCCTTTTGTTGTATTTTCTCCTCAGATATTATCTTGGATCTTAATGCTTGACCATTCTTACACCTAACATGTGCATTATTACTCAAGTAGAACAATACTCTGCTCAGCTTAAATGTGTGTATTGTCATAAGAAATCTGTGGAGTATAAAAATGAAAGTTTAATCTCTATTTTAATTAAGTTCAGAAATAATAGGAATGGCTTTTTTCTCCATGAATGATATTGATGAGAAAAATTAAAGCAAGTGAGAGACTCTTTTCAACTAAAAATATTTGGAACTTCAGTTTAAATTGGTGGGGGTTATGAAAGGTAATGGGCTTCCCTGGTGGCTCAGCGGGAAAGAATCTGATTGCAGTGCAGGAGAGGCAGGAGATGTGGGTTCCCTGAGTTGGAAAGATCCCCTGGAGGAGGGCATGGCAACCCACTCCAGTATTCTTGCTTGGAGAATCCCATGGACAGAGGAGCCTAGCGGACTACAGTCCATAGGGTTGCAAAGAGTCAGATATGACTGAAGTGACTTAGCACGCACGCATACATAATACGGTAATATGGATTTAGATAGATGGATTACTTTGAAGAGTTAGTGAAACTTCTTAAGGATCTAGCATTTTTAAGGAATTAAATAAGATTTTTTTAAAAAAATTGAGGTCAAATATGTGTTATTCATACATGGTAAATGCAAAACTATTAGTATTATTTCCACACATGCTTTGTCTATCTACTTTACATGTTTCTTACTAATCTTTTATGGACAGTGTCTATATTTTTCAGCAGCTCTTAAGTCAGTTTATAAATTTCTTTGACTAGATTACTTTTTCTGAAAGATTTTTGTGACTTTTTAGTTTTGTCTTGGGATTGAGTTCTGACCAGTATTTTTTCTTTCTCTTTCTGTAGGCCAATTTACGCATTTTCTTACCTTAATTTTGTGACTCTAAATTTTTTTTTCATGAAAATAAAATTCTAATACAGATTTCCATTGTAGCCTGCTGAATCCTGGAACTCGTCATATGATTTAAGAAAACTCACTTTCTAAACTGTAGAAAAGAAATCCATTTAGTTAACTCTTGTTTAGTATAGTTTTTTTTGGTTTGTGGATTATTCATATTCTTTGCTCCACATTTACAGCTTTGCTCTATCTGTTTCTTTGCTTGTTAAGCATGAATGGAGAAACAGAAAGAAGCAGATCTGGTAAGATTTACCATGGGAACTGAAAAAAAAAAACAACTGATAGCCAAAATAAGGCTTGGCTTGGAGCATTCTGTTGATAGTAAAAGAGAGTGTGACGGTTTTATCTTATTAGCAAACTGTGACCTGTTGATCCTGACACAGTTAGGTTATCGATCAGGGATTTTGTCCTTTGATACTGCTGCTAAGTTACTGTGTAGCCTGTGCAAACCCATCAGTCTAATAGAGTAATAGGGAAAATGCCTACATAATTCTGGGTTCATGGTCCAAAGGGATGTTTGTAAGAGGAATTTAAAGAATTCACTGATTGTGATTATGATATTCTAGATACTATATAAGAAACCTCAAAAAAAAAAAAAAAGGTACCTTCTCTCCTAAGATATTGCTGAGCTGAAACTGGTAATGGGCTTTTTTCTCTCGCTCTTTAGAATTTGTGTAACAGTAGCACTATAGAAAATATTTTAGAGTTAATGATTTTGTTCTTCATATACAATTTAAGGAACACTTTTTTATACACATTTTATAGTGTGTAAAACTGTGTCACAGAGCTTGACTCAGAGGATTAATTAGCTGAATAATGCTGAAATGGAAACTAAAATAGTTTTCCTGATTTCCTGTTCATCGAAATGACATACTCTAAATAGGAGCATTTTTGTTCTATTTATGGAAGTCTGATATACCTATGGTCTGCTGTTACCATGTGTTTAATTTTTTTGTTTTTAATTCAAATGGGATGGATGGTATGTTGTTAAACAAAGCCAAAGATTTAGGACTAAGCAGGAATCTTCTGAATCATGTGTTTGTAACATAACAGAATCCCACTCCCTAAGTACAAACAGCCAAAAGTTAACATTTTAAACTGAACTTAGATTGAGGACAAGTAGAAAAGCACACTGCTTGGATAGTCTTTAAGATTTGGATACACTACCTACTGAGTGATCTTGGATGTGTCATTTCCCCTTCTTTAGCCTCCACTTCTTAATCTACAAAATACACCACATCATCATAATATCTTTCCTGTTTCATGAAAGTGATTTTGAGGATTCAAAATACAGTGGAAGTTTGTGACATGAGCCATGACGATGTTAGTGATTTATCACTAGTATAAAACCATATGTAGCTGTTATATTAGCTCTTATATTGATAGCAAATGAAATTGACTTTATGTTAGAGGTAAATCTTACTACTTCAAAAGATTTTTTTTTTTTTAAGTCTAAAATCCCGGAGATGAAAAGAATCCAAAAGTTATTGGTTGCCAGAATTAAAAGGGAAGTTTTTAATTCAGCTTCTAAATTATCAAAAGATAGAAGCAGGTAAAATGTAAAGCTTATGTTCACAGATTTCACAACGTACACAACGAATACTGAAGGCCAGAGGGGAAACGGACTTCAGTGCAGATCTTGACACCAGAAAAGCAAATAGTGTTCTAAAATCCCTTTTACTGTAGTAAGGCCCATCAGTGTAGAGGTCTCATTGTATAACAGGTGCTCAATAACTATTTGTCCAGTGAGTGAATGAATGAAGGATGAGTAAATGTACATAAATGCATCTGCTTCTCCCTTGGCTGCTTCTCCTGTTGAAAGACAATCTTTTCACATTGGAATTCTACAAGAAACTTCTTAACCAAGTCATGTGTTTGGGTCAGTCTGTTTCTAGGCTTGTTTGTGTTTTTCACATTCTTTTTTTTTTTGGCCTGCAATACTATTCTGTGACCTCTTTCATGAATTCCAGAAGGTCATTCAGTTGGGCCCCAAGGAAGTTAGTAAATTAAACTTGATTTGGAATGAAATACATAGGGTGTGTGGCTTGGATTGGAATCAAATTAGGTCTGGCTAATCTTATTTTGGTTTAATCTATGTGGGAAAGAATAGAAATAGAGGAAAAACAAATAAACAGAAAATAGTGGGAACTATTCCTGTATAACGATAAGCAGTTTCTGTAAGGAATAGTTCCAAGGGTCAAAACCTGAATTATTTTTATTAAAAGCTTGGGGACAAGATTCAGCAATGGAAAGGCTAACTTCTCCAGTCTTCATAGCTGGTGTTTACTTTTCTAGTTTTTCCAAGCCAGAATCTCTCAGCGTTTAAAATATGGATACTCCATACAGAAGGCATGCTACTTAATATATTTCATGCTTTTTAATCTTCTCCAGGGCTCTGCAAATGGAAAAGCCCAATCTTTGGGAAACCTCAGCTACTAGGGAGGCAAAGAAAGTATCTAGTTAAATCATCCAGACTCAAGTCTTGAGCCTCTGATGTGGTCCATAGGCAAAGAAATGTTGAGAAAGTGCTCTCGATTCTTGCACTAATATAATTTCTTTAAGCTGACCTCCCTTCAGTCATTTCCAGTTTTCAATATATTGGATGACTGAAGACTTAACCTTGGTGCTCAGAGTTCAGGAAATTCCCTTTCATGGCTGGCTGAGAGCATTTGAATAAAATGGGAAACATCTTCAAAGCTACCTGGGAAGAGGGGGGTGGCAGGAAGGAGTAAGGTAAAGCCACTGAGAAGCCCTTTAGTCTGGAGTTCTAACTGGGGCCAGGAGTCTGAATGGGATTGTTAAATGTTTTTTAGTATATATTTATTTGGCTGTCCTGGGTCTTGGTGGTGGCATGTAGGATCTTTATTTGGGACATGAGAATTCTTAGTTGTAGCATGTAAACTCTTAGTAATGTCATGTGGGATCTAGTTCCCTGACCAAGGATTGAACCCAGGTCCCCTATATTGGGAGTGCGGAGTCTTAAGCACTGAATCACCAGGGAAATCTGAATGAGATTGTTTCCTGAAGAAAGTTTCATGTGCTTGCCTAGTAAGTTCTTATAAAGGAGAGAATGAAGATTTACCATTGGAGTTTCTGGAATGTAGTAATATTTGTTCTTGTCAATTGAATTTCCCCTCCCATGGAAGTCAATATTTTGTTCCTTTAATAAAGCAAATTAAGTTTTCACTTTAAAGGGGGAAAGAGTCATTACTTAATTTTTCATATTTAACCTGTGGATCAAAGGGATGAATTAAGGATGACAGTAATGAAACATGGGGAGATGATATGAACTACTTCCCGTGCTCCCTACAGCATTCTAAGTGCCCTGTCTCCCACTTGGTTGTCTGCTGTTGTTGAAGCCTTCACTTGCCTGAGTAGAGGGAAATAATAATGGTTTTTCTTTTGTCTAAAGCAGGCAGCTAGACCAAATGGTTTTGTGCAGTTCTTTTAAGAACTCAGATTAATGATTCCAAAGCAGCAAATAAATTATGGCTTTGGTTAGTTTTCCAGGAGCAGATCTAGTTAGTGACAATTTTCTAAAAGTATAAAGGATTTTTGGCTGCTTGAGCAATATGCACATATATACAATTATACATTCACTTGTAAAATACATGGGCTTCCCTGATGCCTCAGCTGGCAAAAAATCCACCTGCAATGTGGGAGACCTGGGTTCAATCCCTGGGTTGGGAAGATCCCTTGGAGAAGGGAACAGGTACCCACCCCAGTATTCTTGGAGAAGGAAATGGCAACCCACTCCAGTGTTCTTGCCTGGAGAATTCCAGGGACGGGGGAGCCTGATGGGCTGCTGTCTATGGGGTCGCACAAAGTCGGACACGACTGAAGTGACTTAGCAGCAGCAGCCAGTATTCTGGCCTGGAGAATTTCATGACTATACAGGGTCACAGTGAGTTGGACACGACTGAGTGATTTTCACCTTCATACATACACTTGTAAAATACGTATTATGCACTATTGATACAGGTTTTAAAATAAGAAAACGAAGATCCAAGTATATACAGGCCAGCTAAAGAAATAATATATTCTGTACTGTTTTTACTGGAGTACGAAGGTCTTAGCACAAATGCTGTTCCTACAGAAAGGATACCATGATTTCATTTTCTGTTTTAGGAATGAAGAGATGGTTACCATTTCGTTAGTTCAGTTCTGATATTCCCTGATAACTAGCTTTTTTTGTTTTTACAGCTTAGAAATGTAAACTTAGTCCCTCAGGCACTGCTGACAATATTTTACTTTAAGTAACTGTTGAAATGGTTAGATTAAACAAGCTGCATTCTAATAAATGGTATCTTTAAAGGGTTTATAAAAATATGGAGGGATATATACAGATGCCTTAAATCTTTTTTGAAACAAGGGGATGCATGAATAAAAAAGATTTTTAAATGCTCACTTTGCTAAAGTTTAAGAGAGCACATCTAGTATAATCACAACTACTCACCAGGGCAGGAAGAAGAATTAAACATTTGTCCTTATCTCTGGGTGACAGAATTCTCTTTTTTCATAGTCATATTTTCCAAACTTTGAGCATATTTGTTTTTATAATGGAAAAATCTCTTTTATTATCTTTATTATTTTTAATTAAAGGAAGGGCTTCCCTGGTGGCTCAGAGGTTAAAGCATCTGCCTGCAATGCCGGAGACCTGGGTTCGGTCCCTGGGTGGGGAAGATCCCCTGGAGAAAGAAATGGCAACCCACTCCAGTATTCCTGCCTGGAGAATCCCATGGACGGAGGAGCCTGGTGGGCTACAGTCCACAGGGTCGCAAAGAGTCGGACACGACTGAGCAACTTCACTCACTCACTCAAAGGATAGTTGCTTTACAATGTTGTATTGGTTTCTGCCATACCACAGTGTGCATCAGCCATAAGGATATGTATCTCTCCCCTCCCTCTTGAGCCTTCCTTCCGCCCCCCCACCCCGGGGTGGCAGCGCAGGGCTGAGCTCCCTGCGTCACAGCTCCCCGCCAGCTCTCTATTGCATGTGTATATGTCAGTGCTACTCTCACTTCGTCCCACCCTCTCCTTCACCTGCTGTGTCCACAAATCCAGTCTCTACGTCTTGCCCCGCAGATAGGTTCAACAGTACCATGAAAAGCCTCTCTTATTTTTATGAAAATGCATCGATTGCTGCTGCAGTTCCATGATGCCCAGGAGCATTTCTAGTGTGCTTCTGCCACCTTGTGCTTTCTGCAACCCATTGCAGTGATCCAAGAAGGAAGAAAAGCTCTTAGGCAGGTGGGCATTTCCTTGGCGATGCATTTTCATCATGGAGGAGGATGAGGGGGGAACATTTCAGATACATGAAAGATACATTGTGTGTGTGTGTGTGTGAGAGAGATTTTTTAAAGTTCTGGGGGACTGTTTACTAGATGACATCAGCATTAAAATTTTATTTTGTGACTAGGACCTGCAACCTGGCAAAGGAGAAGAGTCAAGACTTTGGTTTCAGTGTAGATAACAGTAAGCTCCTTAATAAGGTTTTAAAACATATTTTGACACTTTGTATCCTCTTGTTTTTTAAATGTGTTCCTTTCACTTGTACCTCCAGAGCTCTAGGTAGTTTATTGTTAAATGAGCTCCTTTAAATTAAATCGCCGCTGTGTTTACATGACTGTTTTTCTCTTTTCACATTATCATTCCAGACGACATTCCATTTGTTCAGTTCGTCCAACTATTTATATGGTCTGCTGCCCTGGAGTTATGCTGATCTCCTACAAAGGGCATCTCACCTGGAACTTTGGCCTTCCTGCTAGAGCATAAACAAGTCCAGTTCCATGGCCTGTCTGAGGAGCTCTCACATCTTTCTTTTTAGGAATTAATTTAAATACATTTGATTTTGAAATGGTATTTAAAGAACCTGGATGCAAATGACTTATCTTGGTCATCTCGGCAAACAACTATTTCTAGGATAGTGGAAGTGTTTCCTCATATTGGCAGCAGAAGGCCAAAGGCAGGCTTTTATCTACCCTTTAGACTCAGCGGTTGCATTGAAGAATTATGACTTTGACTAAAAACACAGTTACAATCTTAAGAGGGCTTCAAATGTCCAGAAAAAACAAGTTTATTGAGCATCCATTACAGAACAGGCCTGGTACAAGGTTTTTCTAATATATATAGTTATTTATGTTGTTGTTCAGTGGCTAAGTCGTGGCCTTTTGTAACCCCATGGGCTGTAGAGCACCAGGCCCCTCTGTCCATGGGATTTTCCAGGCAAGAATACTGGAGTGGGTTGCCATTTCCTACTCTGAGGATCATCCTGACCCGGGGATTGAACTCACATCTCCTGCTTTGGCAGGCAGATTCTCTGAGCCACCAGGGAAACTCGCAGTTATATCGAGTTTTAAATAAAAACTGTGAGATACCTACTTTCTTCCTCCTTCCACATTTAAGGAAACTGAGCTCAGAGAAGAGATGACTTACTGAGGATCAGGTAGCTTGAAAATGTCAGAGCAGGAATTTGAACTCAGTGTCGCTGCCTCCAGCTCCATAGCCAATAAAGAACAGACTGTGTTTCCAAGGCAGACAGGCTCTTTGGTCCTGGTGCTCTGAAAAGGGAAGGCCCAGCGACAGGAAGTGGGTAGGACCCACCAGGAGGCCTGCGGGCAGCTTTGGCACCGCCTCTTCAGGAGCCGGCCTCTTGCTTCCCGGCCCCGCCTGGCGTACCTTCCAGTTCTCCCAATATGCCCAGTTCTGACTTATTTCAGAGAAATAACCTCACTAATCTCCCAGCCTCTCTGGACTCGCGATAAAGTCCAGATTCCTCGGCCTGGCCGGTTAGCCCCTCCAACCCCAGACCTCGCTTCTCTCTGCTGCCCACCACAAGCGTTACTTCAGCTCACGGGACAATTCATTGTGACCCCCCTCAGCATCCGGCTGCTCTGCTGGTCCTAGAGCGTTGCTCATTGTTCCTCCTCTGTCCCCCTTCCTCCTACTTGTCTTTTATGGTCTCTGCTTAAAAGTCCTTTTTTCAGAAAGCACTCATCAGACTTATAAATACTTCATCTTACTGAGATTTGCCACATTCCATTAAACTCACCCTTTTAAAGTGTATACAGTTCAGATGGAATCATCGCCACTATCTAATTTCAGAACATTTTCATCACCCCAGAAAAAGCCCCACACCCATCGAGCCCCTCCTCACTCCCCTATGACCCCATGCACTGGCAGGTAGCAGTGTAATGTCTGTGTCTTATGGGTTTGTCTCTTCTGGGCTTTTCATGTAAATGAAGTCTCATAATATTTCTCCTTTGGTGTCTGGCTTCTTCCTTTGAGTGTAATGTGTTCAGGGTTCATCCATGTAGCATGTAACAGCACTGCATTCCTTTCTGTGGCCAGACATTATTCCATTTATGGAAAAGCGACATTTTGTTTATTCCTTCATCAGTCAATGAATGTTTGCATTGTTTTCTCTTTTTGGTCATTATGAACAGGGGTTCTCTGCATATTTATGTACAAGTTTTGGTCTGATCATATGAGCGACTGATCTGATCTGATCTGATGTTTCTAGTTTTCTTGCATGTGTACTTTGGAGCGAAATTGCTGGATTGTATGGTTGTGGGTGCTCAGTTGCGTCAGTCATGTCCGACTCTTTGCGACCCCATGGACTGTAGTCCCCCAGACTCTGTCCATGGGATTCTCCAGGCAAGAATCCTGGAGTGGGTTGCCATGCCCTCCTCCAGGGGAGCTTCCCGACCCAGGGACCTAACCCGTGTCTCTTATTGTGTCTCCTGCACTGGCAGGCAGGTGCTTCCCAGAAGCACCGCCTGGGAAGCCCGTATGGTAACTCTGTTTTCCGCAGCAGCAATAACGTGTTACGATTGCTGCTGGCAGTGTATGAGCGTTCTAATTTCTCCACGTCCTTAACTATCATTTGTTATTTTTTTTTCTTTCCTTTTGTTTTAGAAGGTTACAGCCACCTTTGTAGATGTGAAGTTATAATTGACTTTTAACTGGCTTGTTTATCTCATGACTAAACTCTATGAAGGCAAAGACTAGGCTAGATCTTACTCATTATTGTTCTCCAATGCCTAACATTATTGTTCTCCAATGCCTAACACAGTGAGTAGTTGTCCAATTAATATCTGCAAAATGGGTGAGAAGACCCGCAGCTTAGCTGTTTGCTTTGTGTCTGTAGGTCCAGGAAAGATAGGCACTGGGATGGGAGAGACGTGCTGTGCCAGTGAGCACTGTTTTTACGAGGGTGCTGTAGGATTTTGATAACCTCACTAAGCAGCTGACTCCATGGCTTTAGTAGTCTTACCTCAGAAACTCCCCACATGGAGAACGGCATGAGTGCTCATTTCAGCAGCTCAGAATGGGGAGAACATGCTCAGCTCAGCTCAGCTCTTGCTGGCATTTTAATCTGTGATTCCAGGGAGTCTTTCTATTCCAAACACATTTTCTGAGGGCAAGTGAACATTGCCTAATGAGAAACCCATTCATTGCAAGTGAAACTGGAGAAGAAAAAGAACAAAAGTTCCTTTCCTGGAAACAGACAGACCACATTGAGTACACATTCCAAATAATACAGATGGCAGCTTGGTTGTCATGTTCTGAAACCACTCTATTTAGCCAAGTTATAGCTGGGATCTCATCTACTGTTTATCCTTTCCGAGCTCTCTGTTTTAACATGTCCTCACATCTTGGATTTGTAAAGATGAGCTGGAAGCAAAGAGGTGCTTCTTCCCTCATTTGCTGGAGCGGGCGATGTCCTGTAAGGAAAGTGCCTGTTAAAGAAATAGCCATGGTGCCTTCTTGGTAATGTTCCTGGGGTGAGTGGGTGTGAGGGCCACAGGTGCCACCTGCAAAACTGTTGAATCGGGTCTCCACCCTTTGTCAACATCCTGCCTAGTCAGGTTTTGCTCCATCGGGAGTCATCCTCCATAGCATTTTCTTCTGTCTTTGTTTTTCTGTACTTTTTTCTCTATTCACCTGCTGTGAAACAGAGCACCCAACCCTAGGAGCTTCCTCTTCAAATACTTTTAAATTTGGGGAGTAGTTTTCAGCTTCTATCTTCCCGTCAGTACACGTGGATTCCCAGAGTTACAAATCCCCACCCGACTCATTTCAATAAACTTTTCCTGTATTTTATTTCCCCCCCCTCAAAAGCACAGTATAGACTCATGATCCTTTGAGGGAAGAGAATGGGAAAGGAGAAGAGAGACTTTTGGGAAAGTCTTAGGTAAATAGTACTGACCTTGTTTAAAGAATGTTAATGTTATTATATGGCAGTGAAAACACAAAAGAGAAAAAAAGAAACCAAACAGCAACCTCTGTCCAAATATGGCCCACTTGAACTCTGGACGGTATTTCAGCATTGTAGGAAAATTCCAGCTATCCCTCTGGCTGCAAATACTTCACCTTATCTGCCTCTGCTGACAGACTGAAGATGAGCTGGATGTTAGCAGGTGTTGGCTGTTTCCGGAAGTACAGCACCAGTGTTGGGGCAGCAATAACCATGCCCAGGCCCCAGCCCTAACCTGGTACCTCTATTCCTCCCTGATGTAACACTTCCCTCCAGACCTTCAGTCAGTGGGTTCCTTTGCATGGCTTCCTCAAATACTAATCTCAGAAGTCAGATAGGAGCCTGTCCCCTGGGCCTCAGAGCACCAGTGGAACTCATAGGAAGGGAAATTTTGCCAAAGAAGCTCAAAGCTTCCAGCAACTTTGCTTTTCTTGGCACACTAGTAGGACTGAATCTACTGGGCTCCAGCTCACACTCCCAGTCTCCAGCAGAAACATGTCCGTCCCTCCCCCACACCTCCAACCCCCCCCATCCCCTCCTTTGTTTGCACACATGACTAATCTACTAAATCGCTTCTGACCAGCCTCGCTTTTGAGCAAGCTGATCTCTTGCAACTTGAACACGGAGAGCAGAGTTTTGTACAAAAAAGGCTGTGCATGACTGTTTAACCGTTCATTCCTTTGAAAATTCCTTTTGCTCCTGAGGGCAGAGGAATTCCGGAATGCAGGCAGAAATTCAGGAGGACCAACATGCAAGTTGAAAGCTCCGGCTTCTGACCTGTACCACGTGGTTCAGCAAGATGGTTACAGATAGCCCGGAAACTTTGGCCCGGGCAGTTCAGGCTGCGCTGTGCAGTGCATCTGGATGGATCCACCCCGAGGTTGTTTATTTACAATGAGTGGAAGGAAAAGTTCTGAAACATCCTGTCACAGGATGTGCGGCCCGGCCTGCCCGAACCCTGCCGCCAGAGGAGACCCGGAACGCTTAGTGGATTAGTGACGACACTGCCCCCCAGTGGTGCGCCTGAGGCCTAGGCGAGTCAGCCGCAGGAGTCCTGCAGTTTCCCTGGAAAGTTTAGCCCGGGAAACTCCCAGCGGGTGTGTGGGAAAGGGGGCGGCGGGGGGAGAGGCGGGAAGCGAGAAGAAAGCGAGAGGGTTCTTGCCAGTGGAGCTCGGCTCTGAGGCTCTCGTGACCGGGCTCCCGAGATCCACTTAGGGCTTCAGCGAAAACTTTTCTCCCCACCGTTCCAGCTCGTGATACTAGAGAAAATCCTGATTAAAGATTCGTGCTAGGGCCCTGGATTCTCCTTCAGCCTCGGAAGCTTCCCCTGACCCACGTGCCTTTCCCTAACTAGGCTGAGCGGGAACCAGCTGGTGCAAAGGCTCCCCTAAACCAAACTCGCTCTGTGGTACCCTGCGTGAGTGAGTGTGTGACCAGACTCCCTTTGTGGCTCTGTCCTCCCTAATACTCGGGCTGCCCTGTGCTTCCTTCCACCTTCCTTCAGATGAACTGTGGCCCAATTCCTCAGGTGCCTGTGGGCAGGAATGTTTATAGAGAGCTGCCTCAGGCCTGGGGGAATGACAGGAATGCAGAGAATTTCAGGCACTACTTTTCAGCCCTGGGGAAAGAAAGCTTGGGCCCAGAGGGAGAGGGAGGGGCTTTCGAAAACACCTAAGATCAAAATGACCTCCGGCTAAGGAACCGGCTCTGAAACCGGAGTCTCCTCCAGGAGCCCTTCTCTGGACCTGGGAACTGTTACCCCTGGGCACGGTGGTGGGGGTGGCGGCGGCTGTATAGCTGACTGTAGATAAGCTGTATGTATGTGTTTACTCGCTCACTCGTGTCTGACTCTCTGCAATGCTGTGGACCTAGCCCACCAGGCTCTTCTGTCTGTGGTATTCTCCAGGCAAGAATACCGGGGTGGGTTGCCATTTCCTCCTTCAGGGAATCTTCCCGCCCCAGGGATCGAACCCCGGTCTCCTGTGTCTCTGGCATGGCAGGCGGGTTCTTCACCTGCTGAGCCATTCTGCCAGCACTATGCCATAGGCACGTTAGCGGCATCCAACATAATTGGTAAACAAACTGAGGCAACGTGTTGTAGCCACCAGTCTCCCTGGTTTGAGCTTAAGTACTGTTCCTGGGTTTGCTCCATCCTGGAACTTGCCTTCATTCATGACCGGAAAGAAGGGGGGAAATGGCGAGAGCTTGACTCAGAACTCTCACCAGAGCCTTGCTATTCACACTAACTTTTTTATTTGGTAATTTTTTTTAATGTCTTGCACTTAACTCACATAATTATGAGAATGACCATCATGCACTCAATCCCTTTTGTAACAATCAGAAGAATCTCACATGGGGAACGTGATTTGGTTGGTTGCTTAATGTGAGGCTCCTGTTTCAAATTTATCATCTTAGGCACGTCTGGCTCTTGAGAGTTTAAGTTTACCTTCAAACACTGCAGCCACCTCACTCCACCACCCTGGTTTGCCTTTGTCCCCATAAACATCTCCTTGGAAACATGAATGTGTTACTTAGGGTAGGAGCACTGCCCCTTAGGAGTGCAAACATGAACACGTGTACCCAGCTTTGTGAGAACCTTTCCTTGAGCGAGGGAATAAACGTGAAGGGCCTTTATCTTTCCCATAATTGCTACTGTGTTCTGTCAAAACTCTTCTCCTTCTGGGTTGTAAGCGCTTTTAATGGTATCTCTTCAGGATTATAATTGCTTTTTTTTTTAATTTACAATTCAGCAAACATTTATTAAAATTTTTCTTAAAATTTATTTAAAAAATTAATTCTGATAGAAGTATAGTTGATATATAATATTATATGTTGTTATATTGTAAGTGCTTTTTAATGGTATTTCAGCCCAAATCCATGACTTGTGTTACTCCCAGTTTATTGAAACAGGGTCACTGAAATCTTAAGACTCAGTCATGCTCGTTTTAAACACTAAATTATTTTTACTTTAAAAATAATTTTCTCTTCAAAGGCCGTCTTCTCTCTGTTGCCCACATTGCTAGAGGAACCAGTCATCTTAAGTGCTGAAGGGCGGGATGGGGGTCTTTGTGCCCTCACACGCCAGTGCTCTTTGCTCTGCTTGCCCCCTCTGATGTAGGAGCAGAAGATGGCAATGGCTCCTCTTAGCAGTCTGCTTCCACAGGAGGTCTGGACTCAGCTCTCCTTGCTGTAGGCTGTGGCACCTTTCTGGCCAACACTGACTGCCCTTTGCTCGAGTCTGTGTAGAAGGAGGCAGAGCGCAGTTTCTCTGTTGGGGGGCATGTGCTGGCTCTTCAGTGGGTTCTCCAGATTTTCCCTGGCCAGGCTCCAGGTGGAGATCTCTCTCAGGTGCAGTGTTCTCCTTTAGACCATGTTACACATAGCTGCATGGGAAAGCATGATGGCCAAAGCCCATCATGATAGACTTCTTTGAAGTCTATCAGAGCCAAGTGTCTTGCTGCTCCAAAGAGCCCAACTCAGCCCATCATCTTGTGCTGCCTGTCACCTTCAGCATCTCTTTTGCTCCCCTTTCCACTCTTGCAAGGCTCAGATGTTGTGCTAGAACAATGATTTGCCAACTGTCAGACTTCAGCCCTTCTCCGGTGCTCTACTTAGCAGTTGTGGTGGGAAGTGACATTTCAGCCTCAATCTTATTGTGTGGGGAGCTCAGATTGAATACTAAGTTTCTAAACAGTGAGGGGCAATGGAAGGGATGGTTGCCACTCTGCAGAATGCATTCCTCCCAAGAGGTACCCCCTGTCTCTCTCCCATTCTATTTCATCAAAGAAGTGAGTCTTCTGGCATGTTGACTATCTCCAATGTTTTTGACTTGTGGTGCTGGAGAAGACTCTTGAGAGTCCCTTTGGACCGCCAGGAGATCAAACCAGTCCATCCTAAAGGTATTCATTGGCTAGGACTCATTGGATAGGTATTCATTGAATATTCATTGGAAGGACTGATGTTGAAGCTCCAATACTTTGGCTACTTGATCTGAAGATCCGACTCAGGGAAAGATTGAGAGCAGGAGGAGAACGAGGTGACAGAGGACGAGATGGTTGGATGGCATCGTTGACTCAATGGACCTAAGTTTGAGCAAACTCTGGGAGATAGTGAAGGACAGGGAAGCCTGGCATGCTGCAGTCCATGCGGTCACAAGGAGTTGGACATGACTGAGTGACTGAATGCAACAGTCATAACAGAAGCATATCAAAACAGAAGCAATCAAAACAGAAGCATAAAGGCTTCTGTTTCCTATATCTGTGAGTTCTCAGGACATGTTTCCTGTATCTGTGAGTTCTCAGGACCATGGTGGGGTGAAATTTTGTTTGTCGCTACAGGCCTTCCTCAACAGTTCTTGACTTTAGTGGCAACAACTGTGTATCATCTAGTGATACCCTTGTTCTCGGTTCTGGTTTCATACTAGATTCAATTCGTCTGAAGTGGGACCTGAGTCTTAATAGTTAAGAAAAAAAAAAGTAACTAGTGATTTTAGTTTACACGAGGGTTAGAAACTTGACATGACCAGTGGAAGACAAAACAGGATCTGGAAGGGACCGCATGTAGAATTAATTCTCAAGTCAGGGTAGGTAGTATAGGAAAAATGTGGTTCTTGAGCTGCAACTAAAAAAAAGCAGGCCTCCTAGCAGAAAGCAGATTGAGGGATGAAGGGTTTTGGGGAGGGGGCCAAGAATAGCATTGCTGCTGCTGCTGCTAAGTCACTTCAGTCGTGTCTGACCCTGTGCGACCCCAGAGACGGCAGCCCACCAGGCTCCCTCGTCCCTGGGATTCTCCAGGCAAGAACTCTGGAGTGGGTTGCCATTTCCTTCTCCAATGCATGAAAGTGAAAAGTGAAAGTGAAGTCACTCAGTCGTGTCGGACTCCCAGTGACCCCATGGACTGTAGCCTACCAGGCTCCTCCATCCATGCGATTGTCCAGGCAAGAGTACTGGAGTGGGGTGCCATTGCCTTCTCCAATGCATGAAAGTGAAAAGTGAAAGTGAAGTCACTCAGTCGTGTCCGACTCTTCACAACCCCATGGACTACAGCCCATGGGATTTGCCAGGCAAGAGTACTGGAGTGGGGTGCCATTGCCTTCTCCGGCAAGAGTACTAGTTCCCCCCAAATCTATCTTTCTAATCATTTTGTTTTTCTTACCATCAAATACGCAATCCTACTCTTTGAAAAAGATTTATTGCTCTTGAACTGCTTCTGAGCACTGTTGATTGGGTTGCACAGGGCACTGTGTCCAAGGCCTTGCTGTCAACATGGTCCTTGTCCCATAACATAGCAGAGAGTAGGAGTAGGAAGAGATGTTTGCAGATAGTTATCAGACAGGGACCTCCCCTACTTCCAATGCAAAGCGTGCAGATTTGATCCCCAATAGAGGAACTGGGATCCCACATTCGTGTGGCAATAAAAACAACAAAGTTCTGTAAAGCAAGTATCCTTCAATTAAAAAATAAATTTAAAAATAAATAATAATCATAGATCACTCATTTTTAAAAAATGGTTATCGGACAAGCAGCAACCTCTTTGAAGAGGCTTAGCTCCTGCCTGTGAGAATGATTGCCATTAAATACATTTTCTTTTGGCACTTAACATACGGCTACTCAGATACCTAGCTTTTTCTCCTTTCTGGACCTTCTTTTACACCTGCTAAAACTGTAAGCCCACTGCGTAGGTGGTTGACCCCAAAGTCAGGAAGAGTGGGAACATCTCTTTTTGTGTCTCTGTTTTAGGAATGAGAAAACATTCCACTTCTTTCCATGTCTTGGTAACCGAGATTGGCTCGTGTCCATTTTAGACCAGTGGCTGGTAAAAGGCATGGGATTCCTGTAGGTGGATTAGTCTATTCCTGTGGAGAAGAGTCAGCATTGGAGAGTCAAGCTCCAAGAGCACTTCACTCTGCTTATCTCTCTTACAGCACTTATCACACAATTTTGTAGTGTTCTCTTCACTTATCTGTTTTCCCTAATAGGTCTAGACCTTGTCTTACTGATCTTTTTCTCTTCATATCCTCCTAGAGTTTATAATCTGGTTAGAAATATAATACCCACCCACACATAAACCATGAAGTGAAGTCGCTCAGTCGTGTCCGACTCTTTGCAACCCCATGGACTGTAGCTTACCAGGCTCCCCTGTCCATGGGATTTTCCAGGCAATAGTACTGGAGTGGATTGCCATTTCCTTCTCCAGGGGATCTTCCAGACCCAGGGATTGAACCCGGATTCTCCCACATTGGGAAGTCCATAGACACTTTAAATAGATACATCACATAGTGGCACAGTTTGGTTCTTCACCTTGGGTACCCTAAAGGAATCAGCATTATAGGCGGCCGTTATAGCAAAGACTATTGGAAATGCATTTGCACCTGGTAGATTGGCAGTAGCTTTTCCAGTCTCTTCAGCTCCCCTGAAGTTCCAATAAAGCTGGAGGTGCCTCCAGCAGTATCTTCTGCTAGCTGCATAGTCACGTGATAGTTGGTCAATTCGCCGTAGATGCAGTAATGTTGATGAAGATGTTCATAAAGGCAAAGGACTTCTGAGTAAGTCTTATTGACTATTGTGTTTCCTTGAAGGTGCCTGGAGCTGCAGTAAAGCGGGCATTTGAAGGTCTCCTCTGCTGCTCTTCCTTGCTCTGGTTGGGAAGTGCAGTACTGTCATTTGAACAGCTTTTCTCAGGCATTATTGATCGGGTCTATTTGCCAGAGCACAGAATAAATAGAGACCATACTGGACTAAATAAGACAGTAAACTCAGGGCAGCATGACAGAGCTCTCAGTGGCTAAGAGAGTGTAGTACCTACAGCGCTCGGCAGAGGGGGAAACATGCATCTGCCAATTATGGGGAAGACATAGACACAGTTATTTATAAAGTGCCTTTGGGGTATAATTCAGAAAAGTGGGCTTAGAAAGAATAGATGCTACATGGAATGACATTAACTGTCCTAATATACCAAGTGGTGGCATAGATAACTAGTTTGGGGTGCCTGTTCTACTCATATCTCCTTTTTCAGTTGTAAATGTATAGCCCTGCTGAAAGGATGGGTTTAGGTGGCCAGGTTTGTACCATGGAACCTACACACCTGTCCCCCAAATATTGCACCAGGGATGTGGAAACCTGATCTAAGCTGAAGTAATTAGATTTTCTTAGTTTCCTAATGACTCTAAAATGATGGTCCAGTAATGTTGAGTTAGGTCCAGTACCCCAGTTGAGTTTGCCTTTGAGGGGTAGAAAGCAAAAATTGTAATTTCTTAACAAGATAGAGACTTAGGGCTCCTGTGGCAGGCTATTTCATTGCCATCAGGGATTTAGGTTTCTTTTGTCCTACTGCTCTGCCGTCTTCAGCACGTGCTGCTTTCTGTCCAGTGGTGTGCTGGTAAACTAATCCTCAGGAGTGCAGTGAGGCATGGGAGTAGAAAGTCTGGATTTTTTAATGTTTGCCTGATTCTTGTGTTGACAATATTCCCACTATGGCCAATATCAAGCTACCAGTGATTTAATCACTAGTTTGCAGAATTCTTGAATTTTAACAGTCTGCCCTCTTCTAGCCGGTTCTTCCTCATGGTCCAGAATGGCTGCCTCATCTCCAGCCATTAGAACTGCATTTCAGCCAGTAGGGAAGAAGAAATCAAAAAGAAGAGCAAACTCCTTTCCCTTTAAGATATCTCCCAGAAGTTGTGCACAGCCCTTCCACTTAAATCTCCTTGGACAGAACTTAATCACATGACCATGTCTACTTGGGGTATGTATTGTTCTGAATTTCCACGTGCTCAGCTAAAATTGGTTTTTTGTTTTTTGTTTTTTTGTTGTTTTTTTTTTACTAAAGAAGAAGAAGGGAATAAATGTGGGGGAATATTAGCAGTGTCCATCACTCATCGTGACACCCAGTTCCACATCCATGACTAAGTTCATGAGCAGAAGTCCACATTAAAAAGAAGTTCATTTTCAGGAGGAAAAGAATTTAGTGGATGATAAATAGGTGGTTCCAGATAGAGAGGGAATTGCTGCTTATTTTTATGTTTTAGGCTGACCAGTGAGAATACTCCTTTCTCTTCTGAGTTGGAACCAGTTGAGGGACAGATAGATAAGGCAGATGGAGCTAAAGTGTCATCTTTATTACTGATTAAACTGTTTGATGAACAACAACCCTGCAGTAACAAAGGGTTCGCTCACTTCACCGCCCAAATAAACTTACCCACCTAGTCCAAGCAGGACTGCCCAACTCTTTGCCCTGGGCATCTGCCCTTGAATGCTTCCTACAGAAGGTCCCCTTCCCCCACACCCCACCCCGCCCCCTCACCCCCCAAAAAAAGAACAAGAGGCTACACGAAGCATGAACTTTCTTCTCCCAAACTAGCCAGACAGGTAGCTGAGATTGATTGAGGGGCAGGGAGAGAAGCCATGGTATGTCCATCCATTACTAAATCATGAGGAAAAAGTGTTCCCGTCTGCTATTTGTGACCTTTCAAACCTGTTGAGGTTTAGCCAGTCATCCTACAGTTGGGTTACATGAAATCTCTGAATCCTTACAGCTATCTCTGTTTTTTTAAACCAACACAGATGGTTTCTCTTAAAACTGTGTCTAATTAAGAAGTGTTACTAAAGGCCACCTTGTGTGGGTCAGACACTGAATGCTGTAGAATTTTACAAGAAAGATTGTGAGAGGATTGGAGCACACAATAGGTTTTTCATGGAAGTGGTAAAACTTGAACTTGTTCTTAAAGTCTGGGTAGGATTTTGCTAGGTTGAGGGGATGGAAGTGTTTCAGTCATGGGGAATTTCACAGGGGAAATGAGAATCAGTTCAGTTCAGTCTCTCAGTCATGCCCGACTCTTTGCAACCCCATGAATCGCAGCACGCCAGGCCTCCCTGTCCATCACCAACTCCCGGAGTCTATTCAAATCATGTCCATCTAGTCGGTGATGCCATCCAGCCATCTCATCCTCTGTCATCCCCTTCTCCTCCTGCCCCCAATCCCTCCCAGCATCAGTCTTTTCCAATGAGTCAACTCTTTGCATGAGGTGTCCAAAGTACTGGAGTTTCAGCTTAGCATCATTCCTTCCAAAGAACACTCAGGACTGATCTCCTTTAGAATGGACTAGGTGGATCTCCTTGCAGTTCAAAGGAGTCTCAAGAGCCTTCTCCAACACCACAGTTCAAAAGCATCAATTCTTCAGCGCTCAGCTTTCTTCACAGTCCAATTCTCACATCCATACATGACCACAGGAAAAACCATAGCCTTGACTAGACAGACCTTTGTTGGCAAAGTAATGTCTCTGCTTTTGAATATGCTATCTAGGTTGGTCATAACTTTCCTTCCAAGGAGTAAGTGTCTTTTAATTTCATGGCTGCAGTCACCATCTGCAGTGATTTTGGAGCCCCATAAAATAAAGTCTGACACTGTTTCCACTGTTTCCCCATCCATTTCCCATGAAGTGATGGGATCAGATGCCATGATCTTCGTTTTCTGAATGTTGAGCTTTAAGCCAACTTTTTCACTCTCCTCTTTCACCTTCATCAAGAGGCTTTTTAGTTCCTTTTCACTTTCTGCCATAAGGGTGGTGTCATCTGCATATCTGAGGTTCTTGATATTTCTCCTGGCAATCTTGATTCCAGCTTGTGCTTCTTCCAGCCCAGCATTTCTCATGATGTATGCTGCATATAAGTTAAATAAACAGGGTGACAATATACAGCCTTGACGTACTCCTTTCCCTATTTGGAACCAGTCTGTTGTTCCATGTCCAGTTCTAACTGTTGCTTCCTGACTTGTATACAGGTTTCTCAAGAGGCAGATCAGATGGTCTGGTATTCCCATCTCTTTCCGAATTTTCCACAGTTTATTGTGATCCACACAGTCAAAGGCTTTGGCATAGTCAATAAAGCAGAAATAGATGTTTTTCTGGAACTCTCTTGCTTTTACCATGATCCAGGGCACGTTGGCAATTTGATCTCTGGTTCCTCTGCCTTTTCTAAAACCAGCTTGAACATCTGGAAGTTCACAGTTCACGTATTGCTGAAGCCTGGATGGGAGAATTTTGAGCATTACTTTACTAGCGTGTGAGATGAGTGCAATTGTGCAGCAGTTTGAGCATTCTTTGGCATTGCCTTTCTTTGGGATTGGAATGAAAACTGACCTTTTCCAGTCCTGTGGCCACTGCTGAGTTTTCCAAATTTGCTGGCATATTGAGTGCAGCACTTTCACAGCATCATCTTTCAGGATTTGAAATAGTTCAACTGGAGTTCCATCACCTCCACTAGCTTTGTTCGTAGTGATGCTTTCTGAGGCCCACTTGACTTCACATTCCAGGATGTCTGCTCTAGGTCAGTGATCACACCATCGTGATTATCTGGGTCATGAAGATCTTTTTTGTACAGTTCTTCTGTGTATTCTTGCCACCTCTTCTTGATATCTTCTGCTTCTGTTAGGTCCATATCATTTCTGTCCTTTATCGAGCCCATCTTTGCATGAAATGTTCCCTTGGTATCTCTAATTTTCTTGAAGAAATCTCTAGTCTTTCCCATTCTGTTGTTTTCCTCTATTTCTTTGCATTGATCACTGAGCATAGGGGAATAGATATAGTTTTGTCAATTCACTGGTGTTGGTGGGAGACATATCCAAATCAGATCAGTCTCTCAATCGTGTCCAACTCTTTGCGACACCATGAATTGCAGCACGCCAAGGCTCCCTGTCCATCACCAGCTCCCGGAGTTCACGGAGACTCATGTCCATTGAGTCAGTGATGCCATCCAGCCATCTCATCCTCTTTCGTCCGCTTCTCCTCCTGCCCCCAATCCCTCCCAGCATCAGAGTCTTTTCCAATGAGTCAACTCTTTGCATGAAGTGGCCAAAGTACTGGAGTTTCAGCTTTAGCATCATTCCTTCCAAAGAAATCCCAGGGCTGATCTCCTTCAGAATGGACTGGTTGGATCTCCTTGCAGTCCAAGGGACTCTCAAGAGTCTTCTCCAGCACCACAGTTCAAAAGCATCAATTCTTCAGCGCTCAGCCTTCTTCACAGTCCAACTCTCACATCCATACATGACCACAGGAAAAACCATAGCCTTGACTAGACGAACCTTTGTTGGCAAAGTAATGTCTCTGCTTTTGAATATGCTATTTAGGTTGGTCATAACTTTCCTTCCAAGGAGTAAGAGTCTTTTAATTTCATGGCTGCAGTCACCATCTGTAGTGATTTTGGAGCCCAGAAAAATAAAGTCTGACACTGTTTCCACTGTTTCCCCATCTATTTCCCATGAAGTGGTGGGACCAGATGCCATGATCTTCGTTTTCTGAATGTTGAGCTTTAAGCCAACTTTTTCACTCTCCATTTTCACTTTCATCAAGAGGCTTTTGAGTTCCTCTTCACTTTCTGCCATAAGGGTGGTGCCATCTGCATATCTGAGGTTCTTGATATTTCTCCCGGCAATCTTGATTCCAGCTTGTGTTTCTTCCAGTCCAGTGTTTCTCATGATGTACTCTGCATATAAGTTAAATAAACAAGGTGACAATATACAGCCTTGACGAACTCCTTTTCCTATTTGGAACCAGACTGTTGTTCCATGTCCAGTTCTAACTGTTGCTTCCTGACCTGCATACAACTTTCTCAAGAGGCAGATCAGGTGTTCTGGTATTCCCATCTCTTTCAGAATTTTCCACAGTTTATTGTGATCCACACAGTCAAAGGCTTTGGCATAGTCAATAAAGCAGAAATAGATGTTTTTCTGGAACTCTCTTGCTTTTTTGATGATCCAGCGGATGTTGGCAATTTGATCTCTGGTTGGTCTGCCTTTTCTAAAACCATCTTGAACATCAGGAAGTTCATGGTTCACATATTACTCAGCCATTAAAAAGAATGAGATGAAGCCATTTGCAGCAATGTGGCTAGACCTAGAGATAATCTTACTAAGTGAAATAAGTTCAAACAGAGCAAGACAAATATCATATGATATGATTTATGTGTGGAACTAAAAAATGATACAAATGAACTTACAAAACAGAAATAGACTCAGAGACATAGAAAACTATGGTTATGAAAGACAATAGCTGTCGTTGGGGGGAAGAGGAGATAATTTAGGAGCTTGGAATTAACATATACTCACTACTCTATATAAAATAAGTAACCAACAAGGACCCATTCTATAGCACAGGGAACTATACTCAGTATCTTGTAACAGCCTATAATGGGAAAGAATCTCAAATAGAATGTGTGAAATAGAATAAACCGTGGGTCTGTTTGCCATACCCTTGTGATTAACCCAATATTGTAAATTAAGTATACTTCAATTAAAAAAAAAGACATGGGTGGTGGTGGGGAACCATAAAGATTCTAGCTGTGGTACCTTTTGGTGACCAGTGAGAAACTAGGTTAGAAAGAGAGCTTGGGAAAACTCTAACAGAGAAGTAGCTGATGGAGATAGAAGTTTGTAGCCATTGAAGAACAACTAAATATAATGTTTTACCCAGATTATTCTGGAGGAAAAATTACTCTTTGAATTTTTTAGCTGTACAGATCAACAGATTTTTTTGTTGTTGTTTAACCCATTTAAAATAAATAGCCCTGACTAATACATTCCACTTACAGAATAAAGGGAACTGACTCTCAAACTTTTGTGTGCCTGGAAGACTTGTTAACATACAGATTGCTGATAGCACTTACCCCAATACTTTCTGATGCAGTAGTTTGGGGAAAGGCTCAGAATTTTCATTTTTATAAGGTCCCTGTGATACTGCTGCTGGTGGTCCTGGGATCACACTCTGGGAATCACTGGATGAATGAATGAATGAAGGAGAATGAATTCCCTAAGTCATAAAATGAGAGCTTAGATGAGATCATCTCTGAAGTCTTTTTGACTTCTTCTTCTTTTTGACTTCTATGCTTCTTCTAGGTGAGAGGATACCCCGTTTATATTTTTTTCCATATAGTAAAAATGTCAGTGTTTACTGAGGTTGCTTTTATCCCCTGCTTGTGAACTAATTTTACACTTTACACTTTACATGTGGGCTTCCCTGGTGGCTCAGACGGTAAAGTATCTGCCTGCAATGTGGGAGACCCGGGTTCAATCCCTGGGTCGGGAAGATCCCCGGGAGAAGGAAATGGCAACCCACTCCAGTACTGTTGCCTGGAAAATTCCATGGACTGAGGCTCCTGGTAAGCTACAGTCCATGGGGTCACAAAGAGTCAGACACGACTGAGTGACTTCTCTGCGCTTCATGTCATTACATAGGTGGGAATCTGAAGGCATG
The DNA here is from genome assembly GCF_019923935.1 of Bubalus bubalis. Lineage (NCBI taxonomy): Eukaryota > Metazoa > Chordata > Mammalia > Artiodactyla > Bovidae > Bubalus > Bubalus bubalis. Next base: position 110,893,055 of record NC_059160.1, read on the forward strand.
TGATTGGATTGGAGATGCTTTCTCAAGACAAAAGAGCCTCTGAACATGGGCTTCCCGCCTTTTCATGGCTTCGCACTTTTCTTTCAAGAAAAGAAAAACAGGAAAAAAAGGTAGTTGCTACTTCAAATAGTGTCCACACTACTTTCACAGATAAAAAGAGAAGGGGTGAGACTTTTCCTGTAAAGGAAAAGCATATTTGACCCAGTACTTGAAGCTTTGAAGAGCATTTACTCAAACTGTTAAAAACATTCAACCTCAAGAAAATATTTAGCTGATTCATAATTGTCCGAAACTACGAGCTGGATGCCTGGCTCCAGGGGTTCGAGGCTTCCTAGTTCCTACTCAGCACAGAGCCGCGGCAGGCTGACCCCACCACGGGTGCAGCGCTTGCAGCGGCAGAGCTCTCCCCGCCCCGCGTGGCCGGCAGGCTGCTGCTTGGGTGAAGCTGGCCGACGACCGCTCTGGGCAGCCAGATGGCAAGCCCCACCGGGATTGGGGGCTTTCCAGAGTCGTACCCTGAGTGATCTTTACATGCGGCCCCACATCAGGGAGAGGAGGCAAGACAGCTGATGTATCCAAGACAACCGGATGATGGGAACACGAAGCTCTCAGCAGCAGAGGCAAGATTCTGAGGGATCAGCAGGATGATGATTTTTTTTTTTTCCTAGTAAGATGGGTTTTGTGGTTCCAGCAAATGAGGAAGTGGTTACCCTTTTTGCTGAGAACTCGCCTACATGATTTCAGCTGTGGGTGAATTCTCCCATGATCAGGAATTCTTCCATGATAAGTTAGCAACTGCGGAAAATCTAAAACCCTCGAGTCTCTGTCCTGAGCCTGAAGAACCTGATCTTTGACCCAGGTTTTTTTCAGCAAATGGAAACATGAGGGTGGAGCGGAAGGTGACAAGTCTACCCACTCGGTCCTTCTGACTCAGGCAGGACTTGACAACGTTGACCTCGCCACTGGATAGTTTATTTTCTAATTTTTATTTATTTATTTTGGATAGGATTTTAAATGCTCTTTGCACTGTGACTTCCTATTTGGGATCTAGGCTGACTAATTTTATGGCTAGCTGGCTTTACAGCCAATTCACAATCCATTCTCTCTTCCTCTTAGTCTTGACTCTCTAGTGTTCTATCTCCATCCGTTATATTGTGAATTGCTTTTCGATTAGGCTGTGTGTTACTATTCATTATATTCTGTACAGTGAATGTCCCTCACTAATATTTTCAGTCCATAGCTATGTTCTAAATCTGATCTCTTGTTTTTGAAAACATAGTATAATTCAAAGCTTTGATTCCTAGTTGTTCCCTTAGCTCCTGGAGACAGTCATCCTGGAAGCTGCTTTGTTGTTGCTCAGTTGCTCAGTCATGTCTGACTCTGTGACCCCATGGACTGCAGCATGCCAGGCTTCCCTGTCCTTCTGTTTCCCAGAGTTTGCTCAACCTCATGCCCATTGAGTCGGTGATGCCGTCCAAACATCTCGTTCTCTGTCACCCCTTTCTCTTCCTGCCCTCAGTCTTTCTTAGCATCAGGGACTTTTCCAATGAGTCAGCTGTTTGCATCAGGTGGCCAAAGTATTGGAGCTTCAGTTTCAGCATCAGTCCTTCCAATGAATATTCAGGATTGATTTCCTTTACGACTGACTGGTTTGATCTCCTTGCAGTCCAAGGGACTCTCAAGAGTTCTCCAACACCACAGTGAAAAAGCATCAATTCTTTGGTCAGTCTTCCTTATGGTCCAACTCTCCCATCCATAAATGACCACTGGAAAAACCATACCTTTGACTATATGGACCTTTGTTGGAAAAGTGATATCTCTGTTTTTTAATGTGCTGTCTAGATTTTTCATGGCTTTTCTTCCAAGGAAGAAGCATCTTTTAATTTCGTGGCTGCAGTTACGCAGTCTGCAATGATTTTGGAGCCCAGGAAAATAAATTCTGTCACTGTTTCCATGGTTTCCCCATCTATTTGCCGTGAAGTGATGGGATCAGATGCAATGACCTTAGTTGTTTGAATGTTGAGTTTTAAGCCAACTTTTTCACTCTCTTCTTTCACCTTCATCCAGAGGCTCTTTAGTTCCTCTTCGCTTTCTACCATAAGGGTGGTGTCATGTAGGGAAGCTCCTCAGTTCAGTTCAGTTCAGTTCAGTCGCTCAGTTGTGTCTGACTCTTTGTGACCCCATGAATTGCAGCAAGCCAGGCCTCCCTGTCCATCACCAACTCCCGGAGTTCACCCAAACTCTTGTCCATCGAATCGATGATGCCATCCAGCCATCTCATCCTCTGTCGTCCCCTTCTCCTCCTGCCTCCAATCCCTCCCAGCATCAGAGTCTTTTCCAATGAGTTACCTCTTCACATGAGGTGGCCAAAGTATTGGAGTTTCAGCTTTAGCATCAGTCCTTCCAAAGAACACCCAGGACTGATCTCCTTTAGAATGGACTAGCTGGATCTCCTTGCAGTCCAAGGGACTCTCAAGAGTCTTCTCCAACACCACAGTTCAAAAGCATCAATTCTTCGGCGCTCAGCTTTCTTCACAGTCCAACTTTCACATCCATACATGACCACTGGAAAAACCATAGCCTTGACTAGATGGACCTTTGTTGGCAAAGTAATGTCTCTGCTTTTGAATATGCTATCTAGGTTGGTCATAACTTTCCTTCCCAAGGAGTAAGTGTCTTTTAATTTTATGGCTGCAATCACCATCTGCAGTGATTTTGGAGCCCAAAAAAATAGTCTGACACTGTTTCCACCGTTTCCCCATCTATTTCCCAAGAAGTGATGGGACCAGATGCCATGAGCTTCGTTTTCTGAATGTTGAGCTTTAAGCCAACTTTTTCACTCTCCTCTTTCCCTTTCATCAAGAGGCTTTTTAGTTCCTTTTCACTTTCTGCCATAAGGTGTCATCTGCATATCTGAGGTTATTGATCTTTCTCCTGGCAATCTTGATTCCAGCTTGTGCTTCCACCAGCCCAGCATTTCTCATGATGTACTCTGCGTAGAAGTTAAATAAGCAGGGTGACAATATACAGCCTTGACGTACTCCTTTTCCTATTTGGCACCAGTCTGTTGTTCCATGTCCAGTTCTAACTGTTGCTTCCTGACCTGCATACAGATTTCTCAAGAGGCAGGTCAGGTGGTCTGGTATTCCCATCTTTTGAAGAATTTTCCAGAGTTTGTTGCGGTCCACACATCAAAGGCTTTGGCATAATCAATAAAGCAGATCTTGGAACTCTCTTGCTTTTTCGATGATCCAGCGGATGTTGGCAATTTGATCTCTGGTTCCTCTGCCTTTTCTAAAACCAGCTTGATCATCTGGAAGTTCACGTTCACATATTGCTGAAGCCTGGCTTGGAGAATTTTGAGCATCACTTTAGTGTGTGAGATGAGTGCAATTGTACAGTAGTTTGAGCATTCTTTGGCATTGCCTTTCTTTGGGACCTTTTCCAGTCCTGTGGCCACTGCTGAGTTTTCCAAATTTGCTGGCATATTGAGTGCAGCACTTTCACAGTATCATCTTCCAGGATTTGAAATAGCTCCACTGGAATTCCATCACCTCCACTAGCTTTGTTTGTATTGATGCTTTCTAAGGCCCACTTGACTTCACATTCCAGGATGTCTGGCTCTAGATGAGTGATCACACCATCATGATTATCTAGTAGAGGTTAATTTTAGTGCCAAGGAATTCAGATGTTTTCTTTAGAGGTTGTTAGACAGGGAAAGAACTTGAGAGCAAAACAGGGACAGGAGCATGGGGGAGGGTAGAGATGAAGGGTTTGTCTTGGGTTACTTAAGATATACTCTGCCTACTTTCTAATTTCACAAAAGGTTGAAGCCTACTAATGGGTTAGTCTGATGAAAACCCCAGTGTAAAGTGGAGCCTGAATCCCACTCCTTGAAGCTAGGAAAGAGACAATTGGTATTACATCCATCAATCATAGATTAAAACTTCCTCTGAAATGGCTTTAAAACCTTTAGATGCCAAAGTGGTGGCAGCCTTGAAGCTCTTTGAGTGTTGCTGTGTTGCCGGGCTAAGCTTTGATTTTTGGAGACCCCGCGTTGCAGTATACTAAAGCCTCTGTGTGTGTGCATGCTTAATCATTCAGGCGTGTCTGACTCCTGATGGCCCTAGGGCCCACGGCCTGCTGGGCTCCTCCGTCCATAAGATTCTCCCAGCGAGAGCCCCGGGGCTCACTGCCACTCCCCCCCCGCCCCCCCAGGTGCTCATCCTTACCCAGTGACTGAACCCAAGCCTTCTGCTCCTCCTGCACTGACAGGCAGACTCTACTGGGCCACTGGGGAAGCCCCGTATTAAATCTTTCAGTGCAGTTCAGTTGCTCAGTCATGTCTGACTCTCTACGACCCCATGAATCGCAGCACACCAGGCCTCCCTGTCCATCGCCAACTCCCGCAGTTTACCCAAACTCAAGTCCATTGTGTCGGTGATGCCATCCAGCCATCTCATCCTCTGTCATCCCCTTCTCCTGCCCCCAATCCCTCCCGGCATCAGGGTCTTTTCCAATGAGTCAACTCTTCTCATGAGGTGGCCAGAGTATTGGAGTTTCAGCCTCAGCATCAGTACTTCCAATGAATGCCCAGGACTGATCTCCTTTAGGATGGACTGGTTGGATCTCCTTGCAGTCCAACAGACTCTCAAGAAAGTGAAAGAGGAGAGTGAGAAAGTTGGCTTAAAGCTCAACATTCAGAAAACTAAGATCATGGCATCTGGTCCTATCACTTCATGGGAAATAGATGGGGAAACAGTGGAAACAGTGGCAGACTATTTTTTTGGGCTCCAAAATCACTGCAGATGGTGATTGTAGTCATGAAATTAAAAGACGCTTACTCCTTGGAAGGAAAGTTATGACCAACTTAGACAGCATATTAAAAACCAGAGATATTACTTTGCCAACAAATGTCCATCTAGTGAAGGCTATGGTTTTTCCAGTGGTCATATATGGATGTGAGAGTTGGACTGTGAAGAAAGTTGAGTGCCAAAGAATTGATGCTTTTGAACTGCGGTTTTGGAGCAGACTCTTGAGAGTCCCTTGGACTGCAAGGACATCTGTTAAAATATTCCTAGACTTTTCTGAGAAAGATCATCAAGTCCTTTCTTCCCCTTTTCTCCTGGAAGCTGGGCCAGTTGGATATTAATTAGGTCTTTATTTGACATTCTCGTAACTATTGGTAGCTTCATGAACAATCTTTTCCCCTAGGCAAGGCTTGAGGGATACCAGTTTGTGAATATGTTCTTTTTCTTTTAAGAAAAGTTAGTACTGCCTCTGCTAGTTTCCATGGCTGCATCTCTGTGCATCTGGATATAGGAAATCATTTGCTATTTTTTTTAAAGTAATTTTATTTGTTTATTTTGACTGTGATGGGTCATCGTTGCTGTGAGGGCATGTCTCTAGTTGCAACGAGCAAGGGCTACTTCTTAGTCATGGTGCTCAGGCTTCTCATTGCAGAGGCTTCTCTTGTTGGGGACTGCAGGCGCTAGCGCGTTGGCTCAGCCGTTGCGGCGCATGGGCTCAGTTGCCCCTCAACATGTCGGATTTTCTTGGATCAGAGATGGAACACTTGTTTCCTGCATTGGTAGGCAGATTCTTTACTGAGCCACCGGGGAAGCCTGAACATCATTTACCTTTAATCGTATTATTCTGGGGTCTGGCCAGAGTGAGCTTTGTGTTCTGTATTTGTGGTTTTTATACATGTCGCAGTGTCTACTGACAGAGATACATCACTTAGAAGAGAACACTACTGAACAGTTGCAAGCCTGCAATGGAAATAAAAGAGGTGGCAAGATGGGCTAGAATGCAAACAAATTAATCAGTCACTGAGAAGCCTGGGATTCATGTTTAAAATGCTTAGAGATGGTGCCACATGTAAGTAAGAATACAGCACACGTCATTGTTCTGCTGCTCTGTGCGTGTTTTTGCAGACTGTGCCCTTGCTGCTGCCTCCCGGTTTCCTCATTGTTCACAGGTGACACACCTTCCCTGTGTTGCTTCCTTCCCTGTTTTTCCACAGAGTGGAGCTGTAACTGCACCGAGATGAGGCCAACAAAATTCCAGAGATCAAATGATAATGAGAATGACCACAAGTGTCTGTTTACTTATTGACAGGCGAGGGGAAATAACTCATCAGGTTTCGTTTGAAGATCTCAGGGTGTGGAAATCAGACTTTTAGATCTTAATCCAGTGAGAATAAAAGATGAACCACCTCTCATGTCTGCTCATGACAAGTCATTTCTTTACTCTGGGTACGAATCGCATCCTCAGTGGTCTGAAATATGCCTTTCAAAGAGATAAGTTGTTTGTTTTTCAGATGACGGCACCTCACAGGTGTGCTCAGCCTGGCAGGACGATAGCATCTGGTATGTGGAAAAGAAGAGCCTTTCTTGTGTGTGTTATTCAGTAAGTTGGCAAATACTTATTGATGCAGTTTGTGCCAAGAGGTGTTCTTAGTGTTCCCAAGGGTAGAGCAGAGAACTGAACAGGTGAGTCTCTGACCTTAAGGAGCTTCCACTTGAGTGGAAGGAGACAGTTAATAAAAGTTTATCCGGGCAAGAAATAAAATAGGGTCACATGTTACAGATTGGCCTAGACTGATCAGGAAAGACCTCTGAGGAGGGACTTCTGAACTGAGGTCTGAATGTTGGGAAGAAACCAACCGATTGACAACTTTGAGGGAGCAGGGGCCGAGCTCCACATGTTGAACAGAAACAAGGTCCCTGCATCGGGATGTGATAAGGGAGGAAGAAGGTAGGATGAGGTGGGAGAGGGAGGCAGGGGCTGGGTACCAAAGGCTTTAGAGGCCCTGATGAGGAGTTGGGAGTTTCTTCATGATGCCATGCGAAGTCACTGAGTGGCACAGGAACGGAGTGTGGGCTGATTTAATTGGAATAAATAATGTGGCTGCTGTGGAGAGGATGGACAAACAGGACAGGTGTGGGACAGGTGTGGTGGTGATGGAGACCTGTTAGGCTTACACTAGGGGGGTAGCAGACGGGGAAGGGAAGAGGTCAGGTTAGAGATACTTACGTATTGTAATCAGAGCTATCAGACTGTAGATGGACTGGCTGTAGGATATGAGTGAGAAGAATGGGATGGCTAGTACGTTTTTGACCCGAGCAGCTAGTAAGTGGTGTGCTATTGGTTTTAAAGCTTCTGGTGGTTTGGGGGAGAGAGGAGAATTTGGCAGAGAAATGATACTCTGCAGAGTTCTTTTCAAATCTGCGTAAAGGACTTAAGTCTTTTTGTGCCAAGCTACTCCACTGATGTAATGAGAGCTGCATTAATACTTCTAGCCTATAGGGGGCACTTTTACATGATAGTTTGATTCCTAGTACTTCGTGATTTATAATGAATGGCCTGAGTGAAGCATTAATATCAGTAACAGGACTTCTTTAGTTAGAATTTTCCCCCCAAGACTAAAATGGTACTAAGGAAGTGAGTTGGAACTGTAATTTATTCTCTAGGCAATAGAGGACTAGCTTACAATTTTATTTTCAGTCCACTAACTGGTTTGTTTATCGGCTCCAGGACTTTTGGAATGTTAAGTGAGTGATTAAAATTAGCCTTGAGGATAAGAAAATAAATACAAATAAATTCCTCACATTCTTGGAGCAAAGAATCCCCACTAAAAAGAGCAACTAGATCTAAAACGCCTGATTTTGTTGGGCTATCAGAGATGATAGATACATATATATATGCATAATCTTTTTTTCGTATGAATATATATTTCCTATGAATATATTTCTTGCCTAGATTCACAGGGAAAGAATGATATTTCTATCTACCTATCAATCATCTCCTGCCCTGCCTTTTTCCTGTGAATATGAGACAGCAGGAACAGCCACAATTTTTAATCAAAACAACTGAACAGCATCTTGTAAGAATAATGTCTCAGTCTTGTGTCTATTTCTTCTTTCATTTTTCAGTCATTTGGTCAGTCAACAAGCATCTACTGTATTCTAAGCACTCTCTTGCCCTCTGTGGGCACAAAGACTTAGTCGACTGTTTCTTACTATCAGTTACTATGAACCCTTTTATAGTTAAAATGAGTAATAGCAACAAGTTTAGTTTGATGGATCCTAGATGGAGAATTTTGTGTCAGATCCTGAGAGTAAGTAGACAGCATATTAAGGGGTTATCTTGAAGGCAGTGGGAACCACTGAAGCCTTCTACATGTGGAAGAGATTTGATCTAGCTTTGCACATTAGAAAGATTGCTATAGCAACAGTACAAAGATGAAAAGTAAATGAGTCTGTGTACCTGTCACCTGCTCCCAGACCTTTGCCTTCCCTTCCAGGTCACTATGTGTATATAGGCTTGGGACTTTCCACCCTTAATTAGTGTATTCTGTGACTCTTAGAAAAGACAGATGCAAAATTTGTGCCTTCTTGAAATTCCCTTAGTAAATGCTTCTAGATCAGAGTAAGAAAACTGCCAAACCAGTTAATAACAGTAGCTTTTAAATCTCATCATAATTGCTTTATTATATGCTATCACCTGAGTAATTTTCCAATTCAAGGATATTTCAAGGAAAAATGTGGTTGAACTTTTACTTTACCAGTCTTTTCTTGTCTTTCCTCTAAGCCCTTTCTTATGAAGTCAAGCAAAGGAAGTAAGCTGGGTAGAGAGTATTACCTTACAACTGAAGATTTGTAGTAGAGTTCAAGTGAGGTTTCCTCCCTTGGCTTAGAGACTCCTTTGCAATTAACTATATCTGTACTTTGGCGATTCTCTATTTTGTTTTGTTTCCTTTTCTTCTTTTGATCCTGAAGACTTTGGTTTTCTGGAAACATCTTAGAAGCAGCCCAGTGAATTTTCTCTCTGATGGGTTATGTATCTTCGCATTTGTAGGGAATGCAGATACCATGACTCAGGGACCAGTAGCCCAGGCAGAGAAATTAGAAGGAGATGAAAAAGGAGAGATATAAATGTCCAGTTTCCACTTCACAGTACTTATGTAATGTTGCCAGGGAATGAATGAGAGTAAGTTGCTGTGATCATCCAATTCGTCATTCACTTCCTCAGCAGACATCTGTGGAGTACCTCATCCAGCACCCAGCAATGCCAGATCAGCTCTTATCCTCATGGTTATTTTGGCACAGCCTTGGAGAGGGTTTGGTGCACTTACGAAGAAAAAAAAAATGAGTTCCTTAAAACTTTAAAGTCATTACTGCTTTACTCTGCTAGCTTATTTAAAGATTCATTTATTAACTCACTCAGCAAATATATTTATTTTGATTAATTACTGTAGAAAAGACTATGCTAGGTTTCAGGATTCATGAAAAAAACAAAAAGATGCTGCTTTCAAAGAGCAAAGAAGCTCACTGCATTTCAGTGGTTCCCATGGTGTCAATAAACACATCAGTCGAGTTAAATCCAATATAATAACCAGCAGTGGTTTGGAACACTCATTTGAAACGTCCTGGGGCTGGAATAAATAATGAATCATTATTATGAAGTGCGAGGTCCCTGGGGAGTATGATCTTCGGACTAGCCAGCAGTGGGATGAAAGGCGTTTCTGGTCACTGTGGTTGTGTGAGGAGATGGCATCTGTAATAATCCACTCACAGCTCAGGGACCACAACGGGAGATAGTGCTGCTGCCTCTCTGATATCTGCCGTATGTTCCCAGGTCTTATTTACTATGCTTTGCATCATCTAAACCCTCCTGACGTTTCCTCTTTGGCTGTAATGAACATTTTTTTTTTCTCCAGAAACTGTTGCCCACTGTCCCTCTCACAGAGTTGCTAACAAGTCTCACAAGTTTCAAGGCCGGAAATGAAAAACCATGTGCAAGCAGAGCAGGAAAAAAAAATTCTGGAGTGAAGTGAGCACGAGTTCACAATATTTTTGTCTTTGTGAATCTACAAAGCATCAAAACATCCCTGCAGGGATGTTTTGCAGGGATACTAAAGGAATAAGATCTTAGCTTTTGAGAGTTGGGAGAGGAGATTTAGTATTGAAGGGATCTGTTGTTATTTCAGGTCTGGAGAAACCTAGAAAATTCAGAGAGACATCACCAAGATAATTAAAAAAAAAAATAGGTTGAAGGTAGAAGATAGGGTGGGAAGAGTGTGGCTTTGAGTAACAGAGGACACGATGGCTTGTGAAGGACAGTTTTCTTGGAGGCGAGCATGAGTGGAAGGGGAGGCAATGTTGAAGCAGGTCTCCTGTGATTCTTTTTCAACATCTCTGCAAGGGCGGTTTTAGGCTCCCCCAGCATGTACCATTTCCATTGCAAAACTAATTGCATTTGAAGTGAGGTGAGTGATTCAGCTTAGAAACATGTTCTTAATAGACGTGCTACAGTCCCAGGAAGGGCACATGCTTTCCAGCTCCATCCACTTGGAATCCTGAGTAGGCTGCTTGGTGGATTTGTGTTATCTTGTTTACATTACTTCGTATTCTCGTCTGCACAACTGACCTAAAGAAGCATGTGCTGTAATTGAAAGATGAAGTAGGTAACTGTATGGGAGACACCCATATCAGGCACATGTTAGCTTTTCTACTAAATGGAAACTATTATTATCACAAAGTTACAGAAGACGTTTGCAAAATCCTTATTTCCTGAAGATAGTGAAAAACTACACAGATTTTCATGAAATTGCAATATTAGATGTGGTCCTGGAAGAGGTAATTTGAAAACCCTCTGTACATTCCCAACAAATACACTTTACTTTGTTTTATTTCCTCAGTGTAAAATAATGTGGAGTTGACATAATTCAAAATATTTACTAGTATATAAAGTAAAATTATACCCCCTCTAATTCTATGCTTAAGGTGATCACCATGAACAGCTTGATGTATACCCTTTCATATCTTTCTCTGGTTACATGAAAAAAAAAAAACCACACATACACATACGCATATATATATTTTAAAAAAATAGAATTATATTGTACATGTATTTTTGCAATTTTTTTATATAACAATGTATCACGGACATCTTTCTATGACATCTCATGGGGTTCTATCTAGTTTTTATTTTATTTTTGTTTAAATAGCTATATAATATTCCCTAGTGTGGATATATCATTCTTTGTTCAATCAATCTCCTTCTGTTTGACTTTTAGATTGTTGCTTTTTTTTTTTTTTTGCTGTAACAAATGATCCTGCAATGCACAACTGTGTAAGTTTGATTTCTGTAGGATTTAGTCCTAGAAATATGCATGGCTATGTCAATGCATATTTGATGTTGTAATAGGTTAGTTTTCAGAAGACATTGTTAGTTTCTGGTTATTTCTGTTAGTTTCTGATTTATTTTAACTGACTTTAAACCAATATGTATAGCTTGGATTACTGAAAAACAGCTTAAAAGAAATGGCCTATTGACCAATGAGCTAAATGGGACACCAAGTGAATAAAGTTGAAGTCTTTATTTCTCTTGAACTCTGGCAGTTACAAGATTGTCCTCTTCCTAGAGCTTGTTTCAGTAATTCTGATCCCCTGGGAACAAAATCACAGCTCTGGGAACTTTGGGATTTGCTGAGGAAGAATGTTCTTAGATGCTTTAAAGCTATGCTGGCGGCTCCAGTTAGGTCGTCAGTACCTTTCAGTCAGCAGTGTCCCAGAGGTAGGGGAGATGCGGTTTGGAGTGTGGTCTTTGTTCATATCCCTGAGGACTCTGTCAAGATAACCAAGGCGATTTTCCCTTGTACTTGTAACAGTGAAATCAGCTTGGAGAAAATTGGTAGCTTATTAGTTATTCCAACTCATATACCTGCCACCTATTGTAGGAAAATGGAATCTGAGAGCCTGTGTAATTTGCAGTGTGCGGAGCAAGAGGAAAACTGGTTGTACTGTAGCTGGGGTACTGTTTCTTTGCCCTCCTAGCTCCCTTATCTCCTCTTTCAAACACTTTCACTGCCAAAACCCTAATCCACGTCTGCACAAAGAGAACGCTGCTACACTGCCCGCGCAAGGAAAAGCTCCGGGGCCCTTAGAACTCTCCCTGGTTAAAAGTGCTCCTATTAACTTGTTTGTTGATTTGTTTCTGATAAAGAGCCCTATTTTCTCTCTAGTGGCTCCAGAAGAGGAAATTGATTTCTAGTTTTGAATTCATTTTCTTCTTTATGTAAATAAAGCTTTTATAAAATATAATGCATGCACATAGTTTAAAAATAAAATAATGCAAAAAGACTTATAATGGGAAATAATTTCCCCACTCCTTTTCCTGTCAGTTCTGATAGCATTGTTAACTTCTGTTTCTTCTGATGACTGCTTCCATCCCTCTAAACAGAATTCCTACACTGCTCCTTCCTTTCTTTTGTTAAAATTAAATATATACATATATGTATACTTCACTTACATTTCCTCTTTCCTCTTTGTTTCCTTCTTCCCAGTACATTTAAATCATCATTTTACAATTCTGCAATGGGTTATCATATTTAGGTTGTTTTCATGTCTAGAAAGAGAAAATCAATTCCAAGTATTTAAGCAGTGAGAAAAATGTATTTTCCCACAATAGGATGTTCCAAAATAGGTTGGCTACAAGGTTAATTAATTTAGATAATGTCTAAAAGAATATGGAAGTTCCCTTGGAAAAGGAAATGGCAACCCACTGCAGTATTCTTGCCTGGAAAATTCCATGGACAGAGGAGCCTGGCAGGCTAGAGTCCATGGAGTCACAGAGAGTCAGACATGACTGAGCAGGCATGCAAAAGAATGTGAGAGGCTGTTTCCTCCTTAATATCTTTCCCAGAAGCTCAGTGCAGATTTTTCTGTCCTGTAGCTTTGGCCGAAACCAACCACATACTCACCACTATTGGCTGACAAGGGGTGTGCAGTGATCATGATTTAGATCAATCATGATTTACCCTTGATTTTTCTGAGCACATGATTCTAAAGAATAATGTGGACACATGAACATGATCTGGGCTCCGCTAACAAGCCAGAAGCAGGGGGAAGGGGAGGTGGCGATGGGTCAGGCACTAGTCACGTCCACTCTAATTACCTTGGTGGCGTGAATTCCTTTTGTACCTTTAGTTGCTCCCCTGTGGGTTCCCCAGCCTTTCTCCTCCGCAGTCTTCCCTTCCTTTCACTTCCCCGCATTTGTCAGCTGTGCTTTTACATCATTTGCTACCATTCACACTCTGCTGTGTATATTTAAAAAAAAAAATCTTCAAGTTTTGTGTGTAGATTGACTGACCAAAAATCAATAATCGATGTTTGCAATGCAGTATATAATTCTCTTTGAAAATCAAAATTCTATCTTCCTAGCCTACTGCTGTGCCTGGTGCATAACAGGCATCTGTATTTGCTGAGTGAATGAAAGTGCCCAAGTTACTTACAAATAGATTCTACCTGTAATGTCAAGTCCAATAGGGTGGAGAGAGGGTGCAAGAAGGGTGAGGAAAGGGATGTAGGAACATACATAAATTCGGCAACCCAGCCGTCTCACATGGGGTTCTGATATGAAGGTGGTTAAAGCTGCTATAGAAACAAAATCTTTGGCTTGAAGGAAGTCTCAGCTTGCATATGTAAATTGCAACACTCTATGGTTCCTCTTCTCCCCAAGAATTGGAAGAATCTTCCTTCCAAAACAGGACAGGGCATGCGTTACTGCCAGCTGGTTGGACTTTGTCCAGTTCTGGACCAGAAATCTGTGTGCAAAATAATTTCCTTTGCTCAGGGCTGGAGAACACACAGCTTTCACACAGGAGATCATACAGGCTTTCAATTAGGATTTACCTCAACAGGCCAGCTCCCTGTGATAAATGACCCACAGGGAAAGACAAATGAAGCCCTGCACTGGGCAAGCTGTTCTCTCAGAATAACTCTGCTCTCTGGGTATTGTCAGTGAGAATTCCTGGTGAGGGGAAATGGATTGTGTCCCAGGGAGGAAAAACACACAGAAGTGAGGATTGCTGTGAGAACGGTGGGTGAGGTGGCTTCAAGGAAGAATCAATAACAGATGGATGGAGAGTTAGAAATGTGAGGTTTTATAGAGGAAATCTTTGTAGCTCTAATTAGAAGCGGAATATAGATTCTGCTCAGAAGGCAGCTCTGGAATACTTGCCACTCTGTTTCCCTATTCGTGCAATTCACATGATTTAGCATATTGGTGGGCAGAAGCCCTGGTTACACTGACGCTAATTAGAGTGTCTGTACTTGCACCTAGTGGACCATTTCCCCCGGCTTTGCATCTCAAGCAGTGAATGGAAGAGGGAATTTTAATGATGTCCTATTAAGGCAGCTAAACAGTGCAACAAATAGTTCTCACTTCCTCAGCTGGCATTGTTAAGAAAATAATTTGTTCTAGTGAAATTCTAGGTCCTTAACAATTGACGGTTATTGTTGGTTCTCAGAGGACCACGGATTCACATACCTCTTCAGGTGGATATAGGGGGAAAGGTGGAAAATGTTTCTTTGGTTTGCACGGAGGAGAGGAATAATTCTTTTCCTCTCATTGACATTCTTTCTCCTTATGATAATTATTTTGGAATAATTTTCTCCCACCACGGGCCAACTTAGAGTTACTGTGGAAACTGAATTACATAGAAGTGGTGAGCCAAAATTTCCTGCATCATTAAGTTTAGAATCAGTTAATAACATGGGTTCTTCTAGCAAGTAGCCATTTAAGCAGCCTGCTGCTATTTCTTTTTTTTTTTTATTTTATTTTTAAACTTTACATAATTGTATTAGTTTTGCCAAATATCAAAATGAATCAAACCAAAAAAGTTTGAATTGACCCTTGAGATACAGGGCTGTTCAATCTGGATCTTGAAATCTCTCTGAAATGGGCACAGCTCTTCCCTGTCCCGCCTCTCTCCTTCATCTTAGGATGAGCCCGTATTAACACTTAGATGACTAACCTCAACCTGGGCCAATTCTCTTGCCTTCCTCAGCTCCAGGCCTCAGTGTGTGGGTGAGTTGCTCGCTGGAATCTGATTGGACTGGTGGTAGAGCAGTAGGGCCAGGGTGAATGCTATGATTCACACCATGCCAGGTTCCTTTCAGGATAGATTTATCACTTGGAATCACTGTCTCTCTGCTCTTTGTATCTGTGTCTTCACTCTGTATTTCCTCCTTATTGTTGGTAGCCTGGGCCCTCCAGTGTCAGGCCTGACAGCAAAGAGCTCCATCCCATGATGACAATGGCTGTGTCTGCCTGAGATGGGTGGGCCGGGGCTGGAAGGAGAGCTGGAGAGGTTGCTCATCTGACATGGGTGGTGTGAAGATAGCTTCTCTGGCTCTAACTGATGGCTGAGTCAGCTCTCCTGTTAGGACCCATCGGAAGTTTTAACCTAGTATCTCTTCTGGTTCGCTTTTTCAGTCTTTCTCCCTCCACTGGCTTCTTCCTTTAGGACCCACAGATGTGTTTTGATTTCCTTATAGTTGGCCAAGTCATAATATATGTAGCTCAGTTGATAAAGAATCTGCCTGCAATGCAGGAGACCTGGGTTCAATCCCTGGGTTGGGAAGACCCCCTGGAGAAGGAAATGGCAACCCACTCCAGTATTCTTGCATGGAGAATCCCATGGACAGAGGAGCCTGATGGGCTATAGTCCATGGGGTTCCAAGAGTTGGACATGACTTAGCCACTAAACCACCACCATATAATTGGCTGAACCATGTTTATTTCTGTATATGCATTTATCTCTATCTCTGTCTCCATTTTCTTGACCCGAGACTCCCCAGCACTATGGCCAACATTCTTGAGTCAAGTCTTCATATTTCATTACCCATGTACTCTTTGACCCTTTTAAATCTGTCTTCTCCCTGTAATATTTATCTGAAATGGCTTCCTTCAAGGTCACAAGCAACATTTTATATTTAAATATTTTTATTATAGAAAATGCCAAACATACATAAAAGTAGAGAGAAGGTTATTCTCATTGAATGCCTGTTGATTTCCTTTTTATAATACTTCCTTTTATATTCATCACTCTCACACTTATCCCATTCCCATTGTAAAGTAACTAATGATGTTGGACTCTATATCTTTAACAGAATGGTATTAAAGAAAATACAACTACCATATATCTCACTTATCAAAATGAACAATTCTTTTATATCTTCTGATTCCCAGGTATATATTTAAGTTTTTCTGTAACTAATTACCTTTTAACTGCCAATACCAATGAACTTTTGCTTTTATTCCTTTGATTTAATAGTCATAGTAGACCATTTTAGAGTGGTAACATTAAACTCTGGGTATAATAATCCCCTTACCTCAATTCCAACTGTCGTCACTTTCCCTTTTCTCAAGTGAGGATTGAGAGAATAGCCTAGATAGTCTCTTAGGTTCCTTCCAGTTCAGCTGTGTGTCTCAGAGTCTGCAATAGTTCCTCAAGGAAGCCTGCCTTCCCCAGCTGCTTTCACCTCACCAGGTCCAATTCCTATCCAGGTGTTCCTTGAAAAATAAACAAGTGTATATATATATTTGTTTATATATATATATATATATATTCCCTGAAGAGAGATCTCTATTGGTCTGTCTACCTGTGTATTCCCATCATTGCTATTCTAGATTCCTGAATTTGTTACTTGTTTAACTGTCTGGAGAAGGGAATGGCAATCCACTCCAGTAGTCTTGCCTGGAGAATCCCCATGGACAGAGGAGCCTGGCGGGTCACAGTCCATGGGGTTACAAAGAGTCGGACACGACTGAGCGACTAACACACTAACACTTAACTGTCTGTCACTCGTGGACAATGGACTTCACTGGTGGCTCAAATGGTAAAGAACTCACCGGCAATGCAGGAGACCCAGGTTCCATCCCCAGATTCGGAAGATCCCCTGCATAAGGAAATGACTACCCACTCCAGTATTCCTGCCTGGAGAAGTCCATGGACAGAGAAGCCTGGTGGGTTACAGTCCTTGGGTTGCAAAGAGTTAGACACGACTGAGCAATTAACACTTCCACCTCCTGGGCAATGTCCTCATAGTCATTCTTGTATTTCTAGTGCCTGGTTAAATAGTACTGAACTGTCTAATTAATTCTTAATATTAACATTGCTGTTACTGATATATAGCAGTTATTTGCTTACTATGTGTTATGTTGTATGCTAAGTGCTATGCGCGCTTTATTTCATTTAATCCTGATAACTCTTTGAATAAAGCCCCATCATCATTATTATTACTTTACAAAAGGCAGAGGAACCAAAGATCAAATTGCCAACATCTGTTGGATCATAGAAAAAGTAAGAGAGTTCCAGAAAAACATCTACTTCTGCTTTACTGACTATGCCAAAGCCTTTGACTGTGTGGATCACAACGAACTGGAAAATTCTGAAAGAGAGGGGAATACCAGACCACCTGAACTGCCTCCTGAGAAATCCGTATGCAGGTCAAGAAGAAACAGAACCAAACATGGAACAATGTTCCAAATTGGGAAAGGAGTATGTCAAGGTTGTATGTTGTTACCCTGCTTATTTAACTCATATGCAGAGTATATCATGCGAAATGCTGGGCTGGATGAAGCCCAAACTGGAATCAGGATTGCCGGGAGAAATATCAATAACCTCAGATATGCAGATGGCACCACCCTTATGGCAGAAAAGTGAAGAGGAACAAAAGAGCCCCTTGATGAAGGTGAAAGAGGAGAGTGCAAAAGCTGGCTTGAAACTCAGCATTCAAAAAAACGAAGATTATGGCATCTGGTTCCATCACTTCATGGCAAATCAATGGGGAAACAGTGACAGACTTTATTTTCTTGAGCTCCAAAATCACTGCATATGGTGACTGCAGCTATGAAATTAAAAGATGCTTGCTCCTTGGAAGAAAAACTATGATAAACCTAGAAGACATATTAAAAAGCAGAGACATTTCTTTGCTGACAAAGGTCCATCGAGTCAAAGCTATGGTTTTTCCAGTAGTCATGTATGGATGTGAGAGTTGGATCATAAAGAAAGCTGAGTGCCAAAGAATAGATGCTTTAGAACTATGATGCTGAAGAAGACTCTCGAGAGTCCCTTGGACAGCAAGGAGATAAAATCAGCCCATCCTAAAGGAAATCAGTCCTGAATATTCATTAGAAGGACTAATGCTGAAGCTGAAGCTACAATACTTTTGGCCACCTGATGCAAAGAAATGACTCACTGGAAAAGACCTTGATGCTGGGAAAGATTGAAGGCAGGAGGAGAAGGGGACAACAGAGGATAAGATGGTTGGATGGCATCACTGACTCAATAGACATGAGTCTGAGCAAGCTCCAGGAGTTGGTGATCGACAGGGAAGACTTGCGTGCTGCAGTCCATGGGATCCCCAAGAATTGGACATGACTGAGCGACTGAACTGAACTGACAAGTGAAGCAGCTGAGGCTTAGTGAGGTCACTAGGCCAAGGTAAGAGAAAGAGTGGAACAGAGAGGTCATATGATGTAGAGTTTTTGAGTCCCAAGTATGCTACTCCTTGACTGTGAGATTATGGATGAGCTCTGTTAGATCCTGCAGACCTCTGCTTCTCCACTGGCAACATAAGGATTGTGACGAATCTTTGCCTTACAGACTGGTGATGACTAAATGGGGGGGGAGTGCATTTGACGCTGCTTGAAAGCTGTTAGGTTTGTGAGAAAAATCACACATAATCTTTCAACTATAATTTACTGTTCTTATTTGCAAATAACTGCCTTCCATTCTTTCCCCTAGTCATGTAATGCACAGAGTTGTAATCATAGCATGCATTCTGTTCCGTGACCTACTTTTCCAGTTATGGACATTATTATGTTGCTATATATTTTTCCTTTTTATTGTGAAGTATATCACATACATAGAGCGTATAAAATGCATAAACATAGTTTAAAGAATAATTATAAGATGAAAAGTTGTAATACACAAACTAGATCAAAACATTACCAACACTTTAGTAATGGCTCTGTGTCCCTCTGTGGTTGTACCCTCTTTTTAAAAATTTTTAAAATTTATTTTATTTGCATTTGGCTGTGTTGGGTCTTTGTTGCTGTGCCCATGCTTTCTCTAGTTGCTGCGAGTAAGGGCTGCTCTGCTGTCGTGTGTGGGCTTCTCATTCCCATGTCTTCTCTTGTTGAGGAGCATAGGGCCTAGGCATGCAGGCTTCATAGTTGTGGCGTGAAGGCTTAGGTATCCTGAGGCATGTGGGATCTTCCGGGACCAGGGATTGAAGCCATGACCCCTGCACTGGCAGGCATATTCTCAACCACTGGACCACCAGAGAAGTCCTTGTACCCTCTTTAAAAGGTGATCCTTTTAATCTAAAGGAACCCCTGTGTTAGCTCTGTGTTCACCGTGGTGTTTCTCATTATAGCTTTATCACCTATGTGTGTATACTTCAACAATACAAGCACAAACCTAGCTGTGTAAGGAAAGAGCAATATTGCCCCTTTTAGATGAAACAAGTCCCTGGATTATAGCCTGGTCTCAGATTTCCTAAAAGTTTTTAGGAGCCCCTTTTTGGGAATTCGTGGGACATGGTCACGAGTGAATCCTAGGAAGCAGAGCTTGCACAGTTAGGGCGTCTGGCAGGAGTACAGATGGGCCAGGGACTGGATATATAGTAGGAAAATGTGCAGGGGAGAGAATGCTTTGTGTTCTTCACTTTGAAGCTACAATGGCCTGCTTCAGACTTTCAGGAAGACATCAAAGCAAAATGTTTCTCTAGGAAGAAATGAGTATTCCAAGCTGATCCAAGAGTCAAGGTGCAGAGTAGAGAAGAGAATCATCAAAGTGAAAGTGAAGCTTTTAAGTTTAATTAGGTCCCATTTGTTTATTTTTGCTTTTATTTCCAATATTCTGGGAGGTGGGTCATAGAGGATCCTGCTGTGATGTATGTCGGAGAGTGTTTTGCCTATGTTCTCCTCTAGGAGTTTTATAGTTTCTGGTCTTACGTTTAGATCTTGAATCCATTTTGAGTTTATTTTTGTGTATGGTATTAGAAAGTGCTCTAGTTTCATTCTTTTACAAGTGGTTGACCAGATTTCCCAGCACCACCTGTTAAAGAGATTGTCTTTAATCCATTGTATATTCTTGCCTCCTTTGTCAAAGATAAGGTGTCCATATGTGCGTGGATTTATCTCTGGGCTTTCTATTTTGTTCCATTGATCTATATTTCTGTTTTTGTGCCAGTACCATACTGTCCTGATAACTGTGGCTTTGTAGTACAGCCTGAAGTCAGGCAGGTTGATTCCTCCAGTTCCATTCTTCTTTCTCAAGATAGCTTTGGCTATTCGAGGTTTTTTGTATTTCCATACAAATTGTGAAATTATTTGTTCTAGCTCTGTGAAGAAGCTTCTACACATCAAAGGAAACTATTAGCAAGGTGAAAAGGCAGCCTTCAGAGTGGGAGAAAATAATAGCAAATGAAGCAACAGACAAACAACTAATCTCAAAAATATACAAGTAACTCCTACAGCTCAACTCCAGAAAAATAAATGACCCAATCAAAAAATGGCCCAAAGAACTAAATAGACATTTCTCCAAAGAAGACATACAGATGGCTAACAAACACATGAAAAGATGCTCAACATCACTCATTATCAGAGAAATGCAAATCAAAACCCCTATGAGGTACCATTTCACGCCAGTCAGAATGGCTGCGATCCAAAAGTCTACAAGCAATAAAAAATGCTGGAGAGGGTGTGGAGAAAAGGGAACCCTCTTACACTGTTGGTGGGAATGCAAACTAGTACAGCCACTATGGAGAAAAGTGTGGAGATTCCTTAAAAAACTGGAAATAGAACTGCCTTATGATCCAGCAATCCCACTGCTGGGCATACACACTGAGGAAACCAGAAGGGAAAAAGACACGTGTACCCCAATGTTCATCGCAGCACTGTTTATAATAGCCAGGACACGGAAGCAACCTAGATGTCCATCAGCAGATGAATGGATAAGAAAGCTGTGGTACATATACACAATGGAGTATTACTCAGCCACGGATTCATTTTGATATTTGGCAAAACTAATACAATTTTGTAAAGTTTAAAAAAAAAAAAGTGAATCTAATAAAATAAAATAAAAAAAGAATACATTTGAATCAGTTCTAATGAGGTGGATGAAACTGGAGCCTATTATACAGAGTGAAGTAAGCCAGAAAGAAAAACACCAATACAGTATACTAACGCATATATATGGAATTTAGAAAGATGGTAACAATAACCCTGTGTACGAGACAGCAAAAGAGACACTGATGTATAGAACAGTCTTATGGACTCTGTTGGAGAGGGAGAAGGTGGGAAGATTTGGGAGAATGGCATTGAAACATGTATAATATCATGTATGAAACGAGTTGCCAGTCCAGGTTCGATGCACGATACTGGATGCTTGGGGCTGGTGCACTGGGATGACCCAGAGGGATGGTATGGGGAGGGAGGAGGGAGGAGGGTTCAGGATGGGGAGCACATGTATGCCTGTGGTGGATTCATTTTGATGTTTGGCAAAACTAATACAATATTGTAAGGGTTAAAAATAAAATAAAATTAAACTAGAAAAAAAAAAACAGGAAAAAAAAAAAGTGAAAGTGAAGTCGCTCAGTCGTGTCCAACTCTTTACGACCCTACGGACTGTAGCCTACCAGGCTCCTCTGTCATGGGATTGTCCAGGCAAGAGTACTGGAGTGGGTTGCCATTTCCTTCTCCAGAGGATCTTCCCGACCCAGGGATCCAACCCAGGTCTCCCGCATTGTAGGCAGACGCTTTACCATCTGAGCCACCAGGGAAGTCCCCAGAATCACCAATGCATGGTTCAAATAAGCTAAGTGTGCATGGGCAGAGGCTTTAAACCCTCAGATTATAATGATGACAGAAAGGCAGGGGGACCTCGTGTCAGTGTTTTGAATAAGACTGTTCTAGTTGCTGCTCTATACTTGTTCTGTAACTACCTTCTTGGGATCTTTCTTCACTTTTCTCCTGAGAATTCCTTTTTCTTTCTTTACTTTGAATCTCATATTTTCTCAAACCCCATGTTTTTCTCTTTTTTGGTTTACTTTGTCATTTCAGTAGAACTAGTCAGTTTTACTCAATAATGGGTTAGTGGGAGTTTTGGGGTTTTTTGTTTTTGTTTTTGAGAACATGGATGTCTGAAAATGCCTATATCCCATCGTCTCACCTGTTTGATAGTTTGGTTGTCCTTTGAAGCCAATTCTCCAGTGTCTTCTCTCTGCCAGTGTAGCTGCTGAAACATCCAGAGTAATAGGGATTTCTTCTCCTTTCCTGTCCTCCTCCTCCTTTCTCCCTCTTGCTCTCTGAAAACTTACAGAATCTTTTCTTTGCCCCACTGTTTTGAAAGAATGTGTACAAAAATGTTCACAATAATGTGCCTCATTCTAGGTTACTTTCACCTGCTACTGGCAGACAGTGGACCTTTTCAAGCCGGCATCTCAATTTTGGGAATGTTCCTTAATTATTTTGTGGATGATTTTCTTCTCTTTGTTTCTATGTTTCTGGAGCCTGGATTTCCTGGATTGATTCTCTTATTTTTCTTATCTTTTTCTCTTATTTCCCAGATTTTTATCTTTCTTATGTGTCATAGTGCTCAGTTCAGTCACTCAGTCGTGTCCAACTCTTGCAACCCCATGAACCGCAGCATGCCAGGCCTCCCTGTCCATCACCAACTCCCGGAGTCCACCCAAACCCATGTCCATTGAGTCGGTGATGCCATCCAACCATCTCATCCTCTGTTGTCCCCTTCTCATCCTGCCTCCAATCTTTCCCAGCATCAGGGTCTTTTCCAATGAGTCAGCTCTTTACATTAGGTGGCCAAAGTATTGGAGTTTCAGCTTCAGCATCAGTCCTTCCAATGAACACTCAGGACTGATCTCCTTTAGGATGGACTGGTTGGATCTTCTTGCAGTCCAAGGGACTCTCAAGAGTCTTCTCCAACATCACAGTTCAAAAGCATCAATTCTCTGGTGCTCAGCTTTCTTTATAGTCCAACTCTCACATCCATACATGACCACTGGAAAAAACCATAGCCTTGACTAGATGGACCTTTGTTGACAAAGTAATGTCTCTGCTTTTCAATATGCTGTCTAGGTTGGTCATAACTTTCCTTCCAAGGAGTAAGCGTTTTTTTTTATTCCATGGCTGCAATCACCATCTGCAGTGATTTTGGAGCCCAGAAAAATAAAGTCAGCCACTGTTTCCCCATTTATTTCCCATGAAGTGATGGGACCAGATGCCATGATCTTCGTTTTCTGAATGTTGAGCTTTAAGCCAACTTTTTCACTCTCCTCTTTCACCTTCATCAAGAGGCTCTTTAATTCTTCTTCACTTTCTGCCATAGGAAATTTCCTCAGCCCTTCTATTTTTTTTAACTTTTGGTGATCACATTTCTAACGTTCGAGAGCATTTATGCTGTTCTCTGAAGATCTCTTTTAAAAAAATAGCATCCTATTTTTGTTTTATGCCCACAATATCTTATCTGATTAATAACAAATTGTTCATATGTTTTCTCTTTTTGCATCATCTCTATTTATACTAGTTGTTTTCCCCTAATTTTGTGTTTTGGGTCTCTATATTCTGTGCAGGATTGAGCATGTTTTCATATATTCAAAGTCATTTGTATTTCCTACACTCTTACTACTATCTATCCATATCTAGTATTTTAAGGTTGACAATCATTAGTATCGGCATGAATGCAGAACTCTTATTGAGTATAAATTTATAACAGCTTTTTTGGAGAGAAAGTAGCAGTGTCTCTCAAAATTTTGAAATGTATGTACCCTTTGATCAAGAATTGAGTATCAGAGAAATGCAAATTAAAGGTACATTGAGAGGTTTCTGGTCAAGAAAAAAATGAAGGGACAAGATTTAACTTGTTACCATAACTGAAAAACTGGGTAGAACCTACAAAACAATCATTTTAAGGCCTTGAATCATAGGCAGTGGGAGATATATTCCTGAGAGAAGGACAATAAACACAAAACTGCCGTGACGTAGCAGCTCACTCTCTAGGCACTTTCTAGGCCATAGCACAGGAGGGGAGCCTGGCAGTCGCACTTAACTGGGGAGACAGAGATCGGAGTTTGGGGAGGCAGTTGTTGCCAACATGGCAACAATTTGTGAGTCAGAGTTCCCGAGAGAATGGGCAGAAAGGAGGGAGACAGAGAAGGAGAGGGAGAGAGGGAGCTGCAGGGGGCCCTCCTGAGAGTTTGGCCCAGTACTAAGTGTGAAGGGGGAACTCTCTAAGAGCAGAAAAAATGACCATCAAGAGGAGGAAAGCGTTTCCCTGGTGGTTCAGTGGTTAAGAATCTACCTGCCAGTGCAGGGAATGTGGGTTCAACCCCTACCCTGGGCAGATCCCACACTGCTGCGTGGAAACTAGGCCTGAGCACCACAGCTACTGGGCCCATGCAGTGCAACTGTTGAAGTCCATGCTCTGCAACAGGAGAGGCCACTGTGGTGAGACAGCCAGGCCGTGCAGCTGGAGAGTAGGCCCTGCTCACCGCAACGGAGAAAGTCCATGCGCAGCCACGGAGACCCAGCCCAGCCAGAATCAAATAAACAAATGAGCGAGTGAGCGAAAGTTGCTCAGTCATGTCTGACTCTTTGTGACCCCGTGGACTATACAGTCCATGGAATTCTCCAGGCCAGAATACCAGAGTGGGTAGCCTTTCTCTTCTCCAGGGCAAGTTCCCAACCCAGGGATCAAACCCAGGTCTCCTGCACTGCAGGTGGATTCTTTACCAACTGAGCTATCAGGGAAGCCCAAATAAATAAATAAATCTTAAAAAAAAAATGAAATAGGAAGAACAATTGCTGGGATTCAAACAGGCTGGGAATAGTTAATGTTCCCACAAGCCATAGTGGAAAGACCTCATTATATACACGTTGGATAGAAACCTCTGAAGAATACGATCTTAGTACCGGAACTAAATTAGCTCTTGACTAATAACTGCCCTGGATACAACTTAACAAAGCTTAAAAGTAGGTCTTATAAGTATTCTGCTTATTCCAATAAATTACCTGTGTGTCAGAAAAATATCCAATCTTCTTTAAAGGAATACATAGACTCCAGAGATGGTAGAACTAGCAGAAAAGGATACTAAAGCATCTAAATAGATACATGCCATATGTTTAAAAAGGTAGAAGAAAATATGAGTGTGTTTAGGAGAGAAATGGTAGTATAGATATGTATTCCAAAAGGAATTTTTAAAGATGAAAAGATACTGTATCTAAGATAAAAAATAGACCAGGTAGGAGTAACAGCAGGTGAGGCAATGGAGAAGACATGTTCAGTACACTTTAAGGCAGTAACAGAAACCACCCAAAAGAAAGCACAGGAAATGAGAAGACTAAAGAAAGAACTCAAGTAGAGCATTATGTTCTGTGGGACAATATTAAGCAGCCTAAACTCTATGTAATTGGACTTCTGGAAATAAAGGGAAAGGAGAGGGAAAAATATTCAGACGGCTCTGGCCATTACCAGTCATTGGAGGGACTTTGGACAATTTCAGAGGGGCTTTTGGTGACCAAGGCCCATGCTGGACCAGGTCCAGAGTTGGAGTGCCTTGTGTGCATGGCACCGCTGTCTCTGGCAGGTCCAGGCAGCAGACTTAGAACATTTCAGGGAAGATGCTCCAGAGCACAGGGATCCTTGAGTGGCAAGACACAGGACAAGGTCCCCACTGGCCTCCAGTCTAATGGTGTGACTGTATCCACATACATTTTATCCCAGGGAAAAGTGCTGGGGCCCCCTTTCCTTTTATGCCCAGTTGCATCTCTGCTGCTGATGGAGTGAGATGTAAATACGGATAACGAACTTTTATTGTATTAAGTCAGTGAGATTTCAGGGCATGTCTATGATAGTAGCTACACAATAATTATTCAAATTAATCATTCCACTTCTTTCATGTTTTAATTACCTTTGAACTTGGGTAACCTCCAGAACGGCTAGTATCTTGTTCTGGTCTTTTTTTCTCATGCTCGTTTGAGTTTCCTCCATCCACCCACTGCACTGTGCTTTTTATAGTTCAAGAACTTCACAACACTTCTAGTTGGCTGATGGCACTTTGTTCTGGTTTCTTTATATCATTCCTGTCATTTTGGGAATTCAGGGTTAAGAAAGTAATTAAATTGTGTGCTTAATCCACCAGCTTGAGTCGATCTTCCTCTCACCGTATTAATTTGCATTTTTTGATTCCTTATAAGCCTGAACATTTCCCCATATGTTTGTTTCCTGATTACTTCCTAATTTGTGAATTTGCTGCTCATGTCCTTTGCTTTTTCTTTATTGTGATATTCATTTATTATTAAGAATTGAGAACTGCTGCATTCAAATTTATTAATTCTAAAATGTGCCCTGTGCATTTCTGTTTCTCTTTATTTACTCATGTTGGTTCTATTCACTCTCCTGTATCCTCTGCTTGTTTAAATTGGACCCTTTGCAACACATCTGAGAGACTTCCTGTTCAGTTACAGACCCAGTCTTCAGTTATCATTCCTCCAATAATGTCAGGCATATCTCACTTTATTTAGCTTCACTTTATTGCATTTTACAGATTCTGAGTTTTTACAAATTAAAGTTTTGTAAGCACTTTGTGGCAAGCAACTCAGTTGGCACCATTTTTCCTATAGCACCTGCTCACTTTGTGTCTTTGTATCACATTCTGCCAATTCTTGCAGTATTTCAAAGCTTTTCATTATTATTATATTTGTTACGGTGATCTGTGATCAGTGATCTTTGGTGTTGCTATTATAATTTGGGAGGGGGCAAGGAGTCACACCCAGGTAAGGCAGAGAACTTAGTAGATAAATGTTATATGTATTCTGCTGCCTGGCTCTTCTTCATCTCTCTGCCTTTTCTCAGGACTCCCTGTTCCCTGGGACATATTGATATAGAAACTGGACCACTTAATAACCCTGCACTGGCTTCTAGGGGTTCAAGTAAAAAGAAGAGTCACTTAAAAGAGTCTTTTAAATGACTTTAAAAGAGTCATTTAAAGTCATATTTCTCACTTTAAATCAAAAGCTAGAAGCTTAGCAAAGAAGGCATGTCAGAAGTCAAGACAAGAGAAGAGGTAGTCAGAAGTGCCTATTAGCCAAGTTGTGAATGCAAAGGAGAAGTTCTTGAAGGAAATTAAAACTGCTGCCCCAGTGAACACACAGGTAATAGGATAGAGAAACAGCCTTATTGGTGATCTGGAAGAAGTTGTAGTGGTCTCGATGGAAGATCAAGCCAGCTACAACATTCCCTCATGCCAAAGCCTACTCCAGAGGAAGGTCCCAACTTTCTCCCCTTTTATGGAAGTTGAGAGAGGTTAGGAAACTGTGGAAGTAAAGTTTGAAGCTAGCAGAGGTGGGTTCATAAAATTTAAGGAAAGAAGCCATTTCTATAATATAGAAGTACAGGTAAAGCAGCAAGTGCTAATATACAAGCTGCAGCAAGGTATCCAGAAAATCTAGCTAAGATAATTAACAAAGTTGGCTATGGCTACACTAAACTAGGTTTTCAATGTAGCCGATAAATTGAAATGTAGATGATACATTAACGATACATCAACTAGATGATACATTAACTCTGTTAGAAGAAGACTGCATATAGGACTTTCATAGTTGGAGAGGAGAAGTTAATGCCTGGTTTCAAAGCATCCAAGGACAGACCGATTTTTGTGTTAGGGGCTGGTGCCTTGAAGTTGAAGCCAGTGCTCACTTACCATTCCCCTAATCCTAAGGCTCTTAAGAATTATGCTAAACCTAATCTATCTGGGCTCTATAAATGGGACAACAAAGCCTGGATGGCAGCACATCTATTTACAACATGGTTTCCTGAGTATTTTAAGCCACTGTTGAGATCTACTGCTCAGAAAACAAGCTTCTTTTCAAAATATTATTTCTTACTGACAATGCATCTGGTCACCCAAGAGCTCTGATGGAGATGTACAATGAGATTCATGTTATTTTCATGCTGCTAACACAACATTCATTCTGTAGCCTATGGATCAAGGAATAGTTTTAATTTTCAAGTTTTATTATTTAAGAAATATACTGTGTAAGGTCATAGACAGTGATTCCTCTGACGGGACTGGGCAAAGTAAATTGAAAACCTTCTGGAAAGAAGTCACTATATAGATGCCATTAAGAACATTCATGCTTCATGAGAAATACCAACATTAACAGGAGTTTGGAAGAAGCTGATCCCAATCCCCGTGGAAGATTTCAGTGGAGAAAGTAACTGCAGATGTGGTGAAAGCAGCAAGAGAACCAGAATTAAAGGTGAAGCCTGAAGATGTGACTGAGTTGCTGCAATTTCATGATAAAACTTGAATGAATGGGGAGTTGCTTCTTATGGATGAGCAAAGAAAGTAGTTTCTTGATATCGAATCTACTCCTGTTGAAAATGCTGTGAAGACTGTTGAAAAGACAACAAATTTAGAATATTATGTAAACTTAGTTGATAAAACAGTGGCAGGGTTTGAGAGGATTAACTCCAATTTTGAAAGGAGTTCAACCATGGGTAAAATGCTTATCAAACAGCACTGATGCTACAGAGAAATAGTTTGTGAAAAGAAAAGCCAGTTGATTCAGCAAACTTCATTGTTGTCTTATTTTGACACAAAATTGCCAAACCCACCCCAACCCTCAGCAACCACCACCCTGATCAGTCAGTAACCATCAACATTGAGGCAAGGCCCTCTTCTAGCAAAAATATTATGACTCACCAAGACCCTAGTGATGATTAGCACTTTTAGCAATAAAGTGTTTTTATATTAAGGTATGTACATTGTTTTTCAAGACATAGTGCTATAAACACTTAATAGACTGCGATATATTGTAAATATAACTTTAAATATGCCGGGGTACCAAAACTTTCATATGACTTGCTTTATTGTGATATTCACTTTATTATAGTGTTCTGGAACTGAACCCATGATCCCTTTGAGGTAAGGCTGTATTTGTAATGGGAATATATATTGTGTACTTATTCTCACTAGACTTCATACCATGCATTTTATCTATGTTATCATATTTAATTCTTTTTTTTTTAGAGCTCTATTGAATTTTTAAAAATGTTTAATTGGAGGATAATTGCTTTGCACTGTTATGTTGGTTTCTGCCATACAGCAGTATAAATCAGTCATCAGTCATATTTAATTCTTAAAACAACTTTGCAATAGTTACAATTATTAAACCTGTTTTACAGATGAGGAAACTGAGGTATAGACAGGTAAATTGCCTAAAGTTGCACAGGTGAAGTGAGATGGGACAGGGACTCAAGTCCATTCTGCCTGTTTGCAAAGCCCTTAAACACAACACCCTGTTGATTCCTTTGAATTCCTATTGTCCCTTTGCTGTGTCACTTGCATGCAGCGTACTTAATTTATGTATAATTATTTATTTTGCACTATGTATAGCCTAAATTTCCTACTTGGTTGTAAACTTTTTATGGTTACCCACTTTTGCCATAGAACTGCTCTTCATAGCCCCTGTGCGGATCTCAGTGATAACAAATGATAGGCTTTCAGTGAAGTTTGTTAACTGTATTAATTGTTCAGGATCACTTTGGGGTTAGTTAATTACCATTCCACGTTCAAGGTCAGGAGGGGCGGCGGTGAGGAGATACCCCTTGTCCAAGGTAAGGAGCAGCGGCTGCGCTTTGCTGGAGCAGCCATGAAGAGATACCCCACATCCAAGGTAAGAGAAACCCAAGTAAGATGGTAGGTGTTGCGAGAGGGCATCAGAGGGCAGACACACTGAAACCATAATCACAGAAAACTAGTCAATCTAATCACACTAGGACCACAGCCTTGTCTAACTCAATGAAACTAGGCCATGCCCATGGGGCAGCCTAAGACGGGCAGCTCATGGTGGAGAGATTTGACAGAATGTGGTCCACTGGAGAAGGGAATGGCAAACCACTTCAGTATTCTTGCCTTGAGAACCCCATGAACAGTATGAAAAGGCAAAATGATAGGATACTGAAAGAGAAACTCCCCAGGTCAGTAGGTGCCCAATATGCTACTGGAGATCAGTGGAGAAATAACTCCAGAAAGAATGAAGGGATGGAGCCAAAGCAAAAACAATACACAGTTGTGGATGTGACTGGTGATAGAAGCAAGGTCCGATGCTGTAAAGAGCAATATTGCATAGGAACCTGGAATGTCAGATCCATGAATCAAGGCAAATTGGAAGTGGTCAAACAGGAGATGGCAAGAGTGAATGTCAACATTCTAGGAATCAGGGAACTAAAATGGACTAGAATGGGTGAATTTAACTCAGATGACCATTATATCTATTACTGTGGGCAGGAGTCCCTTAGAAGAAATGGAGTAGCCATCATGGTCAACAAAAGAGTCTGAAATGCAGTACTTGGATGCAATCTCAGAAACGACAGAATGATCTCTGTTTGCTTCCAAGGCAAACCATTCAATATCACAGTAATCCAATTCTATGCCCCAACCAGTCACGCTGAAGAAGCTGAAGTTGAACGGTTTTATGAAGACCTACAAGACCTTTTAGAACTAACACCCAAAAAAGATGTCCTTTTCATTATAGGGGACTGGAATGCAAAAGTAGGAAGTCAAGAAACACCTGGAGTAACAGGCAAATTTGGCCTTGGAATACGGAATGAAGCAGGGCAAAAGCTAATAGAGTTTTGCCAAGAAAATGCACTGGTCATAGCAAACACCCTCTTCCAACAACACAAGAGAATACTCTACACATGGACATCACCAGATGGTCAACACCGAAATCAGATTGATTATATTCTTTGCAGCCAAAGATGGAGAAGCTCTATACAGTCAACCAAAACAAGACCAGGAGCTGACTGTGGCTCAGATCATGAACTCCTTATTGCCAAATTCAGACTTAATTGAAGAAAGTAGGGAAAACCACTAGACCATTCAGGTATGACCTAAATCAAATCCCTTATGATTATACAGTGGAAGTGAGACATAGATTTAAGGGCCTAGATCTGATAGATAGAGTGCCTGATGAACTATGGAATGAGGTTCGTGACATTGTACAGGAGACAGTGATCAAGACCATCCCCATGGAAAAGAAATGCAAAAAAGCAAAATGGCTGTCTGAGGAGGCCTACAAATAGCTGTGAAAAGAAGAGAAGTGAAAAGCAAAGAAGAAAAGGAAAGATAAAAGCATCTGAATGCAGAGTTCCAAAGAATAGCAAGAAGAGATAAGAAAGCCTTCCTTAGCAATCAGTGCAAAGAAATAGAGGAAAATAACAGAATAGCAAAGACTAGAGCTCTCTTCAAGAAAATTATAGATACCAAGGGAACATTTCATGCAAAGATGGGCTCGATAAAGGACAGAAATGGTATGGACCTAACAGAAGCAGAAGATATTAAGAAGAGGTGGCAAGAATACACAGAAGAACTGTACAAAAAAGATCTTCACAACCAAGATAATCACGATGGTATGATCACTCACCTAGAGCCAGACATCCTGGAATGTGAAGTCAAGATGCCTTAGAAAGCATCACTACGAACAAAGCTAGTGGAAGTGATGGAATTCCAGTTGAGCTATTTCAAATCCTGAAAGATGATGCTGTGAAAGTGCTGCACTCAACATGCCAGCAAATTTGGAAAACTCAGCAGTGGCCACAGGACTGGAAAAGGTCAGTTTTCATTCCAATCCCAAAGAAAGGCATGCCAAAGAATGCTCAAACTACCGCACAATTGCTAGTAAAGTAATGCTTAAAATTCTCCCATCCAGGCTTAAGCAATACGTAAACTGTGAACTTCCAGATGTTCAAGCTGGTTTTAGAAAAGGCAGAGGAACCAGAGATCAAATTGCCAACATCCACTGGATCATTGAAAAAGCAAGAGAGTTCCAGAAAAATATCTATTTCTGCTTTATTGACTATGCCAAAGCCTTTGACTGTGTGGATCACAATAAACTGTGGAAAATTCTGAAAGAGATGGGAATACCAGAACACCTGACCTCCCTCTTGAGAAATCTATATGCAGGTCAGGAAGTGACAGTTAGAACTGGACATGGAACAACAGACTGGTTCCAAATAGGAAACGGAGTATGTCAAGGCTGTCTATTGTCACCCTGCTTATTGAACTTCTATGCAGAGTACATCATGAGAAATGCTGGGCTGGAAGAAGCACAAGCTGGAATCAAGATTTCCAGGAGGAATAGCAAGAACCTCAGATATGCAGATGACACCACCCTTATGGCAGAAAGTGAAGAGGAACTCAAAAGCCTCTTGATGAAAGTGAAAGTGGAGAGTGAAAAACTTGGTTTAAAGCTCATCATTCAGAAAATGATCATGGCATCTGGTCCCATCACTTCATGGGAAATAGATGGGGAAACAGTGTCAGACTTTATTTTTTGTCATCACTGCAGATGGTGACTGCAGCCATGAAATTAAAAGACCCTTACTCCTTGGAAGAAAAGTTACAGCATATTGAAAAGCAGAGACATTACTTTGCCAATAAAGGTCCATCTAGTCAAGGCTATGGTTTTTCCAGTGGTCATGTATGGATGTGAGAGTTGTACTGTGAAGAAAGCTGAGTGCCAAAGAATTGATGCTTTTGAACTGCGGTGTTGGAGAAGACTCTTGAGAGTCCCTTGGACTGCAAGGAGATCCAACCAGTCCATTCTGAAGGAGATCAGTCCTGGGATTTCTTTGGAAGGAATTATGCTAAGGCTGAAACTCCAGTTCTTTGGCCACATCATGCGAAGAGTTGACTCATTGGAAAAGACTCTGATGCTGGGAGGGATTGGGGGCAGGAGGAGAAGGGGACAACAGAGGATGAGATGGCTGGATGGCATCACTGACTCGATGGATGTGAGTCTGAGTGAACTCCGGGAGTTGGTGATGGACAGGGAGGCCTGGCGTGTTGCGATTCATGGGGTTGCAAAGAGTTGGAGTCGACTGAGTGACTGAACTGAACTGAACTGAATTACTTAATGGAGATTCTTTTTGCATGCAAATCTGAGAGGCACCTTCTTTGTATTTATCTGTGATAACTCTTGCCACACATTAACTATCACTCCTCTTTGATATGCCTCTTTTTATGGCCGTTTATTTAGAAAGTCCTTATGTGACAACAATCCTTCAGCACTCCATGGAATTCCGCTTGTAATTATGAAGAACTAATATGCATGGAAGTTTCCATAAGTGGGCTTGCTTTTCTTGGCCCTTTTTCAATCAGGTGAAACTTCTTAAAAGAGCCTAGATTCTGTCTCATCAAATTTCCTCCAGTAAAAATTTTCAAGTCTCTGTAGTTACCTTTGAAAATTGCAGGGCAATTTGTCATAATGGCAAAGCAGCCTGTCTTCAATAGAACCTCTACAGTGGCTTGGGTTATTGCCCTTCCATTCTTACAGAGACTAACAGAGTTCAATCATATCTCCTTTCCCAGCCATTGACTGTCTAAAGAAGAGAGAAAAGATTACAGTGCCATCAAGATGATGATAATACTCAGCAATTTATATCCCCTACATTTCCCCATGTATTTTAGACCTACCCATTCCACAGCATCTTCAAGGCCAGTTGTGCTGGGAACTGAGATGAAGTCCCATTTTCTCCATTCCAAAAGAACAAAGTAGAATTAAAGATATGTATCTAGATCATGGCATCGCAACAGAAGATAATGATACTTAAGGATAGTTATTGTTTTTTACAAAGGATGAAATAAAACACTACAAAATCTATTTTCATTATTTAAATTATGAATAGAACTATATTTACAAATAGAATTTATAGAGGGCAATTGCTACAGAGTTAAAACTAATGGTTTTGGATTCTTTGATCAATATTCAGGTTTAGAAAAACTTTTACAGACCAATTGTATATTTATTTCTAATTGCTGACCTACAGAAAGTTGCAGTGTAGAGCTTGTGATGGTTATAAATATATATATATATATATATATATTTTTGAAGGTGCAGGATGATTTTTATGGCGCACAGTTTGTGTAACTTTTTTGAAAACATGCAAAATGAAACCATGCAAACAACATGTTAATAGCATGTTACATGTATGTAACATGTTAGTTATGTGTAAGTAACATGTAAACAACAGAAGTTTAAAAGCACAAGAGAATGATAAATACCAGATTCAGGAGGGGGCAATCTTAGTGGGGTGGGGGGCAAAAGAAACTAGGACAAGCTCATAAGGGTCTTCAAAACATTAGTCACAGAGGTCTAAGTGAAAGATCCAGTGCAAATATCTGTTCAGATTCAAAAGAACTAGGGGTGGATTCTTGGGTGTTTATTATGCTTTTAAACACGTATATTTTTATTGATTAATATACAATATACCTATTGCCAAGAAGGGTTTGGGGTGATATCCAATAAAGTATAGGAATAATAAGTCTAAAATACAGCCAACTCTTTGCAAGATAAAAATGATGGGAAATGTGATTGTAAATGTGACTCGATTAATTAAAAGGAAATGTGACAGACAATTGCTTAAATGAGAAAGAAGTTTGTTTTTCTGAAACAGAAAGAAGTTCTGGAGCCCAGGGCAGCCCCGTAATGCCTGCAGCAGACCAGGCTTCTTCCCTCTTGCGGCTTCCCTCTCCTTAGACTGTGCCTTTCAGTGTCATGGTTGCGAGGTGCTGGCTGCCCCTCAGTGTCATGACTGTGTTCCAGGCAGGGAACAGAGACAGAAGCAAAAGGCTATGTGGGCACACTGGCAGAATTTCCATGTCTGAAATAGCTTGCCTAGAAGCCATACCTAGTTACTCCTGCTTAGATTTCATTTGCTAAAACTTGGTCATAATATCACAAAGGGATGTAGATTCCATGTGTGCTTGTAACTGAAAACTTTGCCACATTGGACAAAAGGGATTTGTAAGGGCAGAAGGGAAAAATGTATATGAAAATATAACTTGCAATGTTTGTTACAGTGACTGATTTTAGTAACTGATTTTATTTATTTATTTTTTTTAGTAACTGATTTTAAAAGAGGTATATCTAAAATATATATGTTCAAGTGTTCTAAAAAATTACACACGAAAATCATGTGTTACTTTAAAATTTTCTTGTTTCATGTCAATTATACCTCAATAATTTTGTTCTAATGTTGATAAACATTTTTTTAAAAAGTCGTCTGAGTCAAATTAGTTTGGGACTCCATAATTAAGCAGCAAGAGCCAATAATGTAATTGAAATCTGCTTGTAAATCTCCAGGGTGGAGAATAGGATGAAATAATTCCTAAATTTTTGGCCCCAGAACTCTTCTTTTGGTTTATTTTTAAGACTAGTGTTTCTCAATTTGAGAAATGCTGAGTAGAATTTTACCTTGTGACTGACCAAAAGAAATTCTTATCTTTATTGTATCCAAAAACTTTAGTTAAACCTATCCTTAGGGTATTTTTTATGAATAGTTTTACCAGAAGGAATTTTAAAGATGTTTTGAGCCATAGCAAATTCATTGGAACTCTCCCTCCTTCACACACACCACACACAAACACAGAGAATCTTTTCCTTAAACAACCAGTCATATCAATTTCTATCTTCTTGTTTGACATTATTATCAGTTTTTAATGGCACATGGAACTTTTTAATGGCACATGGCCCAAGAGCTGTTGGAGAAGACTCTAGGTCTAAAGACACCACTGAGTGACTAGGCACACATCCACACAGTTGTCTTCATGGCTACTTTAGCTGCTCTTGAGCACAGCCTTTCTGGGAGTTTCTACCAAATGCCCAAGTTGTTCAACATGGTCTCTTTACTCTGACTGGCTGGAGCTCAAAATATGTCCGAGCTCATGTGGGCTTTGGTGTTGTTCAGGTCACAGCATCCCAGTGGCGGTTCCTTCCCTGATATGCTTTTCAGCCTGGCCTCATGGAGTCTCATCTTGCACACACATAGTTTAGTATTTGGCCAAAAACTCAAGGGACACCTATGCAGAATTTTGGAGCTCCTTCTTTGCTCCTTCTTTTTTTTTTCTAGTACTCTGCCCTACAAATTTCAGCTGCCTCAGTAGCTATGAGCTTTGATCTCTGTTTCCTCAGCTCAGCAAGACCACCATAATTTGTGTGGTCCCCACGTCTTTCCTTGTGGCTCAGATGGTAAAGAATCTGCCTGCAATGCAGGAGAGCCAGGTTCATTCCCTGGGTCAGGAAGATCCCCTGGAGAAGGGAATGGCAACCCACTCCTGTATTCTTGCCTGGAGAATTCCATGGTCAGAAGAGCCCGGTGGGCTACAGTCCATGGGGTCACAAAGTGTCAGACAGTACTGAGCAGCTAACGTGTATTATCCTTCTTTTAGTATCAAAGTTTCTCCAGAAAGAAACCTGAGATGGTTATGTGATTCATCTCCTTTGTTTTCTTTTATCAGCAAGCTCAGTCCTGTGTATCCTGTTTTTCAATATATAAAAACAGTCACTTCAAATATTTTCTCTAGTTTTATAATTTTTCATTGGGAGAGGGTTAGTCCAGTAGCATTTACTTTCATTTATTGTTGTTGTTGTTCAGTTGCTAAGTTGTGTCTGACTCTTCCTGATCCTGTGGACTGTAGCACAAACTCATGTCCATTGTGTGAGTGATGTCATCCAACCATCTCATCTCATCCTCTGTCATCCCCTTCTCCTCCTACCTTCAATCTTTCCCAGCATCATGGTCTTTTCTGCTGAGCTGGCTCTTATCAGGTGGCCAAAGTATTGGAGTTTCAGCTTCAGCATCAGTCCTTCCAATGAATATTCATGATTGATTTTCTTTGGGATTGCCTGGTTTGATCTCCTTGCAGTCCAAGGGACTCTCAAGAGTTTTCTCCAACACCACAGTTTTCCTTGCAGTCCAAGGGACTTTCAAAAGTTTTCTCCAACACCACAGCTTTCAGCCTTCTTTATGGTCCAACTCTCACATCCATACATGACTACTGGAAAAACCATAGCTTTGACTGTACAGAACTTTGTCGGCAAAGTAACATCTCTGCTCTTTAATACACTGTCTAGGTTTGTCATAGCTTTTTCTTCCAAGGAGCAAGCGTTTATTAATTTCATGGCTGCAGTCACCATCTGCAATGATTTTGGAGCCCAAGAAAATAAAGTCTGTCACTGTTTCCATTGTTTCCCCATCTATTTGCCACAAAGTGATGGGACCAAATGCCATGATCTTCATTTTTTGAATGTTGAGTTTTAAGACAACTTTTTCACTCTCCTCTCTCACCACCTTCAAGAGACTCTTCAGTTCCTCTTTGCTTTTCTGCCATAAGGGTGGTGTTATTTGCATATCTGAGGTTATTGATATTTCTTCTGGCAATTTTGATCCCAGTTTTTGCTACATCCAGCCCAGCATTTCACATGATATACTCTGCATATAAGTCAAATAAGCAAAGTGACAATATGCAGCCTTGACGTACTCCTTTCCCATTTTGGAACCAGTCTATTGTTCCATGTCTGATTCTAGCTGTTGCTTCTTGACCTGCATATGATTTCTCAGGAGGCAGGTAAGGTGATCTAGTGTTCCCATCTCTTAAGAGTTTAAAAAGTTCTTGGTTCATGTACTGTTGAAGCTTGGCTTGGAGAATTTTGAGCATTACTTTGCTAGTGTGTGAGATGAGTGCAACTGTGTAGTAGTTTGAACATTCTCTGGCATTGACCTTCTTTGGGATTGGAATGAAAACTGATCTTTTCCAGTCCTGTGGCCACTGCTGAGTTTTCCAAATTTGCTGACATATTGACGTATCACAGCATCATCTTGTAGGATTTGAAATAGCTCAACTGGAATTCCGTCAACTCCACTAGCTTTGTTCATAGTGATACTAAGGCCCACTTGACTTCACACTCCAAAATGTCTGGTTCTAGGTGAGTGATCACACCATCATGGTTATCTGGATCATGAAGATCTTTTTTTGTGTGTAGATTTGTGTGTTCTTGCCACCTCTTCTTAATATCTTCTGTTTCTGTTAGGTCCATACTGTTTCTGTCCTTTATTGTGTCCATCTTTGCATGAAACGTTCCCTTGGTATCTATAACTTTCTTGAAGAGCTCTCTAGTCTTTCCTATTCTGTTATTTTTCTCTATTTTTTTTTCATTGTACACTTAGAAAGGCTTTCTTATCTCTTTGCTATTCTTTGAAACTCTACGTTCAGATGGATATATCTTTCCTTTTCTCCTTTCCCTTTTGCTTGTCTTCTTTTCTCAGCTATTTGTAAGGCCTCCTCAGACAGCCATTTTGTCTTTTTGTATTTCTTTTCCTTGGGGATGGTTTTGATCACCACCTCCTGTACAATGTCACGAACCTCTGTCCATAGCTCTTCAGGCACTCTGTCTATCCGATCTAATCCCTTGAGTCTATTTGTCACTTCCGCTGTATATTCATAATTATGGCCAAAAGCATATGTCTGATCTGAATGACTAAGGATGTGTTTTCTTATCTTTTCTGTTTTCTGCCTCTCAACCACAGAGAATGAAAAAGTCAGATACTTTTCATTAAGTAAGCCTTCATCCTTTTCAACAAGGAATGGTCTGGATCTCACCTAGTCAATGAAAAAGGAGGATTTCTTCCAGGGTTTTTCTGGAAAGACAGCTTAACTTTATGATAACAGGAGAAAGACACTAAGGGAGAGTTCTCTGCCATCGGCCTGACCTACCTCTACCTCTTGCTTCCGTTTGTGAGCCCTTGATGTCTTCAGTTATGACAGCTATTTTGGATGATAAGACAACCAACCCAAGGACAGAAAGCCAACCCACTGAGGCTTGTGAAGAGGAAAGATGAAAAGAGTCTGGGCACTCGAAAACATTGTAAAGGTGCTAAAACAATCCTTGGACTGCCTCCCTTGGGGCTTCGTGTTGAGTCTTAACACGTTTTAAATCTCCATTAGTTTCTGTTGTTGTTTTTATTACTTGAATCCAGAACATTCCTACCTGATGTAGAATTAAATCTTTTCTTTTCCAACTGATGGAACAGTTACAAGACCTTCTACTTTAAAAAAAAGTCTATTGAAATAGCTACTTTTTCATATACTGAATTCTTACATGTATTTTGGTCTCTTGTGGACTTTTTATTTCATCCCATTTTTGTATTTGTGTAGTATGGTGACTCCTTGGAAGGAAAGTTATGACCAACCTAGATAGCATATTCAAAAGCAGAGACATTACTTTGCCAACAAAGGCCCGTCTAGTCAAGGCTATGGTTTTCCCAGTGGTCATGTATGGATGTGAGAGTTGGACTGTGAAGAAAGCTGAGTGCCAAAGAATTGATGCTTTTGAACTGTGGTGTTGGAGAAGACTCTTGAGAGTCCCTTGGACTGCAAGGAGATCCAACCAGTCCATCCTAAAGGAGATCAGTCCTGAGTGTTCATTGGAGGGACTGATGCTGAAGCTGAAACTCCAATACTTTGGCCACCTCATGTGAAGAGTTGACTCATTGGAAAAGACCTTGATGATGGGAGGGATTGGGGGCAGGAGGAGAAGGGGATGACAGAGGATGAGATGGCTGGATGGCATCACCGACTCGATGGGCAAGAGTTTGGGTAAACTCCGGGAGTTGGTGATGGACAGGGAGGCTTGGCGTGCTGCAATTCATGGGGTAGCAAAGAGTCAGACATGACTAAGTGACTGAACTGAACTGAGTATAGTGACCATCTAACTTTTCACTGTCTGGTAGGGCAAGGGTTTCTACTGTCCTCAAATGATGAATTATGATATTTCTTTTCAACCTTGGAATACTCTTCTTAGATCCAATTTTCTTGTAATTGATTTAGCAGAGCAACTCCTGCATTTTATGTCTTTAAGGGTTATGAGACCGGTAACAATTGGGGAGAAAATGTAGCCATTACCTCAAGGCTTTATGGAAAGAAGATGAAGGTTGTTGGTAGTTTGAAAGTTTCTTTAAAACATGCCAGTGTTGCATACAGATAATAATGTCCTAGTGCGATGTTATTTTCAGAAGAGTAAAGCAAAGGGAACATTTACTTCAAAGTTTTGAACAGCTGTTTTCTGTATGGATTGAAAAAAATGCAATTCAAAAGTTGACATCACCATCTCTAAACACATTAGCAAATAGAGAAATGAAATTGTACAGTAATAAGAAAATATAACGTCCCTTTTCCCATTCTGCTTAAGTGATAGGCAATTAGTCTGCTTTCTGAGTCTCTTGATATGACAGGAGTCTGAGACAAGCAGGCCCCTTAGTTTGCTAACTGCAGCTGTCAGTTGGGAAGGATGTTTTGCTTGACAGTTGATTAGGGGTTAAATGAACTGAAAATATCAGTAATTTTGCTGCTTTTCCATTTATTGTAGCAGCAATTATCTATTTCCCCTGTCATCTATAAAGACTAGATTTAAACAATTATCTAAGTAAGAAAAACTGATTTTGAATGGCAAAAGAGCAACTAGGATTTGAAACCACTAGCTCTTTGAGGAATGAAATTCTCATCTGAAAACGAGCTAAAGTGGTTGATGAGTCTCAAAAGGTGCCTCTAGAGATCTACTAGAACTAAATAATACAGTTCTGAAAAAATATTGAAGCACCATTATCTAGCTCATCCTTAATTATTTGGCCTAACATTACTAATTCTGAGTCAATTAGTTTACGTATATATTGATCAATATTTATTGAGTCTCTATGATCAGGATACAGTCCGTAGGATCGCACAGACTGGACACGACGGAACGACTGAGCACACACACCCTACGTGCAAGGCACCATTCTAGGACCGAGCAAAGCAGGTGAAAGGCTCGGTCCCTAAGGACACATTTTTTTGAGAAGCAGCAGCCAATAGGGGCTTCCCTGGTGGTCCAGTATCTAATACTCTGTGCTTCAAAGGCAGGGGGCCTAGGTTCAATCCCTGGTCAGGGAACTAGAGCTGCATGCCACAACTAAGCATATGCCACAACTAAAGATCTTGCATGCTGAGACTTTAAAAAAAAAAAAGATCCTTCATGCTACAACAGAGATTGAAGGTCCCATGGGCTGCCACTGAGACCCATTGCAGCCAAATACATAAACAAATATTAAAAAATAAATAGCCAATAAACAGATAAACAAGAAAATATTTAGTATGCCAAGCAGTGTTGTTTCATGGAGAAAAATAAAGCAGGTAGGGGCATAGAGGGTAAAGGAATGAGGATGGTGGAAGTTGGTGTTTGATTAAGGACTTAAAATGAAGGAAAGAGTTATGGGCTCTCTGGAGAATGGCTGCTGAAGTGGAGGGAATGGCAAGCACAGCAGGTGCAAAGGCCCTGAGGTGGGAGCATGTTTGGCTTGTGTGAGTAGGAGCAAAGAGGCAAGTACAAGTGAGTGGTGTGAGCCAACGGGAGAGTGCTGAGTGATGAGGTCAAAGCAGTAGCTGTGCTGGACCACGCCCGATCGTGTAGAACCTGGTAAGGAATTCAGTTTTGCTTTTGACTGAGGTGGAAAGTCATTGGAGAATTTTAAGATGAAGAATGACATGACCTATGGGTTTTAACATGATAGTTTTGGCTGCTCTATGAAAAATAAGCTGAAAGGGAGAAGGATAAAATTATAGGGGCAAGTTACAGGGCTGAGTTAACCACGTGCAAGACAAAGGTGCCTTGGACCAGATGGGAGGGTGCTGAGAAGGTGCAGACACCGGTGATTCACAGGTAGCACTGACAGAACTGGCTGATGTATTTCATGTGGGTCAGGAAACAACAAGCGTAGTCCTCGTTACCTTTGAGGTCTGGGGTCTTACTGAGATGGGGGAAAACTATACCAGCAGCAAGGTAGGATGGAGAGTGGGTTTGGTACTGGGGAAGAAAAAGGGTTCAAATAGTCATGTTACATTTGAGATGCTATTAGGCATCCAAATGAAACATTGAGTAGGTAGTTGGATAGATGAGACCAGCATTCAAAGACGAGGTCTGGGCTGGAGACAAAACGTTTAGAGTCATCACGTGAGCAGCATTAAAGCCATTGGGCACGATGAGAATGGAAAAGGAAGTCTGAGCCCCGAGCCTGAGCCCTTTCAAAGTTCTTAGCACTGTTATTGACTTGATTTGTAACTTTTAATAAGTCTCTTGATCTCTGTATTTCTCAATTTCTAATATCAATTGTCCAATAAAAATATAATGTGGGCTGCAAAAGGGGGCCTTTTAACTTAAATATTAACTTAAAATATTTTAGTAGCAACATGCAGAAAAGTTTAAGAAGTGAATTTAATAATGTTTACTATTAAAATGAATTATTATAATTTTAATATTTATATTGAACAGTGTTATAGGCAGAATATGACCCCAAGGATGTCCGTGATCTCTGAAATGCATGTTTCTTACATGGCAAAGGGATTTAGCCATGATCAATGTTAAGGAAGAGCGTCCCTGGTTGTGCTAGTGGTAAAGTATCTGCAGGCAATGCAGGAGGTGCAGGAGACCCCGGTTCAGTCCCTGGGTTGGGAAGATACCCTGCAGGAGGGTATGGCAACCCACTCCAGTATTCTTGTCTGGAGAATTCCATGGACAGAGAAGCCTGGTGGGCTACAGTCCGTAGGTTCACACACAGCTGGACACAACTGAAGTGACTGAGCATGCGTGTGCCCGAGGTT
This sequence comes from Bubalus bubalis, assembly GCF_019923935.1. NCBI lineage: Eukaryota > Metazoa > Chordata > Mammalia > Artiodactyla > Bovidae > Bubalus > Bubalus bubalis. The sequence goes on from NC_059160.1 coordinate 110,935,411, forward strand.
AAGTACATGGAGATGAGGAGAGAGTGTTGAATTATCCAGGTGGGCCCAATTTAATCACTTGAGTCCTTCAAAATGGAGACCTTTGTCTATGGTTAGAGAGAAGGAGGAAAGGTCTGCTGCATGAAACAGGGAGGCCACCAGACAAGGACTGTGGGCAACCACTTTAGCCGAATGAGACCCAGTTCAGACTTATGAACTACAGAAAAGTAAGAACAAATCTGTGCCTTCTTGAGCCGACAAGTTTGTAATAATTTGTATGGTGGCTACAGGAGGCAAATGTATTCAACCTATACCCCATGATCATTTCCAGGTGAAATCAATGTAAAAAATTATTATCAAGCTATTTCACATTCTTAAGAAAATTATACCTAGTCTTTGATATCTGACATGTATTTTTACAGGTGTTGCACATCTCAGCTTGGACTAGCCCCATTTCAAATGCTCAGCAGCCGCATGTGGCTCGTGTCTATCGTTTGTACGTGGGGCCTCTAACCTGTGAAGCAAGGAGAAGGCTAAACAACTGAGTAGAAGGAAGACACATATGATGTTAACTTTATGTGCCAACTTGGCTGGCTCACAATGCCCAGATATTTGTTTAAATGTTATTCTGGATATTTCTGTGAAGATATTTTAGGAACAAGATTAACATTTAAATCAATGGACTTTAAGTAAAGCAGATTACTCTCCATAATGTGAGCAGGCCTCACCCAATCAGTTGAAGACCTTAATAGAAGAAAAATTTGATCTTCTCTGAGCAAGAACTGTAGCTGTTCCATGAATCTCCACAAATGTGTGAGTGAATTCCTTAAAATCTCTCCCTCCCTTGGTCTCTCTCTCTATGTGTGTGTGCCTGCTTAGTCACTCAGTCGATCTTTGCCACCCATGGACTGCAGCCCGCCAGGCTCCTCTGTCTGTGAGTTTCTCCAGGCAAGAATACTGGAGTGGGTTGCCATGCCCTCCTCCAGGGGATTTTCCCAACCCAGGGATTGAACCCATGCCTTCTGGATTGCAGGAGGGTTCTCTACCATCTGAGCTACCAGGGAAGCCCCCTCTCTCCCTATATATGTACATATGTATATATGTATACACACATGCATATGTACACACATATGTAACACATAATTGTGTTCTGTGTTTCTCTGGAGGACACTGACTTTGCATCTGAGACAAAGGAGACACAACGTGTCCAGAATCCAGAGGTGTTTTTTTTTTTTTTTAATTATTTATTTGGCTGTACTGGGTCTTCGTTTCTTGTGGGATCTTTAGTTGCAGCATGTGGGATCTAGTTCCCAGACTAGGGATAGAACCCAGGGTCCCTGCATTGGGAGCAGGAGTCTTAGCCACTGGACCACCAGGGAAGTCCCCAGAGTCCAGAATCTTTTAGCTAGTAGTCACTCTGGGGAAAGAAAGATATGGACTGGGAGTGTGCAAGTGAGGCTGGTGGAGAGATGTGACATCGCCCAGGAGGCAAGAAGAGGGGAGCATGAGGGGAAGGGTCTGTGTGGGGACCGACTTTGGAAAGAGAGAGTCTATTCTGTTTCAGGTAAGACAGGGTCAGAGAGGTTTGATGTGCTGTCCTGGGAACCCTGGTTTCACGTGGGCTGAAGCATTCTGAGTCCTGTCAAGGCCCAAGTGGATGAGCCCTGCATTCATTTTCCAGGATTGCTATAACAAAACAGTCCGGACCCAGAGTCTCAAACAAGACACATTTGTTTTCTCACAGTGCTGGGGCTGGCTGGGAGGTGCTGGCAGGGCTGGCCTCCTCTGAGGCCTTTCTCCTTGGCTTGCAGATGGCTGCCCTCTTGCTGCCCCTGCACACGGCCTTCCCTCAGTGTGTGTGCAGCCCTGGCATTTCTGTGCCCTAAGCACCTTTTCTTAGAAGGACATCAGCCAGATTGGAGTAGAGCCCACCCTATGGCTCCTGGTGATTCGATCACCTTTTTAAAAGCCCTGTCTCCAAACAGAGTCCCCTTCTGCAGCACTGTGAGCTCGGGCTTCGACATACGAATTTTGAGGGAGACACAGTTCAGTCCCTAACATGACCCCACTTCAGTCTGCCTGAGACTCCCAGCCAACCAGCCAAAGGACTAGCACTCAGCTCAGAATAAGTATTTATTGTAAAGTGATTTTATTTGTTTATTTGGCTGTGCTGGGTCTTCATTGCTGATTGGGGTATTCTCTAGTTGTGGTGCACGGGGTCCTCTTGTTGTGGGGCCCAGGCTCTGGGGCATCCGGGATGCAGCACGCAGTAGGTGCGACATGAGTGCTCAGTGGTTGTGGCTCCCATGGGATCTTCCCAGACCAGGGATTGAACCTGTGTCTCCTGTGTTGGTGGGTGGATTCTTTACCACTGAGCCACCCGTGGTCAGGTATTAAATAAACAGGTAGAGATGATGTATGTCTTGCTGAAGAACTGGTGAAGTAAGAGAACCTTTTCAGGGTGAAAAATGCAGGCTTGGGTGATGAGTCCTGGGGGTGAGGGCAGAAGAGGTCAGATGGTTTCTTCCTGGCTGTGGGACACAGGCTGGGATCATCCTGGCCAGAGGCAAAGCCAAAGCTAATGCATCGCCCAGCCTATAAATGACTGTCCCGAGCCTGCCTGATTTGAGTCAGCTGAGTCTGAGTTCCGGCTCTCAGAAGCCAGCAGCGCAGATTTTAGGGAAATGTCAGAAACTGAGGCCACTGTGACAGTGACAGGAAATTAGCCAAGGAGCGATCGTCCCGCTCCTTTTGTAATCCATAAATCATCCGCCTATCGCACATTTGCTGAGGAGGCAGTGCTTTACTATTCCCAAATGTGTTCATTTTCCCCTGAATTAAAAAAAAAAAAATCTTCAATATATTCAAAGAAAGTGGCGTCTCTTCAGGCATCGTTACTCTAAATAGCGCTGTTGTTTGCCTGATGGTCAGAGGCGTATGGAGCTTATGGGTGGCTGGAAGAGCACAGGACTAGGCTCCGCTGTGCGTCCCAGAGATGGTGCGTGGGGAACAAAATGTGACCTCTCTCTCCTTCCCCTAATTGCCTGAGTGTCTGTACACCCTGCCTTCCCTTTCCACTTCACTCAGCAACCTGTTAAGTTTCTACAATATTAACCAATTGAGGAATCTAAAGTTGTGTTAATATCTCACCGCTCTCCAGAAGAGGCTGCCTAAAATATATAGCTGCTGCTGCTGCTGCTAAGTCGCTTTAGTTGTGTCCAACTCTGTGCGACCCCATAGACGGCAGCTCACCAGGCTCCCCTGTCCCTGGGATTCTCCAGGCAAGAACACTGGAGTGGGTTGCCATTTCCTTCTCCAATGCATGAAAGTGAAAAGTGAAAGTAAAGTCATTCAGTCGTGTCCGACTCCTAGCGACCCCATGGACTGCAGCCTACCAGGCTCCTCCGTCCATGGGATTTTCCAGGCAAGAGGACTGGAGTGGGGCGCCATTGCCTTCTCCGGAGACATGACCTACGCCTGGCCAAAGTGCCAAAGAGGCCACTGCCTCACGTGGCCACAGTAGTCATCTGAGGGAGGGCACGCTCCCCAGGCATGTTGATTCAGGTCTGGGAGCTTTAGTGGCGTAATTGTGAAAGTGGCAGTCTCTACAAGTGTGCTAAGCTGGAAGAATAGAAGTTTGAAGGTGCTAGGGGCCATTGTGGAGACACTGGAACTTGACAATGAAGTAACAGTGAGAACAGAATTGGATGGGAGTGGGAGAGGTGGGAAGAAAGAGAACGATGACATTGTGTGTGGCCCTTGATCCAGCTGTTCCTCAATGGGATCATAACTTGAACTTCCTGGTTAGATGAGCCAACAGTTCCTCTCGTCTCTGCCTCTTATTGTCTCTACTTCTCTCTCCCTCCCCTGCATCCCTTTCCCTCGGTCTCTTTTTTCCCTTAATGCAGCTTAAATTGGGTGTCTTGCAGAGGCAACTCAAACAATCCTGCCTATAAAGGTCATCAGCCCTTTGCTGCACTCCCCTGCCAGGGGAGGCAGGAAGTGACGGAGGTAAAGCGGACAGGGGAGAAGGCAGTGAGCCCTTCCTTTTTACAGTACCAAATCCTGTTTAACTTTGTGTGGGTCCTGGCAAGGGCAAGTCCACTTTGCACAGGGAAAAAGCCTTTGCTGGCAAGATGCTTACTGTCAAAGAAGGACGAGTGTGGGAACTTTGGGGATGCATGTGGTTGGGGGCAGGGAGGAGATTAGTATAGCTGCAGTGCAGGCTTCTCAACGCAGGTAACTCACGGCAGCCCCGGGACTCGGATCACACAAGTCAGCAGCAGCAGGTTTGCACGGGGCCGTTGTTACTGCTCCCGCTTGATGCTGCCTCCAGCGTAATTATTATTCTGTATGCTTTGGAAATTTTCTTTGTACAGTTAGTATCAGGCTATTTCTCATTTTTATTTTCCTGCTTTTTTTTTTTAACCTTCTTATTCCAAAGTCACCATCTGACTGTTTTACAGTAGAGATTTGTGTGCAGCTTAAATCAGTTGCTAAACATCAGAGAGTCCTGTGCATATTAATAAAGTGTTGGAGGGAGGGGGTAACTGCACACAGGGTTGGAATTTTCAGATCTGTAATAGTCAACTCTGCATAAATGGAAGAAGAATGTGATTTCTTGCCTCTGTTTCATCAGGTGTGGCTCAGACAGGAACACCTGAATCTTAGGAGAAAGGAACTTGAGTGTTTAGAAAGTCTATGCAGTTGCTCAAAGGTTTCCTAACATTATGGACCAAATGTTTGTGTCCCCCCGAAATTCTTATGTTGAAATCCTAACAGTTAAGTGATTGTATTAAGATGGTAGGGGACCTTTGGGGTGACTGGGTTACTAGTGTGGAACCCTTATGATTAGGATTGTGCCCTGATAAAATGGACCCCAGAGAGCTCTCTCGTCCCTTCCACTGTGGGACAATTCAGCAAGAAGACCACCTCTCACCAGACACTGAACCTGTTGGTGCCTTGACTTTGGACTTCCCAGCCTTCAGAACTGTGAGAAATAAATATATGTTGTTTAAATTACCCATCAATGGTATTCTGGTTTATAGCAGCCTACATGGACTAAGACAGGGGTCCCCAGCCCCCGGGCCACCGACTGGTTCTGGTCCATGGTTGGTTAGGAACTGGGCCACACAGCAGGATGTGAGTGGCTGGTGAAACCGAAACCACCTTCCCCTGCTCCACCCCCGTGCATGGAAACATTTCTTCCACAAAACTGGTCCCTGGTGCTGAAAAGGTTGGGGACCGTTGGACTGAGACGCCAGAGTGTCGGTCCTTTGCTTGCTTTTGCTCCACCCTCATCCCCACCTCTTGGTGCTGGTCGTGCCGAAGGTGGCGGGCGCTAAGACCCAGCAGCCTGTTTCCCGGACTCGCGGCCCAGCGGGCTCGATGAGGTTGTGCAGGTGCGGGGCCCCTGTTGAGTTGGCAGGGAGGAGAGGGGCGGAGGGAGTCCTCTTGGTCTGTCCATCCTCTGTTGGCTTTCCCTAGCACGAATGAGCCGACACGGGCCCGACCTTCTGGCAGCACTAGGGCTTCCGATGCAGAGCCTCTGTGGGTCACAGCCCGGGCACCTGAGGCCCTGTGGTGTCTCCATCGTAATTCCCACAGGGTCTGGCCCCTCCTCTACACTTACAGGCTATGTTAACATCTCCATTTCGCGTTTCCAGCCTTAGGGGTGGTGTGATGCGCTCAGTTGTGCCCACCTCCAATTTATATATTGAAGTCCGAGTGCCCCAATACCTCAGAATGTGTCTGGAGATAGCGTGCTTGAAGAAGTAATTAAGTATAAGTGAGGTCATCAGGGTGGACCCTAATTCAACATGACCCGTGTGCTTATAAAAAGTTAGGTCGCAGACACACGTAGCGGGAAGTCCATTGAAGACACAGGGACAGGATGCCACCTACACGCCAAGGAGAGAGATCTCGGAAGAAGCACCTTGGTCTCAGCCGTCTACCCCCAAAACTGTGAGAAAGGAAACCGTGTTGGTTAAGTCACCAGGTCACGGAATGTGAGCTGCCCCGGGAGGATGCGTGACCTCAGGTAAGGCAGGCTTCCTGGTGGAGGGCACGGGACGCAGCTGTGAGCTGTCAGCAGACAGTGCTTCTAGCAGATTCTACAGGCTGAAGGGGAGTGGCGATGGCCCACCAGGGAGTCCACTAGGATGGGGCTGGTGAGAGTTCTCAGGGACTCCGTGCATGTCACAGCGTCTTGAGACAAATAAACATATTTATTTGTCTGCCTTGTGTCTTGGTTGAGACATGAGGGATCTTTGTTGCCTGATGCGAGGCTCTGGCTCTCTAGTTGTGCCTGCAGGCTTGGTTACCCCGAGGCATGTGGTACCTTCAACCTGAGTCGCCTGCATTGCAAGGCAGATTCTTAACCGTTGGCCAACCAGGGAAGTCCCTTGGGATAGCATATTTGCATGTCTGCCTGAGACTGGGACCAAGTGAACCTCATGACATCATTTGTTGTCTCTGCATCACCCAGGAGAAACACGGTACACAGCAGGCACCTCATAAATGTTGAATTTAGTGAAGGAGAGAGATTTACTTGTTTTACCTGGTAATTGCAATGGGCAGGGAATTTAATGTGTCCTGCTCTCCTTTGAAAATGGGTTTTAAAATATCTTATTTTTATTTTGTCCCATTCTGGAGAGGCTTATGGGACTTGGGCTCTAGAGTATAAAAGAAGGACACATTTTGGGCAAAGCAGGGAGCCAGAAAGTGTACCTGGCGAACTGATGATAAATAGGAGCAGAGAAACGTGTTGAGAATGACACTGCCCAGGAACACTGGGCAGGAACAGCCGAATGCTCTCTGGGCAGTTTTCCCTCTCCGGCCATTCTGTCATCATAGACGCAGGGGCTGGCATTCAGGGCAAGCTTTTGTTTAGCTGCCTCTGTTTACAGCTGGCCCCAAAGTCAGTAGGCCATGGACTCCCCACCAGGGTCAGGTAAGAAAAAGAGTTGAAAGGCGGCAACATCAACAGGAAATAAAACATTTTTATTGAATGTCCGTGTAATATGTTAAGTCATTTTTAACAACAATCAGAAAACTACTGTGGAATTCACTACACGAAATGAAACAAAATTTAAACCACCTCATCAAAAATGAAGGTAAAATACAGCTAAAGTAGTTGGCTCGCGGGCCACGAGCCATATGGCAGAAGAAAACACCCCAACATTTCTACAAGATACAGAGAAAATCCACACAGAGAAGCACTCAAGCAGGCAGTAAATATACACAAAGGCAACTAGGCTCGTTCTAGAGCGTCAGATTCTAATACTTTACACAGCTCTGTCAGAAGGGTGCATGTGGCTTACTGGATGAATCAGTCTTGAAGCAGGTTCGGTCACTGACTTGTGACAGGTGGTGTACCAGCTGATTCCACGGTGGCAATGCCCCATGTCTGGCAGTGTTGCAAGAGAACGCATTAGTCATGCTTTAATGCAAGAAATGATGTGTACTTGGCAACTCGAACCTGCTTGTTTCAAAATGTGTGTTTCGGTGCGAACAACTTAAAGCTGAATACAGTGAACTCAAATGTCAATTTCTGATATTCAAGGAACTTAAAAAAGTCAACTCCCTCGCTTTAGTAGGGGCTTATCTTTTAAATCGGAAGGAGTTTCATTTGAATCTTTTTTTTAAAGCAGATGTTTAATCTCACATCAGGACTTGTGCATTTTCTACTGTCTACTTGTTGAAAAAAGTGTGGAGCATCCACAGAAGGGAGAGGTCTTATTCTCCCTTCGTCCTTCAGGTTCATCCCAGTCCTGAGGACTCTGCTACGACTGGGCTGAAAGGCCAAAGAGCTGGCCTCTGCTTTGATAAGGAAAGAACTAGACAGGAATTCTAGTTTTCTCAGGAAACAGCCAGCCCTACGATTGAAGCTTTCCATTAGCCTTTTTTGAATTCTCTTTGAGGTTTTAAGAACCATGGCACGAAATCCAAAAGCCTGAACGTGAGGCTAATGCTTAGCTTCCTTCCATTTTGTTTTGGTATTTTTGAAGACGGACTTTCCCTTCAGAGCATTCCTTCTCTGGCCTGGGAGTGAGAAGGAACCACAGAGGTTGGTGGGAGCAAAGGCTAGATGCAGTGTGAGATCAGAGGCTGCCCTTCGGCGAAGTGGTGGTCTGCTGCAGTGGGGATAAATATGGTATATTGCACAGTGCTTGACAAAATGCTGTGTGGTCCACCTCGTGCTTTCTGTCGTTCTTATCCTATGCATAGCTTTTCGGTGCTGAGTTGGTCCTTTGTAATGAGAACTGTTTGTGCTACACACACCTTGGGCAGTGCAGTAGGAGGGAATGGCAGTATTGTTACAAGTTCACTAAGGAATCGATTGAGTGCTATCCACTGAGGAAACTACGTTAGGTGTCTAAGCACACACGGCAGTCACAGTGTTACACAGAGCAGTCCTCTAAGACTCTTATGGAATGACTAGTAGCTTCATAATAGTGCCATTTACTACATAATAACATTGAAAACATTTAAAAACTCCTCCTAAATCAAGCATCTAGTATACATAAGAGGTTGCTTCAGTTTACTAGAACTTGTTCTTGGTTGTGTTTCACCTTTTTTTTTTTTATTTTAAAGGACAAATTAAAACTTATTTACGTAAAAAGAGCATATAAAAAGATCACTAGCTAACTGTCTGTTTGGCTTTAATGGAGGTGCATTCAGAACTATGGCTAGTTATTTCCTTCCTCTTTTGATGGGGTTACAATACTGTCTGTTTACCACCAAGTAATTTTGTGTCCTAAGCACAAATTGCTGTGTTAAAAATATTCTGCATTCCTTCTAATCTGGTATAATAAAATATTTTGTTATGAAGTCGATGTGCAAACCTTTGGAATCATTGTAGGTGTGACAGCTAGAACAGAATTCACAGGGTACACACTGTGTATGAAGGTGAGAACGGAGAGCTACTTTTCTTCTTGAATAGTCAGGCAACATTTCGAAATGCCGACTTCTTCTCTCCTCTGCTTCTTCCCACCCCTCCCATCCCCAGACAAATGCGGGTGTGTACACACATACACACACACACACACAAACACACGCACACATGGAACACCATCATGTCGTCACTCTATGTGCAGTAACATGGAATCATCGACCACTGGTCAGTTGCTTCCGTGAATGTCAGAGTGAAGCTCTGACTTGAGCTCTGTAGATATGCACAGACGGATGCTATTCTGTTTGTGGCTGTGCTTCCTGGAGGTCAGGCTGGATGCTGCTCAGATCATGCTAGTTTGCCTGTGAAGAAATTCTACAAAATTGGATTCACCCACCAAATCTGTGGTGCAGGCGTATCTTGGTGCTCATAGATTCAATAGAAGCTCAGGTTTAAGTTGTCCTTTAAGATGTCAGCTTCACTGTACTAGTGCCTTACAAGTTGCGATTGCTGGAATGCAGATGATACTCTATTTACCGTATAATATATTATCAGCTCTCCTATATCTCAGTCAATTTACATAGTTTAAAATAGAACATCTTATTAAAAACATCTAGATATACACAGATTAGGAAACGCTTACAACATACAAATGCACAAACTAGAAATAAATCTTTAGCATACTGATATGTACAACGGTGTGATACAATAAAGAATTTCCGTCATGCTCTATCTACACATCATATTGCTTAAAAGAAGAGTAGATTTGGAGGGCAGTGGTATGGTGAAGGGCTTTGGGGCTCTCTACATTTAAATTTGTGCAAATTAAAACAGGGTTTGAAGTACCACTGAATTGTGTTAGGAATGCATGGCTGGAAAAACGAAAGGACCCATATTACTGAGGTATTTACAGATACTGGCTAAAGAGCACTATGTGGGCGAACACAGAAAGGCTTCTTCTCCCCTTACTTCTTGACTGCCAGCATGGCGTCAACCTCCTCCTCTGCCTGCAGGGTGTGCCACTGGGCGATGGGGCGCCGGGGGTTGGCCAGCATGTCTGACCAGTGTCGCAGCTCCGCCCCGGTGCTGTTGTAGCCCACGAACACTTTGCCGATGGCATCGTTCTTGCCAATCTTGTCATAGTCCAAAACAGTTACCACCACTTGCACTTTCTGAGAGAAGACACAAAATAAACATGAATCACCCAGCTCTAGAGATACAGTCCTACCACCAAGCTTCCTTGAGATCCAAGCAATTGGGAGATAAGAAGAACCAATCTGCCAGTACCAGGACGAGGCTGAAAATGACTTGGAACATACACAAGTCCAGTCCCTCTTGTCATTATTACATCATCAGCATCTTCAAAATATTTAATAAATGTTCGTTTTGGCACAGTTCTAAGACTGTCATGTGAACTGCTCAGTTACATTAGATCCTGTTACCTGCTGTCATGCAGATAAGATGCTAAAGCTCAGAGGAGTTAAATCACCTGCCTGAAGTCATATAAGAAATGAGTGTTCATTTCTTATATGTTTCCGGAGTTCATCTTGTAAAATACCATGCCACGCTGCCCGTGTCAACTTGTGTTCACTGTTAAATCCATTTGTTTCCATTGTTTTATCAACAAAATTTCTGACATTAGTACTCAGATCATTTTTGGGGGAGGGGGGGTTACAGTTTTCAAGGCAACCATATACTGCAATCCTATTTCAGGTGGGAAGAGCCAGCATAGTTTTATTTAAAACTACTGTAGAATTTCAGCTAATCAGTGGTTATTGTGAGTATAAAGTGTGACAATAGAGGGAAAGTCTTCAATAAGTAGTAATTAACTAAAGATATTTTTTCTCATTCATAAATTCTCTCAATAAAAATGAAGTAACTGTGTATCCAGCATTGGTATCAAATGGAAATAACCCTTTAGGCTGACAAGATTTACTCCAGTGATTCCATTAGGTTGTGAGGGTTTATTTTATTTTTTCCAAGCTTTAAACTTATTATTTTGCACTGGGGTATGGCTGATTAACAATGCTGTGATAGTTTCAGGTGAGTAGCAAAGGGACACAGCCACACATACACATGTATTCATTCTCCTCTAAACCCCCTCCCATCCAGGTTGGCACGTAACACTGAGCAGAGTTCCATGTGCTATACAGCAGGTCCTTGTTGGTTATCCATTTTGAATATGGCTGTATGTTCATGACCTTCCCAAAGTCCCTAATTATCCCTTCCCCCCGGAAGCCCTAAGTTTGTTTTCTAAGTCTGTTTCTTTCTGTTTGGCAAGTTCGTTTGTATCATTTCTTTTTAGATTCCACATAGAAGGGATGTCGTATGATATTTCTTCTTTTCTGTGTGACTTACTTTATTCAGCATGACATGCTAGGTCCCTCCATGTTATTTCAAATGGCATTATTTCCTTCTTTTTAAATGGCATTATTTCCTTCTTTTTAATGGCTGAGAAATATTGTGATGGTGTATTTAATGCCTTACTTTTTTAACTGGTAAAAGAAAACCTATGCCAATTTGACATGAAAGAAACGCTTTCTAAAAGTACATCTTAGTTCTTTCTAAGTAACTGATTTGCTTAGTCAAAATAGGCAATGGTTCCAATCTAGAAACCAAGGGAAAAGATAAAGGACAAATTTAGAGTAAAGTGGAATTTATAACGTTTGGTGGCCAGAGTCAAAAGAAGCAGAAAATGTAACGATGGAAGCCAGGGCCAAATGAAGATCCTGCCCAGCTGTGGCCCTTTACTGCTCTATTGTCTGAGGATCGCATTCTGTACGAACGTCCTGAGAGAGGCGCCCACACAGAGCTTCAGATCAGAGAAAAAAGATCACTTCTGAAAGTGGAATCGAGAATGTAGAATGCGCCACACGGGCAGTAAAGGAAGCACATTTCCATTTTGTGCAGTGTGATTGATTCCATTACCAAGAGAAAGACCTGTTTACTGGATGGCATTTGGGACCAAGAACAGCATCATGGTGGTTCTGAGCACTTCTCCCAAGTGATTTATCTGGATGCCATCTGGGGGCAGAGACACTAGGGGCATCGTGGACAAAGGGAACAAGGGTTTTGGAGGTTGGAGTGAATAGTTGGAGTGAGTTTTGGTTTCACCTAGGAGTGTATTGTGGAGAAGGAAATGGCAACCCACTCCAGTGTTCTTGCCTGGAGAATCCCAGGGACGGGGGAGCCTGGTGGGCTTCCATCTATGGGGTCGCACAGAGTCGGACACGACTGAAGCGACTTAGCAGCAGCAGCAGCAGGAACGTATTGATTAGTAGCAACCAGGACAAAATATCCTTATAAGGGACTTTCCAGCTGTGTATGTAGCATATACATTTTGGGGGAGTAGAGGGATGGTTTGCTACATTTTCATGTCATTTGGGGAATCAGTATATTTTCTTCTTTCATGTTTCATGTAGATAGAGGCAGAAAGACACTCTTATAACCTCAGGATAAATGAAACCTAAGTCCCTATCACAGCATGTTAAATGCTCAATTATTTTCTCTTGGGAAGTGCAAAGCTTAGGTAAGCAGCCTCTTGGGGGGAAAAATGAGAAAAAAGAGCAAATTGACTCAAAGAATGGAGAAGACAGGATACAGTCAAAGGCATGCTCATTATTTTCATGCCTCATGGACTCTGTATCAGGCTCTCTCTGTCCTGACAAAATGTTATCTTCTCTGAAAGGCTGCCCCAGAAACCCAGCACACATCTTGTTTCTAACGTGCTTCATTTTTCAATACGTTTGCATTTGCTGAAATTTATAGCTGAAAAGGGACATGTATTTTTTCTTTTAATGTATAGAATTATAGCTCAAAGGAATAGATTTACAATCGGATTTTTTATTGCAATGTCCTGCCTTAAATAGTTTTGTGGAATTAAAGCACAAAATGCCAGGAGGTGTTAATTTCCATAGGACTAATGTCTCAGAACTAAAAAAAAAAAAAAAAGAGTTCATCAAATAAATACTGCAAAATAAATTGTCAGAGAAATTTTGGATGTCTTAATTTGCCAGCGGGTCCAAAGCAGTGAGCTCACTGGTTCAGACCAGTAAACAAGTGACTAGGGACGTGGAATCTTCTGCAATGTCATTTACTTGTAGAATAGCTATGGAAAGTAAGTAAGTGTGTACAATCTGCTGACATGTGGAAATATATATAAGAAAGGTTATATAAAAACTGTGAACTGATGTGAGGATGGTGGGATTATTGGCAGTTAAAAAACTGGCCTATATTATACAGTAGCTTCTAGCCACAGGCGCTTGCTTAGTCGCTTCAGTCGTGTCCGACTCTCTGCGACCCTATGGACGATGGCCTGCCAGGCTCCTCTGTCCATGGGATTCTCCAGGCAGGGTTGCCGTTTCCTCCCCCACAGGTAGCTGATTAAGTTTAAATAAATTAAAATCGAAGTCCCCTGTCACACTAGCAGGTAAGCTGCTCGTGGCCCACCTACGGCTGGTGGCCGCCGTACTGGACAACACCGACATTCCCACGCGTACAGAGTTCTGTTGGACCATGCTGCTTTACATAGTGCTTTAACCTTACTGCTAGATCCATTTTCTAATAAAATGCTGATTTGAAGAGAAGATAATATTAGTATTGTGAATAGTAATGGTGGGAACCACATCCTGAGTGTTCGAATGTGCTTAACACTGTTGCAGATGCTTCTACATGCTTCTCGCTTCGCCTGGGTTCTGTTATTATTCCTGTTTTACATATGAGCCTCAGTTTCCTTTTCTTGTTTATTTCTTTACTGGCTGTGCTGAGTCCTCGCTGCTGCGTGCTGGCTTTCCCTAGTTCTGGCAGGTGGGGGCTACTCGTGAGTTGTGGCGCGAGGGCTTCTCATTGCAGTGGCTGCTCTTGTCCCGGAGAATGGACTCAAGCGTGCGGCTTCAGTAGCTGCCGCTCATGGGCTTAGTTGCCCTGTGGCAGGTAGAATCATCCTGCACCAGGGATCGGCCCTGTGTCCCCTGCATTGGCAGTTGGATTCTTAACCCCTGGACCACCAGGGAAGTCCCCAGTTTCCTTATATGTGTATAAAACTGGGGTAATAATGGTGCCTCTTTCACAGCATAAGGATTAAATGAGCTTACGAAGGTAGAGTGCATAAGTATGTACCTTGGGCCTATGTACCAAATAAGTATACAATAAATGTAGCTATTATATTAACTTTCTTCATGGAATAAAAGAGTGATTCATTCTTACAGTACTGTATTTTAAGAATGGATTAAAAGTAAAAATATGCAACTGAAGACTATTTGCTGACTTTTGTGATTCTGAACCTATAGAAAGTTCCATGCTGTAGTTTTTAATTGCCCACCCTTCATCTTTCCTTCAAGTCACGAGCAAATTTCCATAGGACTGAAAAGATAGACCCACATCAAATATTTTATAAAGGTTAAAAATAGTGTTGCTTTAACCAATTTGACTCTCTGCCACCCATTAAAGCTTAGTAAAAATACCCTATAATTAGTGGATGTGAACTTTGTATCCAATAGCCTAACTATGGGCTATGAGGTAAGAAAACCTAAACATATTTAAGAATTGCTAAGTAATAAGTGAAAGTTGCTCAGTTGTGTCCAACTCTTTGTGACCCCATGGGCTATGCAGTCCATGGAAGTCTCTAAACCAGGATACTGGAGTGGGTAGCCTTTGCCTTCTCCAGGGAATCTTCCCAACCCAGGGATCGAACCCAGGTCTCCCGCATTGCAGGCAGGTTCTTTACCAGCTGAGCCACAAGGGAAGCCCTAAGTAGTAAGATCATATGCTATCTCTGTGGCTACATGTAGATCCTATTTTGAACCTATTAACTGCAGGGTCTTTTAATAGAATACTTCCAATCATAATAAATATTATCTAGCAAATTAAGGTACCATCTTTACAAAAATAACCATCCATTCCAACTCAGAAAGAGGAATCTGAATTTAAACAATTTAAACAATGAAATTAATTAATTTAATACAACTTGGCCTAATTTTTCTACTGGTAAAAGATTAATTATGCTGCATATCTAGCATCAACAAAGATATTTATTTTCTCACTTAAAAAATTTTTTTTTGCTACAAAGAGGTGATAATGAGAAATACTGTGGCTTGAGAGTCAAAAGTTAAAGCTCATTTTTTCTTGACCTTTTAACTGTTGTGGATGTACTTTTTGAATGAGCAGAGTTGTTCTGTTGGTGTTCTCTTTCCTACTTTATTTCTGCTCACCAGAATGCTGCTGCTTTTGCTGATGAAGCAGCATATCCTATGATGTGTATTTCATCATTTCCCTCTTCACGTAGCTTGAGCATCTAATGTACATGGAGTAAGGTTGGCAGTTCGAGTAGAGACATGTGCACTGAGAGTTTACAAGGTCTGTGTGTTTAATTTATGTGGTCTGAAGAAATGAAATCGAAGGGGAAGACAAAATATGTTGTACATTACCTGGATTTGCTCAAAGGGTACTTCAAAGCTGAATGACTCATTGTAGTAGGGGTTAAGTGTATTCTTTTTAATTGTTGTCTTTTTCTTCTTCAGCCTCTTGCCATTCTGCATCAGATGAATCTTCACATAAGGATCTGAAAAATAGAAACAAAAACTTTAGGAGATCAGAGACATATATTTTAGATTATAATTGAGTTTATAAAAAGTAAGTGTTTCATATAGGAAAGTAATTGTGTAGCATACATTTAGTATTTTTAAAAATTTCAAGTGTTTCTTGTTGAAAGATTTTAAGTAACCTATGGGCCATGTATTTTCGGTCATGATATCTCAATGTTTGTAGTTGGATTTAGGAGATGAGAACAGTGGTGTGCTGGCAAACCTCCTTTTTGGGGAAAAAAAAGTCTTGACGTAGCTTTTGCTAATGTTCATGGTATAAATATTCTCAGCATGGCCAATTTCAAGCTAACTGTTTAACAACTGGTTTAGTAAATTCCTGAAAATTTAGCAGTTGGCTCTTGTAAGCTGGCAAGAAACTGGCTGCATGGAATAAAACTCTTGACAGAGAGGACAAAGAAGCCTTTTTGTTCTTTCACTTATTCATTTGCTCAAACAATAATGGGCCCTAGGGATATAGCTGTAAACAAACCAGACCATCCCTGTTTTCAGGATAGAACTTCAGACTTGTGGGAGAAATAGACAATGAACTTGAAGAAAAATACATGTGAAATTATAGCTTGAGAAGAGTGCTCTGGAAGAAAAGAGCAGATTGATGTATGATAGAGACTCCCAGGGTGGTATGGTAAGGATAAGGGAGGAATGGAATCATATAGTTAGATCACTTAGGTAAGACCTTTCTGCAGAGGGAACACTGAAAGTGAGATGTGAATATTGAAGGGTGAGAAGAGGCTATGTGTCTGAGTGTGTGTGTGTATGTGAGAGATATCCAGGATCTGTGCCAGAACATTTCTAGGTAGAAAAGAGCTTCAAGGGTTCAAGGAAAAGCAAATAAGCTGGTAGCACCCCTAAAAGTAATAAGAAAAGGAGCAGGGCAAAGACCCCCTTAGCAGTTTCCCAAGTCTCATTGCTAGGTAAGTCAATGGAGGGATAAGATGGTTCGCATAACAGATGAATGACCTCCCTACAGGTTATCAAGAATCAATGCCCAAGTTTGATAGTAAAATCTACTGTTTCCTGAAACATTTTTCCATCTGATAGGCAATGCATGTTCATTATATAAAAATATCAGGGGGCAATGATAAACAAAAAGAGGAAGAAATTTTAAATCATCCATGATTTTACTCCCCTGCCATGCCTTCCAAAATTTCTTTCCTTTCTTTCAGAACATGGAGAGCTGTAAAAAAACTTTACAGATATTCTACTCTAATGCCCATGTACTTTTAGAACATACAGCTGCAGACCAGAGAAGGTGGTTTTATACCCCTCTTCCAATCCTCCAGTAGAACATAACTTCTGAAGGACAGAAAATTTGTCTGCCATACTCACTAATTGAATTTACTAAACAGTACCCAGAAGTATTCAATTTTTGTTGAATAAATAAGTGGAACTTATTTAGGGCCTAATAATCTGGGTCTCCTTACCTTTACTTCTCTGTCTTCCCATTGCCCCAGAGCCCAGATTACTTAAATACGTGTAGTCTGCATTTTTTGTTTTTAATATTACATCCAGTCAAGGGGCTTGCAATTAAGATTTTAATCAAAATGAAGAATATCTTTAAAAGCCAGACCAAGAAATGAGAAACCAAGTGTGTCAACTAAATAGTTGGTCAGTTAAAAAAGCACGCTGTGAATACTTGCCAATGAAGAGGAAAATGAGAAAAGCCTGCTGCTCTCAGGCAACCAGCGTTTTGGTACAGAGACCTGGCTTGCCTACCAAGCTCCCCGTCTCCTCCATCGCAGCCCCTTACACTGTATAAAGATGGTCAAGCCTCCAGTTGTGCCTTGGCACTGACAAAATACCACGGTACTAAACACTCCCAAATCTGCGTTGATGGGTCCTGTGTTCATGTGTGGAAACTCCATCAGCCTACTGCTGCTGCTGCCAAGTCACTTCAGTCGTGTCCGACTCTGTGCGACCCCATAGACGGCAGCCCACTAGGCTCCCCGGTCCCTGGGATTCTCCAGGCAAGAACACTGGAGTGGGTTGCCATTTCCTTCTCCAATGCATGAAAGTGAAAAGTGAAAGTGAAGTCGCTCAGTCGTGTCCGACCCTCAGCGACCCCATGGATTGCAGCCTTCCAGGCTCCTCCATCCATGGGATTTTCCAGGCAAGAGTACTGGAGTGGGGTGCCATCGCCTTCTCCGCCATCAACCTAAGGCACAGGCTTTTGCAAGACAAGCATGGTGATTATACGTTTATTCCTTTAACACAGTATATGACAAGAAAAGTCCTTGTGCATCTGCCATTTGAGCAAGCAAATTAAAAACCAAGATCCTTTCAGATTTCAACATGATTTCTGATGTGACCAACGCCTACAGGAGAACAAGGTGACACAGAACAAGTGATTAGCTAGGTTCTCACTGACTGAGGGGGCCAGGTTTGAGCTAACAACCGAGTAACAGGAAGGAGTCAGTCATCTGAAGGTGTGGGGGCAGCTTGAACCAGCCAGAAGAAACCGTACATCAGAGCCCTAAGCCGCTCGCCTTTCCTCCTGTTTGTCAATCAAGAAGGCAAGGGGGAGAGAGGGGGGTGGTGAGGTCAGGGAGGTAACACTGTCAAAAGCAGAATCTGCCATTTGCACCCCAATTCAGAGGTATTCTATAACTTCATGACCCCTACAGAGGGCTGGAACAGGAGCAGGTTTGGGGCAGTATGAATAGGCAGAGGGAGGCTTTGCCTTTGCAGATTCCTCCTGATACAGACACCAAAACCACTTACTTTATAGCCAAAATTCCCAGCTTAATCATAACCAAGACTGGCAGGAACTCAAAGGTCTTTTTCTCTTTTTTTCTTCCCAGATTTATTGAGATATAGTTGACACATAACACTGTGTAAGTTTAAGGTGTACAATGTGATGACTTGATGCACATATGAGAAGTGATTACCACAATAAGGTTAGTTAACACAACTGTCAGTTCACATAATTATGACTTTTTTTGGTAGTAAGAACATTTAAGCTCTACTATCTTATTAGCAACTTTCAAGTATAGAACACAACATTGTCAGCATGCTGTCCATTAGATCCCCAGAACTTACTCATCTTATAACTAGAAGTTTGTACCCCTTGATCAACAACTCCTCACTTCCCTTGCTCCTCAGTCCCTGGCAATCACTATTCTACTTTCTGCTTCTAGGAGTCTTTCTTTTTAAAAAATAGATTCCACATCCACATAAAAGGGAGGTAATACAGCATTTGTCTTTCTCTATCTGGCTTGTCTTAGCATAATGCCCTTGAAGTCCATCCATGTTGTCTTCTTTTCTTTGTGTGGCTGAATAATATTCTGTCATATATATCACACTTTCATTATCCATTTATCAGTTGACAAACATATAGGTTGCTTGCATGTCTTGGCAACTGTGAGTAATGCTGCAGCGGACATGGGGCTGCGCACATCTTTTTGAGATAGTGATTTCCTGTACTTCAGATGCATACCCAGGAGTGGAATTGCTGCATCATACGGTATCTCTGTTTTTAATTTATCTTGAGGAAACTCCATACTGTTTTCCATAGTGGCTGTACCAACTTATGTTCCCACCAACAGTGCATGAGGGTCCCCTTTTCTTCACATCTTGAGCGCTTGTACTTCTTGTCTTGCTGATGATAGCTATTCTAGTAGGTGTGGCTTTGATTTTTACTGCCCTGATTATTAGTGATGATTAGCACTGGATCTAATCACTAATCATCCATTTTTTCCTGGATCTGTTGGTAATTTGTGTATCTTCTCTGAAAAAATATCATTCGTAACCTCTGCCCATTTTTAATTGGATTAAAAAAAATTCTACTTTTCTTTGTTGCTGTTGAGGTGTATGAGTTTCTTATATATTTTTGATGTTAGCCCCTTATCTGACATATGGTTTGCAAATATTTTATCCCACTCCACAGGTTGTCAGAAGTCCTCTTTTTCAACGTTTGTGCCTGGATTAAATCTTGACTGTCTAAGCCCAACAGTGTATGTACCCCAGGTGGTCACATTTGAGCATCTTCTTTGTCCAGCCATCCAAAGTCTTACATTAATTCTCCAATTTCTCTACTCTTCTTCATTTTCATCCACTCTTTGACTGGCTTGATTTCATAAGTGTCCTCTGGTTGAAGTCTTGCCCTGGATTCTGGTCCCTTTGGAGATGGCCCTAATCTCTTGATTAGTCCACTAGCAACTTCTTTGGGAACCTAGACCTTGCTCCTGTCTCGCTAAGTATGGCTGAGACTTCTTAATGGAAATATACCCACCTAACTATGAGACACACCCATGCTTTAAGGACAAACACATTTTTTATAGTAAGGATCACCTCTTCTGTAAAGTAGAACTCTGCATACTTAGATTTGCTCTGTTTTAGGGACTGGTCCACAAAGCAAATTCTTGTCAGTTTAGCTTCTTAATGGTTTAGAAATCCTGGTCATTGTGTGACAAGACATAATTTTATGGAAATGATAAAATAGGCAGTAATGAGACTCCCAGGGATCAACACCATCCCCATGGAAAAGAAATGCAAAAAACCAAAATGGCTGTCTGAGGAGGGCTTACAATTAGCTGTGAAAAGAAGAGAAGCGAAAAGCAAAGGAGAAAAGGAAAGATATAAGCATCTGAATACAGGGTTCCAAAGAATAGCAAGAAGGGATAAGAAAGCCTTCTTCAGCGATCAATGCAAAGAAATAGAGGAAAACAACAGAATGGGAAAGATTAGAGATCTCTTCAAGAAAATTAGAGATACCAAGGGAACATTTCATGCAAAGATGGGCTCGATAAAGGACAGAAATGGTATGGACCTAAAAGAAGCAGAAGATATTAAGAAGAGGTGGCAAGAATACACAGAAGAACTGTACAAAAAAGATCTTCACAACCCAGATAATCACGATGCTGTGATCACTCACCTAGAGCCAGACATCCTGGAATGTGAAGTCAAGTGGGCCTTAGAAAGCATCACTACGAACAAAGCTAGTGGAGGTGATGGAATTCCAGTTGAGCTATTTCAAATCCTGAAAGATGATGCTGTGAAAGTGCTGCACTCAATATGCCAGCAAATTTGGAAAACTCAGCAGTGGCCACAGGACTGGAAAAGGTCAGTTTTCATTCCAATCCCAAAGAAAGGCAATGCCAAAGAATGCTCAAACTACCACACAATTGCACTCATTTCACATGCTAGTAAAGTAATGCTCAAAATTCTACAACCCAGGCATCAGCAATATGTGAACCGTGAACTTCCAGATGTTCAAGCTGGTTTTAGAAAAGGCAGAGGAACCAGAGATCAAATTGCCAACATCCACTGGATCATCGAAAAAGCAAGAGAGTTCCAGGAAAACATCTATTTCTGCTTTATTGACTATGCCAAAGCCTTTGACTGTGTGGATCACAAGAAACTGTGGAAAATTCTGAAAGAGATGGGAATACCAGACCATCTGATCTGCCTCTTGAGAAATTTGTATGCAGGTCAGGAAGCAACAGTTAGAACTGGACATGGAACAACAGTCTGGTTCCAAATAGGAAAAGGAGTTCGTCAAGGCTGTATATTGTCACCCTGTTTATTTAACTTATATGCAGAGTACATCATGAGAAACACTGGACTGGAAGAAACACAAGCTGGAATCAAGATTGCCGGGAGAAATATCAAGAACCTCAGATATGCAGATGACACCACCCTTATGGCAGAAAGTGAAGAGGAACTCAAAAGCCTCTTGATGAAAGTGAAAATGGAGAGTGAAAAAGTTGGCTTAAAACTCAACATTCAGAAAACAAAGATCATGGCATCCGGTCCCATCACTTCATGGGAAATAGATGGGGAAACAGTGGAAACAGTGTCAGACTTTATTTTTTGGGGCTCCCAAATCACTGCAGATGGTTATTGCAGTCATGAAATTAAAAGACGCTTACTCCTTGGAAGGGAAGTTATGACCAACCTAGATAGCATATTCAAAAGCAGAGACATTACTTTGCCAACAAAGGTCGGTCTAATCAAGGCTATGGTTTTTCCAGTGGTCATGTATGGATGTGAGAGTTGGACTGTGAAGAAGGCTGAGCACCGAAGAACTGATGCTTTTGAACTGTGGTATTGGAGAAGACTCTCGAGAGTCCCTTGGACTGCAAGGAGATCCAACCAGTCCATTCTAAAGATCAGTCCTGAGTGTTCTTTGGAAGGAATGATGCTAAAGCTGAAACTCCAGTACTTTGGCCACCTCATGCAAAGAGTTGACTCATTGGAAAAGACTCTGATGCTGAGAGGGATTGGGGGCAGGAGGAGAAGGGGACGACAGAGGATGAGATGGCTGGATGGCATCACTGACTCGATGGACGTGAGTCTGGGTGAACTCTGGGAGTTGGTGATAGACAGGGAGGCCTGGCGTGTTTCGATTCATGGGGTCACAAAGAGTCGGACACGACTGATCGACTGAACTGAACTGAACTGAATGAGACTCCCTAACGTTGCCATTGCTCTTGAGTACAACTACTAGATACCATGCATGGCATCCAAATATCCATTAGGTTTTTGTAAGCCTGTAAATACCACAGGGGGATAGGCAAGCTACAAAGTTGGGCTGCTGTCCTCAGGAACTCCATATGTCTATGACTACACTGCTTATATTCTGTTCCCGGAACAAGTGCTCATGGAACCCTTCATGATCTAAATACTGACAGCCCTCCTTCAACACCATTTAGATAATCCCTATTGCTATTGAAACAGGTGCAAGACTTGGGACAGTTGGCTTTTTATTTGTTTAATTTATCCTAAAAAGGGGGTGGGATCTTTTTGTTTTTCTAACTGTGGTAGAAATGAAGAGCTCTTTTCTGATATCTGTCTAGTCTCTAATAGTATATGTTTCTAACTTTTCAGTGCTAGAAAATGATGAGCTAAGATTAGAAAGAAGGTTCTTCCCGCCCAACGATAAACTGCAGTTACAAAGAGTGCAGATTCATATCCATATTTTGGATGATTTTCAGGTGTATCATCTGGTCTTTTTTTTTAAAATTTTATTTTATTTTTAAACTTTACAATATTGTATTGGTTCTGCCATATATCGAAATGAATCCGCCACAGGTATACATGTGTTCCCCATCCTGAACCCTCCTCCCTCCCCATACCATCCCTCTGGGTCGTCCCAGTGCACCAGCCCCAAGCATCCAGTATCGTGCATCGAACCTGGACTGGCATCTCGTTTCATACATGATATTTTACATGTTTCAATGCCATTCTCCCAAATCTTCCCACCCTCTCCCTCTCCCACAGAGTCCAAAAGACTGCTCTATACATCAGTGTCTCTTTTGCTGTCTCGTATACAGGGTTATTGTTACCGTCTTTCGAAATTCCATATATATGCGTGAGTATACTGTATTGGTGTTTCTCTTTCTGGCTTACTTCACTCTGTATCATCTGGTCTTGTTGTCACCCCCGCTACCTTCACTCACCATTTGTCAGGCTCTCTTTTTGTCTGAAATCAGTCTAACTGAACTCTACCTCCTTCTGTCATAATAGCTGTTGTAACTTGGGGGAATTTTAGGACACTGTAATAAAATCACCCTCAAACTTTTATATGTTGACAGTCCTCTTTCATATAAAATTTAGGGTTTTTGTTCCTAACAGAAACAATTATAAAAGGCAGAGAGATATTTCCCTCAAAAATATCCATATCCTAACCCTCAGAATTTGTTAATATGCCACCTTATATAGCAAAAGAGACTTTGCAAATGTAATTAAGGTTAAGGATCTTGAGATGAGAGGGTTGTCTAAGAGGACCCAGTCTAATCATGTGAGAAAACAGAGACCCTTTCCTGGTGTGGTCAGAAAGAGATGTAACAATAGAAGACAGGTGCAGAGACAAACCACACTGCTGGCTTTGGAGATGGGGAAAGGGGCCACCAGCCACAGAATGCAGGTCGCCTCTAGAAGCTGGGCATGCACACACTGCATATTTAAAATGGATAGCCGACAAGGACATGCTGTGTGGCACGTGAAACTCTGCTCAGTGTTGTGTGGCAGCCTGGATGGGAGGGGAGTTTGGGGGAGAACGGACACACTTGTGTGTATGGCTTCACCATTCACCTGGCAGTATCACAGCATTCTTAACTGGTTTTTCCCCGAGACCAAATAAGAAGTTAAAAAATATAAAAGTTGGAAAAGGCAATGGATTCTTGCCTAAAAGGAACACAACTCTGCTGACACCTTGATTTTAGCCAAGTGAGACCTGTGTCAGACTTCTACAGTTCAGTTCAGTTGCTCAGTCCTGTCCACTTTTTGCAATCCCATGAATCGCACACGCCAGGCCTCCCTGTCCATCACCATCTCCCGGAGTTCACTCAGACTCATGTCCATCAAGTCAGTGATGCCATCCAGCCATCTCATCCTCTGTCGTCCCCTTTTCCTCCTGCCCCCAATCTCTCCCAGCATCAGAGTCTTTTCCAATGAGTCAATTCTTCACATGAGGTGGCCAAAGTACTGGAGTTTCAGCTTTAGCATCATTCCTTCCAAAGAACACCCAGGGCTGATCTCCTTCAGAATGGACTGGTTGGATCTCCTTGCAGTCCAAGGGACTCTCAAGAGTCTTCTCCAACACCACAGTTCAAAAGCATCAATTCTTTGGTGCTCAGCTTTCTTCACAGTCCAACTCTCACATCCATACATGACCACTGGAAAAATCATAGCCGTGACTAGACAGACCTTTGTTGACAAAGTAATGTCTCTGCTTTTGAATATGCTATTTAGGTTGGTCATAACTTCCCTTCCAAGGAGTGTCTTTTAATTTCATGGCTGCAGTCACCATCTGCAGTGATTTTGGAGCCTAAAAATATAAAGTCTGAAACTGTTTCCACTCTTTCCCATCTATTTCCCATGAAGTGATGGGACCAGATGCCATGATCTTCGTTTTCTGAATGTTGAGCTTTAAGCCAACTGTTTCACTCTCCACTTTCACTTTCATCAAGAGGCTTTTTAGTTCCTCTTCACTTTCTGCCATAAGGGTGGTGTCATCTGCATATCTGAGGTTCTTGATATTTCTCCCGGCAATCTTGATTCCAGCTTGTGCTTCTTCCAGCCCAGCGTTTCTCATGATGTACTCTGCATATAAGTTAAATAAACAGGGTGACAGTATACAGCCTTGACGTACTCCTTTTCCTATTTGGAAGCAGTCTGTTGTTCCATGTCCAGTTCTAACTGTTGCTTCCTGACCTGCATACAGGTTTCTCAAGAGGCAGATCAGGTGGTCTGGTGTTCCCATCTCTTTCAGAATTTTCCACAGTTTCTTGTGATCCACACAGTCAAAGGTTTTGGCATAGTCAATAAAGCAGAAATAGATGTTTTCTGGAACTCTCTTGCTTTTTCCATGATCCAGGGGATGTTGGCAATTTGATCTCTGGTTCCTCTGCCTTTTCTAAAACCAGCTTGAACTTCTGGAAGTTCACAATTCATGTATTGCTGAAGCCTGGCTTGGAGAATTTTGAGCATTGCTTTACTAGCATGTGAGATGAATGCAATTGTGTGGTAGTTTGAGCATTCCTTGGCATTGCGTTTCTTTGGGATTGGAATGAAAACTGACCTTTTCCAGTCCTGTGGCCACTGCTGAGTTTTCCAAATTTGCTGGCATATTGAGTGCAGCACTTTCACAGCATCATCTTTCAGGATTTGAAATAGCTCAACTGGAATTCCATCACCTCCACTAGCTTTGTTCGTAGTAATGCTTCCTAAGGACCATTTGACTTCACATTCCAGGATGTCTGGCTCTAGGTGAGTGATCACAGCATCGTGATTATCTGGGTTGTGAAGATCTTTTTTGTACAGTTCTTCTGTGTATTCTTGCCACCTCTTCTTAATATCTTCTGCTTCTGTTAGGTCCATACCATTTCTGTCCTTTATTGAGCCCATCTTTGCATGAAATGTTCCCTTGGTATCTCTAATTTTCTTGAAGAGATCTCTAATCTTTCCCATTCTGTTGTTTTCCTCTATTTCTTTGCATTGATAGCTAAGTAAGTCTTTCTTATCTCTTCTTGCTATTGTTTGGAACTCTGCACTCAGATGCTTATGTCTTCCCTTTTTTCCTTTGCTTTTTGCTTCTCTTCTTTTCACAGCTATTTGTAAGGCCTCCCCAGACAGCCATTTTGCTTTTTTGCATTTCTTTTCCATGGGGATGGTCTTGATCACTGTCTCCTGTACAATGTCACGAACCTCAGTCCATAGTTCATCAGGCACTCTGTCTATCAGATCTAGTCCCTTAAATCTATTTCTCACTTCAACTGTATAAACATAAAGAATTTGATTTAGGTCATACCTGAATTGTCTAGTGGTTTTCCCTACTTTCTTCAATTTAAGTCTGAATTTGGCAATAAGGAGTTCATGGTCTGAGCCACAGTCATCTCCCCGTCTTGTTTTTGCTGACTATATAGAGCTTCTCCATCTTTGGATGCAAAGAATATAATCAGTCTGGTTTCGGTGTTGACCATCTGGTGATGTCCATGTGTAGAGTCTTCTCTTGTGTTGTTGGAAGAGGGTGTTTGCTATGACCAGTGCGTTCTCTTGGCAAAACTCTATTAGCCTTTGCCCTGCTTCATTCCGTATTCCAAGACCAAATTTGCCTGTTACTCCAGGTGTTTCTTGACTTCCTACTTTTGCATTCCAGTCCCCTATAATGAAAAGGACATCTTTTTTTGGCTGTTAGTTCTAAAAGGTCTTGTAGGTCTTTATAGAACCATTCAACTTCGGCTTCTTCAGCATTACTGGTTGGGGCATAGACTTGGATTACTGTGATATTGAATGGTTTGCGTTGGAAACAAACAGAGATCATTCTGTTGTTTTTGAGATTGCATCCAATTACTGCATTTTGAACTCTTTTGTTGACCATGATGGGTACCCCATTTCTTCTAAGGGATTCCTGCCCACAGTAGTAGATATAATGGTCATCTGAGTTAAATTCACCCATTCCAGTCCATTTTAGTTCGCTGATTCCTAGAATGTCGACGTTCACTCTTGCCATCTCCTGTTTGATTACTTCCAATTTGCCTTAATTCATGGACCTGACATTCCAGGTTCCTATGCAATATTGCTCTTTACAGCATCGGACCTTGCTTCTATCACCAGTCACATCCACAACTGGGTGTTGTTTTTGCTTTGGCTCCATCCCTTCCTTCTTTCTGGAGTTATTTCTCCACTGATCTCCAGTAGCATATTGGGCACCTACCGACCTGGGGAGTTCCTCTTTCAACATCCTATCGTTTTGCGTTTTCATACCGTTCATGCCTTTTCAGACTTCTGCAGAACTATATAAACATGTATTGTTTTTAAAATTAACTTTGTGATTGTTTATCTTGGTAGCAATAGAAAATTAATACAGCAACCAAAGTTGAAGATATAATTCCGTTGTTTATCTAGCAAGAGGATGAGAGTTTAATTTAAATAGATCTAGAAAACAATATTATGGAAAAAACTGATATTCTTTCCAATCTCCTAAAAATTATTACACTGTTATTCAAAGCAAAATCTTTCAAAAATTTGCTTTTTTTGATTAAAATATTAACATATATTTAGCATGAAATCAAAAGATAATATTTATGCACAGGTGTTTTACGTTCCTAGGTAAAATTAGTGAAAATGATTGAAATGCTAGCTGAGAATAATTTTTAAAGTAAGATCCATTGCAAGGTTTAATATAATAATGTTCCTTTATATTTGTAGAATGTGTGAAGGTGATATATGCATGGGCTTCCCTGGTGGCTCACACAGTTAAGAATCTGCCTGCAGTGCAGGAGACCCAGGTTTGATCCCTGGGTTGGAAAGTTCCCCTGCAGAAGGGAATAGCTACCCAATCCAGTATTCTTGCCTAGAGAATTCCATGGATAGAAGATCATAGCAGGCTACAGTCCATGGGGTTGCAAAGAATTGGACATGATTGAGTGACTAACACTTTCATATAAAACGTATACAATATACATAACATACATGTAACACACATACATAACACATATATAAACATATTATATATATATATATGATAAATTATATAATCTCCTTTAATCTGTACAACAATCCCAGTGAAAAAACTGGGACTTGGAAAGGTTGATTTTTTTTCCCCAAGAATGTATACCAAGGTCTTCAGACACTGAACCTGCTGCTCTGTGTGATATGTTGGAGAAGTAAGTTAGCATCCTGTTTATAAGTACAGACCCTGGAGCTAAACTTGAATCTTGGCTGTGCTACCAGCTGTGTAGTTTGGGCAATTTATTTAAGCTCTTTATTCCATAGTTTCTTCACCTTAAAGTGGTGAGACTGGTCATACCTCGCTCAGAGAATTGTGAAGATTAAATTGAGTTTCTCTTTTGAAAGTGCTTCAGAATGTGCTTGGCACATATTTTATTAATTATTCATATTTATTATAGTGTTGTGAAAGAACTGACATATAAGTCAGCATCTGTGTGTCAGACCCTCCCCCAAATCACTTTGTAGAACTGGTGCCCACCATTAGCAAATGGGAAAAAGTCATTCCAAGCTGACCCCAGTGCCAGATTTATTTCTGGAAAGAACACCCACGCTGAGCAACTGGTTCATTACTGAAGAATTTACTCCTGTATGAGATGAAAGAGAAAGAGTTTCTTTCTTTTCTACCTGCAGAGATTTTTTTTTTTAACTTTAATTTATTTATTTTAATTAGAGGCTAATTACTTTACAATATTGTATTGGTTTTGCCATACATCAACATGAATCCACCACAGGTGTACACGTGTTGCCAATCCTGAACCCCCCTCCCACCTCCCTCCCCATACCATCCCTCTGGGTCATCCCAGTGCACCAGCCCCAAGCATCCTGTATCCTGCATCGAACCTGGACTGGCGATTCGTTTCTTATATGATATTATACATGTTTCAATGCCATTCTCCCAAATCATGCCCCCCCCCCCACACACACACACACACCGAGTCCAAAAGACTGTTCTATACATCTGTGTCTCTTTTGCTGTCTTGCATACAGGGTTATCGTTACCATCTTTCTAAATTCCATATATATATGTTAGTATACTGTATTGGTGTTTTTCTTTCTGGCTTACTTCACTCTGTATAATAGGCTCCAGTTTCATCCACCTCATTAGAACTGATTCAAATGTGTTCTTTTTAATGGCTGAGTAATACTCCATTGTGTATATGTACCACAGCTTTCTTATCCATTCATCTGCTGATGGACATCTAGGTTGCTTCCATGTCCTGGCTATTATACACAGTGCTGCGGTGAACATTGGGGTACACGTGTCTCTTTCCCTTCTGGTTTCCTCAGTGTGTATGCCCAGCAGTGGGATTGCTGGGTCGTATGGCAGTTGTGTGATGGGAAATGAACTCAACATCCAGTACTCCACATCCTCCTGTTCCTGAAGTCAAGACATCAAACGACTCAGAGCTGAGAAGTTAATCTGGAGAGTTCTACCTGCAGTCTTATTACTGTGGTTCTAGGATAGTGTGAGCCAAAACTATGATTTATGGACCTTTCTTTCCAGATATTGAAGCCAGCTGATGTGGGTATACTTGGACATGTTATGTATGGAATATCTACTTTCCTGATGCTGCTCAAAATGAGGAAATAGAGAAAAGGAGGCCCTCAGCTTTGAGATCTGTTGTTGGGAATACGGTAATACCCATTGGTTGTTGGAGAGAGGTAGTATCTATACCTCCACTCATAATTTTTCTGTGAATTCCTTTTCATTGTGAGAAAAAAATATAGTCTGCTTTCTTTCTTCTGCTTCCACCTAGCCTCCAAACTCCTGCATTCTTTTTTCCACTCTTTCCAATCTAGAGCAAAGGATAGGAAATCATGTTAAAGTTACAGTGAGAGGATTTGCTAAGATACTTATTGTACCTCACCTCGTAGACAGGGGAGGCTTGCAAGTACTGACTCTGCCAGGTGAAAGGAGTGTTGAGGATCCCAGGATGGTGACCAGATGAATGCTTTTGTCTCATTTCCATTTTCAGGGATGAGGATGAAGACCTCCTTTGATTGGTTAGGTGATTACTCGGTCAGCTTCAGCTTATGAGCAACTCCGAAGGTGGGAGGGTCATTCTCTGCCAGTTGGGAAGCCTCTTCTCATATGATTCATGGGGCAGACAGCCTATGGTCTGGGGCCAATCTTTGTCTTTCATGGTTCCTATTCAGGTGTTAATTTTGAGTGGAAGACTTGTCACATATATTTTCACGTTAAATGGTAGGAGTCTCCTTTCTGAAGGGTGTACTCCAACAAGCAATTCCTAGTAGTCTGATCTGGCCCTGATGCTCCAGTATTTAGCTCCAGGTGAAGCGAGCTATCACTGCACAGAGTCCTTCAGACTTTGCCTCCCGTCCCACTCATCTCCATCTGATCCACCCTGGAGACGCTGAATCTGCCATCCTCTTTTGCTCAGGGAGTAAGAAGAGTGTTGACACATGTATGCCTCTATTTCCTTGCTGTTCCAGATTTCCCTACCATCCACCTTGCTTTACAAAGGCTTGGTTGATTTGATGGCTTTGTCTATGGAAGGGATGAAAATAGGGAGGTTGGGTATGGCAATCAAAAGAAACTCGAGAAGTCCTCACTCTTCCAGGTAATTCTCGATACCACCTTAGCTGGCATTGTTGTGGACTAAATGTGTGTGCTCCCCAGATTTATATGTTAAAATCTTAACCCCTAAGTGTGATGGTATTAAGAGGTGGGGTCTTTGGGAAGTAGTTAGGTCTTGCGGGTGGAGCCTTTGCGGGTGGACTCTTATAAAAGAAGAGTCATGATCTTTCTCTGTGCCACATGAAGATAGCGTGAGGGGGCAGTTGTTAACCAGGAAGAGAGCCTTTCCTAAGACCCTGACCACGCTGATCTCTCACTTTAAGTGTCTAGGACTGTGAGTAATGAATGTCTGTGGTTTAAGCCACCAAGTCGGTAGTATTCTGTCATAACAGCCCTACCTACCTATCCACCTACCTACTTACCTATCCATCCATCCATCCATCCATCTATCTATCTTCTATCTCTCTCCAAACTAAAATGACATTCTTCCCACTAAACTCTCCCTGGATTCCCTCTTCTTTTTCTCCAGCATTACTGATCCTTCTTTATTTTCTCCTCTCCCTTCATCTGCCCCAAGATTCTCAAGGACAAATGTTTTCATTTCAATCACATTTGATATTATTTTAGCACACATTTCATAGGCTTTTTCTCTGTACTCCTTTGCTCAGACACCCTGCAGTCCAACCTTATGCTTTCAATATTACTGCTACCTCAGTGAAACAGAGCTTCTGGCCACAGAGTCTGGCACTGGAATGCACTGTTTTCACCAACACTGGTGTCCCTGGCACAGT
Source organism: Bubalus bubalis (assembly GCF_019923935.1). Lineage (NCBI taxonomy): Eukaryota > Metazoa > Chordata > Mammalia > Artiodactyla > Bovidae > Bubalus > Bubalus bubalis. The sequence continues at coordinate 110,966,167 of NC_059160.1, forward strand.
TTCAACATGTGGAGATACATTCCCAAAAAAGGATAGAGAGTAACCTTGGAGGAAGACTTTGAAACTCAGTATAAAATTCAGTAAATTGTTTTCCTTCAATTACAGGAACACAACTTGGGTGAACTTTGCAGAAACATAAGGGCAGCCCACACACTGTACTATAAGGTCATAACTATAACTACCTTGGCTCTGTGATCCTTGGGACAGACACCTACTGATCTCCTCACCTCCCTGTGGGCCTGTTCTTTCATCAGGAGTCCAGCCTGATTTGGAGCCATCTTTGATCCCTTCTCCACCTCCCATGAACACTGGGCCACTGGATGCTGCCCGTTTGCCTTCAACCTGGTCACTCTTGTTGGTTCTGTCTTTCTAAATGTTGCCATACTCTAAAGGTAAGAAATCTAATCTCTCTTGCTACTGTACCTTCAATGTCAGACCAGTCTTCCTATAATTGTTAAAAGGGCATTTGATCCCATTTTAATGATTCTTATTAAAACCCTTTAATGACTTGCCAGTGTAAAAAAGTCATTAAAGATAGAAAATCTTGCCATGTGAAAGATAGAAGGCAGGAGGAGAAGGGGATGACAGAGGATGAGATGGTTGGATGGCATCACCGACTCAATGGACATGAGTTTGAGCAAGCTCCAGGAGATAATAAAGGACAGGGAGACCTGGCGTGCTGCAGTCCATGGGGTCACAAAGAGTTGGACACGACTGAGCAACTCAACAACAACAGCAGCAATGTAAAACGAATTCCAAACTTGATCATGGCATTCACAGCCCCATCCTGACTTCCATAAACCCTGTGCTGCTCTCCTGGTCGATACTTACCCTTTGTCACAGAGAATTGAAAATGCTGTCTTAGAACTGCCGGTCCTTCAACCTGGAATGCCCTTTCTTTCTCTTCCCCTTGTAAATGTGATTTAAAAGTCACCTCTTCCCTGAAGATTTTATTGATGATTTTCTCAGTCAGAACCTTCAGACAAACCTTTCTTTGCCTGGCAGCCTTTTCTTTTGTACTATTGCAAAGCATGCATCTCTTTCTTTTCGGTATTGGAGGACTTCTGTGGTATCCCAGTAACACAAGAACAATGTTCTTGTGGGGAAATGTGTTTTGAATTCAGAACTACTGGCTTCAGGATGGACTTTGAGGAGACTGTCTCCTTGTAAGAAGGGGGCTCTTTCCATTACTACTCCATCCTCTAATGCCCACGAACATGGCCACCCCCTTCTTTCCTCAGGCAGTTCTAATGTCAAATTATGCTAACTTCATAGAAGTACAATTGGAAAACAGCTGGCTGTAAGCAATGATCTTTTTGTGTGAGATATAAAGGAGCCACTAAAAGCTTTTTGCATTTACAATGAGAACTAGAAAGCAGCAGTTCAAAGCGGAATAATGCAAGACGCCTGCAGTTTTCATCTTGACAATTTTGAATAATTATACTGTCTTCTTTCTTAACTACTATGGCTACTGTGGGCCCTTGTAACCATGGCCTTTTCATTTCAACCAGAGACTTGATAAGAAACAACCTCATTTCAGCTGTTTTATTCAATCCCTTCTGAGCCAGTACCCAGCTTCTCAGTAACTATAGGTATCATTCCTTTTATCTTTTTCCTCTGCTGTGGATAATGCTCAGTACATTTCAACGCACAATGTTGGAAGAGGAAAGTAGCGCATTTATCAAGTACAGTCTCAAATTTCAAGTGACTGAAAACTCATTTCAAAATGGTGTAAATTGTAAAGGTAGCTTATTGACTTATATGATGGAAAAGTCCAAAAGTAAGACTGTGTGGCAAAGATTAATTGTCCCCTAAATCCTTTTCCCCCTTCTTTAAATTTTTTAAATTAAAAAAGTTATTTTTAATTCAAGGACAATTGCTTTACAATATTGTGTTCGTTTCTGCCATACAGCAGCATGAATCACGTGTATGTCCCCTCCCTCTAGAATCAGCCATAGGTACGTGTATGTCCCCTCCCTATGGGTAGAACATGTACCCATAGGTACGTGTATGTCCCCTCCCTCCTGATCCCACACCTCTAGGTGGTCACAGAGCCCCGGATTGAGTTCCCTGGGTCATAGAGCAAGCTCCCGTTGGCAATCTATTTTACATATGGTAGTGTATATGTTTGGAGAAGGCAATGGCACCCCACTCCAGTACTCTTGCCTGGAAAATCCTATGGATGGAGGAGCCTGGTGGGCTGCAATCCATGGGGTCGCTAAGAGTCGGACACGACTGAGCGACTTCATTTTCCCTTTTCACTTTCATGCATTGGAGAAGGAAATGGCAACCCACTCCAGTGTTCTTGCCTGGAGAATCCCAGGGACGGGGGAGCCTGGTGGGCTGCTGTCTATGGTGTCGCACAGAGTCGGACACGACTGAAGCGACTTAGCAGCAGCAGCAGCGTATATGTTTACTCTCTCCATTCATCCCACTGTCTAATTTTTTTTTACTTTGCATTTTTTAAAACAGATGTATTAAGTTTATTTATTAATTTTTGGTCATGTGGTGTGGCTTGTGGGATGTTAGTTCCCCAACCAGGGGTTGAACCCATGCCCATAGCAGTGAAAGCATGGTCCTAACCACTGAACTGCCAGAGAATTCCCTCTGCCTCCTTTTTCATCAATAACTCTTTCATCTGCTGCTGCTGCTGCTAAGTCACATCAGTCATGTCCGACTCTGTGTGACCCCATAGACAGCAGCCCACCAGGTTTCCCCGTCCCTGGGATTCTCCAGGCAAGAACACTGGAGTGGGTTACCATTTCCTTCTCCAATGCAGGAAAGTGAAAAGTGAAAGTGAAGTCGCTCAGTCGTGTCCGACTCTGTGCAACCCCATGGACTTCAGCCTACCAGGCTCCTCCATCCATGGGATTTTCCAGTCAAGAGTACTGGAGTAGGGTGCCATTGCCTTCTCCAACTCTTTCATCAATAACTCCTTTTTCATCAATAACTCTTTCATCAATAAACTCTTAATTTTACTGAGGCACCATTTCACCCAGCTAGAAATATTTCTCCCAGCCTCTCTTACAACATGGTATGGTCCACCTAACTAACTTTTGGCTATTGGAAGGTGAATGGAAGTGATATATCTCAACTCCATAGCATATCTTTGAAACAGTGGCTCTCAGTGGGGAGCTATTTCATCCTCCAGACATTTTGCAAAATGTCTGGAGGATGAATTTACAACATTTTGCAAAAATGGAGACACTTTAGATTCTCATAACTTGGGGGACGATACAGGCATCCCCCCAGTGGGTGGGTCAAGGTCAGGGATTCTGCTAAACATCCTACATTGTACAGAACAGCTCTTAATAGTAAAGAATCACAACCTCCTAAATATCATTAGGGCTAAAATTGATAAACCCTGCCTTAAAGTAGGGCTTCCCTGGTGGCTCAGATGGTAAAGAATCTGCCTGCAATGTGGGAGGGAAGATCCCCTGGAGCAGGAATAGGCAACCCACTCCAGTAGTCTTTCCTGGAGAATTCCAAGGACAGAGGAGCCTGGCGGGCCTTAACATAAGCTTCATGCCCTCCACTTTTCTTTCTTGCAACTGAAACATGGGTGTGACAGGAGGGCAGTGAACTAGCTTTTACCTTGCAATGTAAAGACAGTAGGCAGTTAGGGGGACAGGACAAGATAGGAAGATCTTGGGCCCCTAAGTAACCTCACAGCCCAGATCTGCCCACTGATTTCGCCCACCCACCCAACTGTGGACATGAGGGTGATGAGGAGCTTCAAAGAGCAGTCCCATCGTTTGGAGCCCCTGTGTGGTGGAATCCCTTTGGTACAGCAGTTCCGTCTGCTCCCTGCTTAATGCTCCTGACTCCAGCAGGGGCAGGGTCCCTGGTTTGCTTGTGTCTCTACCGTTTTCTACAGACTCCTCTGAGAGTTCCACATGGGCCTCCTCGAGATACCCTAGGCTCTTCTCTTAAGGGTATAAATGACTGTACCAGCTTCAAGTCTCATATCACCACATGATACCATCCGAGGGAAGAGAGTCTACATCAGAATTTCCAGAAAAAGTCCCAAGTTCACTCTGATTGGACAAATATAGATGACCCTATGTTAACCCCTGTGGTGAACATATCACAGTGTGATGAGCTAGGCTAGCTTGGTCCTGGGCCATCTGTCCATCCCCAAACCAATCAAGAGGTCCAGGTATCCTACCTTCAGTGTTGGGGGTAGGTGCAACTCTAGTGTAAGCCCAGCGTTAAGTATAGAAGAATATGGTGGTTCCTCAAACAGGAGTTAGAAGGCTCTTGCCAAGAATGACGAGAATAGAAATTGGAGGCAACCAACCAACGTTTATCGAGTTTTTCCTAGGGACTTGAGGATTCCATCTGTGTCTAAACTTGAAAGTGTGCATATGCTCATTTTCAGAGAGATACCCCTTCCCACTTGAGATCAAATTCCTAGGAATGAGCTATTAAGCACTTGTATAAAGTGGTCCATGACGTGAAGCTTATTTTATTTTCCCCTAGAGGAAGGCAGAAAAGTATATGTTTGTGTGTCTTACAACAGACAGATAAATCTAATTATCATTGTATTAAAAAAATAAAGTAGTCCAGCAGTATCAGAGACAGCAGAGTTAAAACATGGCAGATTTAGGATTTAGTTTCTCTGCCAATGGCAGCTTTTTCTTGTACGCTGGTGGAGTATTTTATCAGTAAGCCAATCATTAAGCCTATACAAATAATTAAATAGTAATAGGGTTCACAGAACAGACAATTTCCATTCCCATCACTGGCAGTTACAACACATTTACTTGAGGGAGGTCTTTATAAATAATTTACAAGTCCTTAGAGAAGACTACACTGAAGAACTTAGATGCCTTTATCGTTTAAAATGCTCCCTGTAATGGTATAGTAAGGATGCAGCATTAAAAATATATTCTGGGAAGATTGTCCTTCTGAGTCCACAATTTAAAAATGAATTTACGTTAGTTAAGTGCAGTGTTTGCTAGAAGAAAACAACGTCACGTAAGTGACTGACTGCCACAAAGGAAAGCAGCCTCATTTTAGTGAGACATCATAAAATGGCAAAGGCTGATTTAGTTCGTTAACGGTGGCAGAGTGCTCTGAGGAGACAAAAACATAAGTGCCAAATGCTGTTGTTGTGAATTCAATGGAAAGCATTTCTGGTTGTGAAAGAGGAAGCCTCTGAATTCCAACAATCACTTCTGTTGTTGCCAGAATGGACTGTGCGTGACTGCCAGCTTCTTGACTAAAGGTGTAGGAATGCATGTGCGAGACCTATGGAACAGGACTATGGGGAAGGAAGATTTCCCGGATACGGCGTGCTTACGGGCATAAGAGAACAGTGTGAGGGTCAGTCCACCCTTGGTGGAGCGAGGGCTTCACTGTGTTTGCAAAACTCAAATCTTTCCTGTTCAGTGCTGAAGGTAAAATTCTTCATCTATAATTCAACACTCTTCTTCCTGAACTTTGGAAAATCTTTCAGGAAGGGCAAACACATGAGACTAAGAACGGTAGTAATTATGTTCGATTCTTTCTGGATGACTACAGAGAGTTTCATGGAATGACCAAGTATAAACTTTATGAGCCGGTTCAAAAAACAAAAACAGCCAAAGGATTCGGCAAAGCAAACAAAATTGCAAACAGCAAATTTGACTTGCCTTTTTTTTTTCTTTTTTTGACATTTGGACTTAGCCTCTTATTTATGCCAGATGAAAGATCACTAGTAAGATACTTCTTTTTTTTTTTTTTTCTTCCTTCCTTTCCTTTCTTTTTACAATTATTAGACATTTCTACTGGATAAAATAACATTGGTAACACTGTTACTGGATAACATTGCTAAGATTTTTAAGCACGTGTATTACAATATGACAATAAATGGATGCTACTCCTTATTCACGTAGAAAAGGTTTCCAGGTGGCTCAGCCTGAGTTCAAAATACAAACGACGTGAGAACAGAGCTGCTCTTACATGCGCTGTGGCAGCAGGGTTGTGCTCCGTGGCGGGGCCACTTGAGGCTCACCCAGCTCTCAGATGGCTCAGTTGGAATGGATTTCACCTTCATTAACTCCTCATTCCTTGCATGCACTTGCTTTAAAATATCTACGTATCTTCTAGACATTCTGTTTTCCAAACATTAGAAGGTTTATGGATCGAGACTGTCTGGGATAATGGAGGGAGAGACTTGGAAATGTTCCCATGGAGAGTGGAGGAATATCTCTCTGTGGCCTCACTTTGAACTACTTCCAGAACCTGTCAAGGGCCTGGGTCTATCTCCGAGGGAGTGGAGGCATGGTCCCTATGTTTTCTTCACTGGAAGCTGCCTCACCGCTTCTTTTTCTGCTTGAAAAAGGAAATGCATTCATGATCTCTACAAGGTTTCTTTCTCCTCCCTGCTCCCTCCTACTTTTAAGTGACATTGTTAGCCTGTGGGCCTGGATGAACAAGGTGGCTTTCTTTCATCTCTTCTAGAGAAAGAGATACTGTTTTTAAAGACTCATAATATTGTTGATAACGCATGCTTTCCATCTCTGTTTGAAGATTTTACTGTATGACTAATGCATGCCCTATTTTTAAAAGACACAAAACTTTGAGCACCCTGGTTGGCTTTCGTTATTAAGTTTCTTTGTATGAATGTTGATTTCCTTTATCCTTCCAGAGAGATATTTCATTTTGGTTCATTGATGGCCAAATATGGTTCTGTTTTCTAAAGCTGTGATACTGTTTGAAATAAGTGGGTGCTTTGCACGTCAAGAAGATAAGTAGCTTTGCAAGAGAGATCAACTTCTATGTTGGTAATCTGGTTTTCTTAACAATATTATAGGAAGAAAATAAAAATAAACTATGACTTCAATATTATATTGCATATAAGAAAATGACATGGAGTAATATAATTCTGTGGTGATTTTTACTGCTTTTTATGAAGCAAATTTGTGATTAAAGTCAATCTCTGCATCTCAGTATTTCAGATCTCAGTAAAAACTCATTATAATGTTATTATACACACGGAGTTCTTTGGAATTGACATCATCTAGGATACTTCATCCCTAATCTTGGAGAAATTAGAGTTGGGGCGTTCGAGTTAGTCAGATTCTTTATACAGAAAATTTGGTTTCTGTGGGTTGGTTTAATTCTTTTCAAGATTCCAGAGCCATACACTAAATGGCCACAGAGATGGCCCAGAGGTATAAATGTTAGGGTGACTCCTATTTTCCCCACATTTTCCATTTTATTGAATCAGAGATATTCTGCAGGCTGACATCTTTCACTTTGATGACTTTTGGTTTAACGTAAGTGGTTATTTTGTTTTTTTCTTGACATTAGTCCTTAGCTCTGTGGTATCGAATTCATTCACTTTTTCATTTATCTGTTCATTTATTCACTCAGCTGCTCAGTTTCTCACTTACTGAGCTCCACTAGTGTACCAGGCACTCATCTTTTAGCCAGTGTCCTGTTCAATCCTGTACTCTCATGCCTGGCACGGAGCCTGGCACATGGTAAGCATCCAGTAACATTTGCTAAATGATTGCATCAGTCAGCGAGGTATAAACACCTGTTGAGCAACTCTCAGGGAAGAGGGTGAGCGCATACAGAAAACTATAGAACCCAGTTAGTCCTTCAAAGAGCTCACAGTTAGTTAGAAAGGGAAGGCAGAAATTCCTGAAGAGTTTAAATCAACTCATAGCTTCTGTAGTAGGAGAGAGAGTGTAAGACGGTATATGTTTTCTTGCCAAATGATTCGTATGGCGCTGACTGTGAGAGGGGTTCAGGGCAGATGGACATCCTTCACTTGGTTGAAAACGCTTGGTTTGAATTCAAAGCTCTACACTCAGGGCATCCAAACAAGTGTCATAAAGAGAGAAGCCACCTTTAGTCCTAAAAATCACCAGCTCTTATGTCCTTTTTTCCTTCTGCCTCCGCATATAGATGTACAATTTCACAAAACTCCAATACAGTGGTATTTGGATGGTGTTTATGCTTGTGTAGAGAAGCAAAAAGGCACTGGATGGGTTGTCTTTCTTTGAACTTATTTTTTTTTCCTTGGCCTTTTCTAGTCTTTATGAGCACAGTGGAATTTCATGGTTACCCTAATGTGATTTTCATAAACAGGCAATCTGTACATCTTAAGATGGTTTAAATGAAATGGAATTTTGTATGATATGCAGAATTCCACAAATAGCAGGACGCATATATACCTGCTTGTAACGTTTGCAGGGTTGGGGCTAAAACTACAAACGCAAGGGCATGTACCATGTGTCTAAAGTGTTACATGTTGTAAAGTGAAGTGAAAGTGAAAGTGTTAGTCGCTTAGTTGTGTCTCATTCTTTGTGATGCCATAGATTGTAGTCTGCCAGGCTCCTCTGTCCATGGAATTCTTCAGGCAAGAATACTGGAGTGGGTTGCCATTCCCTTCTCGAGGGGATCTTCCCGACCCAGGGATTGAACCAGGGTCTCCTGCGTTGCAGGTAGATTCATTACCGTCTGAGTCAGGAGGGAAGCCCAAATGTTGTAAACTAAGATGCAAACTGTTAAAATATGTAGTTTCTATTCTCATATATTGACAAATAAACGTTGATAATAACCAGGCAATCCAGCTTTAAATCAAGAATTCTGAACCCTGGGGTTCAGCAGTGGAAACAGCCCTCTTTTCCCCTCACTAAACTCCCATGGACACCCTAAGAAGTTTCATATATACTTATGAGGACACCCCACCCTGCATGTCCTGGTGTCCTTCAGCAGCCCCCGAAGGCTGCTCCTCAGCCATGGGGTGTGTACCTGCCTTCAGGTGGCACCCAGAGCCTGGTCCACAACGGAGCGCTGGCTGCACCCTGAGGGGTACGTGTCCTGTTGGTCTTGAGGACCTTCTGGGGCCGCGCTGGGTCTCCGCTGCTGTGCGTGCTCGCCCTGGCTTCTGTGGGCAGGGGCTCCACTCTGTCGCGCTTAGTGGGCTTCTCTCACTGTGGAGCACAGGCTCTAGGCACAGGGGCTCAGTAGTTGTGGCTCATGGGCTTAGCTGCCCCATGGTTTGCAGGATCTTCCCAAACCAGGGAATGAACCTGTGTCCCCTGCATTGGCAGGTGGATTCTTAACCACTGGACCACCAGAGAACTTCTTAGGGACTCTTCATTCCCTGGAAGTGTAGGGAGAGGAGGACCAGAGTGGGTCCTCTAAACTCTGGGTTCCAGGGTAAGGTTCCTTCTTGCCCACATCTAAGGTCTGTATTGCATATTCTTTCCAATTCTTAAAAAGCTCTTAGGTGCTATACTATTCACTCTTTATATTTTATATAAAAAAGCTCATTTATTCTCTGTGACCATCCTGAGAGATGTTTCATCACCTCCATTTTACAGCCAAGGAACCTGAAACTAAGTGATGGGACCAAGGTCAGACACTTAATATTAGTGATCATAGAAACCCTGATATTAGTGATCATAGAAACCCTGTGGCTTTAAACATTCATCCTAATCTAGCATTCATAAACTGCATCAGTTTTAGACTCCATACATTGTATAAGGAAGGACGATTAAAACATGACATAACTCCTTATATGGTTTTCAATCCAGTAATTATAGTGTAACTTACATGTTCACATGTCTTAACTAGACTAACAGGCCCTGAATGATCTGGCTAATCTCTACCCCTCCATTTTCATCTCTCTGGATACCACCCCCCACACCTGCTGTTCCAGCCACACAGCCCTTTCTGCATCTTGAATACGCTGTGTTTCATGCACTTTTGGGACCGCATGCCTCCTCTTCATGTCCCTACCCTATATCTATGTAAGTTCAGCTCTATATCATGTCTTCATAGGAACTCTTTGACTCTCCATTTCAAAGCATTCAAAGCATTCTCCTTTTATAATCTTCATCAAGGATGACTATCTTCCATGAAAAGGATGGCAAATGAGTCTCGGTGAAAACAGTTGATTTATCCAACAGCCTTTCCCCTGAGTTTCTCATCAGAAATACTCTAGCAGGTGCTGCTCCAGACTGGATAGAATCTGACAGCTGAAATACCTGTAGTGAGCTAATCTCACAGTTTGCCTTGGATCACCAGCAGTGTGGGCATGAGCTTTCTTAGAGCAGAGGGAATAAAGTCATGAACTCTTTTTGGAGAAAGCTATTCCATATCATTCTTCAGAAGGTTATACCCTGTTTGTAAAGCAAGTTTATCTAGCAAAAGGCGGTGAAATATGGCTTTTCCCTTGGATAACCGCCTGTGGTATGGATGAGGTTAGAACATCTGTTCTCATTCCTCCCAGTTTGGTGTCAGGCTGGGAAGGATGATGAGGGTTAAATGCTAAGAACTGTCATCTCTAGGAGTGAAGATTAGAGAGAGAATATTCTAAAGCAAGTTTGTGATTTGCCTTGAAAGTGCATCCAAGGGAATGCAGAGTGAATTAATTTAGTGGAATTGTCGGCCAGAGTGAGAGGTCTGCTCTTAAATCTGGTAAATATTTGGATGATTTCGATACAAGCTTAGTTTCAAAAGGGTCAATCCTTACCCACCAGCGCAGGGTATGCAGACGCTTCCAACAACTCCCAACTTGTTACTTCGTCTGAAGACCATTTTAAAGGGACAGTTAAATATCTTTATTGAATACATGAATAAGAGGGCAGACGTTATGTTCTAAGATCATTTATGGGCTCTGATTTAAATGGAAAATCTCTCTGTGTTTTTGATACCTCTTTTAGGACATGGCATAAATGAGTCAAAGGCCATCTGCCAATGAGTAACATTAATGCTTTTTAGCATTAATGGTTTAGGTAAAACCATTCCTAACAACTGTTAGATGGAGAGAAGTCTTACAAGATCAACTTGAATACATAATGCTAGACTTTAGGAGTTAAAATTTAGCTAAGGAATTATTCATTAAAATATCAGTGTATTTATCTCTTAAAAATATTGAAAGAGAGTTAGATTTAGTCAAATGAAAGAAAATGTCACGTTGGTATTTTCAACGTGGCAGTCAGAACAGTCCAAAGAATTTAGTTAGGTAACTTATATGAATTTAATATTTGCCCTCAATTCAGAGTGATGTGACTTCAGGCTAAGGACGAGTCTACGTACAGAAATTGAAAATAAGGCCTGAATGAGTCAACTGACCTTGACTCAAGATCTTTTCTGAAAACAGACTCACTGCATATTGCTTTAAAAAAGTGAGATTCCTACGTAATCTTGCTGAAGGCCATTGTGAACATGAACAGATGAAAACTGAGTTGGAGTGTAAAAAGGTTTTGGACAGTCTCAGAGGGCAAATTATAGGATGAGTGAGGCTTATTGAACATTTGTTATGTGTCCAGTGCTTTGTAAGATGATCTGAAAAGATGGTTAGAAATATGGACACATTGTTATCACCTTGGAGGAAGTTACAATGAATGAGAGTTTTCACCTGAAAACATAAGAACAAATATTAAATTTGGAAATTTAGGTCTGCTGGTCCTATCTTGGATAATGCTTGGTTTATGTTATGCTGGTTTTTCCCTGCATCTTTGATCATAATAAAGGTTTAATATTTATCATTGGAATTTTTAAGGTCCATATTAAAGTAGTATGAAAAATTTATCAAAAAAGGCATTAATGGATAGGTAGGCAGAGGAACCAGAGATCAAATTGCCAACATCTGCTGGATCATCGAAAAAGCAAGAGAGTTCCAGAAAAACATCTATTTCTGCTTTATTGACTATGCCAAAGCCTTTGACTGTGTGGATCACAGTAAACTGTGGAAAATTCTGAAAGAGATGGGAATACCAGACCACCTGACCTGCATCTTGAGAAACCTATATGCAGGTCAGGAAGCAACAGTTAGAACTGGACATGGAACAACAGACTGGTTCCAAATAGGAAAAGGAGTACGTCAAGGCTGTATATTATCACCCTGCTTATTTAACTTCTATGCAGAGTACATCATGAGAAACGCTGGGCTGGAGGAAGCACAAGCTGGAATCAAGATTGCCGGGAGAAATATCAAGAACCTCAGATATGCAGATGACACCACCCTTATGGCAGAAAGTGAAGAGGAACTCAAAAGCCTCTTGATGAAAGTGAAAGAGAGTGAAAAATTTGGCTTAAAGCTCAACATTCAGAAAATGAAGATCATGGCATCTGGTCCCATCACTTCATGGGAAATAGATGGGGAAACAGTGGAAACAGTATCAGACTTTATTTTTTTGGGCTCCAAAATCACTGCAGATGGTGACTGCAGCCATGAAATTAAAAGACGCTTACTCCTTGGAAGGAAAGTTATGACCAACCTAAATAGCATATTGAAAAGCAGAGACATTACTTTGCCAACAAAGGTCCGTCTAGTCAAGGCTATGGTTTTTCCAGTGGTCATGTATGGATGTCAGAGTTGGACTCTGAGGAAAACTGAACACCGAAGAATTGATGCTTTTGACCTGTGGTGTTGGAGAAGACTCTTTAGAGTCCCTTGGACTGCAAAGAGATCCAACCAGTCCATTCTAAAGGAGATCAGCCCTGGGTGTTCTTTGGAAGGAATGATGCTAAAGCTGAAACTCTAGTACTTTGGCCACCTCATGTGAAGAGTTGACTCATTGGAAAAGACCCTGATGCTGGGAGGGATTAGGGGCAGGAGGAAAAGGGGGCGACAGAGGATGAGATGGCTGGATGGCATCACCAACTTGATGGAAGTGAGTCTGGGTGAACTCCGGGAGTTGGTGATGGACAGGGAGGCCTGGCGTGCTGCGATTCATGGGGTCGCAAAAAGTCGGACACAACTGAGCGACTGAAATGAACTGAACTGAAGCATTAATGGACAGTGCAATGATTAATGAAAAACATTTAAACTTAAAAAGTCTATAATCACAAACATTAGTTTCATGGAAAAATGGGAAACCAAATAGAGTTTAGAGCGTGGACTTTGTGGCATATTTCTGAGCAAATCAAAAAAACAGCTATCAAGTTTATTTGGGAAGTATTAATGGTCAATCAACTGGTTTGTAAAAATCAATCCTTACCAACCAGCTGTCAGCCACACTCCAGCACCCCTAGAAAATCCTCAAAAAACAGAGCCCAGGCAAGAAAAAGAAACTGGGCAAATGGAAGCTATGTTAACACTGCAGAGAAATCAATACAGGCATGTCCATGCATTTCAAATTGTAGTAAGAGGGGAGATGTCTATATGCTTATTCCTGCTGTTGGGTTTACTTCCTTCTTTGCTGTTAAAGTGCTTAAGGACAACTGTCATTCCACATATACCTTTGCAAATCCTTATTACAGATAAATCCACACCACACACACACCCGCCCACATCATTTTGCATCTACAACA